>NC_091753.1:52457482-53057482 GCF_043380555.1 Nothobranchius furzeri | reverse complement strand
CTCCAAGAGCCGCAGTTACATCTCTAGTGTGTTGTTTATATTGTGTTTATTTATTTCAAATACTTTTTACCACAGATGAGTTTGTCCTCCAAATCTTCATCCAGTCACCACCTCTAAACTCACGTTTCCCGTAGTTTCCTGACACAAAAAAATTAATACAAAAATTTGTCACGGGTGTTTAAACATTTATATCGTTGGACTTTTTCCCATGAGTTCTTCTGTTTGCTTCATGTCAGTCACCAGATATGTTCAATTCTCGTTTTATTTATACATGGGACTGTTATCACTCATTTGCTGGAGGTAAAACATTTTTTTTAACTTACAGCACTTTTCCTTTTTTAGGGTTTTAAGTATTTTGTCATAGAAATTTTGGTTTCTGATCTTCGATATTTTTCACAGAAGAATTTTTCAACATGTTGGTCTTTCTTAGGATTAAATGGGAGGAAATTTAAAAATACTTTATTAGTTAAAAACAATTAGTTAGTATGATTAAAATGGCCCTAATTGCTTTGATGTGTAAAGTATAAATAAAATAATATTAAGGCAGATTTGGTGTTGTAATCCAGGCAGTTCTGTTATAGGACATAGCTCCTGCTCTCCTCATTCTCACAGACACTGTCACATTTGTGCATTCACCAGCATTTTCTTTAACAGTGGCTGCCTCCACTTTTCTGTTGTGTTTTCTCTCCCTCTAGATTGTGATAATAACGGTGCACACCGGTGCACAGAGCAAAAGGGAGCGGGTGTCTCATGATCCCTGAAATTCAGATGAGCCACAGAGCTGCATGTGCTAACGGGACAGTGGTTCAAACTCTCGCTAACTTTGTTATTTGCCAAATGTGGGAAGGGCCAAAGTGTCTGACGGCTGCAGACCCGGAGACTGCAGATTCATGCCTGCGCCATCTCTAGTAGAAGTGTGAATCTGCAGCTCTGCAGCTTCCTCATCGACCTGCCCGAGAAAGGTTTAAGATTGGTCAGTCCGTCAACGCAACTCCTTTTGCACATGTGCAGATCATTCTCTTTCCTTGCTCCCGGAAGAATGGTCCGGAGCGCAAATGTTTTTTTGTTGCCCAACTGCAGGGAATATCTACAAGAAAGTTCTACAGAAAGTAGCAAAGGGTCCTCAGAAATGTCGCTAGGTGCTTTTTGGAAAAAAGTTGTTGAGGGGGGTTGAAAAGTCGCTAGGAGTTGGCACCACTTGCTGTTGTTAAAGGAAGAAATGGCCTGACCAATTACAGGCTTGTGGTCTCCGTCACTTTTAACGGATATGTAGAAAAGTGTGCTCTACTCTATCCGTCTTTGCGAGCCTGTTGGAGAGCCCTTGCGACGACGGATTATGGCGTTGCGTGTCTCCTTCCTGATGCAAATGGAGAAGTATAAACTAAGCTTTAGAGTAAAAAAAACTAAAGAATTTAAACAAAGACTACATCACTCTTTTTTGAAAGAGACAGACTGTTTTGGGATTTTTTCACTGTAGAATTCTTACATATTGTACCTTTAATACAATCTTAAAAATTGAATGTGTTTATTGTTGCTTTAATAAATGTGGACTTTTGACCACGGACGAGTTTGCCCTCCAACTCTTCATCCAGTCACCACCTCTAAACTCACGTTTCCTGTAGTTTCCTGACACACACAAAAAAAAATAAATTTTTTTTTAACACTTTGGTGTGTGTCTTTGTACCCCTTCAGTCACGGGTGTTTAAACATTTATATCGTTGGACTTTTTCCCATGAGTTGTTCTTCAGTTTGCTTCATGTCTGTCACCAGATATGTTAGATTCTCGTTTTATTTATACATAGGACTGTTATCACACATTTGCTGGAGGTAAAACATTTTTTTTAACCCACAGCACTTTTCCTTTTTTTAGGGTTTTAAGTATTTTGTCATAGAAATTTTGGTTTCTGATCTTCGATATTTTTCACAGAAGAATTTTTCAACATGTTGGTCTTTCTTAGGATTAAAAGGGAGGAAAATTAAAAATACTTTATTAGTTCAAAACGATTAATTAGTATGATTAAAATGGCCCTAATTGCTTTGATGTGAAAACCTTACTTGTATCCATCATCGTTTCTTTTATTCTTTCATGGCTAAAATAATTGGGTTCACTTACTTTAGTGTTTACTTGTCGTGAGCTGATGACTTTATTCCAGGCTTTGAATGCACAGGTTAGTAAATTGGACTCAGGTGGATCTTCAGTGGATGAACTTTTCTGACCAAAGTGTATAGACTGAGTCATAAAGACAAGTGACAGAGGTTCATTGACATCTGAAATCTATGGAATAACGTGTTCTTCTACTGTTTATGATCGATTAAGCACAAAAAATAACTTCAGGTGACATTTTGAGAAAGGTTTTTAAGTCAGACCCTCCATTCCCTTGAGAGGGAGGGAATTAAAAACATGTTTTTGCCCTTAATTAACTTTGTTAATACATTTCAGAAAAGCTTGAGAATTTTCTGATCTATTGATTTACAGTCACTCTGCTAATTTGTCTCAAAAGATTTTCCATTCAGAGAATCAACAACAATATAATTAGTTGCATAGTCCCTGGGCTCTAATTACAAATTATGATGGATGAAAAGGGTGCCGTGCTCTCTAGGAACCAACGCTGACTCTGAAATGTCTTTCAGATCTTTAAAAAACTGTTTACAGTTTAGTTTCAGTTTTTCTCTTTACTCAATAATCCATCATAATCTTGTTTCCTATTTTTCAGTAATCTTCCACTTTGCAATCAGCAGCTCAAGAAAAGATTCAGAGGTAAGAAAACCCCATTTTCTTTTTTTTCTGTGTTAAAATTGATGTCTTTTGATTTACTTTCCGTTTTGTTTTTCTGATCCGGAAAAGTACAAAGGCTTTAAAAATGTACGTCGTTTTTTTATGACTGAAAGGCTGGAATTTTGATGTGGTCAGCAGAACAAGTCCGGTTGCTTTTAAGTTTTGAGCTGAGGTGATTTTCTTGCTGCCGCCGTTGCTACTAGATAAATAACTAGCACGGTCAGTTGTTCTACTCACTGGTGTGAAAAGATGTTGACGGTAAACCTCCTGGCAGATGTGCTTACCGTCAAAAAAAAAAAGGAAATTACTGCCCCCCCCCTACTGATGTCATCTATTCATCTCCAGGCTGGGGAAGTTTTTCTTTTGAGTTCTGCCACTTTTTGTTGTAAAAGGTGGAAAAATCATCTTCATATTGATGAAATGGTATATAGATCCCCTACTGCATTATAGTGCTTGTGCTGAAATGTTTCAGATCAGTAAACAAGGGCAAACCACCCAAAAAATCTGGTCCTATATGTAGCGTAGTTAATCTACATAACTAGAATTTAACGCTGTTGCTATGCAGCTTTGCTAAATTCTGAGAAAGATCAAACGAATTGGCAAATGAAACATATCATATATAAATATCCACGGATATTTATATAATCTATAGAAGTTCATACACCAACTGGCTTGGTCTATATTTAATCAAAAGATTAATATTTAATTTAAGAGATTTAAATTAATAGCAAAAGTTTATTTATTAATTCAGGAGATTTAAAGAGATTTTTGCTCGTTCAGTGATCAATATACACCACTCTGTGTTTTATTTCAAAGAAGAGTCAGGTTTAAAAAGTTAAGAATTTATTACTAACAATTTAAAGATGACCATTTAAAAAAGCTTTGATATTAAAAACTTGGTATTAAAGCAATCTGTGTCTGGGTGAAAACTAAAAATGAAATGTGTGTGTGTTTGGACTCTCAAGAACTCAGAACAGGTAAAGCACCACAAATCTGATTAAGTTATGATTGAGGTCAGAGGTCATTCAGCAAGGTAAGACATGGAAGAAAACATGACTTTTATGGGATCGTTCCAAAGCCAAAACCTCTGCTGACTGGTCTATGCACGTGCTTGAAGATATTCTGTGGACTGACTCAACAAAAGTGGAACTTTAGAAAGTGTGTGTCCCGTTCCATCTGGAGTAAAACTAATGTTGCATTTCAGAATAGGAACATCACACTTACAGTAAAACATGGTGGTGGTAGTGTAATGGTCTGGGGCTGCTCTGCTGCTTTAGGACTTGGAACACTCGCTTTAACTGATCCATGAATGCTGCTCTGTAACAAAAGAGCTAGATCAAATTCCTCCACAATGATGTGAGACTCGTTACCAATTATGAAAAACACCTCGTGGTAGTTGTTACTAACCCCTCCTTTCTACCGGAGCTGTCAGCAGCACGTTACTGCAGCAGCACGTCTTGCTCGCGTAAGCTGCTGCTTGGCCCTTCCCACCAGAGACACGTAGCAGCAGGGGAGCAGCGGTCACCGACAGAGCACGAAGTCACATGAGTGACTTCGTCAGTAAACACACAACAACAAGCAGGAGAAAACTACAACATGGCTCCAAAAGGTTTGTGTTTTATGTTCTGTCCATTTTATAATCGCCAATACGGACCTGAAAAACAAAGGAGACCGCTAGCTAGGTGATAACTTCTCACGGGGCCGCACAGTTAGTAACTTTTTTTAAAAGTAAAGCAACCGGAAGGCAGTACGTTTCTTTATTCTGAAAATCTCGGGAAGCTTCGCTCCATTTCCGCGTCCGATTTCCTGTCTTTCCTTTCCCAAAAATGTCGAACTTGACCCGTTTCAGAGGCGTCGCGCGTATAAAATAGAACCGGCGCGTAAAGGCCGCGACATGCTGCTCCTGAGACGCGGCCGACTCGCGCTGCTGACGGCTCCAGTGGAAAAGGTTTTGTTGACCACAGCGGTTCCTATCAGCAGCTATGACGTGCTGCTGCAGTAACGTGCTGCTGACGGCTCCGTCACGGCTCCGGTGGAAAGGAGGGGTAAGGGTCAGTTTATTTTTGAAGCTTAAATGTGTGTGTGTGTGTGTGTGGGGGGGGGGGGGGATCTAGAATTTACTAAATTCTAAAGGGGGATGTTTCACAGCTCTTTGAGTGTTCAGAGATTTCTGTGAAAATCATTTAAGAAAACAAAAACATTTTGATTTTGCTTCTGAGAATCAAACAGTTATGTCCTTAAAACAGAGCCAAGCTCTTTTACAAAAGCTTCTGTTTCAAATAGAAACTCAAAGAGTAAAATAATTGTTCAGAATCAAAACATTCAAAGATATTCTTTAGATGGAAAGATTTCAATGTCTTCAATCAGGCAAAGAACCCATTACAGAAAATATCGCTACAGAAACACAATCAGCAATAATAGTTGTGTGTAATGTGCTGGAAAAAAGACTCAAGGATGAGTCTTTTAAATTGAAACTGTTTAACGTCTGCATCTATACTCACGTCTTCGAAAACACATAAATCCTACTTCCTCTGCTAGAGAGAAGTTACGAGTTCTTGTTGTAGTTTGTGGACTTTGTCTCATCTCCACATACATTTTATATTGATGTATTTATTATTACAGTGTTTGGATTTCCTAGCAGCCAAGCTCAGTAGCAGCGAGTGCACCAGTTTGTTGTCTCGCTTAAATAATGAGAAAGGAATACAGATTTTTAGGTCAGTTGGATGTTCAAGGTTACGTGGGA
The DNA here is from genome assembly GCF_043380555.1 of Nothobranchius furzeri. Lineage (NCBI taxonomy): Eukaryota > Metazoa > Chordata > Actinopteri > Cyprinodontiformes > Nothobranchiidae > Nothobranchius > Nothobranchius furzeri. The sequence continues at coordinate 53,051,963 of NC_091753.1, read as the reverse complement.
GGGTGAGAGGGGGTGGGGCTGTACTGGGTCTGTCATTGAAATTACATGAGGGCACTCTGCAAAGGTTTGGCTTTTGTTTGCATGCACACAATCCCCCCCCAACACATGCCTATAAAGGCATGTCCTCTAAAGGAAACCTAATTGATTCCCAACACAAAGACATTTATGAATAAGGTCATTAATTACTTTTTATTCCACAGGGTGTTGTTAATTTCTGCAAAGTTGTTTCAAGGCCATGCTGTAGTTCATCTTGTGAGGCAGCCACATGTTGGTGATATTCACCCTGTCACCCCCTCCAGGGGTTGGAGGTTCTCTGGAGGTTCTGGAGGTTCTCTTCAAATTCAAAGATACTTTATTAATCCCAGAGGGAAATTAGAGTTTCAGTACACACAGTTCAGAGATCAGACATACATAGTCAAAGACACATGACAAGAATTGGTGACTGTGGTCACTCGCAACCCTGAGTCGTGCTACCTTAATAGAGATCAGAGGGTTACATGAGGATTGGATCAGGTGGAGGAAAAAAAGGCACTTCAGAGTTACCCTCCACAGGGAGGGCAGCTTTGCTATGCAAAAAAACACCTCAGACAGAAATGCAACAGACTTCAGACAACACAACATAAGTGTCCACTAGGTGGGGTGGTGGGTTTGGGACTCTCCAAACGTCAGTGGCTGCAGCCACGATAAGCAGCGCACGTCACCTCAGTCTCGACAGGGGAGGGAGGTTGTAGGGGTTTGGAGTGCACAGTGACTCCTGGAACGATTCGGCGGCCTTCACAGCTCACAGTCCCGCCCAGGCTGGGATAGGTAGACAGAGTTGCCATAGCGATGGCAGCATTCCACATTTCTTCTGAGGGGGGAGTATTCGTTGCGTCCCCACAGGCTCAAGGGCACCAGATTCAGATAAGAAATTGTTTTGGGGCCAGACAGAGATAATTTCTTCTCTGTCTTAAAGTTCCGCTGGTCCTCAACCTCTCAAAATCCCAATAATGGTGTAAATTAATCTATCCCAATCCGTGCTGATTCGTCCACTCGCTCCTTGATCGCATCCATCTTTTGTGCCAATGCATGAATCTCAGCCAAAGTTACAAGCTTATGACTCATCTCGACAATTATATGAGTCTGTTTATTCACAGCGCAGTATAATCCATCCCTGAGCTCGGAGAGAGCACCTATATTCCTCGACAGCTTGTTAATTTTCCGGTAAGCCAGGAAGCCTCCTAGGCCAAAGAGCAAGAAACCTGACACCAACACCACAAATATCCAGACGTCTTCAGAATCCTCTACAGACAGCTGAGATAGGCAAATCAGGTTCCACTGTTTCCAGGAGTCCATGATATGCCCAACTGGCTCCGTCCCAGAGGGGCACCCGGGAGCCCCTTCTCCCGTTCTCATCTTTGAAAATATTTTGTCAATCGCGTTAAGTGACCAACTGACCAGGTCTATTTTAGTAATTTCAGTTTCCAGTTTCCAGAAAAAATGCAGAAGCAGCCGTACACCCAAAGACAGACAAAGAGCCTTGGGATAAGATAGGAAGGAGAGGAGGAAAAAAGCGTCTGTACTCTCCAAGAGCCAGAAGAAGGTAGAACATTGGACAAAGAGACGCTTTGTCCAATGTTCTACCACAGCTGTTGCAATACATTGTCATGGTCTGCATCTGCGTCTCCCCTCATGTGTCTCCTTGTGTTCTCCATCCCTCTCTAGGTTCTCCTTTTGTGTCTCCTAGCGCAGCCTTTCTCAAATGGGGGTACGCGTACCCCTGGGGGTACGTAAAGAAACTCCGGGGGTACGTGAGAAAATGTACATTCATTTAAAAAAAAATAGTATCCATGGAAAATCTTTTAAAAAATAATTATTTAATAAATATTTTAGGAAAATATAAGTAAAAGTTCAAAAAATGTGTTTTATATTCAGTAGAAGTAGGCTAAATTCATTATCCCAAAATCCCAGAGTCCTCCCCCCCAATGCTTTTGCGCTCATTAGGGGGTACTCGGCTGAAAAAAATATTTCAAAGGGGGTACATCAGTCAAAAAAGGTTGAGTACCACTGTCCTAGCGCCTTCATGTGTCCTTGTCTGCGTCTCTTTTATGTGTCTCTTTGTGTTCCTCATGTGTCTCCTGTTTTGCAACCCTCTAGATCATCCCTCCCAGGTCCTGTGTTCCTTCAGTCCTCCCCAGTCACCCCTCCGCAGTTTTTATAGTTTCAGCTTTTCATTTTATTAGTCTCTTTAGTGTGTTTTTCCCACCAGTGTTTGTGGTTTTCCTTCCCCTTAGAATATTATTTATGTTTGCTGCTCTTCTTGTCTTTAGGTTTTACTCTTAGGTCATGTTAGTTTCCTCCCTGAGTAGTTAATTGCTTTCACTTGTTTTCTCTCCCCACATACCTGCAGCCTATCTGCCTCCCATCATGCCCCAGTGTATTTAACCCTGTCTGCGTCTCTGTCTGTTGTCGGTCCATTGCTTGGTGTCAGCGTTGTTTGTGCCTTGTCTCTAGGTTTTGTGCTCTATGTGAGCTTTCGTTCTCCTGGTGTTCGGGACTTTGGGTTTTGGCTTCCTGCCCTTTTTGGATTTTTTGGCTCCTCGTCCTAAATAAAAGGATTTTACTTTCAAACCGCTCCTGCCTCGTATCATCTGGTGTTTTCCTGCATCTTGGGTCCTAACCTCCTCCTAACCCGCAACGTGACATACATCATCTTGAACCATCGTGAGTGTAAACGTTGCAGTGTCGTGTAAATCCTGACGAACAACAGGGTGAGTGACTTGGAGATTTTGGTGCAGGCAGAGTTCAGGGTTTCATAAAGAGTCTAAACAATAACGGCATTTCTGCTCATGTAAGCAGAAGGGCCTTGGTCTTATGCGTCTGAAGGAAAAGGGAAATTGGGAATGCAGTAGGACAACATGGTGCTAAATTACTTTCAAACCTCCTGCTGACAGTCCTGCTAAGCCAATAAAAAGCCTCACCTTGGTAATGCTCACAATTTTGGTAGTTTTAGGTTTTTGCAAGGAAAAAAACAAACATCTCAGATTTGGAAAAAGCATGGCAGCTTTATTCGTAAGTAGAACATTTCACCCGCAGGGGCAATTCAATGTGCATTAGACAAAAGCTTTAGTGCTGAAATGTTGGTTTTATATTCTGGTGGTTTTATTGTGAAAAGTTACTGTTATATGACAAATAGTCATAGTAGCGTAGTCATTGTCATTCATAAATGATGTCAGAGGGGTGCAGGTTCCCGCATGCTGTTCCCTTCACCTTCTTTGGCTGCTTGTGGTGTTCAAATGGAACCAAGGTGTGAGGTCCAAGTCGGGCTGCAGCTATTGAATATTTTAGTATATGAATATTCTATCGAGTCCTCTGTCGATTAATTGAATATTCTATTTGATGACCTTTCAAGTGAAAGGAGACTGCGTTCTGCTGCTACCATAATGAAAATTATAAAAGTCTCGATAAAATGTATTAAATTGGTGTCTAGTTCCTTCTTTCCCATCTGATGTTTATAGTTAATAAATATTTTATGGAACTAAATTTGACTTACTTCATATCCAAAATTTCAGGTTTGTATTAATAAAGCTCAGCCAAGTCTAATAACATCTAAAAATATCCACATATGTTCAGTAGAATTTCATTATTTAATTAAAATGTTCAGTAGGAAGCTACTGGAAATGCTAATAACATTTACGATAAATGATGCATAACCCACACTTATATAGCGCCTTTCAGAGTCAGAGGACTCCAAAGTGCTTTACACTACAGTGTATTGTTCACCCATTCACACACACATTCACATGCTGATGAGCTACAATAGAGCCACAGCTACCCTGGGGCGCACTGACGGAGGCGAGGCTGCCGAGCACAGGCAACACCGTTCCCTCCGACCACCTCCAATAACAGCAGAATTCTCTGTCCAGAGCCGGGATCGAACCTGCAACTTTCTATTGCAGGCATATCTATTGTGTACAGGTTGGCAACGTAATCCATTCTAAATTGTATTCAAATATAGAAGCATTTGTGAATTACATGCTACAATGGCTTGCCAAATCGCTACTGCAGTGTGTGGAGCAGACTCGTCGCAACGACCCAGACTCCAGGTAGCTGCAGCGACTCTGCTCCACACTACTGCAGACATCCACAAATAAATGGGATAGTGGGGATTTTTTTCCCGCTTTTACAGTTTAGTCATTCTCAACCATCCTCAACTCCACTTGATCGTGCTACACGCTAGCATTAGCATTAGCCAATCTACTTGTAGTTTGTCTTTTGAACCGTTTCTGGCAAACAATGGTTTATGTCTTTGTTGGTCTCTCTATTTTCCTCCACAGCACCTAGGTTACCATAGAGTGCACCAGTAAAATGCGGTGCGCACATTTAACGAAGCTTCGAATCAAGAAAAAAAATTAATCGAGGAATTTAATGAATCGAAACATTCAAAGATTTGTTTCAGCCCTAGGTTCAAGGACTCTAGAAGGTGCTATATAAAAACCAGTCATTTACTATATATAGTCATTGAAGTAACACTAAATAGTTTTTTTTTTTACTTTAGGCTAGAGCTTGATCTCAGTGATTGTTGAGTTAGAAACTTGACCAGTTTCATATTTGACACCACTCTGCAGCCAGCCCTCTGCTGGCCATATACTGGTATAGCTTGTTTAGAAAGGAATAAAATGACCTCTTCATGGTATTTCGTTATTGTTGGAGGAGGAATTGTAGGAGCCACATTTGTTTGGGTTGTTTGGGATTGCACGACTTCCTCCACACGGTGGCTGGCCTATCAGAGCAGTTTGGTTTTCTTTAAACTGTCCAGAGTTCATTACCTTGGACCGTCTGTTTCATTTAGGCATTGTGTGAAACCCGTCTGAACTCTGGCAAAGGCCAATCAAATTCTGCTCCGGCCTGAAAACGTGGCCACGGTTTGCTCGCAAGTTTTTTGTTGACAATGTGAAACTAATGCAAACAGGCTTCCGAGAAAACCAAAGAGAGTCAGTGATGTAGTGTGCGGTGCATTTTGGGTAAAAACATAAATAAAGTCAACAGTGCTGATCCAAAGTACAGGTCAACAAAGAAAATGGAAAATGTCTTCTGGGCAAATGTTGAGTAGTGATGAGCTGCAGGCTTTATTGACATGTACTGCAGTTTTTTGTAGCAAATATTTGTTTTTGTTGTGAACAACCTGGATGATGAGGAAATATTTCCGTTTTTGGTCATGACCAATCAATGAACCGGATTTTCTTCTTTCCCCATGCATCACCCTCCTCCGCCTCACCTTGGCTGAGCTGAAGAAAATGAACGGATCACTGGCTAGTTCTATTTTGTTGTGTTTTTTCTACGTTTATGTAGTTAGCATTTATGCTAATTACAGCAGCCTAATATCTCGTCTATGCTGATATAAAGAGCCAAATGTTCAAAAACAACCAACTTATTATTCGAAACACATTTCTAACTGGAAAATCTCATCCTCGCTGCAGTTTCAGGTTTTTGTGCTTCCTGCCAAACATCATCTGTTAAACCTAAAAGGCTGTCACTCCATGCAAAAAAGGAGAGACAACTTCTCTGAATCTTCCCGCAGCTCTTCACCCCAGACTGTGGTTTTAGGGAAATTACATTTTGTTGGAGATGTGTCATTTTGTTGGATAATTTATCACGCCGACTCTTCTGCAGTGACCTTGCCTTAGAGGAGGAGACAGATTATTTTATTGAGATGATCAGATTGCTGCCAATATTCACCTGAAAACCCAACTGGACAAAAAGAAACTGTGTTTGATATCAGCCCCTCCAGGCAGTTCACACTCCTCTGCATCATTTTAAAAAAGTTTCATCTGTGCTCTGAATTTCTTTTTATACGATGAATTCTGGAGAATGTGTGGAGCATTGAATCCAAACCTGGCCTGAAATCACGCTTTGCTCAAATGGAGCACATTCAGATCAGTTCTTGTCAAAGTTACCTGCAGTTTTCTCACATGGCTTTATTCAGGCTTTGCAAAAGCTTTGTCTCAACGAACAGATTAAAGTCAGGTGGATGTTGGGAAAACAGAAAAGTCAGGTAACTCTGGGGCTCTGGCTGAGATGGCGGGGAAAATTCTTTCTTTTCCAAATGACGCTGTCCCTTTGTAATAACCATCGCCTCTGTAGCTTGTTGTTTTCACATCTGAATTGATCAAGTTGGTTGATAAACTTTGTCCTTCATCTGAGCTGCTACCAGGATCCGGGACCGTGTTGGTGACTCTGGAAACACTGTTCAGTCTGTCATTTCCTGCTGTAGCTGCAGCCAATATTGTGCTTGGAATAAATGTGTATTGGGCCTTTCTGGTACATGTAGGCAATATCTTACAATAGAATATAGAAAAATAATAAAATTTCACCCAGACAGATAAGACATCCAGAGCTCGAACAATACTTATTTATGTGACTTTTTTTTTCTCTTATGGCTTAAAACAATCTATGCTCACGAGATTAGATCATGACCCTAAATGACACAGCTAAGCAGGGTGGACAGTAATCTCTGTGTGCTACTCCAGGCAGCCGGATTTGGACCGCAGTCAACTATTTAGTGTAGCTGGTAGCGTCTGTTGGCAGCAGCGTTCCTGTGCTTGGAAAAAACAACATTTGATGTCTCACGCTAAGGTCTTCCACACTAATAGAAAGGTCCCCATAAAGCTATTTTACTGTGTAACACTAAGAAGCAGCTGATCAAACAAAAGTTATTAACTCGATAGCTGCTTTGAAAGTAAAGAATTTATTGGACAAAATTATACGAGGAAGAAAAAAAACTGGATTTAAAAAACACAGTCAGACACCAATTCAGCAACCAAACGTATCGTAGAACAGTGAAGTTCAGCAGGAGCTACCGCAGGGTTACGGGATTGCACTCTACTCTCTCTGTTACGGTCATCATGTTACTGGGAGACTTCACCCCCCCTTTCTGGCCAGTGGTGGTCGGAGGGACGGGTGGTGCCAGTGCTCTGCAGCCTTGCTTCTGTCACTGTGCCCCAGTGCAGCTGTGGCTACAATGTAGCTCATCCCCATCAGTGTGTGAATGTGAGTGTGAAGGGGTGGATCACTAATGTAAGTATGTATGTATGTGTATGTATATGTGTATGTGTGTATATGTATATATATATATATATATATATATATATATATATATATATATATATATATATATATATATATATATATATATATATATATATATATACATATATATATGTATATATGTATATATATATATATATATATATATATATATATATATATATATATATATATATATAGCTCTGTCTGATTGTATCCTTGAGGTCAAGCAATGGCTAGCTGACAACTTCCTCCATCTCAATGACTCCAAAACTGACTTAAACGTTTTCAGTCCTAACAGTACCACGGCGACTCATCAACCTGACCTCAACTATCTCTCACCTAATGTATCCTCTGTAATCTCCAACCTTGGAGTAAAAATGGACCAGGCTCTGAAGATGGATGCCCAGGTCAATAACACAGTTAAATCATGTTTTTACCAACTAAGACGCATCTCAAAACTAAAGCACATCCTGAGTGTACGTCTTCTGAAATCGGTGGTCCACACTTTTATCACCTCAAGACTGGATTACTCTAACTCCTGCTTATACGGCATCAGTAAAGCAGCTCTTTCTAGACTTCAGCTGGTCCAGAATTCTGGTTGCTGACTGGAGCTGACAGAAGACAACACATTTCTCCAATTCTGAAATCTCTCCACTGGTTGCCCGTGCAGTTCAGGATAAACTTCAAAATTATGCTTCTCTCTTACAAATCCTTGAACCATCAAGCTCCTCCATATCTGTGTGAACTTGTCCATTACTACAACCCGCCGCGTGCTCTCAGGTCTGAAGATAAGCTCCTCCTAGCTGTTCCGAATGCTCGTTTAAAAAGCTGTGGAGAAAGGGCTTTCTCTGTCTGTGCACCCAAGCTGTGGAACGCATTACCACTGCTAGTGAGGCTAGCACCAACAGCTAGCATTTTTAAATCACGCCTGAAAACTCACTACTTCAACCTAGCTTATACAACATAATTATGGACCTCACTGACATCTGCACTGTTTAATAAAGGACTCCACAATTATCGACTTCCGTATTATTGAGGTTCTTTGTAAAATGTTTTTTCCTATTTTTATTCACCCTGTGTCTTATTGATTTTTAGCTGTTATTTTTGGGAATTATGTTGTATTTCATTTTTATTTTTTATATGTGTTCAACATGTTTAAATATCGCTTGTTTAATTAACCAACATTTCTAGTGTACAGCGCCTTGTTTGGTTGTAATGTCTTGTGAATGCGCTTTATAAATAAAATTGGATTGGATTGGATATACACATTTACACACACAGGCCTTTTGCCACCCATCCATTTTTGTCTGCTTATCTGAGGTCGAGTCTCAGAGTTTCCTCTCCCCAACCACATGGGCCAGCTCCTCCAGGGTAATGCCAAGGTGTTCCCTGGCCAGGTGAGAGACATAGTCCCTCCAGTGTGTCCTGGGTCTTCCTTTAGGTCTCCTCCTGGTTGGACTTGCCCAGAAAACCTGACCAGGGAAACATGGCTTATCTCGATGTGGAGGAGCAGCAGGTCTACTCCGAGCCCCTCCCTCCCTCACCTTATCTCTATGGGCGAGCCTAGACACCCAGCAGAGAAAACCCATTTTGGCCGCTTGTGTTCGTGATCTCATTCTTTTGGTCACTACCCAAAGCTTGTGACCATAGGTGAGGGTAGGAATGTAGATCGACTGGTAAATCGAGAGCTTTGCCTTACAATTCAGCTCTCTCTTCACCACAACATATCGGTACAACGCCCGCATCACTGCAGACGCAGCACCAATCCGCCTTTCAATCTTCTGATCCATCTTCCCTCACTCGTGAACAAGACCCTGAGATACTTAAACTCCTCCACCTGGAGCAGGACTTTGTCCCTGTCCTGCATAAGGCATTCTTCCCTTTTCTGACTCAAGACCATGGTCTCAGATTTAGAGGATCTGATTCTCCATTTACCTTTTAAATGATTTGGACTCTTTTAACATCTAATCACAGGAGTTCTTGATAAAAAGGAGGCGGAGAGAGAGAAAAAAATGCTTGTGAGGTCCCGATCTATAATTAACTTCTTAAAAATGGAAAAAGATGGATCTATACAATAATGAATAAGAAATCACATTTATGATTTTGAAATCATAGGGTGGCATTTTACTAGACCAACACTGCATTCTCTTGTTTTTAACCCATTAGATGTTAAAAACAGGAAGTGACATGGTATCTGCTCTATAGTTCCAATTGTCTTTTTGAAAATCTGAAGGAAAATTAGGAACTAAGTGATGATACCACCTTTTTGTGGAACCAATATGTCTGACGCACACTGGAAGAAATGATTAATTCAACTTTTCCTGACATGCCCACCCTATTTTCTGTCAAGAATGCAAAACATACGATAACAATGCCACCTGTGTTCTAGAGATGGTAACACTCTCATGGAAAACGTGTGTTATGGATCTCTGAGGAATTGATACCTTCTATCACAGAAGAAATTTACATAAACAAAGAAGTTTGTGCTAATGTTGCTAATGGCTAATGGCTGCATAGTGGTACAGTGGTTAGCACTGTTGCCTCGCAGCACCAAGGTTGCAGGTTCGAAACTCGGCTGCAGCTTTTCTGCGTGGAGTTGCGTGTTCTCCCCATGCACGCGTGGGTGTCCTCCGGGTACTCCGGTTTCCCCCCACAGATCACAACATGCCCTATAGGTTATAAATTGTAAGTCGCTTTGGATGAAAGTGTCTGCCAAATAAATAAACAAAAACATAAACATAATGTAAACGAATGCATGAGAGCTCATTTAGACAAGGGCAAACCAGGTCGGAAGCATTCTGGTTTGGAGTGCAGCAAGAATTAGACAAATGTTCAAATCCCTGATTGTCACCTACAATAGATGAGAACCCTTTTGTGAATTAGAGTCTTTTTGTAGAGTTCAACACTAAGAATAGCTCTCTGGCTTCCATCGTGTCTCCAGTTCAAAATCTACTCACCGTCTCACCGAACTGTAAATGAAATCAGCCGTGTAAGAGTTAAACATCTGACCCGTTCTCATTCATCATGCAGATGACATTACTCTGCAAATGTGAAATTTAAATTGCCCCGCTGTGGTCTTTTATTCTCTGTTTTTCTTCGGGTGATTAATAAAGATGAGCCTCTTGTTCTTAATCAAATCCATGATGCTTGTTGCTATGGATACTTTTCAAAATCACTACCTCTTTTTATGACAGGAATTTGCATATTACAATTATCTATACTAGATAAAAATAATTACTCAGTGTCAATTTTCAGGTACTAGTAAACTAATAATATCCCAATATGCAACCATAACCATCAACATGTTTTCCTTAGACCCTCTTAGTGCCATGGCGTACATTATGTGTTCCATTGTGACAAACAGAACAAACCCAAGTGGAGCCAATGTGATGAGACAAATTTATACCTTGGGGGCTCTGCACACCTGCTCTCAGCTACATATGTATTTGTTCATTTTTAATCAATAGCATTAATAAAGTACTGCAGTGATAAAAGATCAGCCATAAAAAACTATTCAGTCTTATTGATGTTTATTTACATTTAAGAAAAATGCATGTATGACCACTTCCATTGGTTCCATCTTTAAATCCTGGTTAAGATATTTTTATTGTTTTATTTGAAGAAAAGCGACACTATATCAGCGATGCCCAATCCTGGCCCCATTGGGCCTCCTTCATGTATGTTTTGGTTTTATTCTGCTCTGTTGAATTAAGCATGCCCTTACAATCTGCAAGAGTTGATTCAAATAGAATGCGTTTAACCAAATAGACAAAAACCAGTTTCATATCTTGTTGCAAACCGAAGAGATTTTTTTAGATAAAAAAAAAAGATGTTAGCTGCCTCGAGTAAATATATTACAAACACTCAAGACCTTTTTGATTTATATAGGTTAGACTACATGGTTCAACACAGGTTTCCTGTGAGAGGGACTCTGAGGCGTTTTTTAACCCGCCTATTGAATAAATGCACCTAACCATCCATTTTATTTTGCTTATCAAAGGTCAGGTAGCTGCATAAGAAGGCCAAGAGGTAACCCCAGCCCTATACGTCTCTCCAGATTCCTCTGGGGGATCCAAAGGCATTTCCATGCTTGAAAAAATGTATAATATATAACCCTGAGCCTGCCTGAGCAACCTCAGCTGACTCCTTTCAAGGCAGAGAAGTGGTCCTACTCCTAACTCCCCCAGATGAAGGAGCTCCTAACTTTACCTTTAACATTTAACCCATTTTGAGTGCTTGTACAGTGAGGAACATATGTTTTTGAACACCTTGCAAAGTTCTCCCAGTTAGAAATCATGAAGGGGTCTGAAAGTCACATCATAGGTGCATTCCCACCATGAGACAGCATTTAAAAAAATGTATGAAAGCACATTGTGTGATTTTTAAAATATATATTTTTTATTGCTGCGTATAATTATTTGAACACCTGGCAATCAGAAACAATTCTGGCTCCCAAAGACCTGCTAGTCTGCCCTAAAAAGTCCACTTCTTCTCCACTTATCAATGTTAATTAGTAGCAGCGTCTGAGCTTGTTAAATCCACCTGTCCACCCCACAGTCAGTCAGACTCCAGATACTACCATGGGCAAGACCAAAGAGCTGTCAAAGACACTGGAGACAACATTGTGGCCCTCTGAGAGGCTGGAAAGTAAACACACACACACACACACACACACACACACACACACACACACACACACACACACACACACACACACACACACACACACAACATATATACCAAGTAATGTTTCTGTGGCTACATTGTGATTTCTTAGTAAATATTCTATTTAGTTAGAGATAAACTTTATTGTATTTTTCCTAGTGAATCTATAGTAGTAGCACATTCAATATCAAAGAAAGTAAAATGTTATTATCAGGATGATGATGGCACGATGGGTCGATGATGGGTCGTGGTTGGGTCTTCCAGCAGGACGATGACTCAAAGCTCACAGTCAGCATAAGCAAGGAGTGGTTCCATAAGAAGCATATCAAGGTTCTGGAGCAGACTAGTCTCCAGACCTAAATCGTAGAAAATCTTTGGAGGGAGATGAAACTCCGTATTGCTCGGTGACAGCCCTGAAACCTGACGAATGGAGCTCTGTGTGGATTGGGCCAAAATTCCTATTGCGTTGTGTTCAAACCTGGTCAAGAACTACAGAAAACCTTTGACCTCTGTACATGTGAAAAAAAAGCTTCTGAATCAGACATGAACATTGTTTTTCTCAACTGTTCAAGTACTTCTGTGCAGCAGTGCAATTCAAATAAAATATTTTAAAATCATATTTTTTCAATGTTTTCTCTCACAGTGGAAATGCACTAACGTGAATTTCAGAAATCTTCAGGATTTCTAAGTGGGAGAACTTGCAAAATGCCAAGCTGATATGTTCCTCACTACGTAAAATCTCGTTCTTTCAGTCATGATCAGCAGAGGGGCTGGTACCGTCGACATATACTGGACAATTCGTTTCCATAGGCTCCGATAATAAGTTTTTAAGCCAAAATGGGAGGTGGCTACCACCGCCATTTTGACTGTGTCACAGGTTCCGTCAAGCCCAGACAATTCCAAAAAAGGGAAGAGAGGTGGAGCTGAGGGTGGGGCTGTAAGGCTGGGATCAAATGACGACACCCGTCAAACTGAAGCGATGTAGCTACTAGCTAACCCAAAGCTAACGCGGAGGTGGGAGCTAAGCTAACAGAGGTAGCTACCTAGCTACAACCGGAGTTAATTGTGCACAACACCAGAGCTTCTGAGTCAGAGATACGCCGGGCTGACCGCTGGGTAAAACCGGGTAGAACAGAGGTCTCTGAGAGCTCCACAAGCCGGCAGCCGCACAGCAGACAAGCGCCTCTGCGATCTGAGATGTGCTGAGCTGAGGGGAGGGGACCATATCGATAGTCAGAACCCAGCTCCACCAACATGTCATATTTCAACCCATTTTCAAAAATGCAGTGTAATGTTAAATGCACTGGGTTTTACCCTAATACAGGGGTGTCAAACTCAAACTCACACGGGGCCAAAATTAAACTCTGGGACGGAGTCGAGGGCCAAACTTAATATTTTTTGAAAAAGTGACGGCAAATTTGCACATTTTCTTTATCAACATATATGCAATTTTGAACCTTTAAATTTGGAAACAAACTTATTTCTGCATTAACACTGAATGTGGAATAACCAAATTACACACGAGCAAGTCCGTTTTAAATAAAAGGCATCAGTGGTATTCATTACTTGTGGTATAATCAGCATTTTTAAAATCTATTCAGGATTTATGTTTTCTTGTTTATTCATTTTTCTTATTTTTTATTCTCCTTTTTTCTCCTGTAATAAGTGTCATTGCTGCTGTGACGTCTAGCTTTCCCCACTGAGGAACAATAAAGGGATTTTCTATTCTATTCATCTATCTGCAGCCTTTCCACTTCCTGTTTACTGTAGGTTAAATCTTTTCTCACGGGCCAACAACAAAATAAAAATATAATTTTATCTTAAATGAAAATACAACATCTCACCTGTTAACTTTCATGTTTTGGAGCAGAAAAAGAGCATAAAACCAACATATTTAAAGCTCAGTTTGCTCCACTGGTTTACTGTGATGCTCACCTGTTCCAGCCAGATACCTGCATCATGGGGCTGATCTGAGCTGAGGAGGAGACTCCTGTTGTTTTGTTCATCTTCATCATAATAATGACAACATTAGATGACAACAGGTGCTCACATAGGTTTGTGCTGCTGAACATGTCTGAGCAGCTTGACCGCGTTGTTGTGTGTCGGGGAGGAAACACAACGACAGAGTCATGCTGGTTTGAGCGTGTTGCTGTTCGCTGGAGTTATATCAGCTCTGTCTGGACGTTAGTTGGAAAACTTTCTCTTTCAGTCATGAACACATTACTGAGCGGCTAGAATCTCCGTTTCTGGGCTTCAACGTCAGAAAATAGCTGAGTGAACTCGGCGCTGAGTGAGAGGAGTGTAGTTTGTCCGAGACAGCGGAGCTGCAGACACCCGGCAGCAGGCGCCGGAAAAAACACAAAAGAGGGGGCGCGTCGGCTCCGCGCTGACGCCGCAAAGCATCATGGGAGTTGTAGTCTTTGCGGTAAAATCGGCCAGCGGGCCAGTTTTAATATATTTTTGATATTTATCTCGCGGGCCACATAAAAATGCTCCGCGGGCCGCATCTGGCCCGCGGGCCTTGAGTCTGACATATGTGCCCTAATACATTTAAATTTCATGGTTCAACAGTACATGTTAAAATCTAAGCTCAGCTTGGCAGTGACTTCAAATACATAAATATAATTTTACTTACTGAAATAAATGAAGTGGAGACTCCTTGGACGCTCTATTAGTGCAATTAATGCCACAGCAAGTCATTTTGTCCAACAATTGCACAAATAATATCCAAAAAGAATGCACAAACGGCACAACTAATGGTCTAAGTTGAGAGACTGAAAAGTGTGCAACAGTTTTCAGGCGAGGCCGAGGCTCTGGCTGAGGCCTTTCCCCGGAGCTAGCTCTGCGGTCACGTGGGTCTGATGCTCATTAATTATACAGAATTTTAGACATTTAATACACTTAAACAGAAGAGCGACAAAAACATTCACCCCACTCAGAGTTGTCATGAGTGTAAACTAGATCTGTTGAACCTAAAACATGTTTTGGAACCAGGCTGTAAACATGTTTATTTCTGCTGTGAAATTGGTATTTTTTAACATGGGAGTCAATGAGGATTTGCTCGCTTCTGACACCAGCCCCCAGTGGATGAGGGTGGAACCGCAATTTATTTCACTTCCGCGTTGGCTTCAATTTCAGACCCAAATTATGGGGGCTTGGTTGGTACAGACCCTGGCAATGCCCTCTTTTCTGTGGGTGAAGAATCTGTCTGTTGAGAGCAAGAAAACAAGATGCTTGAACTCATCCACCTTGGAGAAAGACTCATTCCCAAACCAGAGGGAGCATGCTACCTATTTCTGACCATGAACTGGGCAGAATCATTTTAGATAGGAATAAAAACAGGTCCGTTCTGCGCTTGTCAGGAGTGCCGAGCAGACTTTAGGTGTCATAGTGATTATAGCTGTGATCGAAGACAGTGATACACCTGTGAATGTAGGTACGGTAGAGGCTGGTCGGAACTATGTCCTCTGATTATAGTGAGATGACGGCTCGTCACCTCGCTCCCAGCGAGGGTGGTGGATGATTATAATTATGTGTCATTGAACAGGGACAGAAAAAGCACATTTACAGCTTCTATATGTGCTGTGCGAATTAACAGCTTCTGGGGAAAAAAGGTAGTAAGAGTGCAATAAACATTTGTACTGGGTGACTCAGAGAATTGACTTCTGATTGCGTTTCTGAGTGTTGGGTTAAAGTTGAGTAAATGGAGGTCTAACTGGTCCACCACCACTGAGAACTACATCTCCCAGAATGCACCAACAAAATGGCGACTGATTGGTGATAAAAAACACCTATGCAGGGTGGTGGCTCTCAGTCCTCAGCCAAACAGGAACAGCACAGCAAGCTCTAACAATGAGTTGACTCTAAAGACGCCAATGGTTGGTAACTATTGTTTTATTTATGATATGAAGTTGTTTTGGGTGAACTTTGAAGTCATGCTTTAATTTAATTGTTTACACTGTTAGTGTAGGAAGATTTAGTTTAGAAGTTCTTTGTTTATTGTATTTTATATAAATGATGTGACATCTAACACTTATCTCTGTTCTTTGAAGGTTATCAACCTAATGTTCACTGAACTGACATAATAAAAATTGTTGGAATGTGATGGAGTTGTCCCAAAGTGTCCCTTTAGAGTGAAACTAGTGTGGAGCTTGACAGTTGATAACCACAGAGCACCCTGGAAAAGGAGATAAAGGGCTTCAAACCAGAAAAGCTGTGGACGCAAGAGAAAATAAAGATGGCAGAAGAGGTCTTGGGGAAGACGGTCAAACTGCTGAAGCAGGAGAGGACCAGCGCTAAAAGCAGCTTCACCAGACTAGCCAACTATATTTCAAGAGGAGCAGACATCATGCTGAAAACCGAATTAGAAGAGGAATTTGGAAAACTTTCAGACCGGTTCAGGTCAGTTCTTGACTCTAATGATGACTACAGGATTGGACTGGAGGCTGATGTCAAGGCAGTGGATGAAGAAGCAGAACTTGATAAGCAGCAACAGACCGACATTCAAATGACTTTAAAAGATGCAGAGAATAAAATGAAGGAGGTTACTGCCGCTGTACAAGCTAACCTGTGGGGAAGATATGGAGAAAGGGAACTTAAAACATCAATCCATGAAGCAGAGGAAGTAGTTGATGAAGCTGAAAATATGCAAGTCAAAAGTGACAATTTGGAGGGCTATGAGGTTCACCTCACTTTATTAGGTGAGAAGGTTAGTGCAGTCATCTCAACTATGTCTGTGTGGGAGAGGTGGATTCCTGACTCATCAAGAGATGAAATGAATGGGAGACTGAAAGGACTGAGAGCAGCCCACTGCAGGCTAAAAATGAGAAAAGCTGAATTTGCCATATTAAGGAGGCTAGCTGATCAAGGCACGAACGGTAAACCTATCCAACCATTACCACCTGTTGTGAAGATAAAACCAACTACCCTTCCTGTCTTCCAGGGTAATATGAGAGAGTTCTACAGGTGGAAAAAAGACTGGGAGAGCCTGCAAAGGCAGGGAGAGCCCACTGGCTCACCTGAGGTGCTCAAGATTCAGCTCCTGGAGAGTGTAAGTGAGACCATCGTGAAGGAGCTGAGACTGTCAACTTATACAACTGCAGATGATATGTTCAGAGTCCTGGAAAATAGATACGGCAACAAGTCTACCATTACAGTTGAAATCCTTGAAGAATTAGACAAAATGCCGCAGGTGAAGGGGAACCAGCCGAGGAGAGTCATTGACCTGATTCAATCTGTAGAGAAAGCCCTGGCAGATCTGACAGAGCTGGGGAACATTGGAGCCATAAAAAATCCGTTAGTCATTAAGTCCATTGAAAGCAAGTTACCTGACTTCATAAAAAGAGACTGGCTAACATTTCTAGTTAACCCTAAAAACAATGTCACAGCAGATACTCACTTTGACACGCTCTTGAAGTTCCTGAAGAACCAAGAAGAGATATTGGAAAGACTTGAACAACTGAGAAGTGTGGATAAGGTGGACAAGTCTGAGAAAAGGCATGAAAGAAGGTCTACATCAGCCAGAGCTACAACAAAAGAAGTTGACAAGGGTTGTGGTGTCTGTGGTGATTATGGGCACAGCAACAAAATATTCTTCTGCAAGAAATTTAAAGCTTTGAAGCTATCTGAAAAGAAGTCTGTTTTGAAGAAGCTGGGAGCATGCAATAAATGCTTAGGATACCATGATGATGACAGATACTGCAAAGACAATTTCCTATGCAAAAACACGTACTGTAAAAGGGGAGAAACTGGGCCAGACCACCATTATTTCCTGTGTCCAAAAGCTGAAACCAAAGGACAAGGGGGCACAGTTGGAAAATATGGAGGAAAAGGAAAGTTCACAGAAGAACAGGAAGATTTCTTATCACTACTTTCCCCTGAACTAGCAGATCAGTGCAGAAAGGCATTCACAAACAAATCTTCAGTTACACTCAAAGCTGCAGGCCAGTCTGAATTACTGAAGAGGAATGAGCTGGTTGAACTTCCGGTGATTATGATGCTGATGCAAGTAACGGCCAATGCAGGTCAGAAGATAGGCACCCTCATTGACCTAGCATCAGACACCAATTACATAACTCACAGAGCTGCGGAAAGATTGGGCCTCAGGGGTGAAGAAATAACCCTGGTTGTACATGGAGTTGGTGGAATGATCATGGACGTTATAACAAAAAGGTACCTCCTAAAAGTCAGAGTCAAAACTCAAAAGGGGACTGAAAGAGCACATCAACTAGTCTGCTATGGCTTGGATGAAATTGCAAAAGTTTATCAAGCAATTCAGCCTGAAAAGTTGAAAAGATTCTTCCCAGACGTCCAGCTCGAAGATCTGAAAAGACCAGCGGAAGTTGAGCTTCTCATAAGCCATCGAGAGGGAAGACTTGCACCCCAAAGAGTTAGAGTCATTGGAGACCTTGTTTTGTGGGAAGGCCCATTGGGAAAAACAGTGGGCGGAGCTCATCCTGATTTGTTTGAAGAAGTAGAGGTGACAGCATATGAATCAAGAACCCACTTTGCTCGCTCTTTGCGAACTGCTGCTGTCAAATATCAAGAAATTACAGTTCCAGCAACCAAGCCAGCTTGGCAATTGCAGGAAGATGCATCTCTGTCCAGATTTACATCTACCAGTAACCGTGAGTTCCTTGAGTGGTGGCACTGGGACAGCATCGGAGCCGCATGCGAGCCCAGATGTGGAGGTTGTCGATGCGGAAATTGTTCACCAGGAGGAAGAGACATGACCTTGGCTGAGGAGAAAGAGTATGAGATCATTAAAGGAGGGCTCACATACATGGAGAAAGATGCTCACACACCATCTCCACATTGGGATACAAAGTATCCTTGGACTGAAGATCCCGCCTCCCTCCCTAACAACAAAAGGGCTATTCAGGCTTGTTTCTTAAGGATGGAAAAGCAGCTGAGCAAAGAGCCAGAATGGAAAATCGCTTATGCAACCCAAATCCATGACATGGTCGAAAGAGGTGCAGCTATGAAACTCACCAGTGAAGTCCTGGACAAGTGGACAGGTCCAGTGTGGTATGTTAGTCACCTGGTGGCGCCAAATCCTCATTCGGTGACAACACCAGTCCGCATTGTATGGAATAGCAGCCAGAAATACAAAGGTGTGAGCATGAACGATCTTCTCTTGAAGGGACCAGATGTCCTTAACCCCATAAGAGCTGTCCTGTTAAGATTCAGAGAAGGGGTACATGCAGCTCTGGGAGATATAAAGAAAATGTATAACTCTGTCTGGTTGGAGGAGCGAGAAATGCATCTACACAGATTCCTGTGGAGAGACAATCCTACAGAGGAGATCTGTGAATATGCAATCACCAGAGTCAACGTCGGCGACAAACCTGCAGGTTGTATTGCGCAGTTGGCTATGAGGGAGACCGCAAGTCTACCTAACTTCGCTCACTTGAAGGATGAACGAAGAGTTATTGAAGAGGACAGTTATGTGGATGACCTCTTGACCTCCCACAATGATTTGCACAGGCTTGACAAAATTACAGCAAAAGTTGAAGAGATTTTAAAAGGTGGGGGTTTCTTCCTTAAACCCTGGGTCCGGTCAGGGCAAAGTGGGAGGAAAGGAACTGAAGCAGATGTACTAAACCAGGATCAAAGGAAAACCTTAATTCTTCCAAACCAGATGAAAGAGGGAATAAACAAAGCCCTGGGCATCGGCTATCAAGTAGATGAGGACAAACTCTACATGCTGACTGCAGTAAACTTTTCTAAAAGGAAGAAGAAGATGCGAGTTGGAAAAAATCTTCTTGAAGAGGAGGTGAGAACACAAACTCCTAACCAGTTGACAAGAAGAGTCCTCCTAAGCCAAGTTGCTGCACTATATGACCCAATTGGCCTAGTTGCACCAGTCAAGCAGAAAGGAGCGATCCTTGTTCGTAAAGCGTTCCAAGAAGGAGGGGGTGGCAAGTTGACCCAAGAAACCTGGGACCGACCTCTCTCAGAAAGTCTCGGAGAAGAAGCCATACAGCTTTTTGAGAACTATGCACAGCTTGGTCACGTAAAATTCCACAGAAGCCTCACACCATCTGACTGGAAAGGAAAACCTTGGGGTATCACATTCTCTGATGGAAGTGATAAATCCTATGGAGCTGTGATGTACTTAAGATGGGAGACAAATCAAGGCATTGAAGTCAGGTTTGTGGAAGCCAAAGCCAAGCTGACACCCTTAAATCAGAAAGGAGATGCCGTTAAGGCAGAAATGTGTGGCGCAGTCTTTGCAGCCAGGATCAGGAAGTATGTGGAGAAGCATGCTCGAATGAAGATTGAGAGGTGGTTCCACTTACTGGACAGTCAGACAGTCCTTGGAGCTATCCAACGAGACAACTATGGATACCAAACATTCTTTGCAAATAGAGTGGGTGAGATCCAGAAGGCCGGGCTAGTGCAAGACTGGTGGTGGATCCGTGGAGATCTAAACATAGCTGATATCTTAACCAGAGGAGGCGCTCCTGATGATTTGAAGGAAAATTCCACATGGCAAAATGGACCAGAGTTCCTGAAGTGGCCAGTGGACGAGTGGCCTATTCAATCGGCTGGAGAAGTGGCAGCCCAGGCCAGAGAAAGGGTGAATCAGGAAAAAGATTTGTGTAAAGAAAAAACATCCACTCCACCAAAAAGGTTTCCCACTGGCTGGGTTAAACGTC
Organism: Nothobranchius furzeri; assembly: GCF_043380555.1. Classification (NCBI taxonomy): domain Eukaryota; kingdom Metazoa; phylum Chordata; class Actinopteri; order Cyprinodontiformes; family Nothobranchiidae; genus Nothobranchius; species Nothobranchius furzeri. The sequence goes on along the minus strand of NC_091753.1, from coordinate 53,031,570 downwards.
TCGTGGACATAAAACGATTCAGTAGTCTAACCAAACTGAAGAGAGTTATTGCCTGGATCCGTCGAGTTGCTGAGCAGTGGCTAAAGAGGACCTCAAACCCAGAACAGAAAAAATGGATTGCAACAACACCTAAGCAGGCTGGATTGAAAAACACAGAACTTCAGGATGCATGTGATGACATCTTTCTCTCGGCTCAAGTAGGTGTAACATTTCCAGACACAACTCTCAGCAGATTGGCAGTATACAAAGATGAGAACACTGGACTGCTACTTTGTGGCGGTAGAATCCAGGTGTTCAATGAAGAGAAGACTGCTGTACCTGTTTTGCCATATGAATCCTGGGTGTCTACTCTGTTGGCACGAGAATCTCATGAAGCCAACCATGAGGGGGTAGCAGGAACCCTTCTCCGGATGAGGAAGACAGCTTGGATAATTAAAGGCCGGAGAATCGCTAAGAGGGTGGTTGACAGCTGTGTACGCTGCAGGAAGAACAGAGCAAGGCTGTGTCAACAAATAATGGCAAACTTGCCTCCGGAGAGAACAAACCCAGCTGCTCCTTTTGAATTCACTACCGTGGACCTGTTTGGCCCATATGAGGTCAAAGATGAAGTCAAGAAAAGAACTAAAATCAAAGTATGGGGAATCATCTTCTGTTGCATGGCCTCCCGTGCCATACACACAGACGTGGCAAGTGACCAGTCATCCGAAGGTTTCCTGCTGGCCTACCAAAGGTTCACTTCACTGAGAGGGCACCCCAGGAAGATCTGGTCAGACCCTGGCACTAACTTTGTAGGAGCCAAGCCTGCTCTCGAAAAGCTGTACAACTTCCTTGACCAACTGAACAAGACTGAAGTTGAAGACCTAGCTGCCAAACATGGGACAGAATGGGTTTGGAAGATCCATCCTGCAGACTCTCCCCATAGAAATGGTGCAGCAGAAGCTGCTGTAAAAATAGTGAAGCGGGCCCTGAGCAATCTTGGAGGAGAGGGCATCTTCACCTGGGGTGAATTCCAAACCTTTCTTTACATGGCAGCCAACCTTGCAAACGAAAGACCTATTGATGCCAAAACTCAAAGCAGGGAAGATTGTGTGGGATATATCACCCCAAATTCTCTGCTTCTAGGGCGTGCAAACCTGAAGGGAGACCCTGGAGACTTCCAGTTTGATGGTTACCCATACAAAAGACTAAAAAGTATTCAAACAGAGGTCAGTAAATTCTGGAAAAAGTGGAGCCAATTGGCTGGACCAAATCTCTTTGTACGGAATAAATGGCACACCAAAGAGCGAAATGTCGCTGTTGGAGACGTGGTCTGGTTGGCTGATCAAAATGCCTTGAGAGGACAATACAAGCTGGCCAGAGTTGTTAGTGTCAACACTGACAGGAAAGGCATTGTAAGAGACGTGCTTGTGAGGACCTTTCCTAGCTATCCGGTTCCCACCAGAAAGGCAGCTGGAAAGAAGGCGGTTGCAGAATCCATTAGACTGAAACAAAAAATCCCAACCACTATCCTTCATAGGGATGTTAGACGCCTTGTCATTCTAATTCCTGTTGAAGAACAAAACAACAAAGTACTTGTGTGACCTCATTGGGTTTGGAAAACCATGAGCTCAAGTGGGAGGTGTTGGGTTAAAGTTGAGTAAATGGAGGTCTAACTGGTCCACCACCACTGAGAACTACATCTCCCAGAATGCACCAACAAAATGGCGACTGATTGGTGATAAAAAACACCTATGCAGGGTGGTGGCTCTCAGTCCTCAGCCAAACAGGAACAGCACAGCAAGCTCTAACAATGAGTTGACTCTAAAGACGCCAATGGTTGGTAACTATTGTTTTATTTATGATATGAAGTTGTTTTGGGTGAACTTTGAAGTCATGCTTTAATTTAATTGTTTACACTGTTAGTGTGGGAAGATTTAGTTTAGAAGTTCTTTGTTTATTGTATTTTATATAAATGATGTGACATCTAACACTTATCTCTGTTCTTTGAAGGTTATCAACCTAATGTTCACTGAACTGACATAATAAAAATTGTTGGAATGTGATGGAGTTGTCCCAAAGTGTCCCTTTAGAGTGAAACTAGTGTGGAGCTTGACACTGAGAAAGAGACTGAAAAAAGACATCTGCAGTAAACTCTCTGGTTGGAGAGGCGGGATGAGGACCAAAGAGGAGTTTAAAGTGTGGAGGTAGTGGCACAGATCGTATCGTTGTAAAAGCAATCGTGCCACAAGTGATGCTGGACATAAAAGAGGAAATGTCATAAAACTATTTCTGAAGTCATTGGAAAGTCTAATTTTCCAATTTGGCCAGATAACCTTTTCAATTGTGCTTCATATTGCTTTAGCTAGTTCTAAATTCATCCTAAAATGACATTTAATTAATCCCATAGACAGAGTGTTAATTGTCACCTGCGGCCATCTTTGTTGATTCCTTATAAACTCATTGAGTTGGTATTTGGTTTGATTTTCACTTGAAGCTTTTATCTTTGGAGTATAGATTTCCTCTCTTTGTCATGTGTGGATTTTCTCCCACACACCTAAGAAATGTACAGTATGTTGGATTAACTGGTGATTTTATAGACTTTAGGTGTATTTTCGTGCATGTATGCTTATTTGTCTTTGAGCTGGAATTCGAATACGCCAAACTGACATCAAGAACCAGCGGGGATGGCGGCTCCCCCCCCCCCCCCCCCCGGTGTGTCTCATCACTTTGCCCGAGTCTGGATAGAAAAATGGATCTGCACTGGAACACAGTGGAAAAACAACATCCAACTGCCAACTCAGTTGTACAGTCTGTCTGCAAGACGACGGTTTTGAGATTTAAGTTTTTAGTTCAGCCAAGAATAGTTTACTTGAAGCCCATGTTTCAGCCTACAAGCATAGTTTACTTGTATGTTTATGTTTATGTTTATGTATTTAGCAGACGCTTTTGTCCAAAGCGACTTACAAGTGATAATCGGCATTTTGCCCTTGAGGCTAACAACAACAATAGTAACAACAACAAATTGACATCAGTCATGGAGAGGAGGGAACAAGGAGTAGACAGTAGAGAGGGGGGGGGACGGGTGCAGGGAGGGTGCTAGTTAAGAAGATGCTCTCTGAAGAGCAGGGTCTTCAGGAGTTTCTTGAAAATAGAAAAGGAAGCCGCAGTTCTGGTAGTGTTAGGAAGGTCATTCCACATTTGTGGAACGATGCATGAGAAAAGTCTGGATTGTCCTGAGCGTGGTGTAGGCACTGCTAGCCGACAATCCTGTGATGACCGGAGCGGCCGGGTCGAGACGTAAGCCTTTGCAAGAGGATTCAGGTAGATGGGAGCCGTACCGTCTCGGATTTATTTCGTATGTATTTATAGATTATCAGTAAGGTAGAGGACAACACAGGTAACCGCGTGTTAATGCACGTGTTTATCACACTTACATATCTCCAACTAAATGGGTTGACAAAAGCAACGATGAGGTTCGAAAGACGTGATTGTGGGTTAGCAGAACTCTCAAGACTTCCTGGTTGATTATCTGCTTGGTAACACACAAGGTGGCTTTGGTAACACACAAGGTGGCTTTGGTAACACACAAGGTGGCTTTGGTAACACACAAGGTGGCTTTGGTAACACACAAGGTGGCTTTGGTAACACACAAGGTGGCTTTGGTAACACACAAGGTGGCTTTGGTAACACACTGCACTAATGTCAGTTTAAACCAGCTGGGAAAGATACTACTTAATACATACTATATTTTTTATTCTCTTTTTCTAGGTTGGTCTTGTTCTTGTACTTTAAAAGGGTGTCAATCCTGGTCCAGGGCCGGTATCCAGCATGTTTTAGTTGTTTCTCTGCAACAACACTTGGTGCAGAAGCCTATTGATTATCTGCTGATTGAAGCCAGGTGTGTTGAAACAGGGTTAAAACTAAAAATGCTGTTAGACAGTATTACAACTCAGACTTTATTCGTAGGGTTACTCAAGATAAAACTGTGTACGAAACTTGTGACTTGGTTAAAAAAAATTGCACAACAAGCATCTGTTGCTCCGAGAAATATTTATATCAGTTTGAAAAACACAGGTGATGGTGGATCAGTCAAACAAACCATTTTTAACCCTCCCACTGTCTTTATGGTTGACCCCGCAAGGAAAGTTGATCATTGAGCAGGATTGATGGTTTATCCCTTCAGGTCCGCGTGGCAGGGGTGAGGTGGTGCTCACTCCTCACCCCCGCCACGTGGACCCAAGGGATAAACCATCAATCCTGCTCAATGATCAACTTTCCTCGTGGGGTCACACCCATTAGGACAGTGGGAGGGTTAAGACAAGAACCAAAATCATCAAAAATGCCTGCAACAGACAAAAAATCGGAGCATAAATGTTACAATATGTTGATTTCTATCAACAGCCTGCTAGAGACATTCCAGCACTCAAGAAATGCACAAAATGACGCCAATGGGCCACCGTTTGGACGTGCCTGAGTTAAACCAAACATTCTGTGTAATTCTTGGGTCTTATTTATACTTGTTGACAGTGAACAGCCTTCAGAAAGAATTTATAAACCTGGCATCCATAAGAGATGGTAAACACCCCAAAAAATTGGGATTTTTAATTTCCTACATTTTTAATTAAAAAAAAGCAGAAACCGTTCTAAACAGGTGATGCTCACATGAGTCACGACCACCAGTTATTTTCATAACCTGTGGATGAGAGCTGACATTTTATATGATTTAGGCAAGAACAACAACAAAAATAAAAATAAAACATCCACAGAATTAAGATGACCTTTCACATGATTGGTGTGCTCTTGACATGACAAAGTACAGAAACGTCTGACAACCTTCCATCGTTGCCACCAGTAAACAGAAACGGATGTGAAATGATAGGTCACGAACGTGTGTGTAGCTCCTGCGTTCGCAGGGACTCGAGATGGAGAAGAGGACGTGTAGAGGTTTCAGATCAAAGGCAGGGCTCAAGGATTTCTCTTTGCAGGTACCCTTGATTAAACAACAGTCATACTAAGTGGGCTGTTTCCTCGAGGAGATTTCTCATGTAGAAATGAACTACTTTGTCTTTTTTATCATCTCAGATCAAATCTTTCCATCTCCATCAATGTTGTGGATATTCAGACAAAACCTCGTGATGGCGAAACTCCTCAGATAGACGGTCTAAACTCAGAGAAATGCCTTTTGAACATTTATATGTGTTTTATTTCAAAATCTCCTGTACAATATTAAAGAAGTGGATTGCTAAAAACCCATTTTTAATGATTTTTTCGGATTATAATCTGAGTTTTTCAGGCAGGATGGAAGTAGTCTCCTACACCTATCTCCCGTAGCTTCTGATAGAAAACAGGTGAAATTCTAGGATTAGAATTAGATTGTGTTTGTGTGTGTGTGTGTGTGTGTGTGTGTGTGTGTGTGTGTGTGTGTGTGTGTGTGTGTGTGTGTGTGTGTGTGTGTGTGTGTGTGTGTGTGTGTGTGTGTGTGTGTGTGTGTGTGTGTGTGTGTGTGTGTGTTTGTGTGTGTGTGTGTGTGTGTGTGTGTGTGTGTGTGTGTTTGTGTGTTTGTGTGTGTGTGTGTGTGTGTGTGTGTGTGTGTGTGTGTGTGTGTGTGTGTGTGTGTGTGTGTGTGTGTGTGTTTGTGTGTGTGTGTGTGTGTGTGTGTGTGTGTGTGTGTGTTTGTGTGTGTGTGTGTGTGTTTGTGTGTGTGTGTGTGTGTGTGTGTGTGTGTGTGTGTGTGTGTGTGTGTGTCTGCTCTGTCTTCTTGATCCCCAGTGAGTCGTGGAGGATGGCTGCTTATACTGAGCCAGGATCCTCGAGGTTTCTCCCTGTTAAAAGGGAGTTTTCCTCTCCACTGTCGCTGCATGCTTTCTTAGTATGAGGATTGCTGTAAAGACTCTGACACTAGTCAGTGACTTGATGCAATTTGCTGGGTTCCTTATATAGGAAACTTTGTTCTGATTGGCTTAATGAACTGACCTGAATTGGAATGTTTATTATGTGAAGTGCCTTGAGACGACTCTTGTCGTGATTTGGCGCTTTATAAATAAACTTGAATTGAATTGCATTGAATTGAACTGAAAGGCCTGACAGATCTACGTCACACTGTCACTTAACATTCATGGACTCACCCATCGTGAATCAAGATGGGCGAGGCTGTTGTTGGTTTAGCATTGAGGAAAAAGCAGAGAACATCTCAGCTAGTAGAAGCTAGCTGTTAGCATTAGCAACACCACCACACAGCAGAACTCCTCCAGGCTTACATTTTTTGAGGAAATAAAACATCCATGTTGAAAGTCAGTGGTAGAGTTGCACTGCTTTTATCCAATCCAGGGCGAGATGTCCAAGTATCAGAAGATAAGAGTCCAACACCCGCCATCTGAAGCTCAGCTGTGATGAGTCACTTTTAGTTCCTAGAAATGGGGCAATGGTGTATTTTCCCTCCTGAGAATGACTTACAAGGCATTCATTCCTACTAGAGACCACTGTGTGTTGATTAAAGGAGTGAACCACTGCTATCTGGTCCTCATGTCACCCATTTTTAAACTCGGACATGTAAATCAGTAGGTGCTATACATTCTTTCATGATTTTCAAGGTTCAAATTAAAAATAGATAAAACGTTGCATTATCCAGGTAGCTTAAGCAGGTGTTCTGACACAAATAGCTTGGCATTAATAAGCACACAGTGTTTTGAGGGAACAAGTACCCATGAGATAATAAAATATGACCCAAGAATTCCAGGTTGACTAATGTGTTTATGGACTTGAAGATTAACCAGAAGGAAGAGGCACCTAGGACAGCAACGCTGTAGCACAAGTGTGGAAAAAGATCACAGCACAGAAGTTTTTGTTCCTCAAAGCAAATCATAGCAACAAGAAAGGCATCTGCCCAGACTGAGAGCTAAATAACGGCCATGCTAGATGCTGTGTTGCAGAAGCCAGGGCCAGATTTTGTTTGTCTGCTAAATGACCTACTGCGATTTTTTGTTTGCTTGCTGGAGGCAGCTGCAACACGACCCTCACTGTGCCAAAAAACAGTACTCAAATTAAAATAAATGCCTTTTTTTGTCCAGACTCGCCACAGCTTAGACTGCTACTGTTCTGAATAAGGCAGAACATGATTGGTTAAAGGCAGCAGTGGAGGAATCTACTTCTCTGCTGGATGCTGAGATTTGGGCTGAAGCCTAATTAAAACCCGTCAGGTCTTCTTTGGGGGTCATATGCAGTGAAATCATATATTAGATGCATACATAGCTGTACAGCCAGTGCACAATCAGTTTAATTAGTGAGTCTGACAGAGCAGTTAATCGAGTTTCACTCGGCCGTCACGGTGCGGTGGTTTTCTGTTTCCTCCCTGCTAAAGCGGACGGGGGTGAACAACTCCTCGCTCACACTTACCTTCTACATTCTTGTCCTCATTTGTTTTATGATTATTTGCCTCTGTTTTTTTTTTCCTCTTTGTAATAACCCACTAAACAGGGTGTTATTTAGAAGTTGAAGAGATCTCACAAGTGTAATTATCTGATAACGAGTCCGATTTCTCAGTGTTGTGAGCTGGAGGAGACAACTTGTTCTACCCTGGAGGTGTCTACTCGTCTTCAGCTAGGAAAATGATTTCAAACAAGGATGGTGTGATGAGAAAAGACAGAAACCTTGTGGCCATGACTAATGCTACTGAGTCCAATTAAGCTGATGCGCCTGCTGAATCAAATCACCCTGATATGATCTTGCCTGCCTGTGCGTACATTTGCATCCAACGCTGATCACATGAGCGGGGAAAAAGTGACGACTCGGATCTTCTCACATGCATATCTGCATAGTTGCTGAACTTTTTTTTTTTGTTTTATTCTCCATCTCATTTAGTGCTTGTTTAAATGGGAAAAATTAGAATGATAAATTACCTGTGACTAGCGTTGGGTACCGAATTCGGTACTTTTTAAGGTACCAACTGAATTCCACAGTACCGACTGAGCACTGACTCACGTCATTTGAAACGGTGCCTCATTTCGGTACCCGTCCTTCATAACGAGAACTTGCCTAGACAGCTGCGCATGCGCAAGAGCGTTATGTCGTCGGTCGCTGCGAGCCATTTGTAAACAGAGCAGCATGGTAGAAAGAACGCACGCTAAAGCTTGGGTCCACTTCACTAAATGTGATGGGTAACTGGGTGATGATGAAACCAGCGACAACGATCTAAGTGAGACATCGTCATCTTAATCTGCTCCGGTAGGTAAATAAAATGTTAAGATAACGTTAGCTTGATATGTTAGCTTCCGTTTCACTAATGGTGCGTTCGCTTTCTCCTCGGAACTCCGAATTTCCGACTAGAAGAACATGAACGCGCTCTAAAGTTTGGCTTCACTTTACTAAATGCGACGGGTGATTGGGTGAAGATGAAACCAGCGACAACGATCTAAGTGTGAGGCATCATCGTTTTAATCTGCTCTAGCAGCTAAATAAACTGTTTAAGGTAACGTTAGCTTGATAAATTAGCTTCCATTGCCACCATTGTGATCAGCTAATGGTGCGTTCGCTTTCTCCTCGGAAATTCTAACTTCCCAGTAGGAAAAATCAAATGAAAAAGGACAGCAAAAGGAATGAAGATACACAGTAAATTTAGTTCACAGTAAAGATGTTTGCTTCAGTTTAATTATCAGCTTATGAAACTACAAGGACGATGTTAAAATACAAACAGTTGTATGTTATTTATCGTGATATTTATCAAATATGGTTATATATTGAGAAAAATATATCTTTAATTATAAAAGAGAGTTAAAATATTAAACACTCAAAAGTATCTAAAATTGGTTCCATTGTATCGATTCCTAGGTACCGGGAATTAGTACCGAATCGATTCAAATGTCAAAGGTACCCATCCCTACCTGTGACTGGCTTGTTTTTATAAGATGCACCTTATTATGAAAATTGTTAATCCTCCAAAAATTGAGTGGAGTTTTACAAGCTCAACCGCCATTGCACTGTTGTTATTCCTTGTAAGCACTGTACCGAGCTGTCTGGGAGAGAATTTATGACTTCGTTAGGCTCTCCGACGCCTGCAACAGCTCGCCAGTGGAACGATTGTTAGTCTAGAGGAAGTCATAAATCAAACTCAATTCATCATTATCTATTAATACAGTTCCGCTCTCGCTGTGGAGCTCAAACGTTTTTGCCTTCTCCCAACCCGAACGATTTCCCTCCAAAAGGCGGAGGTGAAAATTGTTCCTCAAAAGTTTCTCGTGATTGATTTAGCCTTCCCTCTGTGGTCTGCAGCGTGCGCTGACAACTCTGAAGGTGGAACAGAGCCTTAATTGAGCTGAAAACTTGGAGCTTAAACGCTGCAGGCGCAAAAACCCACACAATTAGGAAGGACTAATGACGTGGGGTGTCGCCCATTATTCCTCCAAATAAGCCATAGGGGATTCAATACTTAGAATCATTAATTCTTCATTAGTGATTAGGAAGCAGAGCAGACTATTTAGACAAAGATCAAAACCTTTTATTGTGTTTGTTGTTGAAACAAAAAGAGGGTGAATGTGGGTTATGAGAAGGCTGTTGCATGATTTATTAAAGAGTCTTTCTGTCTTTTTCAGAACAGAGATGAGATCCATGTCATTCACAAGAATAAACTGGGTAAGTTGGAGCTGTTGTCCTGTCTAATTAGCAGTTTTGTGTGAGCTGGCAGAGCTTCGTGACGCAGGGAGAATTGAAGGATGACACCTTTTTATCTTTTTCAGGTGAAAATCTGAAACGTAGTGTAAAATAAAAGCTAAAACAGCAATAAAGCAGCGGCTTTGTCTTTAAGCTCCCCGCTCTCATCTGTAAGTCATCTCAGAGGCTTTTAGGCCATGGTGGAGGTTCACCCTGAGCTCCCTGCCTGTCACAATCATGCACAATCAAACCCACAACTGTTTTAACCCACTGCTATTTCTGACCTGCAGCAGAATCAAACCTTCAACCTCCTTGAGTGTGTTTTCAGGGATGTCTGCAATACCCATCTAGGTTTCTGGAGGGACAATTTTAGATAAATTGGAAAAAGTATGTTGAAGCGTCCTGATTTATGACGATTTTTCTAGCAAGAAAAAACATGCAAGTGTCAGTCGATTTGCTGCTGTGCTGTACATTCCCTCAGACATTGTGTGAGAGTGCAGTAGCGAAAAAGGCAGAGTGCGGCTTACGGTCATTGCTGGAAACCCGTGGCAGGAAAACCGACAACAGAAGGAAAATGTTCTGACAGATAAAAAAGTACAAATAGAGAAAAATTGGGTTTAATATTACAGTGATAGTAGATTTTGGTAACTTCTTGATCTGTTTTTGCAAATTAGTCAAAAAAGTAATGAGAGAAAGATTAAAGGGATTTTTTTAATTAACAGTATACAAAGAGGTTCGCGGCCGAGTGTGAAGCGGCTGGGATGAGGATCAGCACCTCCAAATCTGAGACCATGGTTCTCGACCGGAAAAGGGTGGCTTGCCAACTCCGGGTCGGGGGAGAGGTCCTACCTCAAGTGGAGGAGTTTAAGTATCTCGGGGTCTTGTTCGCGAGTGAGGGTAGGAGGGATCGGGAGATCGACAGGTGGATTGGTTCGGCGTCTGCAGTGATGCGGACGCTGAGCCGATCTGTCGTGGTGAAGAGGGAGCTGAGCCAGAAAGCCAGGCTCTCGATTTACCGGTCGATCTACGTCCCAATCCTCACCTATGGTCATGAGCTTTGGGTAATGACCGAAAGAACAAGATCGTGGAAAAGCGGCCGAAATGAGTTTCCTCCGTAGGGTGGCCGGGCTCAGCCTTAGAGATAGGGTGAGGAGCTCGGACATTCAGGAGGGACTCGGAGTAGAACCGCTGCTCCTCCGTATAGAAAGGAGTCAGTTGAGGTGGTTTGGGCATTTGGTCAGGATGCCTCCTGGACGCCTCCCTGGTGAGGTTTTTCGGACATGTCCTGCTGGCAGGAGGCCCCCGGGTCGACCCAGGACACGTTGGAGAGGTTACATCTCCAATCTGGTCCGGGAACGCCTTGGGGTCCTGCCGGAGGAGCTGGTGGAGGTGGCTGGGGAGAGGACGGTCTGGAACTCCCTAGTTGGGATGCTGCCCCTGCGACCCGGACCCGGATAAGCAGAGGAAGATGACGACGACAACAGTAAACAAAGATAAACGGCAGAAACTTGGCAGAAATCCTTTACTACTGTTTGAATCTCTGAGGGAGACCTGGAAAATGTCTTTATTAATACTTAAACAGATTGCCTACCTTTCCATTTCTCTTTTTGTAATTCCAGCTTCTTTGGAAGCAAGAACCTTACCCTGGCTTTCCATCGGGTGCATAATCATCAGGAAATGTCCATAAAGAGTTACGAGCAGCATTGGGGTTAGTGTTGGGCAGTGAAGCGGCCAAAATGAGTTTTCTCCACAGAGTGGCTGGGCTCTCTTAAGCCGGGCGTACACTGTGCGATTTTTTCCCTTTTTGGAGCCGATTTTCCACTCGTGCGAAAATCCACAAGATCGGGGCGAGTTTTGCACTGAGCGTCGTGTAGTGTACAGGGGGTTACGAGAGGCGATTAACACCACGTGACCAGCTACCGATCAGCAATCGTGAGCTCGCACGGACTTCTGGAGTGTTTGATATTTAGCTCGTTCCTCGTGAGGGTATCGCACTGTTGAAGAGGCGCTGCGAGCAGCTTCGACCCAAAAAGTACCAGAACCGCTCACTGTGCATGCGCAATCTTGCATCAACACCGCTCGCCCGCTGTTTCCCTAATAACACACGTTGTTCGTTTTTATTTCTACACGTTTTTTTACTCACAAAGATTGTCATGAAAGCGTGTTTGTCGTGTTCATGTCAAATTAAACTGATCACAAAACACAGATTTACTTTCTTTATTTCGTTTTCCTCATCCAACCCCCATAAATCGCTGTGTGTCCTCCTGCAGCACTCCCAAAGGACAACAGGCAAGACAAAAAAGTCTGACGTGTTGTGTAAAAACTGCCATTTTTAGCATATTTTTAGGTCCGACGTGTTGCTAGCAGACGCACAGTGTGAGCTGTCAGGTCGCATCCGAGAACTGGGTCGTGCAGTGTGAGCGCATGACTCGTGAGATCTGCCCTGCGAGGAAGTCTTACAGTTTGAGCTGAAGCTGAGTGCTACGAGTGAAAAAGTCGCACAGTGTCCGCCCGGCTTTAGAGATAGGGTGAGAAACTCAGTCATCCGCGAGGGGCTCAGAGTAGACCCGCTGCTCCTCCACATTGAAAGGAGCCAGTTGAGGTGGCTCAGGCATCTGGTTAGGGTACCTCCTGGACACCTCCCTCGTGAGGTTTTCTGGGCATGTTCAACCGGGAGGAGGCATAAAGAAAAATCCATGACACGCTGGAGGGACTACATCCCTCGCTGGCCAGGGAACACCTTGGGATTCCCCCAGAGGAGTGGCCCGAGTAGCTGAGAAGAGGGAAGTCTGGGCCTCCCTGCTTAGGCTACTGCCCCCAACTCTAGATAAGTGGAGGAAAGTGGGTGGATGAATGGAAGGATGGATGGTTGGCTACATTGTTGCCACTGGCCACTTATTAAAGCTAAGGTCATGTAGGTGACAGGTGCTGGAGTGCATCTCTGAAATCCCTCTCCATAGTAACCTTGTCCAGCCAATCTTGATATTCCCAAGTGAGTTTTAGATCTTCCCAAATGCCTCCTCCCTGTTAGATATGCCCAGAAATCCTTCAGGGGGAAATGGTCATTAGGCTGATCTCCCTCTCCGCTGCATTTACTCAGATCTCCTTGCCTCAATGTAGGACAACCAGAACCACCAGGATACCTCAGCTGAAGCCAGATAACATTAGCCGTAGCAGAAGCAAAAGATGTAGCTATGCAGATTGGTCTAGCCGTGCTCCATTGTACCCTCAGCAGGTCCACCATTGGTCTGAACAGTTTTGTGTCATGCCAATCACAGCGCTCTACCAGTTTGGTGGCCAGAATGACTGCGACTGAGCGGATCAACTAAGACTAAGAGTTTCGTCATTTTCCAGCTTTGGACTATTTAGACTTGGGCTTTTTTTTTTTTGAGTCAAGATCAGATAGAGGTACTTAAGTCCTTTACTTAGAAAAATGACGAATTTGCATCCTCTTTGACAGTGTTTGGTGGACTGCCCCGCTGACTGATATTCGTAGCAGAAAGTTTGTCACATCATTCATTGTCCGATAGCGTGCAGAGACAATCTGAAAGACAACCGTAGATTCCACCCCATGACTAAGCTCCGTCTATGGGTCGTGGCCAGATTATATATTCAGGCTTGCCAGGCTAAGAGAATGTGTCAGTTTTATGAGAACTGTGAGCTGGAAGATTGTAATTTCATTATATCGCAGTTAGATCATGAATAGGAATGCCTCAGATGAAAAGGTTGCATAGTTTGGGATCTGAATGGAAAACAACAGAATTAAAATGGTTAAAAACTGGCTTTTGTCTGATTTCTACCTTATTAATTTGGGATTGTTTGATTTGAAAAGGTACCCAGATTCTCCGGCTTCACCTGTATGTAGTTTTATTTCTGAATTTAAGTTCCAAGTGGAGCCAATGACACAAAAAGCTCAGATGTTTCGGCCCAGTCTGAGATTTCCTGAACTTTCCCTGTTCCTGGGTCACTATAGGGGGAGAAAGCACACGTCTGGCTTCTGTGCACAGAGAGGAAACACAAACAGCTATCAGAAGCATGGCGCTGCATCGTCCCAAACTTTAGTAGTAGTTTTCTTTTTGTTATAGAGGAGAATCAAAGCTTCCTGAAGAGAAAGATGTTTGTGAGGCAAGAATGTTTAGACATTCTGAGAAACTTGACAGTTTGTTTAAAGGTATGGTTGACTGAAATACCATTTAAACACTTTTTTTCAGATTATAACCAGCTTCTATGAGTTTTCATGCAGGCTGAACATGAAAATAGTCTCCTACACCTATCTCCCGCTTTAGCGTCTGATAGAAAATAAACAATGAAACGATAGGATTAGAGAAGCCGGACAGATCTATGTTCATGGACTCCCTCATCTTGACTCACGACGGGAAAGGCTGTTGTTTTAGCGTCCAGTAAACAGCAAAGAAACACCTTGACTAGCAGAAGCGAAACGGTTAGCATTAGCAACTTCACCAGACAGCAGAAATTCTCCAGGCTTTTGTTATTTGTGGAGATAAAACATCGACATTGCAACTCAGTGGTAGTCGTGTTGCTGTTTGCCAATCCAGGGTGAGATGTCCATAAATCAGGAAATAAGACTTCAAATTCAAATTCAAAGATACTTTAATCCTTAAAAATACTTAAATCCTGCTGTCTGAAGCTTTCTTGTGATATCGCAAACTTGTTCCTGCTGAGCCAGGGGTTTGTGTGCTTTTTTGTGCCCTGAGTACGGCCTGCAAGGCATTCATTCCTAGTAGAGGCCGCTGCAAATGTATTGATAAACATTGTTGTTTTACAAATTTACCTCTTCACTCAATGCCAGTGATGAAAGGGAATCTGATGTTATTTTGGCTGGAAGTTGCAAATCCTAAGGATTTTTGACCCTAAGGGCCATCTGTTGGTAAGGTCTTACTTGAACACTAAAATAATGCTTGCTTGCAATGACTTTGGTATCTACTGCCTTCTATAGCCAGGGAAACTACACACTGTCACTTTAAAGAAGTATTTATATTCTGTCTGTCTGTCTCTATATTTTTGTCTAGAATAAATTAGTTATTGCTTTCATTTCAGATTCTGGGTTTTGCCTTAATCATATGGAATATTTGTTCTGCTCTGTAAAGGTCATGTTTCAGCAAATGTCACTGCACACCAGAACAGCACAAGAGCATTCCAGATATTGATTAAATTTTCTAAAGGTCTTCGCAGTTCCATGAAGAGTTCTCCTAAGTCTTCTTGATCTCCACCATTATTACTGTCAGCTGCTAACCACAAGAGCAGTCTACCGAATCTTTTTACATCCATCTGGCTTTGTGGATGCTGGTTACTTCGGAGTTCTCGGCAGCTGCGTCCAGGAGTCCAGGGCAGCTGATGGAGGCTTTGCTTCAAGTCATCATATTCATTTCTACTTCGTCTTTCCTGTCAGTGGTTTCTGAACAGGCTTTTGGGTTTTAAGCTAATTAATATCTGAGAAATTTGTAAAGAGCTTAGATCACACTTCATTTCGAACAGCAGGTTTATTTGCATTTTAGTAATTTTTTTGGTTTAATTTTTTTCTAAAAAATGTCAAAAAGGAAAGTCATTTAACCTATTTTTATATGGCGCAGTATGGGGGCCAAAATTAAGACTACTGCCCAGCAGCAAGAGGCTGTATAAATTCTGAAGCAAACTACTGATCTGATTAATGATAAGCTGGCGCCGGTAACTGAGAGGCTGGCGCTGCTTACTGAGAAATAGCACCTTTACCGGCGTTATTACTAGATACGCTAGGGACTAGCAGCCCTCCGCTGGTCATTGACTGGTTCAAACACTCCCTCTGCTGTCTATTAGCATGGATAGGCTAGCGTTAGCCTGGATGGACTGGTGTTAGCATTGGAGAGGCTAGCCATTAGCGTGCCTAGGCATGCCACTAGCTGGATTTCCTACCCCCTTGACGGACCTTAAGCATGGATAGGCTGGCATTAGCATCGGAGAGGCTAGCCATTAGCATGTCTCGGAGAGTCACTAGTCAGCTAGTGGCCAGCCTAGGCACGCTAATGGCTAGCCTCTCCAATGCTAACACCAGCCCGTCCAGGCTAACGCTAGCCTATCCATGCTTATAGGCAGCAGAGGGAGTGTTTGAACCAGTCAATGACTAGCCGAGGGCTGCTAGTCCCTAGCATATCTAGTAATAATGCCGTTAAAGGTGCTATTCCTCAGTAAGCAGCACCAGCCTCTCAGTTACTGGCGCCAGCTTATCATTAATCAGGTCGGTAGTTTGCTTCAGAATTTATATAGCCTCCTGCTGCTGAGCAGTAGTCTTAATTTTGGCCCCCATACCGCTCCATAATTTTATCTAAGATGTGAGCAAAACCTTTAATCGACCCTTTCTAGTTCTACATAATCAAAAACACATGCCAGGTTTTCTCCAGCACAAACAAAAATTATGGGGACACTTCTGTCCTTACTCTCCTGTGTGTTATAAAGGCACTCAGCTCAGCTCCACACAGTTAGCAGAAACCTTGAAGAGCTTTCAAGTGCCTCAGAAAACGAGTTATTGAACCAACTACTTTAAAATAAATAACTTTTTTCAACAAGGAGTGCTTAAAACCTGCCTCGTGTTTTCTCTTTTAAATACAACCAAATTCCCGTCAGTGCAACAAAAAGGACAAAAATACAATCAGAAATGTTTTTTTTTTTTTTTTTTTTTTTTGGTTATGGAGGAGGTTTTGGGTCAGCTTGGACAGTAGCATCACAGAACCAGCACACAGTAAAGCAGCTTCCACATTGCCAGGCCGGGTTGATTACACACTTATCCTTCCACACATCCTTAGGAATGTGGACATGACCGAGCATGTGGGTGGTCTTGAAAATTGACGCGAATACGTCAGTGATGTCATGAACGCATCTCAGAGCACGTACAGTAGATGGGGCCAACGACGCTCTGAGAAGTTTGCTGTAAACAAAATAAGGTAGCCGTAAGGAGTGTTGCTTATTGAGACGCATTCTGATATTGGATCCTTCTCTGCTGTCTGCCCTCCTGTGGAGCAGCTCAATCCTCACAGCTGTGTGTGTGTGCATGTGTGTGTGTGTACTGGTTCGTGTGTGTGTGTGTGCTTCAGTTAGAGGTGTTGTCTCCTCCTCAGTAACCAGAATGATAATGAATAGTGCATTTGGGAAGCCCCCTCTGGCTGATTCCATCTGCTAATTGGAGGCTCCCCCTAACGTTGGGAGTAAATTTGAGCCAGCCAATCAGTCTTCAGTGGATGTGTTGGACCAGCTTGTCTCCAGGCAGACCGCCTCAGGAAGAGTGCTGAAAAAATGACAGCTTGCTCACGAAAAATATCCAGGCTACCCAGATGAGAACACTTCACCCAGTCCAGGCGGAATAAAGCCGATGCTAGTGTGAATATGGTACAAGGATTAGGATCCATATTGGATCAATATCTACTGCAATCTCTGTTCAATTAAGTGCGGATGAATTGGTCTCCAGTGTGGCAGGAACAGTTACTGGTTCTGTTTCCTGAAGGTGAGAATCAAAAGGGTTATCATCTTTTTGCAGGATTTGTTCTGAAAGCAAATCAACCGCAGAAAGATTTAACACCTGCCCCCAACAGGAAGCTTCTTCAATAGCATGTACCCTCTTCATTCCAGGCAGAAAATCCCTTTTCATTTCAGTTAAGCCCTTTTCAGATTGACATTCTGGAATATGTGTGGACAATTCAGTCCAGTTTTTAACCAGAACTGTGTTTTCAGACACACCGCCTTTGTACCTGAACTTGTCCTTTCGGCTGCCTTCACACAGCAGGGAAAAGTTCCAGATGTCTGAGGGGGAGGGGGTGGGAAGGCTGTACACGGATATTGCGTAAATATAGTGCTGCGGGCGTACATGCGTCATTTACCCAAACAAAGCCATTCAGTCAAACATGGCCGACGAAGAGATATAATTCCTCTCACTGATCGGACTTATTATCCAATTCAAAAGTCTGCTATATACATTCAAAGCCATCCATAACCTAGCTCCCCTGTACCTCTCAGACTTCCTTCATCCCTCAACCTCCACCCGTTCCCTCAGGTCCTCCTCCTCCATTCACTTCTCTGTCCCACCTCTCCGTCTGGTCACTATGGGGAGCAGGGCCTTCAGTTGCTCTTCTCCCCAGCTCTGGAACCCATCCGTAACCTAGCTCCCCTGTACCTCTCAGACCTCCTTCATCCCTCAACCTCCACCCGTTCCCTCAGGTCCTCCTCCTCCATTCACTTCTCTGTCCCACCTCTCTGTCTTGTCACTATGGGGAGCAGGGCCTTCAGTCGCTCTGCTCCCCAGCTCTGGAACTCACTCCCTCCTGACCTCCGAAACATTGACTCCCTCACTCTCTTTAAAACCAGACTCAAAACCCACCTGTTCCGGCTAGCATTCCAATAATTACTCTCTTTGCTCCAACTCGATCTGTTTTATGCTGTTCTATCTTTTATTGTTGTGTATTTTATCTCTGTCTGTAAAGTGTCCTTGAGTGTTTAGAAAGGCGCTGTTGAAATAAATGTATTATTATTATTATGTTAAGCATAATTCTGCGCACACGAAGATGCATAAGAGACCTGGAGGATGAAGCTCAATGGTTAAAGGAATCACGGAAGTGATGTGAAGCTCTCTGTCGCAGGTCTAGGAGACGGTACCGTAGGAGGTGAGCTGCCATGGTTCGCCGCATGCTACAGGAGCAAGCTATCTAGGTGCGCACAGCTTCCCCCGGTCCCCTCCTCCTCCCCCTCCTCCTCCCCCTCCTCCCTGTCCGTGAGGGGCTTCGTCCGGTTTAATTACGGAAAAGGTTATTCGGATGTTTGTTTTCAGACACAAAGGTCTTAAGGACAGAGTCCCGAACATTTCCATTTTTCATGGCCTGTCTGAAGGGGGCTATAGAAACACAGTTGTAATGAACCTTGATGATTAGCAGTAAAAAGTTTACTTAAATGATTCTTTTAAATCTTGAAATGTCCTCGTCTTGCTGTGGACCGAATAGCAGTCAGATAGCAGACAGCTGCAGATTAAAGGAGTGGTAGTAGACTTTTAAGTCTCCTGTGAAGGACTATCGGAGATTGGAGTAGTAGCCAGGGCAAGGTGACTCAGGCTGTGGATCTGACCTGTGAGTCTTAAAATCAGGCCATTTTGTGACGCTACAGCCATAATAATACAATATCAGACTTTTCTGTATTTCATTTTCCTTTTTTCTCTCATTACCCCCATGGCCACCTGGTTGCTTAATGGAAAATTTTATTTTGTATCTGCTTTCAAGAAACTCAGCAAGTTCCTGCTCTTCTGCCCTTGTTGAAAGTGGATTTGCAACAGTTGTGAACAACCCTGTTGCAGCCTGCTATAGCTAGTGCTAACAACGAGCTAACACTAACGTGAGTCAACTACTATTAGAATAAACAATGAAATAAAAGCAGGGCCGCTGCTAGGCTTTTGGAGGCCCTAAGCTTGATTGGCCAGGGAGCCAATTTGTCAGAGCTTTTTTGAGTCATGCAGAAGTAAACATAACAGACATAATAATTGTTTAATTAGCAGTGTTTAGTTAATTATTCAATTCAAATTCAAAAATGCTTTATTAATCCCAGAGGGAAATTGATTAACAAGGTTACTGTGAACTACAAAACATACTGGAGAACAATAGGTTGTTTGCTGACAGACAGCTGATAAGCTACATGGAAACAGCCAACAACATGGTAAAAAAGACTTTAGAAAGATGAGTAATATTTATAGAACATTGAATTTATGACTCACTTCATCCAATAATTAGATTTTCTGACTGGCATGTCTTTAAAGCTCAACTAAGATGTGCATGTAAGTAACCTGCCGTTACTAGAGCTAGTCTCTGCTTAGTAGCACTGGAATATTTACAAGCCTCAACACAGAAGCGCAGACTCTAACTAATGGGTAATGTTTGAAAATGATAAGAATGGCTATTTTGCCCGAATTTTGACTGACAGGCTACATAATTAAGAAAACACTCAAAGGCTCAAACAGAGGGCAACTAATTTGTATGTTTTCTGAGCAATATGCTACTGTCATAATAACTCAACTCTGTAATAATTTTTTGGGCCCCCCCAGGTACCGAGGCCCTTCGCATTCTGCGTACTTTGCGTATGAACAGCGGCGGCCCTGAATAAAAGGATCCACACTGTTACAAAAAATGTTATTACTTACAAGTTCAGTAGTAGCAAAGCCAAGTCATCATCAGCCCGTGCTTTTGTAGCCTCCTTTAGCTCCTTCAAACTAGTGTAGCTGCGCTCATGTTCACTCTGTTTGCTTCGCCTCCAAAAACATTACTCTCTGATTTTTAGTTCCAGGCTCTGCCATGATGCCAACAACAAATTAAACTACTTTCTCTTCTTGTGTTGTTTTATTTGACGATCAGCAAACTGAAAAAGCTAACTGCTAGCATAACAGCTAATAGCTGTAAAGCTGCTTAAGAGTTTCCTCTATGCAGTGTCTGGTGGGTAGAGAGCTGCAGAGTGGTGTCAAATATGAAAATGGTCAAGTTTTTAACTCAATCACTGAGATCAATGTTAAAGCTCTAGCTTAAAGTTTAAAAAACGATCTACTTTAACTTATTTACAGTCATAACCACAGCTATAAAAAAAATTCCAAGAAATGCCCTAAACATTTTTTACCATAAAATCAAGCCCCTTTTATCTTTTTTTTTCTTTTTAATTTCATTTGTTTTAAGTCTCGTTTATCCAGTTTCATCTCATCCAACTCCGTAAACGGGATTCATAAGCTGAAACTGTTAGGAATTAATTGCTTCAGCGTACTGATTTATTGATATTAAGTAAGGTTCAAGAGTTGAGTTTGGCTCTCATTAGTCTTGAGACGAGATCTCCGTTGAGTCGTAAACTCTGTATAGCCTCTAATAAGTGTGATTATTTCAGGTCAAAGGTCACCCCCCCCCCCCCCAAGTCTTTACATGTTAGATCTACAGTTTTTTTGCTACCACTCTTAGAGAATAAGACAGCTTTCCTTCTGATGGTTTTACCCTCTTGCATACATCTCTTTCTCAGGCAAATGTGAATTTTTTTCTATTCCCTCTTTATTATTCTATTTTTGCATTGTTAGTGCATCGACTTCTCTCTCTGACTCTCTCCACACTGTTATTTGTCTTCATTTGCTACGTTTCTGTCAGCTTCCTTTCTAATATTTTGCTCTCTGTGTTTATCGGTTGATATTTGTGATATTGATTTTTTTTCCCAACCGTTAAATACACCATGCTCTGTATCGATTTTTTTGCAAGGCAATTAAAAGTATGTATTAACAGGAAAAGAAAGTTGATAGAAAATCTTTTTGGTTACAGCTTGATCCATAGGCTTGTGCCACACCAGATGATTGCCAGTTGGAAACGTAAATCCTTTTTATGTCTAAATCAAACTCCCAGCAGTGTGAAAAGTTGGAACTACTGAGTATGGACACTTTCAGCGTCTCACACACGCATCTAAAATTTTAAACCTTTGACGATGAAGTTCTCCAAGGTTAGTTGGGGTGAAGACTGATGTTACTGTTAGTTCAGATGCTCTTGTTTCTCTCATGCTCTGCTTAGACTCAAAGTGAGAGCTAGAAGGGAGCTTTTTTCCGCGGGTATAATTCTGGTCTTTTGGCGTCCAATCATGTGAGCCACTGGAGTGAATCAGGTTTTACACCAGCACAGTCAGAAACGGGATGGGGAATTGAGCTGCCGACTATGAAAATGAGCTATTGACATCCCTCCTCATCTCTGACTGTGCTCTGGACCTGTCACGAGCTGTTCCCACAACAGCCTAATGACCCTTATCCACAGGATCCGAGCAATCCAGCTTCCCTCAGACATTTATCATAGAAATTTCTCTGGCGATCTGATATACGCCCTTAGACTCATCACTTTTTGAGCTTTCAACTGGATTCGCCATAGTTTTAACATGCTTGTTGCCCATCCTACGTGTGCTTACCGGGCTGTGTGTGAATAGAGGCGCTTTGGGCTGGAATAAATATTCCCATGAGCGTCCTGGTGACTTCACACTGACTTAATGCTGATGATGGAGGTAACAGACCTGCAGGGGAGCCTACAGCTCTGTGTGCTCCCAGCTCTTCTACCACTTGGTAACAGCTGCAGTCGGCTCCGAGGAGGTGTCACTATTGATTTTGTGTTCGTGAGGTGACAATGCCGTGCAGCCAGTTGACTTCTTCTTGTACACACGCTTATATAGAAATACAATCTTTGTTGGTTAGAGCTGCTCGATTATGTTGTGACTTTGAACGTGGCATTGTTTTTGGGTGTCAGACAGGCTGGTCTGAGTATTTTAGAAACTGCTGATCTACTGGGATTTTCACCCACAACCATCTCTAGGATTCAAAGTGAACTGTCCAAAAAAGAATAACTATCTAGTGACTGAATGTCATGAGGATTAAAATATTTTGTTGAGGTCAAAGATGATAGGAGAGTGGGCATACTAGTTTTAGATGATAGAAAGACAACAGTAGCTGAAATAGTTTGGTGTCAACCACATGAATGCATGGATCCATGCCATCACAGGGACACACACAATTCACACACTCACTAACAGCTAATTATAATCTAACATTCAAGGAGGCAAACTGGAGTACCCTGAGAAAATGCCCACATGCATGGAGAAAACATGCAAAGTCTACGCTTAAGGTTCAGTGTTTCCCAACCCTGGTCCTCAGGGACCACTGTCCTGCATGTTTGCCATGTTGCCCTTTTAACTCATTCACTGCCATTGATGACTAAAGTCATCATTTGCATTTTTCTACTGTGTGGGCGTCGGAACGAGCCCCCGCACCGTAAGAACAAACATCTCAGCTCTGAAGCCGATCTTCATCTGCATACGTCACACGTCACGTGATCAGGAAGCAGAAAATCCATGTGTTAGGAGATGGTTTTGGGCCGCTGCTGTAAAAAAAAAGTGAGGCGCGGCCCGGAAAAGCTTCTGCCGATCACAATTCAACAACGGATCATAAAAGAAAGGATAACGCTCGAAACTCGCGGATTCTTCCTCATGTAAGAGGTGAGTCTCCTCTTTGTTTTGGTTGTTTTGGCGTCGACATCAACCAGGGTATCCGCGGGTCCTTGAAAAATCTTAAAAAGTCTTAAATTTAATTTTCCAAATTTAAGGCCTTGAAAATCCTTAAAAATGACAAATAATCCTTAAATACAGTTTCCAAAGGTCTTAAATTACCAAAGACCCAATAAACTAAATTATTTTATTTCTATGAAATTTTAGTGAATTTCTAGTTAGTGATGAGCATTTTTTGTGTATGATGTTGGCATAAGTGGAACCGTACACATTCAGTTGGTTGTGAAAGGGGGCTATTTTTAGATGAGCACATTAGCTGGTAAAGCTAGTGGGAGCTTGCGCCATGGGGAAGTGCAAGTTTAATGGTATATGGATGGCTAATCCCACGTTCGTGACGTGGTTAGCACCTGTTCCAGGCAATAGCTGGAAATTATAGCAGAAATTAAATTTTAAAAATTTGCTTAAATTTGGTCAAAGTGGCCTTAAAAAAGGTCTTAAAAAGTCTTAAATTTGGCTCCCTTAAACCTGCAGATACCCTAATCAACATAGCGTGCAGTGTTCTGTGACTCTTAAAAAAACATAAAAAACGCTGAGAAACGCTGGCAGCGAATGGCTTTACTGGTAAGGAAACGGCTGGGAGTGAATGAGTTAAGCACCAGTGTTTCCCTGCTGCCACACACCTGACTTAAATGAATGAGTGATCAACAGGCACCTGCAGCACTTGTCTTCTTCAGGAGCCAATGTAAATCAGGTGTGCTGAAGCAGAGACAAGGAAAACATGCAGGCCAGTGTGCCCTGAGGACCAGGGTTGAGAAACACTGGAGTAGATGATCCTGGATAAAGTTGTTAAACCAAGCTACAATATCAAAATGCACTATTTGAGCCACAAACCTCTCACACCGGCATTTTTTATTTTTTTGTTGCAAAATAAGCAAGTGCATAATGTGTGGAGGACCCAGGAAAACACGGAAGACGGTGGTTTGGTGAGACGGACAACCCGATGGTCTAATCGTTTCTTTCGAGCCGAGCCGAAAGCCGTGTTCTTGTCAGAGGTTTTGCCGCTGCTGCCCCAACCTTTAAACCTGCAACCTTTTGTGAGGCAACACCCTGCATCCTGGAGGTAAATTGAAAGACAAATTGTGTTAACTGTACTGCCTTGTCATTAGAAATGTAATCATTCTGATCTTGTAACATAGTATGTTAAAATGTAGAAGCAGCATCTAAACCAGATAAAACCAGATAGAGCTGGTTGGGAGGAGTGTCAAACATTTCTCCTCGTACCTTTTTCATCCAATATATTTTAAGGCTGATAAAGACCCTTTTCTTCTATGGAGTGGCCCCCGAGGAATGCTGAACAAGGAGAGATAAACGAACACTAGACTCCTGCTTTCTAGTTCCATCACCCTGGCAAAAGAAATTCATTTGCACTGAGGAGACGAGGGATTTGGCTGCATTTCCTCAGGAACCTTCTATCTCTGTGAATTTTTTTTCCCCCAATATGACTGTGCCTTATAATGAAATTCACCTCTTTTCAATTCAAAGGTTTTACACAAAGGAGAGCGTAACAAAAAAAAAGTCCTGTGGTCCTGAAAAAGTCTTAATTAGGTAAAACAACGTCAGAAGAACAGCACGTGACATTTACCTGTGGGTCTTTATTTACCACAAACGAATGCCGCTGCAGCCGTGTGAAAAGTTCAGTGGTTAGTAGGAAACAGGTCTGGAGTCTTGATTTCCTGGGGGGTGGGGGGTGGGGGGGGTGTGGGGGTGCGGGGGGGGGAATTGCATTTATATGCAAATGGATACATCTTGTTTCTATTAATATGTGTTTGGTGATGTCCATTGATTATTATTGAGAGGTTTTATTTCCAATTTAATAGATTTGTCTTCTTAGTGACAATTCTATTAAATCACCAGATTTCTTTCATTTTTACTGAAAATCTTGTCCAGAATGTGGGTAAATGTGTAACTAACTGATAAGAAATGTGTTTATTTTGTTGCTTTTGTAGATAAATGAATTCAGCTAACATTTCTGGTGGCTCAAGTATGACTCTAATTATAATAATTGAAGTTTTGATGTAATTAGTATTTTCTAAATAAAAAAGCCTGTTGAATCCTAAGTCTGTATTTTGGAACTAAGCCCTGGGAAGCCATTAATGGACAGCTTTGGAAGCTGTAATGAAATGTGTGTTTCTTTACCACGTGCTGCAGGACTAAATACCTTGTAACGATATAAATTGGAAAATATCTTTTAGGGTGAATTTGCAAGGTGTGATAATGGTCTAGAGATATGTTTAGGGTAATGAAGTGGTGTTTCTTAAGTTAATTGTTAAGTACCAATCGGTGGGTCACACCGACACATTCACACACACTTCTGGTTGCTTTAGAAACCCACACAAGGCTAAATCGCCTGTTTTTAGACCGTCGAAGGAAGCTCACACATGCAAACTTGGCACGGAAAGACTCACGTGAACCAGGATTTGAACCTTCTCCACAGCTGGTGAAAATATTTTACTTAAAATGATCATCAGATAATAATCAGGTGCTATTTAGAGTCAAAATAATAACCTGACATTGAATAGAAACTCTGAATTGTACTGCAAGCACAAGGAAGGCACTCTGAATAGTGTTTTGAATTGAAGCTTTGGTTGTAGGGGAATAAAACAGCTTGGGTGGGTTTTAATACTCTCGAGGCTTCATTTAAACTTCGCTGGGTTACTGTGAGGGAACAAAGACGTGATACCGTCGGGGCTGTCTCTGACCTTGGAGCAGTCCCTGCTCAGAGCACCTTATGCATCTCCCATTAAACACAGAGCAAAACAAACTACTAACAGCCGCTCTTTCCCTCTAGTGCCACAGTTTATGAGCAACAATGGAACAATAGGCAACCACTCCAAACCTTCCGATATAAGGACTCTGTTCTACTGAGAAATCTCATCAGCATCTGTTACAATCCTCCCAAGAGTAGGAACTTTCATAATGTCTTTTGATTGATTGGTTTATCCACCAATCCTTATTTTTTATCTTGTTTATCTTCCGATGTACACATCACTGGTCACCAGCTGTATGGCCTTTTTGCCCCATGTGGCATTGTTTAGTCGAAGTACAGATGCATTAATGCTCAGCTTTGAATAGGAGGATCGTTTTTAGGCCAATGTTTGTATTTCTCGCATTGCATCACGGGACTGGGTGCAAGAAACAGTGCAGTTTTTCTATAATTTGATTGTTTTGCACCTTTGGAAGGAGTATTTAGCGAAGCAGAGGGGCCATTCTTGCTCTGTGGTTGATTGTTTGGCCCGTGGGAGTCTTGATAAAAAGTTTGATTGGAATTTCCTCCTTACAGGAACGCGAAATACGAAAGAGATGATTGCAGTCGACCCGGACTGTGGATTCCTGCAGCAACAGCTTGAGAGTCTCATTTTGCGAGTCCTTGTGACTAAGCATTTGTTAATTAAAGAAGAGGTTTTTAAAATCATTCATCTTTGTGTATTTTTAAATCCACAGATTCATGCTGCTTTCCTATTCTGATTCAGGTGTCTCAAACCGTGATTAGGGATGGGTACCTTTGACATTTGAATCGATTCGGTACTAATTCCCGGTACCTAGGAATCGATACCGGTAC
This sequence comes from Nothobranchius furzeri, assembly GCF_043380555.1. Taxonomy (NCBI): domain Eukaryota; kingdom Metazoa; phylum Chordata; class Actinopteri; order Cyprinodontiformes; family Nothobranchiidae; genus Nothobranchius; species Nothobranchius furzeri. Next base: position 53,005,310 of record NC_091753.1, on the reverse strand, counting down.
TTAACGGTACCAATTTTAGATACTTTTGAGTGTTTGACATTTTAATTCTCTTTTATAATTAAATATATATTTTTCTCAACAATAACCATATTTGATAAATATCACGATAAACAACATACAACTGTTTGTATTTTAACATCGTCCTTGTAGTTTTATAAGCTGATAATTAAACTGAAGCAAACATCTTTACTGTGAACTAAATTTACTGTGTATCTTCATTCCTTTTGCCATCCTTTTTCGTTTGATTTTTCTTACTGGGAAGTTAGAATTTCCAAGGAGAAAGCGAACGCACCATTAGCTGATCACAATGGTGGCAATGGAAGCTAATTTATCAAGCTAGCGTTATCTTAAACAGTTTATTTAGCTGCTGGAGCAGATTAAAACGATGATGCCTCACACTTAGATCGTTGTCGCTGGTTTCATCTTCACCCAGTCACCCGTCGCATTTAGTAAAGTGAAGCCAAACTTTAGAGCGCGTTCGTGTTCTTCCAGTCGGAAATTCGGAGTTCCGAGGAGAAAGCGAACGCACCATTAGCGGAACGGAAGCTAACATATCAAGCTAACGTTATCTTAAACATTTTATTTACCTACCGGAGCAGATTAAGATGAGGATGTCTCACTTAGATCGCAGTCGCTGGTTTCATCATCACCCAGTTACCCATCACAGTTAGTGAAGTGGACCCAAGCGTTAGCATGCGTTCTTTCTACCATGCTACTCTGTTTTCAACTGGCTTGCAGCGACCGACGACATAACGCTCTTGCACATGCACAGCTGTCTAGGCAAGTTCTCGTTATGAAGGACGGGTACCGAAACGAGGCACCGTTTCAAATGACGTGAAACAGTGCTCATTCGGTACTGTGGAATTCGGTCGGTACCTTAAAAAGTACCGAATTCGGTACCCAACGCTACCCGTGACCGTTATAATAATAAAGAGGTAAATAAATAAGCACATTAATTAATGAAGACTCTGCAGTCTCAGTGAGGATTCATCTGTTTTCTTTGGCAATCACCCACAGGTGATGTGAATCACTCTGACTCTGCTCGTCGGGTCTGGCTCCTGCTTTTAGCACAGCCGCGGCTTTCCGTTATACAGAAGAGATCGGGCCAACTTTCCTAAAACAAAATAACCGTAGACCTCCAGACTTTTGAAAGCCCTTAATCTTTCATGACTGAAGGGTCCAGGGCTTTCTATTAAACAGGAATAAATGTCTCCCCAGCAGATTTGTTGGCTATCTCCAGCGGTCAACGGGCAACCAGGTGGGATACACCCTGGACAGAGAGCCAGTCCATCACAGGGCAACACAGAGACACACAGGACAAACAATCATGCACACACACGCACTCACACCTAGGGACAATTAAGACAGAACAATCAACCTAATAGTCATGTTTTTGGACTGTGGGAGGAAGCCAGAGTACCCGGAGAGAACCCACGCATGCACAGGGAGAACATGCAGACTTCATGCAGAAAGATCCCAGGCCGGGAAGCGAACCCTGGACCTTCTTGCTACAAGACAACAGCTATAACCACTGTGCAGCCAGTCACATATCAACATGCATACTTAAATTTTAAACATCATCTTTGCAAAAAAAAAAAAAGGCAGTCTGTCATATTATGACATTCTGAGTGAGAGGTTAAATAGTTGACGAGTTTGATGTATTTGTGCATGGCATGTAAAAGTTGTCATTGAAAGAGTAGAAACTAGTCATTTCCGAGAATAAATATTAATTCCAATATTGGACTTCCCTGATAAATACAGGTGAAACTCGAAAAATATGGTGCAAAAGTTCAATTATTTCAGTAAATCAACTTAAAAGGTAAAACTAATACATAAGATTGACTCATTGCATGCAAAGCCGGATATTTCAAGCCTTTATTTGTTATAACTGTGATGGTTATAGCTTACAGCTTAGAAAAATAAACGCATTCAAAATGTCAGACAATTTGAATATTGTGAATAGGTTTAATATTCTAGACTTGTGTCACACTCTTGATGGCTGATGATACTCTGGAACACCTTTAGAGGGTCTCTCAGTCTAAGCTGAATCACTGAAATAAAAGGACTTTTGCAACATTTTGTAATTTTTCAAGCGTCACCTTTATAGTGAACAGTTGTGATTTTGAACAAGCTAAAGGACTCAGGAGTGCTAAAGGTGAAGGAAAAGAGCAGAAAAACTGGATTTTTCCTTTTCCCTTCATCGTTTGATGATTAATCGAAAGCCATTAGCGCAGTCAAGGCTGGTGAATTCATTTTTAATTAGTTTCTTTTTTTACCTTTCATTCCCGCTTGCTTTGACGTCGCGTGTGCATCATCTACACAATGAGAAATTGGCAAACTGCTTATCTGATTGTTGCCTTTAGTGCCTTCCAGCTGCTGTTGATGTACCACACAGCATCAGGAGGCTGACGGCTCACATGGGGTCTCGAAATGAACTCTGTTATGAGAAACTAAATGCACACACACGCTCTCACACACACTCACGGTCATTCACTTAGCACACTCATCAAAAGGACATTTAGAGGTGATGTGCTGATATTCCCACTGAGCTCAGCTCTTGAGGCGAGATCTGTTGGGAGATGGACGAGCTTATATTAATCAAGAAATCTCCCTCTTTCACTTCCACAGGTCCAGAGATCAATAGGATCTTTGTTATCCGCCAGGGAAAGGATTCCCAGTCCCGCCAGTCCTTTGTTAAAAGGATTTGACAAAGATATTGTATGTGATATAATGTCTCTCTCTGACCTCGGCGCACAAATCTGAGCCTTGGGTGCAAGTTGGTGCAAATACCATCATAGAAGCAAATCCATCTAATCTTGACTTTGTCAACAGTCATCCTTCACAGGTTTTCAAGAGCTTTTAACTATCTTTCCGGAGGTTTTCGTATGGTTTGTCTGAAATCCGTAAAAGTGATTATCTTATCATGTACTGTGATATAATGTAAGCAGTACGTCTTTTTATTTATTTATTTATTTTCTTTGGCTGAGCACGCCTCCTGCCTAACTGAGAGCCGACCAGAACTAACGAATAGCGTTAGACTGCCACTTACATGTGTAGCACCTCTATCCTAACTTTAGTTGAGATACTCACCTTTACTTAGGTTCTATAGGAGTAACACTCAAAAAGGGAGCAAGTGCTAGGTTGAACAATTAACATTTATTGCTGCACGACAAAATTTTTGACAGCTCTGCTGTAACTCTCAATGAAAATTAAGGTGCCACAAGAAAAAAAAAAGAAAACAAAACCAAATCAGTCCATTCGATTGAGCTCAACCGGTTAATAATTCGGATTCCAAAATGTGTGTGTGTGTGTGTGTGTGTGTGTGTGTGTGTGTGTGCTGTTCACGTTTTCCTCCAGTATTACTACTCCTACTACCCGGGTAGGTTGCTAACGTGAGTCTCTTATCTGTGATTAGTAGACTGTTGCAATAATCCAAGGATTTCTGGGCAGGACCCGCGGCTGGCCACACCGCATCACCAACTGCCTTCAGGATCACTGGGCTGGGCTCGCCATCCAATCTTTCAAATCACTGACAGTTCTGATCGCCTGTACAGAGGAAAAAACCAACCTACACAAGAAGTGTAGGGTTGAAAGAATATCAGATCCTGTCAAATCTTATGAGATCTCATCAATTACCTTTCTTGATCTAACAAGTAACGTAAAACCAACATTAAGGCAGTACATATGAATCCATTTGACATTTATACAGTTTGTAAACTGTTAATTTAACCGTTAGCTTAAACGTTAGCATCTCGCACTTAGCATTAGCATAACGCCTCACACTCTGGTAATATTCATCACATCTCTCGTCCAAAATAGTCAGGTCATTGTTTTATTCACAACAGTTTGTTGTTGTCTGCCTTGTTGTCTCTCTGCACGTCTAGTGCTGCTGACACTCGGCTCTTCTAAACAGGAAGTGACGTCCTGTGGAGTAAGAGCTTAACATGTCAGACTAGTAGATTAGTTTTATATCCTGACTTTCTACATGGGTTACACGTGCTTCAAATTTAAGGAATACCTCAGCTGGTGCAGAGTTGATGAACTATTCACGAACAAGTAAATCTCTAAAGTATAAATATATAAAAACTACAACATGACACAAGAATAATACTCATAAAACAACGTGTTTAACTCTGTCTGTTGGCTACAGAAGCACATTTATAAACTAGAAACGTGAAGTCGCCATCTTAAAAACGAATGGAGAAATTATTTGTGTATTGTGCTTGTCAGCCACTAGATGGTGCCATCGGATAAGAGAAATACTCCGGAAAGAGACTTTAAATCTCTGTTTTCACTTGCGTCGACTTTAATGTCTGTTAGGAAAACATTTCAAGAACCAAAGGATTTAAAAGGATTTAGATTTAAAAAGAACTTTTAGAAAGTAATAACTGGGAGTACATCTACTTCTGGAGCCAAACCCATACAAGATGGCTCTACCAGCTAACCATTCGTAGCCATTACAAAAGTGGCAAGAACATTGTCAGTTTTACAGATTGTTAGCTAAACATTTGTGTAACCATGGACGTAATTTTTGGAGGGGACAGGGGGGGACATGTCCCCTCCACTTTTTTCAAAGTCAAGTTTTTACCCCTGCACTTTTTACCATCCAAAAACAATATTTCCCTATGTTAAATTGACACTGGTTGAGCTCTAGGACCAAGCAGAAAACAACCGTTGGTGTTGAAGACTGTTTCCCATTAGAGCATTCTGTAAAGATAGCCCCACCCCCCACCCCCCGTGTCCCCCCCATTTCTAAAGTGAAAATTACGTCCATGTGTGTAACTGTAGCTTACGGTCATCCCCAACACACTATGAAGCATTACACTATGTGGGTCATGGTTGTTCTGTTTCTGTTAAGAAATATCTCGTGAACCACCGAATAGATTTCATTGAAACTCTCAGTGACCACGGCTTTTTACTGGATGCGTAAGCAGCGCCTAGCATGTGTGAAGCGAATACCCACCGTTACTGTCAATCGGTTGTTTCCCAGTGGTACATAGCGGATGCGTCCCAGAACCGTAGCTGCATTACTTTGCTAATTTCATGCACCAGGTCTATTTTTTTTACCCTTTATGCTACCAGAACATGGCAACTTCAAATCAAGCCAGACAGGAAATCAACGTGGGAACAGTGTAAAGCATCAGGCAAATTTTGAAATAAAGACATGTTCAAATTTTCTGTTGCTAATCTACACAAAACAAATACATATTTTAATAGTAACATAGGCTTGTTGTGGATTTAAAAAGAACAGAAAATAAATCACAGAGCTTTTGGATGCATGCTCTTTCTCCTTGCTTGCTGTTGCGTGAACTTGTAAAATCATGCATGGTCTTCCTGTGTTTTTCCAGATCCCGCAGAGCCTTTATTTAACCAGGCAAAAGCAGATTAAGAACAAATTCTTATTTACAACAGTGGCCTGTTCACTGGCGCTGCACATCTGACATGCTCTGGATAGAAAAGGATGTGCAGCTGAGCTTAGGGGGAAGATGTGTCTATTGCATTAGTCGCCCTCAAGTGTCTGGTGGGCTGGTCCTCCTTAGATCTAAAATTAGAACACGTTCTATTTGGCCTTTTCAGTCACCACCTTAAAAATGGATTTAACTGGGTTATTCGGAGTGCTAACAGATTGCGCCAAACGCCTGCGATATTGTGTGCGATCATGCATTGATCTCATTTTCAAGATTACACCAAAGCATCAGTGCTGCCATGACAGTTTTAAGTATTTGCTGTTAAGAGCTACAGATAAAACGCATTCCATCAAGAAATGCAAGGCTTTTCATTTTAACTTTGTTGCAAACCCTGCAAACTTTCATCCATGTCATTTGTTCTACAGTACCGCTGAAAGCCTCCTTATAATTAAATTAAAACAACATGTGGTTTTGATGACCACCTTCTGTGCCAGTAACTAATCTATTCATTTGTCTAATTCAGTTCAAATGATTTGAACCAGGGAATGTGGTTCGTCCAGCCTTGCACGTCCTGTTTCTACATTTCTGAGCTACTGGTTAAAGCTACAAACTCCCAACAAGTCCTCCGTTGTTCCTTTTACCTGATACTGCCTTCCACCTCTCAGCTCTAAATCCTTGAAAACCCTTTTTGTTGTCGCAGTCATTTCAGCAAGGCTCTGCAGACTTTGTGTTGATGTGAGGGACAGCTTGCAGGATTTTAGAGTTGTCAAATGTAATTGTGCAAAGCCAAAGACAAAATGAAACCTCTTCTTTCCTATCCCTTCCCCGTGGTTCTTTGTTCTTGTTTTGTATTGGCCGTGAAAGCCAGAGGGTTTCTGCAGACTTGTTTGTGCGGCCAACGTGATTTTTCACCGAGCCGTTTGAATTCTGCAGTCGTATTCATGTATTCCAAACAAAGACGACCTGCAGCTGGAAAAGTCGATGGCAGAATGGAATCTAAGCTTTACCGTCGCACATATTGGACTTTTATAAACTGATGCTATTGAGTTGCAAGGCTGAAATCTACTCACGATCCAGCTGTGTCTCTAAGGTGGGCAGCTGTGCCGTGTCAACCTTCTGGGTATTACTGCACCTATGGGGGAAAACCCATTTTCTCTGCACATCTTTCATTAAGTAAAACCGTCTATGTGACATTTACATACGCTCTCTCGAGTCAATTACGCCCATGGTGTGGTGTTTTATTATCACCAGAGATTAGCCAAAGTCACCTCAGTGACTCAGAATGTGGCTCTTATCTTGCCCTGCTCTCAGAAGGTCATTGATTGCCACGGTCCTTTTTCACAGTATGTGAGCTCTCTCACATCTCTGTCCTTTATGTGCTCCTCCAGACCTGCAGGAGATAGTGTTTGTCATCCAGAGCCAAAGCAACTCCTTCCATGTGAAGCAGGCAGAACGACGGAGAGCAGATTTACTGGAGCAGGCGCACAGCCTCAGAGAGGTAAGTTTCACTCATGCATCTCTTTCTCTGGGACATAAACAGCACACAGAGACTCGAGCAGGTTAGACTCCAGTATAGGCTGAAAATAATCTTCACTGTCAGAAAGAAGTATTTCTAAATTTGCAGCATGCTTTTTTTTCACATGTGGTTGGTGTGCAGATGGTAATTTAAATGTCACAGATTTTGTTGCATTACTAATGTTTTTGATATTCATGCAAGTTTTAGGAAATACACATAATTCCTGCGGTTGCATGATAGCATCAAGAATTATTCATGGTTAACCTTTGCAGGACCCTGTGTGTAAAGTTCAGTTATGTCTCGACTTTGAAAGCCTTGTTTAAAATATGCAACAGTCTCAGCTCTTAGTGACACGTGGTTTCTTATAAATTTAGGTAATTAGTAAATTTTTGCATCATACCGGAAGCGGGTAGGAACACGAAGTTAGCTGCACTCAGCTGTACGGCACTGCAGTGGTGCCACAAAGGGCGTTGTTCATACTTTATACGTTTGAGTGCAGAGAGCTGCTGACCTCCAATCTCCTTAATCCTGCTGATACAACTTCCTTAAAACTTGGAAAAAGTTTTCTTAATGTCTCCTTGGAGACGGGCTTCGGTGCTGCAGCCTGTCAAAGGAACAATCTGTCAAAGTAAGGAGTGTGGCCTTCAGGGAGATGTATTTTTATCAAAAGCTGGTCTGGAGGGTGCAAACTTTAGGTTGTTGAACAATTTGTCAGAGTCAAATTCAAGTACTTTTCAAGCACCTTCAATGTGAGTTTTAAAGATTTTCCAGCACCTTACCGCTTTGATGAGTTATACTTTCATTAGCTGTGTTTTCAATATATGAGTTCTGGGAAATTTCTGGTAGGGGGAAGATGATGAGGAAAATACGATGGCTTGGTCCTCTTAGTTGTGTCATTGGTATATCATGACCATTTCAGCTGTGACTGATGTCAATGATCAGCACCAAAAGGTAAGCTTATATGGCGCGGTATGGGGGCCAAATTAAGACTACTGCCCAGCAGCAGGAGGCTATATAAATTCTGAGTCAAACTACCGACCTGATTAATGATAAGCTGGCGCCGGTAACTGAGAGGCTGGCGCTGCTTACTGAGAAATAGCACCTTTACCGGCGTTATTACTAGATACGCTAGGGACTAGCAGCCCTCGGCTGGTCATTGACTGGTTCTGTCATGTTCTGGGGTGGAGATGGTGGACTGAGTGTGGTGGAGGGTTCCAGAGGCAGAGGAGCAGGCACGGATAAAGTAAAAATAGTTTAATTGTAGACTGGGAGCGACAGGACAAACGAACATGCACAAACAACACATTCTGCCCCTGCCTTCCTGACTGTGTCTCTCTCCTGCCCTGATTAGCCCTTATTGTTCTCACCTGCCCCTCGTTAACCTGCCCATGTGTTCCTGATTTCCCTGTGTATTTATACCTCCCTCCTTGTGCCAGTCTTTGTCAGATCGTTGTTGTTTGTGCATGTTCGTTTGTCCAGTCGCTCCCAGTCTACAATTAAAACCATTTTTATTTTTCATCTGTGCCTGCTCTACTTCCTCCTGAACTCTCCACCACACATGGTCCACCATCTCCACCCTTCACAACGTGACAGATTCACACACTCCCTCTGCTGTCTATTAGCATGGATAGGCTAGCGTTAGCCTGGACGGGCTGGTGTTAGCATCGGAGAGGCTAGCCATTAGCGTGCCTAGGCTGGCCACTTGCTGAATTTCCTACCCCTCGACGGACCTTTAGCATGGATAGGCTGGCGTTAGCTTTGTAGAGGCTAGCCATTAGCATGTCTCGGAGAGCCACTTACTCTATTAGATGGGGGGGGGGGGGGGTAATATATTATATAGTTTTAATAAAGATAATATCACAATTTAAATAATTATTAACGTATTAACCTGAAATTCAATACAAAGGATTTAAAATCCAAAGATGAAAAGTACAAACTAGTTAGCCCTGGCTTTTTCTCTGATATGTGCAAGAAAACCAAACTATGTAAAAAGAAAACGCCATCAACCTGTAATTAAAGTTAAAGTCCCATTAGTTGTCACACACACTGATGTGTGTGTGAAATTTGTTCTCCGCATTTGACCCATCCCCTGGGGGAGCGGTGAGCTGCAGACACAGCCGCGCTCGGGAACCATTTGGTGGTTTAACCCCCCAATCCAACCCTTAATGCTGAGTGTCAAGCAGGGAGGCATTGGTTCCCATTTTTTCAAAGTCTTTGGTATGACCCGACCAGGAATCGAACCCTGATGTCGCAGTCTCAGGGCGGACACTCTACCACTAGGCCACTGAGCTGGTAATTATGAGCAAAATGGAGTTAACGCAGCACCTAATCAATGCTAACAGGCTGTCGGCTTTACAATATGCTTAAAGTTAATGTGTATAACAACGCGTTCTGTCAAAGGAACAACTGTGATTGCAGGTCTCATAGTATGTCATCCGTTTAATAAAGGTTAAAAAAAACATCTAGTAGAGTAAGTGACTCTCTGAGACATGCTAATGGCTAGCCTCTCCGATGCTAATGCCAGCCTATCCATGCTTAAGGTCCGTCAAGGGGGTAGGAAATCCAGCTAGTGGCATGCCTAGGCACCCTAAAGGCTAGCCTCTCCGATGCTAACGCCAGCCTATCCATGCCAATGGTCCTTCGAGGAGGAAGGAAATCCAGCTAGTGGCCAGCCTAGGCACGCTAATGGCTAGCCTCTCCAATGCTAACACCAGTCCATCCAGGCTAACGCTAGCCTATCCATGCTAATAGACAGCAGAGGGAGTGTTTGAACCAGTCAATGACCAGCCGAGGGCTGCTAGTCCCTAGCGTATCTAGTAATAACACTGGTAAAGGTGCTTTTCCTCAGTAAGCAGCGCCAGCCTTTCAGTTACCGGCGCCAGCTTATCATTAATCAGATCAGTAGTTTGCTTCGAAATTTATATAGCCTCCTGCTGCTGGGCAGAAGTCTTAATTTTGGCCCCCATACCGCGCCATATACTCAGACATCAATAACATTTAAAGTTTCATTCAGTCATAGGATTCCCTTGTTACATCCATTCACAGGACTGGGAGAGTGGCTATGTGACAAAGCGGTGTTCACGGACTTTAAGAAGCGCCGTTTTCATGGCGCTCTGTGGGAGACCACCATCACCAAAATTATGGCGTTGTGGAGGGATTTCTACTGCATTATTTTGATGTTGGAGTTTAGAGCCTGCTATTTTAAAGTTGCGTCAATCAAATTAAACAAATTCAGGTTGTTTGGCAACATCTGCTGATATAATTTCCTATTGAGATACAACCAATTAGCATGAGTTAACCACAAGTCCTGTCCAGCACCTCCACTGGGCCATTTCAAGTGAATAACCAAAGGAAAGAAAAACTTTGGTAGTTCTCTGAAACGGCTTGGAAAGCTGTCCTTTTGGGATGGACGGTTTAATGAAATGGAGACACAAGCATGCCGTGAAGGTCCTGTAAAATGGCCAGGAAGTTTTGATAGTGGAAACAGGTTTCATGTTAGTGTGCTGTAACAAACTTCTCTTCAAACATCTCCAAATATTTTCTAATCTTAGGAAATACCACAATAAATAAACTCAATTATCTTTAAGGATTTTGAGTGACTGAATAGTGAATTTTGTTTTTATAGACTTTTACAATGCTCTCGTTCTGGAAAACAAAGCATCCACTTGTGAAACCTCTGAAGGAAATGTGCTTATTCCTCCTGTTCTTATTGTCAGTCAACCTTCATTTGTTCAGTGATTTTCAAGCTCAAGTCACACTGAGTTGTTTAACAGAAAAAGCATAAAAATACAGCTGTAGTAGACAAAGAGAAAACAGTTGCAGGTTAAAACTAGTTTAAAAAAGGACATTTAATTTTTAAATGGGAAGTGTGGGTGGAGTAGGGGTTGTATGAACTAGTCGACTTCACGGCTCTGTAGTGACTTTTTATGCCTGTCATCGACTAGTCGCTGTCACGTGATAATGACTAACAAGATGCAGTCCTCCAGCAGGTGATGAGCCCCTGCGTCGGGAGGCGGAGGCGATGTGCTGTGCCAGAGCATCGGTACTGACACCGGCGGTAAAACGGACATTTAACCAAACTGTGACCTTTTCCCTCTTGCAATTTAACCTTCCCCTCACCCCATCCTAATCTTAACCAGTTTGTGCATGCAAAGCTCTGATCGTTGACGCGCTCCAGACATCTGCGTCCTGAGCACCGTCAATCGTGTCACCACCTCAAAAACAAATTCAACACGCTATCGTTCATGTCGGCTCATTTCAAATGCGAAGATGAATTTAACTAATGTGTGATAATGACTGTTGTGATTAGAAGTTTGTATATTTATATACTGTAATTAGATAATTTAATTACCTGATTTTGTATATTTATACAATCTAAGTAATCAATCAGAAGAGGTTGTTTATATCATCAGGGAGTTTACTTAAACACTTTGTACTGACTGAGAGACAAGAAAGAGAGAGAGTTGGGATCGTTTAAGAATCTTTAATTTCTATAATTATAAATTCTTACAATCTACCAGGACTATCTCAATGATGAATGCATATGGATGTAGATGTTGTGTGTGTGTGTGTGTGTGTGTGTGTGTGTGTGTGTGTGTGTGTGTGTGTGTGTGTGTGTGTGTGTGTGTGTGTGTGTGTGTGTGTGTGTTTTGTTCAGAATCTCTAGGCTGAGTAGCGGATCTGGTTTGTTATGACTAGGCTACCACGAGGCTTCAGAAGCTGATGACATGAGCAGCCATATTGCCGTGACCACGTACCGTAGATGGAGTCTCCCGTGTAGATTAGGATTTGCCAGGTTCTAAGACCTCGGTTGTACTGGAGCTGGTTGAAACAGCGGTCACAGCACACACCGCCCGTCTGAGGATCACTCCTGTAGTAGTCGGCAGGCGTCAGTTCACTCTTATTTTGAAGGAATGTAGTCTCGTCGGTACACACGAACAGTTCTCAGCTTAAAACAGGAAATACAGTTGGCCAGCCTGTATTCCTCTTTGCGGTGACGGATTGAGAGCTGGTTGAAAACAATGTTGAGAGTATGATGTAACTCCTTGGAGCTCGGATCGAGCAGAGCTGATGTCAAAGTGGAACTCAACGTGGAACTGACTTAAAATGCCGTTGCCTTCTTTTTATATCTCCCAGTTGTTTAAGAATCTTAGTAACCGGACTGGACTACTTTCATAAACAAACCAGATTCTGCCCTACGACAGACGAAAGTTCTGATTGGTTGAAAACAATGTGTCATGCGTTTCCATGGTAATGCATATCAGTGTGACTGGTGCAGCCCTGTTTATTCATTTAAACACATAACTCATGACATCTTTATTTCACAGATCATTCACCTGATTATTAATGACCAACAAATGCTTTGATTAGCTTATCACAAATAAAGTACTTTGATTAATCAATGGAAAGCGTTCTTCTTCTGTTCTTCTGTCTCTTCTCCTGGAATGTAAACATACTGAACCAAGCGTCCGACCTTGGCGGTGTTACTGTGTGAGGGGGCAGCTGTTAAGGCAGACCATTATCAACTTCCTAACGCTACATGACTATGGGGCTTTAACTTTATGTGCCAAACTTCGATTACTTCGCTATTTGCAGATGATATAACTCTTAGCTTAAATGTTAAGCCCTTACCTTCTCACTTGTATGACATTTTTCATTTGATGCTACTTTTAAAAATATGTGTAAACAGTGGTAGAGGGTTTTGCATAGATCAAGCCGTCACTAGGCAGCGTTGGTCAATGTGACATCTGGACCGTGGTGTAATGAACCACAGGCACTTATACGCTCTGCTGCTTTGTTTTCCTGACACTCTGCAACCCTCAGACAATCCTCACATACCTTCCCTGTCCTGTCCACACAACGGAAAATTCTCATCTCGCCTTTTCTGCTCTGCCTTGCCAAGAAATTAACCTAGAAATGTACTTTCTTACTAAAGTTAATCGTCCTTGGTGGGAAAATGTACCAGCAGCAGCATTTCTTTTTGTATGATTGTATTTTTAGTTGGATGAGAGCTATGATTGGCTAATTCCAAAAAAGTCTAACCATTCTTGGTTGTTACCAGCAGAACCTTAGTCTTTCCAATCATGCTACACACAGAAATCGGTGTTTAATAGTTACAAAATAACTGCTTTCTACTGAACAAATACGTCTTATTTTGTCTTTTCTGCAGTCACATTTGAATTCTGTGACCCCAGCGTAATTGGATATGTTCTCCTTGTCTTCATACAGTTTGTAGTCATCCTTTAATAAACCATTTCTTGTTTTTTATTTTGCTCATAACTCATCACACATACGCCCACAAGCAATCTGTCTACTTCGAACAGACACGGCCTTTTACAACCTACACAGAAAACCATCGCTGTGCACAACAAGAGAAAAAAGACAAAACGCTAAAACTTGTTTAGTTTTGACATTCAAAGATGCCACTTAACCATAAAAATCCATCAGTGCGTAATCCATAATTAGATCCATAATTTGAACGTTTGGATTGCTTAAAATGAAAGAGTTTCAGGTATATTTCTCAGAAAGTTCAACGTACCAGTCAGAGTCTTAACCCTCCCACCGTCCTAATGGGTGTGACCCCGCGAGGCAGGGCAGGGGTGAGGAGTGAGCACCACCTCACCCCTGCCACGTGGACCTCAAGGGATAAACCATCAACCCTGTTCAATGGTCAACTTTCCTCGCGGGGTCACACCCATTAGGACGGTGGGAGGGTTAATAAAAAATTTGTTTTATAGAAATAAAGATGAAAATTCTTGCATCGATTAAAAAAATAATGATAATACGAACATATATTCATACACGGGAGGTTGCACAGTTTTGAAAAAGGGGAAGGGAATAGGTTTCATACAAGTTACAAGTAAGGCTGCCAGAAATAGAGTTCCACGTTAGAAGTCCGATATTATGGGCCGATATTGGCATTATAATGGAATAATGAGGGTAGGAAAATATTGATAAAATGGATATCGGTAAAAAAGCCGATATCGAACATCCTCAGTTTCAAGATTAAAATATCAAGAAGAAATGTGAATTAGCTGTTGTGTGGTTTATTTTTTGATTGTATTACAATAACCTTCATTTTTAGTAAGTTCAGCTGTGTTTACATATGAAAACGTTAGCTAAAATGAGGCTAATGCTAGTTCACTTTCTCTCAGTGTTCTGGTCGTCTCATATTTTTAGTCCCTTAACAGAAAGCCACCCACCCCATACTCCTGGAGCGTCCCCCACAGGGTGCCCCCGGGGACACGGTCATAAGCCTTCTCCAAATCCACAAAACACTTGTGGATTGGTTGGGGAAACTCCCATGCCCCCTCCATCACCCTTGCAAGGGTATAGAGCTATTCCATAGTTCCACGGCCAGGACGAAAACCACATTGCTCCTCCTTATGCGGATTCTGTCAGTCGTACACCTAAAAGATAAAAGTTGTCCCCCAATCCCAGATCTCAAACGTAACTGTTAGGTATCAACCTCCGCCCCTCGGCTCGCCATAACAGACCTCCCCCTCTACCACAAAAACTAATTCTCCTCTTTCTGTACTCTGTGTTTTTTCAGGACCCACCAGTGGTTTTATGTCTTCACAGCTTGTCAGATAATGAGGGGGACTGGAGTATTCTTCCCCTGCTGCCTTAGTAAGTATCCTCAATAACCCACTCCTGGTTTAAATTCAGAGTTCATAATGTGAACAAGTGTTAGAAGGGTCCAATGTTTTTAATTAGGATTAGAGGAGGGTCTAATTGCTGCAAACTCATTACAAACACAGTAATTGTGATGGATTGTGTCACATTATGATAAACATCTTCTTCGTGTGTCAGAAAGTGTGAAAAAAGTCCTTTTAGTGCGCTTAATCAGCGCTGAAAACAGCATGAAAACACTTTAGCAGCAGCTGTCTGCGTTCTTCAGAAAAAAACAACTAAATCTGTTCACTGTTTTTTTATTTCCCTGTTCTTGTCATCCATAGCAAATATTCAGTATTTGGATCATTAAAGCCACAGCGTTCTCTTTTATGGCCGTGTCAGAGTCACAACTTTCTCTCTATAAACATTAGCCGCTTTGATCTGACTGAGCTGGAAGAAAGTCTCATTTCATTCTTCAGTTTTGTCATTTTGATCAGTGGAAGTCATTGTTCCATTTGCTTGTGTTGTTTTATTTAACTTTAGTTTTGCTTTATTTCTGAATGTGCATCTTCAGCATGTCTCGCTCCTTTGGGAGGAACTCTTCCTGGATTGTGTTTCTACAGGAGGAAACGAATGTGAACACAGTTCCCTTACTCCAAGTCTTGGCCAAATTTGACAAGGACAAAGTAAGTCTGCATTTCATTTTCTCTCAATAAACTCGAAACTTATTGTCTTTTTTTTACCTACATCACAAGCAGGACTAAAGCTCCCTGGTTTCTTTTGATCATCACCTGGATCAGACGGTATCTTGTAAAGCTCCAGGTCCTTTGCATCTGTTCTGCTCCACCGATCCGCACCGGCTCCAATCATCTCCTGTCACTCCGGTCTCAGATCGACAGCTAATTTAATCTCTGTTCTTTCACTCCTGCAGCTCATCTACATGTGTCCATAAATTGGTTGTGATAAAACGCTCGATAACTCCTGCAGCAAGACAGTGAATTAATGTTGTAGCTTCTTAGAAGGTGCGTCGGAAAATATTTCCTCGTAAATAATTCAAAGAAAATTTAAGATAATCCAAATTTTTTTGTTTGATCTGGATGCTCAGTGGTTGTTTGACTTGCTTTTTTTTATTTCACTGCTTGTTGCTCTTGCCAACAAGCTGAAACACCAGAAAAAATTTGCTATAATTACACTTTGATGTTAATCCGACAACAATTAATAATCTTTTGTTTCTGTTGGGGTTCAGCTGTGGTTTTACTGACTTGTCTAAGCCCTGATGGATATTTTATTTCAAAGGCAAAAAAAGACTTAATGTATGCATAAACGCATCTCCACTCTAAGGAGGAAGCAGAAGACTAAAGTACACAACATCCCGGTGACTTGATTCATTACAACATCCCCTGAAGCTAAACGTCCTCTCTGAAGTGTTACAGCTCACCGTGGTCCGCCTCGGTTTGGGTTAAAAAACAAAGTTTTCATTTCTGAATATTTTAGGAACGTAATCGTTGACATGAGAATAGGTGCTTTTATTTACGCTATTTAAATCACTTTTCACGTATTTGTACATTTATGGAAAGCAAACGTCTGCAAAAAAGTAGTTATAAACCTATTAGAATGAAAAAAAAAGGCCGTGCCATATCATAATAGAAATAGAAAATAAACAGTGAGGAAAGTCAATTGCTGCTATCTGCCAGCTGCTCTCAGACTGCAGTGTTTGTATTCTCTTATACTTTTATACAACATGGTGAGAAATAATGTCATAAACTTTATGGTTAATCATAAATGTCACATATTAGATGTTTTTTGTTTGTTTGTTTGGTTGGAGGGGTATATTTATGGCCCGTTTTTCTCATAATAGCAACCTTTTCCTCAGCATTATGACATTATTCTCAAAATTGGCTGAAAAAGAGAACGCGATTGGATGGAATTGAACATTGAGATTTCATCCAGATAAACATTAACCAAAATTTAAATTCAAGAGGCATTATGGAAGTTTGACAGCCAAAACATGTATAGAAATAATAAATTTCTTCTTCATACATTCTCCTGCAATGCCCTGGTCCTGTAGAATGAGCCCTGGCATTTTTACTGTGATTGCCTGTTTTTCTGTAAAATCACAGAAAAAGAGAGATGCTCGGGTCGAGCAGGCTGCTTCATGCGTGTTCACGCTCAGGCATAGCCCGTAGCATTTGCTATCCGTAGCTTTAGCAGCAGAGAGAGAGGCAGTGCCACTTTGTCGCTGTTCCTAACGCCTAGTGACAAAGCTAGCTACATTTCTGAGGACCCTTAGCTACTTTCTGTAGAACTTTCTTCTAGATATTTCCTGCAAATTAGCAACAAAATAGCCATTTTCGCTCTGAACCGTTCTTTGGATTGACGCTGTTTCAGCTGTCATCAAGGATATAAATGTTACAGATACTGTGAATGTTACTGGTGTGTAGCTCACCTTGTAAGATGTCTGACTCCCATGTGGAAGACCTGGGTTTGATTCTGGATGTGAACATAGTTTATTTAGAGTTTCTTTTTTACATTAATGTTATATGTTTTTATAGTAAGACGCCCACATTTTTATTTGAGACTCGCCGAACGGCGTTGAATTCACAGATGAAAAAGATGTGGGTTTAACTTTCATTTTGGAACAATTTTTCAAGCAAGGGAAGGGAATGATCTGAGCATGCAGGAGGACTGACCCATCATAAACCTTTGTCGGCTGTGCTGAAGAGAAAGGTACAGAACCAAATTATTTAATTAATTAGCTGCGCATTCTCCTGTCCTCTGTCCTCCGGGCCACACACACACACACACAAAAGGGACTGTCTCAGCTGTTATTTTCGTTAAGGAGTGTGCACGTACAGCATGCGCGCCTCGTGCACGAGCCTACTATTGAAGCTGCCGTTACGCTTTTGGTCTGAGGGGGCAATCATGAGCATAAAAATTCAAAAGTCCGTAAAGTCCCTTTTAATAGAAAGAAAACTGTTTTATTGTCATTCATCAAAAGCACGGGAGATCTCAGTTTCCGCACCATCATCCACAGGAATGTCTTGATCTAAATATCTATGATGGACGTCAATCTTGACAAGGTTTAAGAAGCTTGTTCCTCTAAGAAGAAGCAATCCAGCTCAGATGTTTGTGGGTTTTTGACATAAATTGCTCATTTAAAATCTAAAAAATCATTCTTCCACTTTGCTGCATTACCTGCTTCAGTTCATAGATGCGTTGTTTTATAATTCACTGTCGAATTCAAAATGTAATCATTAATCAGTGATGGTGATAATGATGATGATGATGATGATGATGATAATGGTGAAAACCAGCTCCAATTGTAATACCATTACTGTCATTAAAGTAGCAGTGGGTTGCATGGGCAGTTATTAGCACAACTCAACAATAACATTTCTCCGAGGAGTCCTCCTGTTAAACCCAGCTACTGCCCCCTACTGGCCCTCTTATGGTCTTCCACCCATCCCTTACCTATTAAAACAGAATCCGTCACCCAGCTATTAGCGGGTTCCTACCCTCGCTACCTAAAGGAGGTAGTTAGCCTCCCCTCCTAGCGCTGAAACACCACCCACCTACTCAGTCTACTTCATTGCCGGCAGTCCTAAACGACTGCGAGCGATCCCGCCCCCCAGAACAGGGTGCCACGATAACAGGTCGACCAGACACACCTTCCAGTAGATCTGCCACCCTTTTATCATTTCCGGCATCATCACAAGCATCACAAGCACCAGCTGGTACGCAGACACCATGCCCTCGGGGTCTATCACGTCCCATCTTCTGCCCTTTACCTTACTATCGATTGAATGCATTTCATTGTAGTTTAAGTATCGTAAACAAAGATATTGGATTATTTTTCTGTTTTTGTGTCACATGTTTATTTGTGTTGATCTTCCTTTAGAACTTGTGTGTCTCAGTTGCGCAGCGACAGATGCTATTCTGAAGACTTCTCCTACTCCAGAAATGTCAAACATCAGACACTTAGCTGTTACGATATCTGGCATGTTCAAACTTTGTTCCATCACAAATTCTCATTACTCCCCCTGCTAGTAACAAACCTACTCGCTGGAAATGATTTCAAAGGTTTTCCAGCAAAGTGCAGAGTGAAGACGTAATTAGAGCAGAAGCCCGAAGGTTTCTTTGTTTAAAACATGCCGTGTTTATAGAAAAACTTTCATTTCTCCTTTTACTTATTCAAATGTGTTTCTGAAATAAACCACTAGGAGTGGTTTCTTGGTAAACCCCTGTATGACGAGGAGTCAACCATCATCCATCACTACGCGTTTGCAGAGAACCCCTCTGTCTTCAAGTACCCAGACTTTGCTGCTGCCTGGGCTCTGAGCATCCCTTTAGTTGTTCGGTGCGTATCAGAAATACACCTGTCTGCTGGTTAAACAAGCTATTCATTTTAGATTTCATAGTCGTGGATAAATTTAGACGTGCTTCTCACTTTAACATGTGTGATTTGATATTTCAGGCTTGCAGACAAAGTGAGAGACGAGCCCCTTAAATCTGACTTCACCATTGATCTGAAACATGAGGTAAGCTGACGTGCAAGTCAGACATTCGTTACCTCCATTTTATTTTCTCCTGTTTTGCAACCGTTTAGTTTCCTGGACTCACATCTGTGTCAGCCTGCACCTTTTTAATATATTTGCACAAAAAGAGCAAGGCATGAAAGCGTCTAAGTAAAATCTCATTACTTTGGAGGACTGTCATGGTGCGGCATTGAAGCTCTTTTTTTTTTTATCACAGAAATTCAGCCAGGGATGCATTATGGGTTTTTGTTCAGTACACATGCAACATCAGACTTATCAGGCTCATTCTGGAAAAGAGCTGGTGCAGTTTGAGATAATGTGAGGTGTTTTTTTCCGTAAGTTATGTATTGATAAGATATATATTTTCTTTAGGTGGTAAATTAAAATGGAAGCTATGAAATTTGAGTGGAAGAAGTTTAAAAATCTGACTTTACTTGACTCATTCACTGCCAGCCGTTTCCTGATCAGAAAAGCCCTTCGCTGCCAGCGTTTTTCAGCGTTTTCACAGTTTTTTTAAGAGTCACAGAATGTTGCGCGCTAGGATGACGTCGCCAAAACTAACAAAACACAGAGGAGACTCTTCTCTTACATCAGGAAGAATCCACCTGTTTCGAACGTTATCTGTTTTTTTCAAAATCCGTTGTCGAATTGCGTTCGGCAGAAGCTTTTCCGGTTCGGACCTCACTTTTTTACAGCAGCGGCCCAAAATGATCTCCTAACACATGGTTTTTCTGCTTCCTGATCATGTGACGAGTGATGTACGCGGATGAAGATCGGTTTTAGAGCTGGGATGTTTGTTCTCACGGTGCGGGGGCTCGTTCCGACGCCCACACAGTAAAAAATGCAAATGACGACTTTAGTCATTGGCGGTGAACGGTTGGATTTAAAATGACGACTTTAGTTGTCATTGGCAGTTCATGAGTTAAAGGTACAATATGTACATATCTTACAATGAAACAATCCAACGTCTCAGTCATGTTGGAAGGAAGGTTATATTGAAACATATTTTTTTCTCAACCCCCTACGGGGTTGTCAGTTTTTCTCCTTTCACCAACACTGAAGCGGGACATTGCTACGGTTTACAATCGCTGATTCCGTTAGATATCTGAGTCTGTGCTGAGCTAATGCTGCTGTGCCAGCATTTGTAATCCGACACCGACAGGCAAAAGCTTCAGACTTGTTTATAGAACCAAAGCCAGTAAACAGGAGTGACCCAGAAGTTATTTCTTGTACCCTTAAGAAGCCAGGACACCTTTATCTTTTCCACTAAAATAGGGTAACGCAGGCTAGAAGCTAAGGTTGAACAATGCTAACAGTGAATCAGAAGCAAATTTTTTCCTCTAAAAATATCTCAAGCTACTTTTTCTATCATCAACATCGAAATATTACAGTGGAATGTATGTGTGAAGTGAATGAGTCAATCGTGTTGTTTTACTTTCTTTTAATGAGTCGCTCAGAATTATAACAGCAAGCTAACAGCAGGAAGGCAAACAGCTGCACTTCCCCTAATGCCGGAAGCATACTACCGTAATAACTGTTGTAAGTGCTCCCTACTGTAAAGCACGCAAGAATGCTAATACCCGATGTATTTATCTACTTGTCAATTTACTGTGCATGACTCTTCTTTGCTTATCATCTAGAATCTTATGGTGTTGATTCTTAACTGGCAATTGCCATGACAGTCACAGAACGTAGGGCGCAGTCACCTTTTGTTTAAAAAAGTAGGCAGCAGTATCCAAATTTGACCACAGAATGTCGTTCATATTTATTTCTTACATATTGTACCTTTAGTCATCAGTGTTGTTCCAGTTTCTGGTGGTTTATTATCTGTTTTAGTTGAGTCATTCTCTTACTAAACTCTTTTCCTTGCAGAAAACTATAAAGCGCAATACCATATATTGAATCCGACATAGCCTTTTCTATTTATTACAACTAAAACTTTTGCTCCATCAAATTTTTTATGTAAGACTACTTTTGTATTTATTATTAAAGAATACAGAAATTTTCTTTTATAATTCAGAAATCCTGTCAGGAAGATTCCCGGTTTCGAGCTCATTAACCTGATTAGATCATTTTGAATCTTTCCAGATTGCTTTGTATATCTGGGACAATGGGAATGGCCCCCGTCTCACCGCCGTTCCTGAATTGTGCACTGAGCCAGAGGACTCTCCTCGTGCACATCACTGTGCAACGACTCTGAGGAAAGAGCCTCCAGCGTGTGTGAGTGTCCACTCTGTGTGCATATTAGTTTGATTGTCCTCAAATCCCCGGGAAGAGAAACTAAGTTAAACGACCAGATAAAATCAAAAGTGGTCTGCTACTAGTTACAGTGATGATCTGTTTTATTCAGCCTGAGTCTGAGGAGCAGCGACAATTCAAAGGGAAGTTCAACATATAAATCCCGTTCACTAGAATCTGGTGGATTAGCCGAAAAAGCCAGAAATTGTCTACTTCTTTAGCCAATTTAAAGAGCAAGTCACCCCCAAACCAACTTTTCTTTGCTGATAAACGACATGAACAAGTGTCTAATCGTGCTGCAGACATGTGTAGTCAATAATTTGGAACTTCAGTGCACTTTAGTTAAATTTTAAATATTCTGCCTAAAACTGTCAGTGTTGTGCCGTCGTCAGGTATAAACTCTGCACTGTATTTGAATTTAAATCTGCCACCGCTATTGGCTAAGAGGTATGCCATGATTTAAACTGGTACATTATGATGTCACAATGCCATTGTAAGCCTGTGTATTTGTTAGCAGCTCCGCCCTCTCGGTCTGCCAGGCAACAGTATTTGTTGCCTTTTTCAAACATTAAGTGGGAGTGAAGTAAGTCTCTTGTAGGGGGTGACTTGCTCTTTAAATTTTGTTGTCCGGCCAAGATCAAAATTATTCCCTGTTGCTTAGCAACATCTTCTTGCATTGTTCCCAGGTACTTTTTTTTCTCTAAATGCGTTCAAGTTTATGCTTTTCAATATTAATGAACAATACTTGAATTAGGTTTAAAGATCAGAGCTGGTCTTTCCTTTTCCAGGGAAAGTTGCATCAAAAGGAAAATCCATCTTTTCCACAGAGCTCCTGCTGCTCATTTTTGTTCATGTTCTTCACTTCATATACAAATATACCGTCTCACAACTAACATTTATGTAAAATACTAAAACTAAAACCATCTAAACTTGCAGGTTGTCAATTTTTTATCTGGAGAGGATTTTAGTATCTCATAGATTAGTTCTTCTACATCCGTTTGTTTTTGAAGACGCACACAACTTAATTTAATTTGAACATTTTTGTTAATCCACATCAGTACGACTTCACTACTAGATAAAAATATTGTTGTGATTCAGCTTTTGTACACCTTGACAAGAATCTAACGATATGGCATTTACCAACAAACAGGGGTGCCGTAAAGCGGCAAAAGATTAGGAAGATTCTAAGGGCCCACAGCTGTCACACACACATTCACATGCTGGGGGTGATGAGCTACGATGTAGCCACAGCCGCCCTGGTGCGCACTGACAGAGGCGAGGCTGGCCGAACACTGCCGCCGTTGGTCCCTCTGACCACCACCGGCAGGCAAGACGGGTTAAATGTCTTGCCCAAGGGCACGAGGATTGAACCCGCTGGTTACTGGACAACCCACTCTACTTCTGCCCTTTGATGTACTTAAATTGGAAAACTTAGCCCAGATACTTCTAAGACATTCAGTGTTATCGCAAGAACTTGTAGTTCCATCAGAATGAATGTGATTAAACTGCTGCCACCTAGTAGTCGGAGTTTAAATTAAACCACAATTTGTGTTTAAATTCTCAGTAAAAAAATATATATACTGCATTTACCTAAATATTGATTTAGGATCATAACACAAAATATTGCAACATTTCAGTGTACTTCTTTACATTCCTATCATTGTCTGCTATGGGCAAAATATTATAGGAAGGTTTGACAGAAAAAGGTTTCTGTAATAAACTCAACTTAAGCACAGTAGACAGTAAAAATATTAAGTGTGTTTTCTTGGTTCTTTCCATCTGTTATTTAATAACCTTTACATGAACGTTACTCTAGCACTAAGCGGTGGTTGGACTGGTTACCAGTGAAGTTCAAAATCCTGGTCTTTGTTTTTAATTCAGTCTGGATCAGCGCCACCATATTTAGCCTCATTTGTGACTCGTTACATCCCTGCAAGACCTCAGTGCTCGCTTCAGAGGGACCTGTTGGTTCCATCAAACACAAGTCTGGGGGTGATGGAGCTTTTTCAGTTATAGTTACTCGGCTCTGGAATCAATTTTCATTAGAGATAAAACTGTCCAGGTCTCTGCCCATTGAATCAGTTTGCTGGTAAATTTTTTAAAATATTTGAGTGTTTTTTTCTGATTCTTTTAATTTTTTAGTGCTTTGTGTATTTATTTGACTGTAATGTTTGCTTTTACAGTGTTTTTGTGTTTCACAGCACTTGGATCTCCCTTGACTGAGGGGTGGGAAGGGGCTTTATAAATAAACAATGCTAATTGTATTTAAAAACTAATGAAATAATCCTTTAGCTTGTGAAGAATTAAGTTTTCCTCTAGTGGGATTGCGACTATAGTTTTCTTGGCTAAATCAGGTGAGTTATATTAAGGATGCAAAAACGGCTGCTGAAGGTGTCCCTATTCTAATTTTTCATCCTCCCCTTTGAGACAGTTTTGACAGAATAAAAAAAAATCCATCTGAACTGCATTTGTTATTCAGATCACACAGATATGCTTGCATGCATGCACACACACACACACACACTGCATGTTTGGTCTTGAGTCTGGTGCGTGTTTGCTATTACCTCCTTTGTTGACATCTCTGTCCTCATCAGACTACTTTTATTTTAACCCCATTCGGGCAACCAGTATTAGGGAACACCAACGTCGCACATTTAATATCTATTCAGGGAGGTTTCCAATAAAAACAGAAGGTGGCAAATCATAATTGGACTTTTTCCACAATAGCTGCATGGCAAATTGCCAGCTGGAGCCAGAACCGCATCTGGCTTCAGCATCAAGAAAAGAATCAAGAGCCTCAGGAGACAGATTCCTGGAGGCGAAGGACAGCAGTCAAAGCGGGGACAGCAGTAAAATTTGTCCTTTAAATTTTTAGACACTAAGTCAGAACAACTAGGATGTATAAGTCGACAAAGCATCTTTACTGTGCTGCAACATTTATAGGAAGTTATAATTGCCTGTCTTAATTCTCTTAAGTAAACATCCTGATGAAGTTTATGGCTTTTTTGTGAAGTCTCTTATTATATGGCAGTGATGTAATAAATGGACAAACAACTAACAGATTATTTAAAAAAGGATCACTTCACAGTTTATTAAAATATGTAGGAGTTTAAAATGTGAGGAATGATTTAGAAAAAAATTACTAGATCATTGGTTTAAATATAGAAAATATATTTTATAATAAAGGTTTTGGTTTGATTATGACATCAGATTGTACCATAAAAAAGAGATTAATGCGCTTTATTATTATTATTATTTTATTTTTTTAATCACAAAAACTGGGATATAAAAGATTAAAAGCTAACTTATTTATCGGGCCACGCCCTAATATTTTCAATTAATAGTTTATTATGTGAAATTTTTAGACATTCAGGTCCTGGTCATAAATTAGCCTATCTTGACAAAGTTTTTTTTTTTTTTAGTAATTCTGTTAAATAAGTAAAACTTGTATATTATATTAATTATTAAACACAGATTGATATATTTCAAATGTTGAAGTTCCGGATAGCCAAGCGGGGTGCAGCAGTGGCAGTTGCCGAGGCAAAATCTCGGGCGTGGAAGGAGTTTGGTGAGGCCATGGAGAAAGACTATCGATCGGCTCCAAAGAGGTTCTGGCAAACTGTCCGGCGCCTCAGGAGAGGAAGGCAGCAACTCAATCACACTGTTTACAGTGGGTATGGGGAGCTGCTGACGTCAACTGAGGCTATAGTCGGACGGTGGAATGAATACTTTGAGGAGCTCCTCAATCCCACCTATGCGCATTCCAAGGAGGAACCAGAGCCGGGAGACCTGGGGATGGACTGTCCAATCTCGGGGGCAGAAGTTGCTGAGGTAGTCAAAGAACTACACAGCGGCGGAGCCCCGGGGGCGGATGAGGTTCGTCCTGGGTATCTCAAGGCTATGGATGGTGTAGGGCTGTCATGGTTAACACGTCTCTGCAACATTGCGTGGTCATCGCGGGCAGTTCCTGTGGAGTGGCAGACCGGGGTGGTGGTCCCCATCTTTAAGAAGGGTGACCTGAGGGTGTGTTCCAACTATAGGGGGATCACACTCCTAAGCCTCCCTGGAAAGGTCTACTCCAAGGTACTGGAGAGGAGGGTCCGATCGATAGTTGAATCTCAGATTGAGGAGGAGCAATGTGGTTTTCGTCCCGGCCGTGGAACTGTGGACCAGCTTTATACCCTCACAAGGGTAATGGAGGGGGCATGGGAGTTTGCCCAGCCAATCCACATGTGTTTTGTGGATTTGCAGAAGGCTTATGACCGTGTCCCCATGGGCACCCTGTGGGGGACACTCCAGGAGTATGGGGTGGGTGGCTTTCTGTTAAGGGCCATTCAGTCCCTTTGTGAGAGGAGCGTGGGTTTGGTCCGCATAGCCGGTAGTAAGTTGGACCTGTTCCCAGTGAGGGTTGGACTCTGCCAGGGCTGCCCTTTGTCACCGGTTCTGTTCATTACCTTTATGGACAGAATTTCTAGTCGCAGCCATGGTGTGGAGTGTGTCGAGTTTAGTGGCAGGAGAATCTCGTCTCTGCTTTTTGCGGATGATGTGGTCCTCCTAGCTTCATCCAGCTCTGACCTTCAGCTCTTGCTGGGTAGGTTCGCAGCCGAGTGTGAAGCGGCTGGAATGAGGATCAGCACCTCCAAATCTGAGACCATGGTTCTCGACCGGAAAAGGGTGGCTTGCCAACTCCAGGTCGGGGGAGAGGTCCTACCTCAAGTGGAGGAGTTTAAGTATCTCGGGGTCTTGTTCACGAGTGAGGGTAGGAGGGATCGGGAGATCGACAGGCGGATTGGTTCAGCGTCTGCAGTGATGCGGATGCTGAGCCGATCTGTCGTGGTGAAGAGGGAGCTGAGCCAGAAAGCCAGGCTCTCGATTTACCGGTCGATCTACGTCCCAATCCTCACCTATGGTCATGAGCTTTGGGTAATGACCGAAAGAACGAGATCACGGATACAAGCGGCCAAAATTAGTTTCCTCCGTAGGGTGGCCGGGCTCAGCCTTAGAGATTGTGTGAAGAGCTCAGACATTCGGGAGGGACTCGGAGTAGAACCGCTGCTCCTCCGGATCGAAAGGAGTCAGTTGAGGTGGTTTGGGCATCTGGTCAGGATGCATCCTGGACGCCTCCCCGGGGAGGTGTTTCGGGCATGTCCTGCCAGCAGGAGGCCCCCGGGTCGACCCAGGACACGTTGGAGAGGTTACAGTACATCTCCAATCTGGTCCGGTAACGTCTCGGGGTCCTGCCGGAGGAGCTGGTGGAGAAGGCCAGGGAGAGGACGGTCTGGAGCTCCCTAGTTGGGATGCTGCCCCCGCGACCCGAACCCGGATCAGCGGAGGAAGACGACGACGACGAATTCTATAATTTTGATGATTAGAAGTGACAACTAATGACAATCCCAAATTCAGTATCTCAGAATATTAGAATATTGTAAAAGGATCAATATTGAAGACACCTGGAGGCACACTAGTCGGCTAATTAACTGAAAGCATCTGCAAAAGCCTTAAAATGTTTTTACCGTCTAGTTATGTAGGCTACGCAATCAGGGGGAGGACTGCTGACTTGACAGTTGTTCAAAAGACGACCATTGACACCTTGCACAAGGAGGGCAAGACACAAAAGGTCATCGCTAAACAGACTGGCTGTTCACGGAGCGCTGTGTCCAAGCACATTAATACAGAGGTGTAGGGACGGACAAGGTGTGGTTCAAAATAAGCGTATGTGCAGTAGGGATAACTGCACCCTGGAGAGGACTGTGAAACAAAACCCATTCGAAACTGTGGGGAGATTCACAAACAGTGGACTGCAGCTGTAGTCAGTGCTTCAAGAACCACCAGGCCTGTAGCTGTTTTTGACATGGGTGACCTGGACGATAGCATGCACACAAAAAATTATTACGCTAATCCTTTTTTAATTATATACTATTGTCTGGTTTTTACATATGTATATACGTATATACGTATATATGTATATATATATATATATATATATATATATATATATATATATATATATATATATGAATATATATATATATATATATATATATATATATATGAATATATGTATATATATATATATATATATATATATATATATATATATATATACATATATATATGAATATATGTATATATATGTATATATACATATATTCATATATATATATATATATATATATATATATATATATATATATATATATATGAATATATGTATATATATACATATATATATACATATATATATATATATATATATATATATATATATATATATGAATATATGTATATATATACATATATATATACATATATATATGTATGTATGTATATATATATATATATATATATATATATATATATATATATATACATATATATATGAATATATGTATGAATATATGTATATATAAATTTTTATTTCTATTTATCTATTTTGTTTCATTGATCTGTTGTTTTATATATATTTTATCTGGACCTAAGAGTCTGTCAATAATGATTATCTATCTATCTATCTATCTATCTATCTATCTATCTATCTATCTATCTATCTATCTATCTATCTATCTATCTATCTATCTGTCTGTCTGTCTGTCTGTCTGTCTGTCTGTCTGTCTGTCTGTCTGTCTGTCTGTCTGTCTGTCTGTCTGTCTGTCTGTCTGTCTGTGTCTGTCTGTCTGTCTGTCTGTCTATATTCAGATATATACATATATATATATATATATATGCATATATACATGTCTATCTATATTCAGATATATGAATATATGTATATATATTTATGTATATATATATATATACATATATTCATATATATATATATATATATATATATATATATATATATATATATATATATATATACATATATTCATATATATATATATATATATATATATATATATATATATATATATATATATATATACATATATATATGAATATATGTATATATACATTTTTATTTCTATTTATCTATTTAGTTTCATTGATCTGTTGTTTTATATATATTTTATCTGGACCTAAGAGTCTGTCAATAATGATTATCTATCTATCTATCTATCTATCTATCTATCTATCTATCTATCTGTCTGTCTGTCTGTCTGTCTGTCTGTGTCTGTCTGTCTGTCTATCTATATTCAGATATATACATATATATATATATATATGCATATATGCATATATACATATGTATATATATTACATATATTTACATACACACACATATATATATATATATATATATATATATATATATATATATATATATATATATATGTCCCTGTTATATAGCTATGCTGAATAATTCTGCATCAGTCACAATAAAGTTAAAATAGAAAATCTTATAATAGAAAATATGCACTCCTGCTGATCATTTGAACTTTCCATCACCTGAAGCACGAAATAAAATGTAGAAACAGCAGATTTGTTCATTGTTGGCTCTTTTTTTTATTCTAAGGGGGAGTCTGTAAAAAGAGAAGACATGTTTGTTGCTGTGAAAACATGTAGGAAGTTTCACAGTGAAAGAGGTGAGTCACTCTCCCACTCCTGTAAGCACAACCAGTTTTTCATTTACGGATTGTTTCACCTTTGACACCCGCCACTGTTCAACCATGTTTCCATATTCCACTAAATGATTCCAGCATTATATCCTAAATGACTTAATAGAGTTAGAGAGAGTAGAAACAAGCTGTGAAGTCTTTGATTCTGTGCTTCATTTAAAGCTGGAAAAACACAATCACCAAGGAGCAGATTTTACCGGAGCTCTCGGCTTTTAACGGTAACTCAGCTGCTTTTAATTTGATGAAAACGTTGTGGGTTAAGTCAATTGATCAAATGGCTGATTAATTAGAGAGAGATCAAATGAAATATGTGCTACAGTTCAGGGGAGTTTCTCTAATGTAATTTCATTAATTACTTTAATTAGCGTTTTTAACGTTTCTGATGTTGAAATGGAACAAAGTGGATTTATGTACGAACGATTGTTTCGTATCCGGAGGTATAAAGTAGGCTTTCAGTCTTTTATTACACAACATTCGTGACCTTGTGCATGAAAACTTGAATTTACTAAATTAAAATAAAGTAGGATCAGAAAAGTCTTTTTCCTTTTTGTGTCTGATGCAGGCGATGGCGGTTGAAGAATGTGAATTTTCACATTCAGCATGCACATGCAACTCAAAACGACTGACCGTATTTCACAAACAAGGATTACGCTGTTAAAGTTCAGTTCAGGGTGCATCACAAACTGGTTCCCTCCTTATCTGAATTTTTTTTTTTTTGCAGCAAATTCTGCTGAAGACCAAACCTGGACCAGGTAGACGTTAGGTTTCCAGATTATACGAACCAGTCAATGTTCTTAAACAATGAAAAACATCTAAACAACACATCTGTCGACGTGAGGGTTGACATTTTTTAATTTAAACGAGAGCTAGATGTTTTAAAACGTTTGATGAATTAAAACCACAAGAGAAAAAATTTTACACGAATCACACAGCTGGTGTGAAGCTTGCATGGACGTAATTTTGGGGGTGGGAGGGGGGGTGTCAAGTTTTGACCCCTGCACTTTTTACCATCCAAAAACAATATTACGCTATATTAAATTGACACTGGTTGAGCTCTAGGACCAAGCGAAAAACAACCGTTTGTGTTGAAGCCTGTTTCCCATTAGAGCATACTGTAAAGATTCCCCCCCCCCCCCCCACTTCTAAAGTGAAAATTACGTCCATGGAAGCTTGCATCACGTTGTTTTCGCCCTCAATGATAAAAATCCTATATTCTGCACATAATGAGCTTTTTGGAGGATTTTCTCAACATCATTTTTCTCTCCATTCATATTTCAGAGCAATCACGTGAATTGTTAATGTCAGACAAGCCTCACATTTGATGAAGTAGAAGATAAACCATTTTGCTCAGTGGTTCAGTTTCTATTCTACAGAGCAGAAACCTGCTTATTATTCAACTTTGTGCACACTTTATTGATTCTTTTCTCCCCTCTGCTCTAGTTCCAGTGATAAAGAAGACTTGGGAAAAGGACGCCTTATTTTTAGAGTACTACAGTGACCACGCTGATCCTTCAATACCGACCATTAATTTGGGAGTGCCAAATACTGAAAGGGGTGAGTTCTCTCTGTTTTTGCTCCAGATGCCCTCAGCCTCGGCTGCAGCTGCAGCCACCGGCCTTGGCTTCTACTTTAGACTGAGCTGAAAACGGAGGGACCTGAAAAATGATCTGACAAACTCAGGTTGAACACTATGCTCCTTGTGGAGGGGAAGCGATTCAAACCTAATATCAGCAAAGAATTGGAAGTAAATTGAGTGTCAGCAGGGAATTTCTCGACATTTTGTTTCTGAGAGTGTGTTTAAAGTACCTCGGAGAGTGACATGAATAAGAGACCGCTACGCTGACCTTTTTTCATTCATTGCACTTTTTTAACCATGTGTTGCTCTTTTTTGGGGAGAATCTTTTTGGAATATTTAAAAAAAAGACCTTATTATCATGCTTGAATTTTACAACCAACTGAAGCTAAAATGAACTGCTGATTTCCATCAGCTGTAGACCTTTCAGTATTAGTGACTAAATTCCTAACGTTATCTGAAGGCCGTTTAATAATCTGCCATTAGATCACTGACATGCAGCCACTGTAAACCGACACAAATCAGCCCCTTAGAACGCAGCAGGTATTGTACAGCTAAAGGTTTTATGTATGTCTGATAAAATGTATATAACAGCGTTTGTACTGGAGCTTGAAATCCTTGAGAATGTTTAAATTTTACTCTGATATTTCCAAAATACTTTCATGGAACTGTAAAATAATTGATTATGGCACATTAGTATTTTCAGTCGTGGCACAAGGATATGCAATCATGGTTTTGAGCAAACATATTCTGTTCAGATCTGTGAAACTGATTTGAAAAGTCCCACACGCCATTTCAGATTAAATCGCTTCACTAGGGCCCTGAACATGTTTTTAGTTCCCACTGATTTGATTTATATGAAACTTAAAATTTTTCTCAATTTCTGGACTTAAAACATTCAGATGGAGCATCAGGATTATCACTTTCATTTAAAGATGTGGAACACTGAAAAACATTTTTAATTATTGTTTCTGATTCTAATCCGCAAAGTTGGGAAAATTTGGTTTAAAAACAAACAAGTTCAGTTCATTATAAAAAATTGTTTGAGCAAATATCCAATATAGCAATATACATACATACATATGTGTGTGTGTGTGTGTGTATATATATATATATATATATATATATATGCTTTTTTTGTTTTGTTTGTTTGTTTGAAGCTTTGGAGAAATGCCACTCAAGTGAAAGTCTAAATCACAGTAGAGATGAAAATGTTGAAACTAAAGCCAGAAATCAGAGATTGCTGTTGTTAACAACCACTGGTTCCACTTGGTAAACAGAGCTTGATAGTGTGTCGCTCTGGGACTGCTCTCTGCGTGATTGGCAGGAATAAGGAGACCCTGGGATAGGGGAGGTGTGAGTGTGATGCATCTTCTTCTGCTATAGTCTGAAAACCTTGTCATGGATGGATGGATGGATGGATGGATGGATGGATGATAGATAGATAGATAGATAGATAGATAGATAGATAGATAGATAGATAGATAGATAGATAGATAGATAGATAGATAGATAGATAGATAGATAGATAGATAGATAGATAGATAGATAGATAGATAGATAGATAGATAGATAGATGGATGGACGGACGGACGGACGGACGGACGGACGGACGGACGGACGGACAGAATGACAGACAGACAGACAGATAGATAGACACAGCTGGATGGATGGATTAATGGATGATAGATGGGTGGATGGATGGATGGATGGATGATAGATGGATGGATGGATGGATGATAGGTGGGTGGGTGGATGGATGATAGGTGGATGGATGGATGATAGGTGGGTGGATGGATGGATGATAGATGGGTGGATGGATGATAGGTGGGTGGATGGATGGATGATAGATGGGTGGATGGATGATAGGTGGGTGGATGGATGGATGATAGATGGGTGGATGGATGAATGATAGGTGGGTGGATGGATGGATGATAGATGGGTGGAATATATATATATATATATATATATATATATATATATATATATATATATATATATATATATATGCTTTTTTTGTTTTGTTTGTTTGTTTGAAGCTTTGGAGAAATGCCACTCAAGTGAAAGTCTAAATCACAGTAGAGATGAAAATGTTGAAACTAAAGCCAGAAATCAGAGATTGCTGTTGTTAACAACCACTGGTTCCACTTGGTAAACAGAGCTTGATAGTGTGTCGCTCTGGGACTGCTCTCTGCGTGATTGGCAGGAATAAGGAGACCCTGGGATAGGGGAGGTGTGAGTGTGATGCATCTTCTTCTGCTATAGTCTGAAAACCTTGTCATGGATGGATGGATGGATGGATGGATGGATGGATGATAGATAGATAGATAGATAGATAGATAGATAGATAGATAGATAGATAGATAGATAGATAGATAGATAGATAGATAGACGGACGGACGGACGGACGGACGGACGGACAGAATGACGGACAGACAGACAGACAGACAGACAGATAGATAGACACAGCTGGATGGATGGAT
Source organism: Nothobranchius furzeri (assembly GCF_043380555.1). Classification (NCBI taxonomy): domain Eukaryota; kingdom Metazoa; phylum Chordata; class Actinopteri; order Cyprinodontiformes; family Nothobranchiidae; genus Nothobranchius; species Nothobranchius furzeri. Next base: position 52,972,384 of record NC_091753.1, on the reverse strand, counting down.
TAATGGATGATAGATGGGTGGATGGATGGATGGATGGATGATAGATGGATGGATGGATGGATGATAGGTGGGTGGGTGGATGGATGATAGGTGGATGGATGGATGATAGGTGGGTGGATGGATGGATGATAGATGGGTGGATGGATGATAGGTGGGTGGATGGATGGATGATAGATGGGTGGATGGATGATAGGTGGGTGAATGGATGGATGATAGATGGGTGGATGGATGATAGGTGAGTGGATGGATGGATGATAGATGGGTGGATGGATGAATGATAGGTGGGTGGATGGATGGATGATAGATGGGTGGATGGATGAATGATAGATGGGTGGATGGATGGATGGATGATAGGTGGGTGGATGGATGGATGATAGATGGGTGGATGGATGGATGATAGGTGGGTGGATGGATGGATGATAGATGGGTGGATGGATGGATGATAGGTGGGTGGATGGATGGATGATAGATGGGTGGATGGATGGATGATAGGTGGGTGGATGGATGGATGATAGATGGGTGGATGGATGGATGATAGGTGGGTGGATGGATGGATGATAGATGGGTGGATGGATGGATGATAGATAGATGGATAGATGGATAGATGGACAGACAGACAGACAGACAGACACAGCTGGATGGATGGATTAATGGATGATAGATGGGTGGATTGATGGATGATAGATGGGTGGATAGATGGATGATAGATGGGTGGATAGATGGATGGATGATAGATGGGTGGATGGATGGATGGATGATAGATGGGTGGATAGATGGATGGATGGATGATAGGTGGGTGGATGGATGGATGATAGATGGGTGGATGGATGGATGATAGGTGGGTGGATGGATGGATGATAGATAGATGATAGATGGATAGATGGATAGATGGACAGACAGACAGACAGACACAGCTGGATGGATGGATTAATGGATGATAGATGGGTGGATTGATGGATGATAGATGGGTGGATAGATGGATGATAGATGGGTGGATAGATGGATGGATGATAGATGGGTGGATGGATGGATGGATGGATGATAGATTGGTGGATAGATGGATGGATGGATGATAGGTGGGTGGATAGATGGATGGATGGATGATAGGTGGGTGGATGGATAGATGATAGATGGGTGGATAGATGGATGGATGGATAGATAGATGGATGGATGGATGATAGGTGGGTGGATAGATGGATGGATGGATGGATGATAGTTGGGTGGATAGATGGGTGCATAGATGGGTGGATAGATGGATGGATGGATGATAGGTGGGTGGATGGATGGATGATAGGTGGGTGGATGGATGGATGATAGGTGGGTGGATAGATGGATGGATGGATAGATAGATGGATGGATGGATGATAGGTGGGTGGATAGATGGATGGATGGATGGATGATAGGTGGGTGGATAGATAGATGATAGATAGATAGATAGATAGATAGATAGATAGATAGATAGATAGATAGATAGATAGATAGATAGATAGAGACAGCTGGACAGATGGATGGACAGATGGAGTAATGGATGATAGATGGGTGGATAGATGGGTGGATAGATGGATGGACGGATAGATGGATGGACAGCTGGATGGATGGATAGATGGACGGATTAATGGATGATAGGTGGGTGGATAGATGGATGGATGGATGGACAGCTGGATGGATGGATAGATAGATGGGCACATGGATGCTTCTCTAAACCCATCAGCTGAAAGCCGTCCCATAAAAGGCAATTATGTTTTCATTTGCCACATCAGCTTTTCCTGGCTCATGTCAGCTTTACCCTCTGGCAACATTTTGAAAGCAGCTGCTGTCGTCTCTGAATTAACTTGTCAGAAGGGTCAAGTTAGTTTGACAAGATATTTCTGTTATTTCATTCATAGCCCTGTCACACCCTTTCGGAAATGAGCGCTGTTCATTTAAAAAGATTTGTACGTGCAGAAATCTGCTCATGTCCTTGTACGGTTAATTAGCGGAGCTTGGACAGGGCAGGTGTTATAAAATGAATAAAACATTGAAAGGAGTTGATTGTGAAATCTGTATAAGAATGATCCGGGATAGTTTGCAGAAACAGTACAAGGACTCCATGCCTTTTACTTGCTTGAGGCATGAGCCAAACTTATTCTACAGTCAGGTAGCTCTCGGCACTAAATTCCTCTAAAGACCTCTGATTCATGTCTCACCTTAATAGGATTTTTGTTGGCTGTAGACATTTTCAGTCCACGGTAGAGCGGGTAAAGGTTGTTGTTCAAAGGAGTCTGGTTCAATCTCCAGCTTGAGCTTCTATCTTCAGGCAGCTTAGTCCTGTAACAAGGTTGTCTTTTGAAACCTCTTCGTTGAGAAAGTGAAGGTTGCAGATTGCCGCTGGCTACTTGTTTTTTATTAAGACCGGTCTGTTGTGTTCTGAGGTTTATCAAGATAGACGTGGGTTTTGATGCAAACCCTTGTGCCTTACTGCCGCTGCGGCTCTTCACATACCAGCTTCTCAGCACAGATCCTCTCAGACTTTAGCTATATTCACACTAAAACATACGTTTTTAAATGTTTTCATATCTTCTCTCTGACAGATCTTAAGATTAAGACGAGGGATGATTCCAGCTTTCATTTCCCGCTCAACGCTGAATGGAAAGTGTCTCTCTGATGGCTGTGTGCCATCAGTGGCGGTTCTACATGGAATTACTCCCCAGGCGACCCCCTTTGAGTGCCTAAACTAATATTTAGTGAGAGAAAAGAGGAATAAAAAGGAGGTGATGCTAGGCTGGCTAAAGCAGCTACATCTCTGTAAGGATCAGAACATGTTAACTCATCAGATACGAACCCGATCTGGTGCTAAAAGCTGCTTTACAGACTTTTAATAATGTCAGGAAAAATATCCGAGGCTTTATAATCTTTAATTAGTCTAAGAATCTCATTAGGGGCTGTTCAGACTTATCACATTAACTAGCAGAAAATTACTTAAGTAAAGAAAAACGACTGCAAAAGATGATTAAATGGAATTTATGTTGTTTATTCGCTTAATCTTTCTTTTGATAATTGTATTGTGTAAAGAGAAATCTGCTTTGTTGTTTCATTTGTTCTTTAACAATGCAGCCGTCTAGTTTCCTGTAACCCCCTAACAGTGAGAAAACTAAAGATTTATATTTAAAGGGGCATTCTGGAAGTTTGACAGCCAAAACATGTATAGAAATAATAAATGTCTTCTTCATACATTCTCCTGCAATGCCCTGGTCCTGTAGAATGAGCCCTGGCATTTTTACTGTGATTGCCTGTTTTTCTGTAAAATCACAGAAAAAGAGAGATGCTCGGGTCGAGCAGGCTGCTTCATGCGCGTTCACGCTCAGGCATCGCCCGTAGCATTTGCTATCCATAGCTTTAGCAGCAGAGAGAGAGGCAGTGCCACTTTGTCGCTGTTCCTAACGCCTAGTGACAAAGCTAGCTACATTTCTGAGGACCCTTAGCTACTTTCTGTAGAACTTTCTTCTAGATATTTCCTGCAAATTAGCAACAAAATAGCCATTTTCACTCCGAACCGTTCTTTGAACGTTGTTTCAGCTGTCATCAAGGATATAAATGTTACAGATACAGAGGACTCCACTGGTGCTTTAGCTCACCTAGTAAGACGTCAGACTCTTGTGTAGAAGACCCCGGTTTGATTCTGGATGTGAACATTGTCTATTTAGAGTTTCTTTTTTACATTAATGGTATATTTTTTTACAGTAAGATGCCCAAATTTTTATTTGGGACTCGCTGAACGGCATTGAATTCACAGAAAAAAAGATGTGGGTTCAACTTTCATTTTGGAACAATTTTTCAAGCAAGGGAAGGGAATGATCTGAGCATGCAGGAGGACTGACCCATCATAAACCTTTGTCGGCTGTGCTGAAGAGAAAGGTACAGAACCAAATTACTTTATTAATTATCTGCACGTTCTCCTGTCCTCCAGGCCACACACACACACACACACACACACACACACAGGACTGTCTCAGCTGTTATTTTCGTTAAGGAGTGTGCACGTACAGCATGCGCGCCTCGTGCACGAGCCTACTATTGAAGCTGCCGTTACGCTTTTGGCCTGAGGGGGCAATCGCGAGCATAAAAATTCAAAACTCCATAAAGTCCCTTTAATGTCACAGAAAACAAGGAAATTAGTCCCAGACCATGTTTGTAAGGCTTTGTGAACAATGTTTCACAGCTGTGATGAAACTAAAAACACATGAAAACACAAAAATCTGGGTGGAAACTTTGCTAAATTTCCTTCCAAGTTCAGACATAAGTAAGACACTTTATGTCTACAGTTCATCAATAAATCTGAATGTATTTGTGACTACATTCCACGTGGCTCTCCTGTGCACAAACCCTTTAAACACAAGCACCAACTGTCACGGTCTGCCCCTGCCTCCCTGATTGTGTCTCTCTCCTGCCCTTGATTAGTCCTTATTGTTCTCACCTGCCCCTTGTTACCTGCCCATGTGTTCCTCATTTGTCCTGTGTATTTATACCTCCCTCCTTGTATCAGTCTTTGTCAGATCATTGTGTTAGCTCTCAGCGTTGTGTTTGTCCTGCCGTTCCCGCACTGTTATTAAAACCATTTTTACTTTATCCGAGCCTGCATCTTTACCTCCGGAGCTGCTCCTCCACACACGGTCCGCCGTCATCCACACCCACAACGTGACACAACTCGGTGTGATTCCAAAGAAATTTTACAATTTTACTTTTTTCTGCAAAGCGGTCCTTTTGTTCCCGGTCAGTCCATGCCAGTGCTTCCTTATGGGAAGCAAAGGGCCTGGTAACGCTCCCACTCAAACAACCCCACCCCCTGAGAATTGTAACCAAGCCAATCAGCGCTGGGCAGCGTACATCAGATACCGCAACGCTCAGTTTCTCATAAACGACAAAGATCTTAAGCGGAGTTCGCTGCGGCTCTTTCCCCTGTTCTAAATGACTTGGACATGTTTTTAAAACTATCAAGAAGACGGGCTAAAAGCCTTTCTTCTAAAGATGTTTGCATCGTCGCCTGATGCCGTCTTTGACTACAGCTAAACAACTTCAGCGTTGTACGATACAGTCATCATTTCCCTCTTTTTTCTGATTGGATATTTTTGAGCTGGCTAGTCCCGCTCCTCATTGTGCTCTCTGCCTCTCAGTATCCAGACTCGTCCTCTGTGTAGAATAGACAGAAGACAAGTCAAGATCGGTGAGTCCATGAAGGCTATTTCACAGAGTGACGTATATCTGTGAGGATTTTCAAATCCTAGATTTTTTCCATCAGAAGCTAATGCAGGAGATATGTGTAGGAGACTATTTTCGTGTTCAGCCTGCACAAAAAACTCTGAGTGACCCATTATAAGCAGAACCAACCAAACCTTTAACATCAATTCTTTTATAAAGGCCATGTAGTGTTTCTCACTTGGCATTTATGATTTAATAACTCATTACATTAAATAGTTTCCCACATTTGTAGTTTTTTGTAAACAGCATTATAATTTCACGTTAAAATGTGCAAAAAATGTGCATGTAAAATATGAAAATAGAGTTATTTTCTTTAAGACACACAAATATCTTTTTTTCTTTGACGCATTAATTTATGTTGATTCTTTTATAAAAAGCCGGCTTGGGCAACATCAGAGTATCTCCACAGTCATTCTCACTCAAAGCACATGCCAGGGTTTTACTTTTGAGCGGCAGCTTTCCGATGTTGGCAGCAGTCCACAGTCCATCGGTAAGGACCGGTTTGGTAAACGGCCAAACGACTGAGCTTCTGTGAGTGCACACTGTCAGTGAAATGAAGCTCATAACTAATTTTATGTACTGGAGTTTCTACGGTTTTATGCTGTGATTTCACTCTGATCGCCTAAAAAATTAAACTTTAATGTAATGATGCCTGAAATGTTTAACACACACAACTGAAACCTGCATGAATTTATTATTACGTGGTGTTTTTTTTTCAAGGCCAAAAGGAGTTCATCCAGCATCAGCAACACTTTTGTTTTTGCTCCCATTTTTCATGAGATGGACTTAAAGATCTAAAATTTATTCCAGATACACAATATTACCATTTCTCTCAAACATTGTTCACAAATCAGTTTAAATGTGTGATAGTGAGCACCTGTGCTTTGCTGAGATAATCCATCCCACCTTACAGGTGTGCCACATCAAGATGCTGATCTGGCATCTTGAGTAGTGCACAGGTGTACCTCATACTGCCCACAATAAAAGGCCACCCTGGAATGTGCAGGTTTTTTTTGCTTTATTGGGGGTCTGCGGACTCAGAACCGGTCAGTATCTGGTGTGACCACCATTTGCCTCATGCAGTGCAGCACATCTTCTTCGCATAGTTTATCAGATTGTCAATTGTGGCCTGTGGAATGTTGGTCCACTCCTCTTCAATGGCTGTGCAAAGTTGTTATTAGTGGTAACTGGTACACGCTGTCGTATATGGCGGTCAAGCACACCCCAAACATACTCAACAGGTGACATGACCGGTGAGTATACTGGCCATGCAAGAACTGGGACATTTTCAGCTTCCAAGAATTGTGTACAGATCCTTGCAACATGGGGCCGTGCATTATCTTGCTGAAACATGAGGTGATGTTCATGGATGTACGGCACAACAATGGGCCTCAAGATCTCATCATGGTATCTCTGTGCATTCAAAATGCCATCAATAAAATGCACCTGTGTTCCTCGTCCATAACAGATGCTTGCCCATACCATAACCCCACCACCACCATGGGCCACTCGATCCAGAACATTGACATCAGCAAAGCGCTCACCCACACTACGCCACACACGCTGTCTGCCATCTGCCCAGAACAATGTAAACCGAGATTCATCCGTGAAGAGAACACCTCTCCAACGTGCCAGATGCCATTGAATGTGAGCATTTGCCCACTCAAGTCTGTTACGGCGACGAACTGGAGTCAGGTCAAGACTCCAATGAGGACAACGAGCATGCAGTTGAGTTTCCCTGAGATGGTTTCTGACAGTTTGTGCAGAAATTGTTTGGTTATGCAAACCAATTGTTTCAGCAACTGTCTGAGTGGCTGGTCTCAGAGGATCTTGGAGGTGAACCTGCTGGATGTGGAGGTCCTGGACTGGTGTGGTTACACGTAGTCTGTGGTTGTGAGGCCGGTTGGATGTACTGCCATATTCTCTGAAACACCTTTGGAGACGGCTTATGGTGGAGAAATGAACATCCAATGCACGAGCAACAGATCTGGTTGACATTCCTGCTGTCAGCATGCCAATATCACGCACCCTCAATGCTTGTGGCATCTGTGGCATTTTGCTGTGAGACCAAACTGCACTCTCCAGGGTGGCCTTTTATTGTGGGCAGTATAAGGTACACCTGTGCACTACTCATGATGTCACATCAGCATCTTGATGTGGCACACCTGTGAGCAGAAGTGCTCACTATCACACATTTAGACTGATTTGTGAACAATGTTTGAGATAAATGGTAATATTGTGTGTCTGGAATGAATTTTAGATCTTTAAGTCCATCTCATGAATAATTGGAGCAGAAACAAAAGTGTTGCGTTTATATTTTTGTTGAGTGTAAATATATATACATATATGTGTGTGTGTGTATATATATATATATATATATATATATATATATATATATATATATATTATTTATTTATTTATTTATATATATATATATATATATATATATATACACACACCATATTTTCCGGACTATAAGTCTTACTTTTTTTCATAGTCTGGCTGGTCCTGCGACTTATATACCAAAGTGACTTATATACCAAATTATGTATACCGCGTTGCTGCGGGCTGGCTCCGGTCCAGAATTCAGCTCCTCTGCCCCGCCATCACCTAATGGAGACCGTGTCACGCTGCTGCGGGTTGGGCGGCTCCGACCCAGGAATGAGCTCCCCTGTTCCGCTGGGAGGGTTTGAAACACTGCAATCCTCTGCTGGAGGCCGTGGCGCGCTGCTGCACCCTGATTGTTTATTCTGTTATTGTTACTGGTACTTGTCTTGCACTGTAAAATGCTTGGTCTCAGATTTTGTAAGTAAAATAACAAAGTTTCCCCCCAAAATGCAACTTATATATGTTTTTTTCTTCTTCATTATACATTTTATGGCTGGTGCGACTTATACTCCGGAGCGACTTAAACTCCGGAAAATACGATGCTGGGAATTGATTAAAATAAATTGACTAATTAATTGAAAATCTGAAAATAATTAATCGCAATCAGTTACTTTTTTCCAAGAAAAATCAAGCAATAAACATGCAAAAATATACAAGAGGTTCATTTTATTTTGAAAGTGCATTCTTTGTGCTTTTACTTGTGTGTTAAATCACTGAATACTGTCTTTAACAGAGAAAACCTAAAATAAAATCCAGTTTCTGTTCAAAAACATTGTTAGAAAAAGTCTATTGTGTAAACAATGAACAGGAAATAAATCTAGCACAGTGAGCTTATGTTATTCAATGGAAATGTCATTTTCCACAGCATCAGTTGAACTAGGACTGCCTACTCCCCAAAAAATAAATAAGGGACACCTCGCTGGCATGGCTCCCAAATGCTTTGATACGGCCCTGGGTGGGAGTTTTGAAGGTGATCTGAATTGTGTGGAATATATGAATATAATGAGCTTATAAATAATATTTACTTTATAACGTTAAAACATGTAGTGGGATAAATCCACCTACATATTCCTTTCCAAGCTCTTTGTTTTGTTTTCTTATTATTTGACTATTATCCTGTCCTGTCTTAGCCTGGCCTGCCACACTCCTCCTCTGTTTAAGTCTGCACAGAGAAAGGGTCTGGAAACTCTCCTATTCAAATAACCCCACACCCTGAGAATTCTAACCGAGCCAATCAGCGCTGAGAGTAGCGTACGTCACACACCATAACGCCGAGTTTGTTGAACATGGCGACTGAAGCGGCCTTCGCTGCGGCTCTTTCCTCTGTTCTAAATGACTTGGACACGCCTTTAAAACCGCAACAAGTAGAGGTGCTAAAAGCATTTTTTCTAAAGAAGGATGCTTGCTCTGTCGCCAGACACCATTTTTGACCACAGCTAAAAAAAAGTACAGCATCGCGGACGTCACACACGGCTATGCTCAGTTTCTCATAAACAACGAAGACAGTGGTGGAGTTCGCTGCGGCTCTTTCCTCTGTTCTAAATGACTTCAATGTCTTTAAAACCACAAGTAGAAGCACTAAAAGCATTTCTTCTTCTAAAAACAAAAAAGGATAATTACGCCGTTGCCAGACGCCTTATTTTACTACAGGTAAAAAAAAAACTACAGCGTTGCGCGGTACAGTCGGCATTTCCGTCTTTTTTGTGATTGGTTGTTTTTGAGCTGCCTAGTCCCGCCCCTCAAGTGCCTCTCTGCCTGTGAGTTACCAGACTCTTTCTCTGTGCAGAATTAAACAGAGGACGAGTCTGGCCGGCCAGGCTAGTCCTGTCTGTCTCTGGTCCTGCATTTGCCACAGGGAGATGCGGGATCTAGTTCTCCAGAAAAAACGCTGCCTGGCCGTGGCCGTGGAGCTCAGGTGATGAGCGCAGCAGCGATGCGCGTCAGGCATGAATAAAAGACAGAAAGTACCAAAGCAGTTATGAACGATCGTGTGTTAAATGTATTTTGGTGGTGCCGCTTAGAGAATGTTACTGTGGCCGTGCGCAAGACGCAGATGCTGGTGGAGCGCATGAGCGCTCTGCCTCTGTTCATCTTCTCCTCATAAGAATCCTCGATGCTGAGTGTCCATAATATGGGTAGAAACTTGATCATTTTTCGGGCTCAGTAAATGATGGTTTAGCATGTTGTTCAGGGGAAAATATGGAGAATTTTTAGAGAATGGTGGCTCCGGGTTGTAGAGATGGTCAAATTAATTGCGTCATTTACTTTTAACACGTTAAAATAACGAAATTAACGCTAATAATTGTAACGAGTGTTCATTACAATTAATTAAGGACCACAAGACATTAAAATTTCATATCTAGTATGAAATCCATCTTGCGGACACTGGTTTATTTATTCAGAAGTTTGGATCTTTTTAAAGCAGGGATTTAGATGACACCTTGTAATAACTTAGAGACAAGAGAAGAGAGAGAGAGACCTTCAAACGTTTAAGATGGTTTATAACTAAATAATTAGGGATGTAAGAAAATATCGATATGGCAATATATCGTGATATTTTTCCAGCAATATTATATCGATATTCAAAAGCTGTGTATTGGAAATATCGATATGGCAATATATCGAGATATTTTTCCTACGATTATTACATTGATATTCAAAAGCCATGTATCTAATCTTTGAAAGAATTTACATGCAAACATTTGTGTATTTTCTTTTCGTTTTGTGCAGTTCAATCGCCACCTGCTAGTTGGCAACAGTGTGCAACGGGTTTTGTTTCCACCATTGAAATGTAAATCCCTCCATCGTGGGTCAGATACTTCATGTTAAACATGTTACGTATCAGTTTGGTCTGTTTGTTGAACATTCTTACAATAAATTCAGTAAAAAAAATTGCTTGTACCATCTGACTGAATGTATTGCAATGTATCGTGATATATCTTATCGTCTCCCCTGTATCGTGATATGTATCGTATCGCCAGAATTTCAACAATACACATCCCTGTAAATAATTGTAAACAATTTAAACAAGACTAACTCTCTAATGATGGATGTTCTGTTTGAATGTGGTGTGAGATGTATGGTGTGTGTGAATGTGTGTCATTCAGAACCCTCATATCCGTAGAAACAAAGTCTGAGTGGGGTATGAGGTTTTGCTCCTAACTTATCAGAATAGCTTCATAACCACATGAGACGCCATTTTGTCACATCCACATACCCTCAGAGTTGAGACCACCGTACAGATCTGGATGCCAGGTCCAAGACCCTCCTCTGGTACTGGAACCGATGAAACAGCGTCAACAGTACGACAAACCAGTCTTTGGATAACCTCCAGGTAAAAAGGTGGTTTACAGCGTCAAAAAGGGGACCCTCCTTGGGTCCGCGAGTTCAGCTTTTATTCTGAAAGGTACCGTTGCTTGGTTGGTAACAAACAGAATTTTCCCAGCTTGATGATTCTCAGCTTAAAAAGAGAAGTACAGAAAGGGCGGTCCGATTACTCTGCTTAGCATGCGATGAACTTCATGGGATCTTGAGAACTGAGCTTAAGATGGCGTTGGAACTGTTTTATTAATCTGGATGTTTTTGATTCTGGACGAATCAAAGCTGGCAGATTTATAAACACCACAGAGACTATGTCACGCTTCAGACTAGGAAGGTTCTGATTGGATCAGTACAGCAATGTGTCATGTGATTGTTTTCCTTACGTGTGTCAGTGTGTCTAGTGAACTAGAATAAGTCAGTCTCTTATTAAAACATATTAATCATAATATTGTGATTTCACAGATCGGTCACATTGTATTATTGACTAACAGTTGTTTTGATTAGCTTTATTGAAAATAGAGTTCTTTGATTTGATAAAAGAAACGAGTCTCTTCATCTTCTGTCTTCATTGCTGGAAAGTAAACAGTTTAGAAGCGAATGCATGACCTTGAGGCTGTTTCATGCACTCTGGCGCTGTGTCAAGGGCAACTGTGGAAAAAGTTAAATAACCTTGAGGAATAGCTCCTTCATCACGTTACATAATTAACGCTCTAATTTTCCCAACCCTAATATATATATATATATATATATATATATATATATATATATATATATATATATATATATATATATATATATATATATATATCAGCAAAACAAAGTTGGTCTGGGGGTGACTTGCTCTTTAAATGCTTTAGCTTTCATACATGAACCAAACTACATTTTAAAAAGTGGTGTATACACAGGAGCAGAAAAATAAATAAAGTTTCATATCGGGTCATTTTAACGCCCGGAACAAAATACAATAAAGTCAGGTGAAAACACATTTCCTGACAAAGTAAAAATGGAAAATGGAGAAATGAACTCAGCAGTCTAGAGTTAAAGCACAGGAAGTGATGGGAACAATGATACAAGACCCTGAAACTATAGCATAAGAAAGTTTTATTGTGTGGAGAAAACAAATTTAATCACTTAATATCTGAGCCCAGAGTGGAGCTTTCTGTGACATTATGGCGTTAAGAGTTTTGTGTGGTCATTTAATATTTTTCACCACATCAAACTTTATGTTAAGGATCTGAAACTTTTCTAACCGCCTTCCTAGATATGAGATCCCCAGCCGTGTGTGGAGATCTGCCTTTTAAACGTGTCAGATTCTGATTATATTCCTGTCAGGACGTCCTGTCTTATTCCGTATTCAGATACCAAGAAAAAAGGAAAAAAACCTTGGGTCTCTTATAAATAAAACAGTAGGGTCTCAGGATTCTTTGTGATGCATGCCACCAGGGATTTCTGTGCCTCGGCTCTGAGCCCTGGTGCTGTGTGGATATCTGAATTCTGCTGTATGATTTATCTTTTGGCTAATGTTGTTTATCACCACATTTGTTTACTTTTTTCCTTTTAGGTAATAGCATTTTGGTCCATCTTACCATCATGTCCAACGTGTTGAAATAAGTTTGATCTTGCTGCTCGGCCGTTCAAACACTTTGATTTCTTTTTCATTCTTAAAGCTTAAAAAGACGTTTTTCATGCAAATGGCAAAATCGAAACATCCTGAAGACCTCTTTGCATTAGAAATCTTTAAAAATATAAATAATTTAAAGCAAGGGCCTTGTAAACCTTGACTTGTTTGATCTGTGAAGTAGCAGATGTGTGCACCAAATGTGCTGTTCAGGTGTCCTTGAGGAGAAAACTGAACTGCTGCATGTTTATGCTTACGATGCACAAAAACTGTAAAGCAAATGTGCTTTGCAAATGCAAAGTAGTGCACATTGCAAGGTTTTGGCACAGTAGTCCTACGTTTCATTATTTTTTTCCAAATAAGCTTCTAAGATAATATTTTACTTGGTACTATTAAATACTTTTGACTATTTTTCATTCTTTTTCTTCTACATTTCTTCAGTGTTGGATATAATTTGTAGACTATCTTTGTCCTGCTGATGTGTTTGTACGTACCCAGGCATGTGCACATGTGAATATGGGTGTTTTTCTTCCTAACGGGCTCATTTATCTTTGCAGACCACAATACCACACAAGGTCAATATGTAATTAAGTCCTACCGCCCTCTCTATTGACACACGTCTTTGTTTGCAGGCCACTGTGGGAAAACGTTTGCGATCCTTCAAAGATTCCTAAGCAACGCCGTCCCGAACACCAAGTGGCTCGTCGTTGTGGATGATGACACTCTCATCAGGTGTGATTTCATGATGTGAAAAAAAAAACCAGAATCTCTTCCTCCCAGTTACATTTTCAGCTTCAACGAACATTTTCCGTTGAAATGTCTTTCGGTCGTCTCAAAATGTGACTGACGTATATCCGTAACTTTTCAAACAGATTCTTTCTTAGCTTTGAAAAAGTTTGCACGGCGATAGAGAGTAACACTCGGTTTGGGAAAACTAAATCCAGAGAGATGTTAACATCCTTTCAAACATCTGAAAGGCCCACAACATAAATTTACTTCCAACTGGCTTTCAGTTTGGTTGTGTCACCCGTTGATGCGGAAGGCTCTGGCTGATGCCAAAGGGACAGCAGTTCCAGCAGCTAAATGGACAGTTTCATAGTCACTTAGTGTTAAGCCTGATTTAAGCCTGATTTATGCTTCTCCGTCTGCGTCAGTGCGGAGACACGCAACGCCATTATCCGTCCTTGCGTAGGGCACGCAAGTACGTACGGAGTCGAGCCCACTTTTTTAAACATCCGTCGAACGAGACGGATTACGCAAGCTTGTGATTGGTCAGGACGCCGCTGTTGTTTACAGCGCCGCCATTGCAAAGAGAGCCGAGTTTAACTAGCGGCAGACACGGAGAAGCTTGAAGAATACCTCGCGAAAAAACTCTAAAAACATGAACGTTTAATTCTCCCGTGACTGGAGGAGTGAAAAGATGCGCAGCAAGCGTTTTATTTGTGGACGGAAATAACAGGAAATGTGGGTTTAGAGGTGGGGAGCGCATGAAGCGGTGGGAGAATGAGAGACAAATATGTCCGTGTTAAAAGTCTCTTATATACACAAAAAACACAAAATAAACACACGATCTTGGACCGATACATGACAGGATACCAAAGAACAGCGCTACGCCGTCTGTTGTCCTGCCGGGCAATTGCTTTGCAACGCTCTCCAGGAGACGGAGAAGTAAAAGAGCAAAACGCTTCCGTCAATCCGTGCGTGTTTGTCCCTTGCGGAGCTGACGGAGAAGCATAAACCAGGCTTTATGCTTCTCCGTCTGCGTCAGTGCGGAGACACGCAACGCAATTATCCGTCCTTGCGTAGGGATCCGGCAGGCACGCAAGTACGTACGGAGTCGAGCCCACTTTTTTAAACATCCGTCGAACGAGACGGATTACGCAAGCTTGTGATTGGTCAGGACGCCGCTGTTGTTTACAGCGCCGCCATTGCAAAGAGAGCCGAGGATAACTAGCGGCAGACACTGAGAAGCTTGAAGAATACCTCGCGAAAAAACTCTAAAAATATGAACGTTTCATCCTACCGTGACTGGAGGAGTGAAAAGATGCACAGAAAGCGTTTTATTTGTGGACGGAAATGACAGGAAACGTGGGTTTAGAGGTGGGGAGCGCATGAAGCGGTGGGAGAATGAGAGACAAATATGTCCGTGTTAAAAGTCTCTTATATACACAAAAAACACAATATAAACACACGATCTTGGACCGATACATGACAGGATACCACAGAACAGCGCTACGCCCTCTGTTGTTCTACTGGGCAATTGCTTTGCAACACTCTCCAGGAGACGGAGAAGTATGAGAGCAAAACGCTTCCGTCAATCCGTGTGTGTTTGTCCCTTGCGGAGCTGACGGAGAAGCATAAACCAGGCTTTAGTCTGTGATGTTAATGTGTGTGATGCCTTTTTCAGCCTCCCCCGACTTCGAGTCTTGCTGAGCTGTTACGACCCCTCCGAGCCCGTGTGTCTCGGAGAGAGATACGGCTACGGATTGAGCCAGGGAGGCTACAGTTACATCACAGGAGGTGGAGGGTGAGTTTTAAGATGATGAAGAGGCTGAAAATTAATGAAAGACTGTGTAATGAAAACATGTATTTATAATTTAAAGACGTAACGTTTCAACTTCATTTAGACGGGTTTTTAAAGGGTTTTAAGGCTTCATTACGGGAAAGGCAGTCGATAAATATCTGAAGTAAATTACAACAGAATAGTGTCAATAGAGCCAATTTTGAGGAGACAGAATGTCAATAGGGCTCATTCTGCTTTCACAAATACAAACTACTGATCGATGCAAGAAAAGTTGTATTATCAAAATGTGCGATCATTTAACTTCTAATGGATTATCCCTCTTACTCCTCAAGCAGAGGAGTCCAAGTATCTTGGTTTCTTGTTTGTGAGTGACGGTAGGATGGAACAGAGGATCTGCAGTATTTGCTCCAGTCTGTTGTAGTGAAGATGGAACCTTTGATTTATTGGTCTATCTACATTCCAACCACTACTGAATGGCCATTAGATTTGAACCGCAACCAAAGACTACTCAAATAAGTACCTTCAATAGAGGGGCCGGTCCTAGCCTTAGAGATAAGATGAGGATCCATCCTTCATCCAGGGGTACCTTGGAGTAGAGCTGCTGCTCCTTTTCATTGACATAAGTCAGCTGAGGTGCTTCAAGTGTCTGATTAGGATATCTCCTGGTCAGCCTCTGGGGGTTTTCTGGGCACTTCCCACCAGGAGGAGACCCAAAGGAAGACCCAGGACACACTTGAGGGACAATGTCTCTCAGCTGGCCGGGGAACACATCGGGATTCGCCCAGAGGAGCTGGCCCAAGTGGCTGGCGAGAGGGAAGTCTGGGCCTCCCTGCTTAGGGTGCTGCCACCGCGACCCGACTTTAGATAAGAAGAAAATGGATGGATGGGTTGACGGACAATTGCAGATTAGCATTTCCCTAACCATGTAAACGTCACGCCACTACAAGTGAACAAAGCTCATCTGCTCCCTTCATCTTTTCAGGAGAGCGTTGGTGTGTTTTCTAGCACGGGTGAAGGGGCTTTTATCCGGAGCGTCACACATATGACACCACCATCTCCATTCATTGATGCTAAGGAGAAATCCAATGTGATCTTGCAATTCTCCTGTAATTTTGTGGTCTCTCGAGTCCAAATGGTTTATCCTGGACTGCCATGATGCTTTGCTGCTGATGAGAAGAATGAATAGATTTTACTCTTTACATTCTTCTATTGTTGTTTTTACACAAACTAAATGAGGAACTTAAAGTGAGCCCAGTAGGAGAATGTAAGCTAGAACCCCACTGTAGCTGTGACACATTTTCTTTCTGTTATGTCACTTTTCTCAAATTGAGTTCTCAGAAAGAATTGGTGCGAGCATTGATTGATTTTCCTGACAGTTTCAAGTTTTTTCTTCTATTCATATTTGTTCTCATTTCAAACCAGTGTCAGTTTGCAGTTACCCTGTTGCCCTGAGTGAACGTTGTACACATTTTGACTCCCTAGAACGATAGCTATAACATACTTCTGACATTTGCATTTAGATTGGTGATTTACAGTGCAGATACACTGAATGAGGTCAGTTTATTTTTATGTCTGCTGTGCTGCTGCAGCATGGTGTTCAGCCGGGAGGCTGTGGTCCGGATCCTGAACAGTGGATGCAAGTGCTACAGCGACGACGCACCGGATGACATGGTGCTGGGGATGTGCCTGAATGCTCTTGGGCTGCCCATCACTCACAGCCCTCTCTTTCACCAGGTTGTATTTAAAAAGTTGTTAATCGTGTTTTCATTTTCTTTTTTACTCTATTAGTGAATAAAAATGTTCCCTGAGAGAAGAAAATTGTGCAAAACACAATGTTAAAGAGACACTATGCAAAATTTTTATGTTTTTAAATCATTTTCTTGAGCCAGTATGTGCTAAAATGACCCTTTACAGGGTTCATGAAAGGCCACCCAGCCTTTATCGGCCCCTGTGGCCAGAATATTCCTCTTGCAACTTCAGACTGGCGGGCCGCTCTGCTGGGACTTAGAAAAAATGGAGCTGACATACCTGGCGCTGCAGTCTGCTTCCAGCAAGTTTCCTGCTTGTTTTAGATCATGAACACAGCTGATTGTTTAATTTAGTGATGAATCACTCCTGTAGAAACTAATGAAGGCTGAGGAGACATTCCTTCTGTTAGACTAAGGTGTTAAAAAGACAAACGCACAGGAAGCAGGTGGGTTTTGCTTTTGGTTCTATTAAACGAACACTGGGGGGTACTAAAAGCAAGCCAAAACTGTCTATTCTTCTTTTAAAATACATTGACAATTTGTCCGTTTTAATTATTTTTTTTTCTATTACTTGTTTGGTGTAAAGTATATTTTACAAAGAATGCAAAAATTAATTGCAAATGTTACAGATTTATCCAAAAACAATGATATTCAGCAGTCAACTCAATGCAATGTATTTTCAATAGACTAACAGATTTTTGTTTTACTTTCAAATCAGCAGAGTTGCTTTAAAGATTGTTTTATTTCATGCAAGTGAATTAAAACAATCACTGTCATCTGGGAAACTGGTTTTTGGTGAATTTCAGCAATCCACCTAGAGCTTGTGCAGACACTCAGACAATGCACAAGGATGGCTGAAGAATGACACTTTTGATCATCAAATCAATCAAATCAAATCAAAGATACTTTATTAATCCCAGAGGGAAATTAGAGTTTCAGTACACACAATTCAGAGATCAGACATACACGGGCAAGACACATGATATGAATTGGTGACTGTGGTCATTCGCAACCCTGAGTCGCGCTACCTTAATAGAGATAAGAGGGGTTTACATGAGGATTGGTTCAGGTGGAGGGAAAAAAAGGCACTTCAGAGTTACCCTCCACCAGGAGGGCAGCTTTGCTATGCAACAAACACCTCAGACAGATATGCAACAGACTTCAGACAACACAACATAAGTGTCCACTAGGATGGGCGGTGGGTTGGTACTATCCCCACTTCAGTTCCTGCAGCCACGATAGAAGCAGCGCATGTCACCTCAGTGTGGATAGGGGGAGGAGCATTGAGGGTTGGAGGGTTGCAGTGACCCTGGAACGTTTCAGCGGCCTTCCTGCAGTCCCGCCCAGGCTGGGAAAGGAGACGGAGTTGAGTTGCCATAGCGACGGCACATTCCACAGATCTTCTGAGAGGGTAGTTTTCGTTGGAGCCTTGCAGGCTCAAGGGCGCCAGATTCCGATTAGAAATTGTTTTGGGGCCAGACAGAGATAATTTCCTCTCTGTCTTACAGTTTGTTGGTCCTCAACCTCTCAGAATCCCAATAATGGACATTAATCTACCCCAATCCGTGCTGATTCGTCCACTCTCTCCTTGATGGCATCCAGCTTTTGTGCCAAAAAATGAATCTCCGCCAAAGTCCTAAGATTACGATTCATCTCGACAATTATGTGAGTCTGTGAATTCACAGCGCAGAGCAAACCATCTCTGAGCTCCGGGATCAGGCCAATATTCCTCGACAGCTCGTTAATTTTCCGGTAAGCCAGGTAGCCTCCAAGGCCAATGAGCAGGAAACCTGACACCAACACCACGAATATCCACACGTCTTCAGAGTCCTCCACAGACAGCTGAGATAGACAGATCAAGTTCCACTGTTTTCAGGAGTCCATGATGTGTCCAACTGGGTCTGTCCCGGAGGGGCATCCGGGAGCCCCTTCTCCCGTTCTCATCGTTGAAAAAATGTTATCAATCGCGGTGAGAGACCAACTGACGAGATCCATTTAAGTGAATTTCAGTTTCCAGTTTCCAGAAAAATGCAGAAGCAGCCGTGCACCCAGCACACAGAGACAGACAAAGGCCTTGAGGATAAGATCCTTAAGGATCATGAATTCTGTGTCCAGATGAGATTAAAGCATGCAGTCATTCAAATGCATGAATGTGAACTTTATATAATAAAAGAAATAAAAAGAAAATAGTAATCTTTGAAAGTGCCATGCACACTACCGAGCAAGGAGAAAGGAATGCAGTAGAAGGCTCTTCTATTTCTGCCATGAATCCAGGCGGCACTATTTAAAACCAAAAGACATACTGAGAGAAGAGGACTGCTTTAATGTCATTTTTTTTAGCTGTTATATGGTGCAGCTCATCACTTTGTTTCCCAGTGCAAATGCTCTCAGTGCTGGCAGGATCATGTGCTTATTATCGTAGTTCAGTGTGAAACTGGTGACAGATACAGGAAAGTTCACGACCTTCTCTTAGTACAGAAAAGTATTTGACATCCTTTTCTGATCATGTATAATAACTGTGTGCTGCAGAGCTCACAGCTCAGATGTTCCCACCCACAGGTGAAGATTTTTCCTGACACTTTCTTTTCCCTGCACTGGTTTATATCACTATTAGTTCAGCTCACCTGGAACCTCAAGCGAGGTAGTGCTAAAACCATACCATCTTCCAGGAACTGTCTCGATGAATGGATGAGAGGACTAAGTGCACTTCATTTGCAGTAACAAGGATGTATTTCTGATATAAAATGTTATTTAACATGGTAAAAGTCACAGTCAAGGCCATCTTAAAGGAATACTCCACCCAAAAATATAATATTTCCTAGAGTTAGATAAGTGGAAAAAACATTTTGTAACCAGCCCAGTAATTCTCCTGACCCAGCTGTACTCCTTTAGCTTTCAATTCAATTGAATTCAAAAATACTTTATTAATCCCAGAGGGAAATTGATTGCTGTAGTAGCTCAGAATAATAATAATAATCAAGTCATCAAAGAGTTGTTGTATATTACAACGGCTGTTGGCAGGAAGGATCTCCAGTAGCGGTCAGTGTTGCAGCCAAACTGAAGAAGCCTCTGACTGAAGACACTCTTCCGTTGTCGGACAGTCTTGTGAAGAGAATGCTCAGGGTTGTCCATCATTTTCTTGATTCTCTGGAGAATCCTTCTTTGCATTATCTCCTCCAGCGGTTCCAAAATTGCCGTAACTCTGGCTGGGTCCTTGAAAGGGCTTGGAGTTCCTCCATCTTGTTGGCCAGTGATCTCACATTGCCCATTATGATCGATGGAAGAGATGGTTTGAATTTCCTCTTTCTCTGTCTCCGTTTTGCTCCCGCTCTGCACCCACGCTTCTTGCGTTTTAGCTCATTTGGAATTTGTGGCTTCAGTGGAGGTATTATTTCAGCCTTTCCAATGTTAATCAGCTGCTCCCGATTGTAAACCAGCTTGTTGCCATGGTTACTCATCATAACAAATGCTCAAAAAGTGAAAAAAGCTAAAAAAAAAATAGCTGTAAAAATCCTCCAAGCTTCACAGCACCAGAAACAGAAAAGTAAAGTGTCCAAAAAATACAGTTTTTCTTGAGAAACTAGAAGAAAAAATGCCCAAGAAAATGCTAAACTTGCATATAGTCAACAGAACTACTCCAACATGCAGCCACCCAGAGCAGCGCAGTTCCGGTATTTAGCTTAGCATAAAACACAGTAAGTGAATGGATTGAACTAGCATTATGAGTAAAAACATTTTTATAACCACTCAGTAGTGACCCCAGTTCTGCTTGGTGACCTAAATAATACGACTGACTGCAAGTGAAAATAATAACATTAAAGAATCACAGGCGCCATTTTAGACTTGGGACTACTTTATGACAAAGCACAGCTGTAAAGCTTGGTTTATGCTTCTGCGTCAGCTCCACAAGGCGGAGACACGCGCGGATTGATGGACGCATTTTGTCTTCAGACTTCTCCGTTTTCTGGAGAGTGTTGCAAAGCAATTCCCCGCCAGGACAACAGAGGGCGTAGCGCTGTTCTGGGGTATCCTGTCATGTATTCGATCCAAGATAGTATGTTTAGATTGTGTTTTTTTGTATTCAAAGCTTCTTTCCGGAGTATTTCTCTTATCTGATGGCACCATCTAGTGGCTGACAAGCATATCACACAAAAAATCTATTCCTCTGTTTTTTTAAGATGGCGACTTCACGTTTCTGTTTATAAATGTGCTTCTTAGCTGACAAACAGAGCTAAAACATGCTGTTTTACGAGTATTATTCTCATTTCATGCTGTGTTTTCATATATTTACATTTTAGAGACGTTCTTGTCCGTGAAAGGTTCATCAACTCTGCATCAGCCGAGGTATTCCTTAAATGTGAAGCGTCTAAGCGGCAGTCTAACGCTATTGGTTAGTTCTGGTCGGCGCTCAGTTTCCTATTGAATGGAGCTCTGCAGGGCAGGGCTCGTGCTTAGCAAAAAAATAAGTAATAAAATACGTGTTGCTTATATTACATCACAGTACATGATAAGGTAATCACTTTTATGGATTTCTGAATAATCATACATCATTTCTGAAAGGGGAAAACTCCGGAAGGCAGCTTTAAGAGACTTTTTAACACGCACTAATTCGTCCCTCATTCTCCTCCACCTCTTCATGCTCTCGCCATCTCCAAACCCAGGTTTTCTGTCATTTCTGTCCACAAATAAAACACTTGCTGCCTATCCTTTTACATCTCCAGTCACGGGTGAATAAACGTTCATATTTTAGCGATTTCTGCGAATTATTCTTCAATCTGCTTCATGTCTGCTGTTAGATATCTTTGTTTTTGAGGGTGCTATGGCGGTGCAGTTGACAAAAGCAAAAATTGATGACATAGATGAGTGTCTGCTATAGTGCCGTTGTGCCATATATCGGGAATGTCCCAACAGATCGTTCCACATTTTTATATTTTATTCTCTAAGCTGTCAGACAGGAGCTGTATGACCCCAGTAGGTCCCTGTTGGTAAACTAAAAGCTGTAATATTGATCAATAATCTCCAGTTTCTCATTTTTTAAGTTTGTCCTTCAAATGTGAGGAACCTGATCCGGCTGCTCGTTACTTAAAGACGTGTGGAGCACCTGTTTCAGATGACCAGAGATAAACACATTTTAGTTTATTATTCAGAAACTGAAAGCTGCATCATACATGGTAACACTTGGATCCTCAAGGGATGTTTAAACATCTGTTGATTGTTTTTAATTTGCAGGATAAACATAAGCCAAAATTAGACCAAAACAAATTCATCTACCCGATTTAAATCTGTGTTTTTCTTTTCCTAAAACTCAAAACCATTTTTTGTAGATTGACTTTATCAAAGACTGAGTCAAGTTGAGATAACAGACGTCTGAGACCTTACCTGAAAAATTCAATGGCTTTCTCTGTTTTCTGTTTTTAGACAGTTATGTTTATATTTCATTGACTTCATGCTGCTGCTGCTTCCTGCAGCTGCTTTTAACTGATTTTCTTCTTTCAGGCGCGCCCTGATGACTACGCCAAAGACCTCTTAGCTCACCAGGTGCCCATCTCCTTCCATAAGCACTGGAACATCAACCCCGTAGCTGTTTTCAACAAGTGGCTTAGAAATGACATGAAAACTCCAAATGAACTTGATAAGAATGCTAAAACAGAGTTATGATAAACGTGTCTGTAAACATGTGAGTGTGTGTGGGCCTGTGTGCACATTTGTGCAAGTGTGCCTAAAGCTGTTCACGGATGTAAATGTTTTTGTATCATTTTAATTGAGCTGTTATTAAGAGGGACCATGATTGTGTGTGCGCGCTTGGGTGTATGTGTGTGCATGCGTGTGTGTGTGTGTGTGTGTGTGTGTGTGTGTGTGTGTGTGTGTGTGTGTGTGTGTGCGTGCAACCGTGCGTGCCTGTATTTGTGTGTATGTGCACGTGTGTGCCTGTATGCGTGTACGTGTGTGCGTGCATGCGTCTATTTGCGTGCGCGTGTGCATGTACGTGTGTGTGTGTGCATCCGTGTGTGTACATGTGTGCGTGTATGTGTGTGCACATGTATTTGTGTGTGTGTATGTGTGTGCGTGCATGCATGTACGTGTGTGTGCGTGCGTACGTGTATGTGTGCGTGTATTTGTGCGTGTGCTTGTGTGTGTGTGTGTGTGTGCACGCCTATGTGTGTGTACGTGCATTCGTGGATGTGTCTGTACGTGTGTGCGGGTATGTGTGTGCGCATGCATGCGTGTATTTGTGCGTGTGTGTGCATACGCGTGTGCGTCTGTGTGTGTGTGTTTGCGTGTATTTGTGCATGTGTATGTGTGTGCTTGCCTGCACGTGTGTATGTTCGTGTGTGCGTGTGTGTCTATTTGTGTGTGTGTGTGTGTGTGTGTGTGCGCGTGACTGCACGTGTGTATGTTCGTGCTTGCCTGCACGTGTGTATGTTCGTGTGTGCGTGTGCATCTATTTGTGTTTGTGTGTGTGTGTGTGTGTGTGTGCCTGCTCGTGTGTATGTCCGTGCATGCGTGTGTGTGTGTGTTTGTGTGTGTGTGTGTGTGTGTGCGTGTGTATCTATTTCTGTGTGCGTGTGCACAAGTTGACTGAGTTGCATGCTGAAGTTAATTCTCGAATGACCTGTATATTTATAGGATATGAACATTGTGAACGATGTTCTTATCCCTTTTTTTCTTCTCCGGGAGGTACTGTATCTTTTAAAAGAAATCAAAAATGCTGTAAAATGTGAACTATTTTGACATAAAAGCATAAATAATTCAGCAGTTTTGCTTTTTCCTTTCATCAGATGCTTTTTTCCTATGAATCTGTTTAATCTAACTGTGTGTTAATAAGTCAGTTTTTAAAGCTTATTTACTCCAAGACTAAAATGAAGGAACTACAATACAAACAAGGAATTAATTACAGCCAAAACGTGGCAATAAAAGCGTCTAACATGTTGGTGATTTGTAGTCCATTCCAAAATTTGCTCAACAAAGTTGTTAAATTGTCCTTTAGGTTCTATGCTCACATTTATTATAAACTCAGCACTTATAAGGCTTCATTTTTTGCTAAAACCATCTATTATATTAAGTTTGACCCCAGACTGAGGCACAGACAGGTAAAGAGTGTAATTTTATAGGCTGAATTTGATGTAAAGTTTAATCTAATTTACGGAAATTCTGGCAGAAATTGGTTTTATTAGCATCAATACCTTTTTCTAATTAATTTTCTTGTTCCTCTGTCAGACAATTAATGAGCAGACTCAGTAATTTCCAGACCATCATTAAAGTCTTTGAGCTTCAGTTGGGTTATTAAACGTTTCCTCTTCTGGCTTTTTGCCACCGTGAACATTTTAATTGCAGCTATAATGCTTCTTTTCCACAATAAACTGGAAGCGACTGCGACGAGCGCGTTTGTTAAAGGCGGGGACCATGAAAGGCTTTGCATTACTCTCATCAAATGCAAATATGAAAAGTTAATAAACCAAAACTCATTACTGTCTGTGGAAATCACACTGCACCGCAGAATGGGAGATCTTGTCTCCATTGTGGTGCCAGATTTACACTGTTCTAACAGCACAGTAGGCTGGCATGAGTTCATGAAAAGTCTAATAGCCTCCAGCATTTGAGGCAATGCAATAACTCAAGAAGACATCCTCTAACACACCAATGAATTGTAAGCCATTTGCAGGAAACAGATTAAATTTCTAGTGGGATTTACTCACAGTGAAGTAATGAGCGGTGATGAGATGCTGCTATCCAGAGCGAGATACTTGGCGTAAATCAAAGAAGGATGTCAGCTACAACATCCTAATGATGTTCACCCAGGTCTGGTGTGGAATTAACTATTTAGAGTTTTCTCAAAACTGTGAAACAGAATGTCTTGTTCAGCTAGATGTTTTGGAAGAAACCTTGAGTTCTCTTACAGATAAGAATTTCTCATATTGTCACATTAAGTGTTTCCAAGAAGTTTTTGTGCCACTGGAAATTGTTCTTTGAGCCCTTGTTGGGGCTCACAATGGCCCAGGAGCCTGAATAAAAAGACTAAATCAACCCTGTAACAAAGCCACACAATGGAAAGACTGGTAGACTCCACCCACTCATCCAAGACATCAGTATTAAATGAGCTGCATGCTGATTGGCTGGTTTTATCTTAATGCTGAGTGCCTGGCAGATTGATTTTGTGGAAAAACAAGGACGTGAATGTTCACTGTCCAGTGGAGAGTTTGTGCATGAACTAGGAAGAGGACGAGGACTACACGCTATGGATCTATCTGGCATTCATTCAATGTCTGGACCTTCCCGTTACATCCTGGAACTGAGTGATTCAACATTCTTCGTTGTTGTTTTCCCCTCATGTAACAAGGACCTCATCAGTGGCTCAGGCTTGCGTTAGCAGTAATGGTTTACATTCAGTAGCTCAAACTAACATTGTTCTGTAGTTAGCCTTCCTGTGACCAAAATGTATGTATTGCCTACGTAGAAGTCGGTTCAGACATGTTTAGTTTTAGGCTGTGTGTCTAAGCCATAATGTGTTAAACCAGCAATTCCCAGACTGAACGTTTTTTCCGCGCCCATTTCAACATTACTAATTTACATATAAGCAGGTCGAAGACCGCACAGACTTTTGATCCTTTTGAAAATCCAAGCTTCCTGCATTCAACCAACACATTCTCACTCCCAGCGCGTCAAAAACAAACGCTTGGTCAGCCACCCTCCGCCTCAGACCCCTGACGCCAAAAGTGCCCTTTTTCGTCACTTATGTGCAAAACGGGGTTTTTCCCTTATTTGACTGCAGATCCCAATGCAGCGTAAAACTGACGTGATGGGATGTCGGCAGCCAGGGCACCAAACAAGTTCATTGTACCTAACCTTAACCGTATCCTCTTATTTAACCTTCCCCTCACCCCTATCCTAACCTTAACCATCTTGCTAGTGAATACTTTACTGATGTGACGGTCGCTCTAAAAGCCGGCTGTATGAAGTGAACGGCGGGAGCCGCCTCATCATTGATCGGGTTTGGACCGAGCCAACACGAGGGGGAGGTTTCAACTACCAAGGTGGAGGTTAAAAGTAGAGGGTATTTGTAACCTCCCTCTCGCCAGATGGTGTGTTTTAACGTTCCCCTTGGGCGGCAAATACGAAAATTCACAGTCAGAATGCATGGGAAACAAACGCTTGATCACAGTGAGAGTAACGTTTTAGGTAGCAAGAGGGTTAAGGTTAGGACGAGGGAGAGGGGAAGGTTATAAATAGTGAAACATTAAGGTTTAGGTGCGGTTAAATGAGCTGGTTCGGTGCCGCATCAGCGGATATCCCATCGCGTCAGTTTTACGCTGCATTGGGATCTGCAGTCAGAAAAGGGGAAAAACCTTTTCGCACATAAGTGACGAAAAAGGGCACTTTTGGCATCTGGGGTCTGAGGCGGAGGGTGGCTGACCAAGCGTTTGTTTTTGACGCGCTGGGAGTGAGAATGTGTTGATTCAACAACAAAAAAGGTAAATGCAGTTATGAATTCTAGGACCCCTTTACAGATCCTAAAATCATTTACATTTTCCATTTCTACTTAAGATGTTTCTGCAGACCCATCACATCTCTTTTTCTGCTTCTACAGAACAGAACTTCTCCAAACACCTAACAATCTAACAACACGGCTGAGATGTTCATCCAGCATCCTCAGATACCTCTCTGATGGGATTTGATCTGTTGGAAGCAGAACTAATCCACTGAGCACCCACAGCCCACCCTACGTTGCCCAAAGGATTTATTGCTAAGATCCTGGTACAAAAAATTCCTGACACCCCCGATGTGTTTTGTTCAGGCTCTGCCTGCTCAGATGGGTTTCAGTTCCAGGATGGAGGACGTAGTGTTGCTATGGCTGGTGATGTAATTAATGTTTCAGCTATGAAGCTTATTTTTGTGTTACATTCAAGGGGGTTCCACGTTTAAGTAGAACACACACACGCGCACTTAAAATTCCTCCGTGTCGAGAGTTTGGAAAATAATGCATTAGCCTTAGTGGGGATGCCCCCCCTGAATGCTTCAGTAGTTTTACTAATGAGTTCTTTACATGCATGGAGGTGTTGGTGGATAGACAGAATGCAGAAGTCTGGTCTCCAGCATCTCTTCTCATCTCCACCACTCTGAATGGCTCTGTTGAGTTCTGCAATAGAAAACGCATCCCCGTTCGAGGCACATTTATTTTCCTCATGTTCCAGCAGTTTTTCAAGCTTCGGAAAGTTTTGGCCTCAAAGTTGTTCTCAATCTAAATCGAACCGACAAACTCAGCTGAAGTTATCACCTTGAAGGAGGAAAGTAACTGAGCTTAAAGGAGTGCTTCTTCCTTGGTTACAGTAATCTGACCGGACTTGAATGAAATATGCTGAGTAAGCATTATCCGGCAGCATAATGAAATCATCTAGGACAGTAACGCTGAGGAAATACAATGAAAAAATGAAATTCTGCGTGACTGTATAGTATCTGCTGCGCAGTGGTGCAGTGGTTAGAGCTGTTGCTTTGCAGCAAGAAGGTCCTGGGTTCGCTTCCTGGCCTGGGATATTTCTGCATGAAGTCTGCATGTTCTCCCTGTGCATGCGTGGGTTCTCTCCGGGTACTCCGGCTTCCTCCCACAGTCCAAAAACATGACTGTTAGATTGATTTAGGTTGACTGGTCTGTCTAAATAATCCTTAGATGTGTGTGTGTGTGTGTGTGTGTGTGTGTGTGTGTGTGTGTGTGTGTGTGTGTGTGTGATTGTTTGTCCTGTGTGTCTCTATGTTGCCCTGTTATCGACTGGCTCTCTTTGTTCAGGGTGTACCCTGCCTGATCGCCCGTTGACCGACCCCCCCCACCCCCCCACCCCCCACCCCCACCCCAATAATAGTGTATTATTATCTTTTTGTGTTTTTTTTGACAAGTGAGTGCAGGTTGGAAATAAAGCAACGGATCAAGGATCCATCAGCTGTTGCTCTCGTTTTCTGTGGTGAAAAAAAACAACCAAAGGGTCAAGAGGTCTGACTGGTCAATCAACGTTTCAACCATCACCTATGGTCATGAGTTCTGGCAGCTGAAATAACCTTCTGGAGCTTTAGAGACTAGGTGAGGAGTTCAGAGAAAAGACGCTGCTACTCCTCAGTGAACAGAACCGGTGGTGGTTCAGGTCTTTGACTGTAAAGCTACTCAGGGAGATTCCTTTGAACATTCCTCGGCATATTCAAGGAAAGCCAGCACCAGTTCAAGAACTGGAGGGATGTTGGCCTGTGGGAAACTTGGAAACCCCCAGGACAGTGCCAATGGCGAGAAAGATGTCAGAATTTCCCTCCTGGTTTACTCACCTTCAAGATCCAACCTTGGATGACCTAAGATTGAGATATGAATTAATACATTAGCAAAGACATCTAAAAAATGTGACTGTTTATCTATTTAGATCAGTAATACCAAATAGATAATTCATAATTTTGGTGCTGGCCCGCTGATTATTTCATATACATAATTTTCCTTCTGCAGGGGCAATCTGATTGTGATCGCATAGTTCAGCTCTGCGAAATAAACTTAGTGTCAAATTACAGCGCTGAATGTAAAATGGCTCCCATTCAAAAATGCAAAGTGGATCATACAGCAGATGGTAAATATCTGCAGATGTGCAGAGAAGTGGTCAGAGCCAAGACTACCGAAGACAAGTGTTGAACGTTAAAACGCAGCCGGCAGCTCCCAACTATCAGTTCCACGCAGCTGGTTTTATATCCAGTCTAATAGTAAAATAAATAGTGTGCTGTCATAGTGTCAAGCTTCTGATGGAGATTAAACAGTTGTGAATACTTACTGTCCGCCAGCTGCCTAGTCCAAGGGAAGATTAGATTGGACAAATAAATTTCATTGCCCTTGCACAGAAATCTGTCTCAGACTTGGATGTCCCAGCAGAGGGAACATGAAAACGATCCATAACAAACAAAAAAGCAATTACTAACAGGACGTGACAGGGAAACGATTTGAACTCATAACTGTAAATAACTTGACGGATAATATGAAGCAAGGAAAACAGAAAGAGATCAAACGGTTTGCGAAGAGGAGACCAGACGATCATCAGCATCAATTGGTTTTATTGGCACAAAAATTGCTCATGCAAACGTTCATTAGCTCTATTATTTACATTTCTGTGCTAAGATGACCTTCATTAGTCATGAAAGAAAGAAGGTCAAGTGAAAGATCATAAAACCGTCCTACCTGGAAGCAGGGGTGGACTGGGACCAAAATTCGGCCCTGGCATTGTTACCAATCGTCGGCCCTCCCCATTGGGAGAGCGGTGGGGGTGGGGGTGGGGGTGTTGCTGCCCACGGACTCGTCTCTTGGCCAAATGTGAGATCTAATATGGACAGGGACTGTTAAATTACAAGCAGGGCCAGACCGCTGCGACCAGGAGCCCTGGCCTTCCAGATCAGCTCATTCTCCACGGGCAGAGATCAGCGGGACATTAGCTACATGCTAACACGGTAAAACTAGTCCTACGCCATCACTCTACCGCATTTTTCTTGCTAGAAACGCCTGGGAAAACTCTGTTAGCTTTGGGTTACCATGTAGCTAATGCTCTGCAGATCACCAGCTGTGGAGTAGTTTCGGCCCAAGCTGGACAAGCAGCCAACTTGGCTAAGCGGCCCACCGGGACAGTGCCAGAATGCCAGATAGGCCAGTCCACCCGTGCCTGGAAGGGGACTTGGGTGGATTAGAGAATAAAAAGGGCTTTGTTAAGTGGGAGACGGGTGGAAGCTCCTGATTATGTGAGCAAGCTGCACACATGGAAGGGGTGTGTGGCATGGCTGCAGGATTGGGGGAGTTTTACACTTCTGCCATGCAGGATAAAGTTCACCCTCTGATTTTTCTTCAGCTGTATAATTTGAAAAGTCACACCTGACTGTGGCTGACTCCATCCACGTGCGGTTTGAAGACAGTGGTGTTCGCTGCACAGACATGTGGGTAATCTTTGCTTTCCAAGCCTGATGCAGTCTGATGTTTAACAGCTAAGTGGAAAGGCACACTTCTGTACCAGATGGGAGCCTTCGCGATTCAAAAAGCCCCGTCATTGAGAGGCAGATTATATTTGTTTATAACAAAAACGCAATAATCAGGAAATAAAAAAGGTTTCTCTTGGCGTGGTTCCACTGCCTCGGAACTGTGACTAGTCCAAACTCCACACACACTTTCACCCTCATTTATCTTTGAGACACAGCAAGCAGAGAAAAATGGCCACCTGCTCACATTCATCTCAGCATGAAATGTAATTATTTTGAGAAGTGAGGGCAAGTCAGTTCAGAACAGCCTGCAGTTGTATCTGTAGCTTCTTGGAAGAGAGAAAAAGTCTGGAAATGCATCATTGTGATTTTAAAGAAAAATGGAAGGGAGCTTTTTTCATCGTCCCTCTCAGAGGCTGATATGGTGGTATACCGAACACAAATTTATTTCATCTCAGCTGTAATTACTTTAGTGATTTGATTTCTTGTTCTTGATTAAAATAAATAAATCATCACATATCTTTGTCATCAAAAAGCAACATCCAACTTCTACAATTGAACTGGCTACTAGAGTACATTGTGTTGATTCTCACCAATAATATGTTTGAGCTGTCGCTGTGGCCGTGGCTCCCCTGTTGTATGAGCAGAGCGCGTTGGGAGCGATCCTGTAAAGAGATTTATGATATTTGGGAGGTGCGGAGCAGCTGGGGAAACGCAGATCAATGAAGGGGCCGATTGTCGAATCAACAGGAAAACTGGCGTAACACAAAGGTGTGGATTTCAATGAGCAACAGGAGAGGGAGGGGGCAAACAGTGAGCGCAACATGTAGGGAACAAACTGCATTTTTCTGCTAAACTATAAGGAAAATGTCGATGTTAAACCACCCACATCCTCCATGGGTGGGACACCTTGGGTGGACTGGTTGGCAATAATCTGACAATACAATATATCTCACAGTACAAGGGAGACAATATGAAATATTTCACAATAATGGGGAGAAGATACTATATATTTCACAATATAGGGGAGATGATACGATACATTTTACAATACAGGAATCAATACCATATATTTCACAATACAAGGGAAATTATGCGATATATCTCACAAAACGGGAGACGATATGAAATATTTCACAATACAAGGGAGACGATACAATATATTTCACAATACAGGGGAGACGATATGAAACATTTCACAATAATGGGGAGAAGATACTATTTATTTCCAATACAAGGGAGATGATACAATACATTTTACAATACAGGAATCAATACCATATATTTCACAATACAAGGGAAATTATGCGATATATCTCACAAAACGGGAGACGATATGAAATATTTCACAATACAAGGGAGACGATACAATATATTTCACAATACAGGGGAGACGATATGAAACATTTCACAATAATGGAGAGAAGATACTATTTATTTCCAATACAAGGGAGATGATACAATACATTTTACAATACAGGAATCAATACAATATATTTCACAATACAAGGGAAATTATGCAATATATCTCACAAAACGGGAGACGATATGAAATATTTCACAGTAATGGGGAGAAGATACAATATATTTCACAATACAGGGGAGACAATACGATGTATCTCACAATACAAGGGAGACGATACTATATATTTCACAATATAGGGGAGATGATATGATACATTTTACAATACAGGAATCAATACCATATATTTCACAATACAAGGGAAATTATGCGATATATCTCACAAAACGGGAGACGATATGAAATATTTCACAATACAGGGGAGACGATACAATATATTTCACAATACAGGGGAGACGATATGAAATATTTCACAATAATGGAGAGAAGATACTATTTATTTCCAATACAGGGGAGACGATACGATATATTTTACAATACAGGAATCAATACCATATATTTCACAATACAAGGGAAATTATGCGATATATCTCACAAAACGGGAGACGATATGAAATATTTCACAATACAAGGGAGACGATACAATATATTTCACAATACAGGGGAGACGATACAATATATTTCACAATACAGGGGAGACGATATGAAATATTTCACAATAATGGAGAGAAGATACTATTTATTTCCAATACAGGGGAGACGATACGATATATCTCACAATACAAGGGAGACGATACAATACATTTTACAATACAGGAATCAATACCATATATTTCACAATACAAGGGAAATTATGCGATATATCTCACAAAACGGGAGACGATATGAAATATTTCACAATAATGGGGAGAAGATACTATATATTTCCAATACAGGGGAGACGATACAATATATCTCACAATACAAGGGAGACGATATGAAATATTTCACAATACAAGGGAAATAATATGATATATTTCACAATACAGGGGAGATGATATAATATATTTTACAATACAGGGGAGACGATACGAAATAATTCACAATACAGGGGAGAAGATACGATATATTTCAACATACGGGGAGACAATACGATATACTGCAATACTAAAAGCCAGAAGGTATTTGCAATTTTTATAACTGAATTTATTAGGAAATCACTGGCCAGATGCTTCCAAGACACACCCAGTGTTATCGCAAGATAATCATTGTTCAGTCAGAACAAATGTGGTAAAAACTGCTACCACCTAGCAGTCAGAGTTTGAATTGCACCACATTAAAAATACAGTAAATGTTCGAATGTAAATTCTCAACAAATAAGGGCTACACTGCTTTTAAATATTCAGTACTGAAAAAAAAATATTGTGATATTTCTGTGTATTTATGTGTTCTTACATCCTTAATTAGGGATGTTGCATATTGTTTTTTTATCCATATCCAATTTACTGACAAAATCTAACTTTTAATTTCTGATATGAATTGATAAAAACCAATACCAATTAAAGCTGCAAGCAGCGTCGTTCGGCCCTCGCAGCTCCGCGCCGCTCCGGCCTGGCCAGCAGCCCGGGGAACCAGGGCACGTCCGCGGAACTGAACTGTCGACCACCCCGACACCAGAAACCGCAAACGATCACCTCGTCCGCACCTCACCCTGACTCAGCATCCCCTCTGAGCCCACCTAGTTTGGTGCAGTTACGACCTCGTCTGTAGGCGTTATTAAAGTTTTAATGGTGTGTAGGGGGAGCTGTGGTGACATTATACAAATTTCACCAACCGTTTGTGTCTCATTGGCTAAAGGGCATGATTGCTGATTGCCATGTTCAGTCTCGTGCAGATGGGAGGCTGTTTGTGGAAGTTACGATCAAACGTATGGTCACGGCGTCATGCCAGAATTCGCCATGGCATCAAAGCCCCTCCCTATCTGGAAAGCTATCAGATCTGAATGGTCATTACAACATCATGAAGACAGTGCATGACCTTATTGTCATGTTGACTAAATTAGAGGGGAAACATATGGGCATTTCACCATAAAACAATAGACTTCCTGTTGTCAGGGGGCGGGGCTTAGGTGAGGTCAGCTGTCCACAGTGACGTTGCCTTGAGATGTGGTCAGTGATCACACAGACAAAGTTTGATATAGATCTGATCGTGCACATGGGAGTTATTAAGTAATGTAATGGCGAAAGGTCAAAGTTTGAGGCTTAGCCACGCCCACACTTTTAAGCTTATTTAAAATCCGACGGTTGAATTTTTTCCACTATATCTTAAGAGTATCTAGCAGAAGTTACAAGGCGATTGGTGAAAAGGGCGACGGAGCATCACTCTCCAAACAACGCGTGCGAAAACCAATAAATCGAGTACTTGGACCAAATTGCCGACTTCCTGTGCGACTTTGCACTTGGCTCCAAGAGACTTTTTTGTAGGTCCTGAGACACCACATTGGTGTACCAAATTTCGTAAACCTCAGTCAAAGCATGGCTTG
Source organism: Nothobranchius furzeri (assembly GCF_043380555.1). Taxonomy (NCBI): domain Eukaryota; kingdom Metazoa; phylum Chordata; class Actinopteri; order Cyprinodontiformes; family Nothobranchiidae; genus Nothobranchius; species Nothobranchius furzeri. The sequence continues at coordinate 52,938,691 of NC_091753.1, read as the reverse complement.
GGGCTGACAGTTTAAATGGTCCTAGGGGGCGCTATTTCAGAAGTTAGGCCACGCCCACAAATTTCAGATGTCTATGTCGCTTGGGGGTCAGACTAGGATCACGCACCAGAAGTTTCGTAGCAATATCATGATAACTGAAGAAATGAGAGGCAAACATACTTCCATGGCGTGATGGCGATTTTCGCCATGCTCCTGAAGCCCCGCCTTTTTTTGAAACCTGCCAGTACTGGATACCAAGTGACCTCAAGTTGTCTACTGCTGTTTGCCAGAGATTCCTGCTGATTGGGTAAAAGGAGTCCAGTAGGGAGCTGGGAAAAAAAGAGTGGCGTGGCGACAGGTCAAAGTTTGAGGCTTAGCCACGCCCACACAGTTAAACTTTTGAAAAATCCGACGGTTGAATTTTTTCCTCTTTGTCTTAAGAGTATATAGCAGACGTTTCAAGGAGATTGGTGAAAAGGGCGACGGAGCATCACTCTCCAAACAACGTGTGCGAAAACCACTAATTCGAGTACTTGGACCAAAATGGCCGACTTCCTGTGCGACTTTGTGCTTGGCTCCAAGAGACTTTTTTGTAGGTCCTGAGACACCACATTAGTGTACCAAATTTCGTAATCCTCAGTCAAAGCATGGATTGGGGCTGACAGTTTTAATGGCTCTAGGGGGCGCTATTTAAGAAAATAGGCCACGCCCACAAACTTCAGCTGTCTATTTCTCTTGGGGCTCAGACTAGGATCACTCACCAGAAGTTTCGTAGCGATATCACGAAAACTGAAGGAATGAGAGGCAAACGTATTTCCTTGGCGTGATGGCGATTTTCGCCATGCTCCCAAAGCCCCGCCTTTTTTCGAAACCTAACTGTACTGGATACCAAGTGAGCTCAACTTGTCTACTGCTATTTGCCAGAGATTCCTATTGATTGGGTAAAAGGAGTCCAATAGGGAGATGTTAAAAAAAGAGTGGCGTGGCGAAAGGTCAAATTTTGAGGCTTAGCCACGCCCACACCTTTCAACTTTTGAAAAATCCGACAGTTGAATTTTTTCCCCTTCGTCTTAAGAGTATATAGCAGAAGTGTGAAAGTGATTGGTGAAAAGAGCAACGGTGCATCACTCTCCAAACAACGTGTGCGAAAACCACTAAATTGCGTACTTGGACCAAAATGGCCGACTTCCTGTGCGACTTTGTGCTTGGCTCCAAGAGACTTTTTTGTAGGTCCTGAGACACCACATTAGTGTACCAAATTTCGTAATCCTCAGTCAAAGCATAGCTTGGGGCTATTAGTTTAAATGGTCCTAGGGGGCGCTATTTCAGAAGTTAGGCCACGCCCACAAATTTCAGATGTCTATGTCGCTTGGGGGTCAGACTAGGATCACGCACCAGAAGTTTCGTAGCAATATCACGATAACTGAAGAAATGAGAGGCAAACATACTTCCATGGCGTGATGGCGATTTTCGCCATGCTCCTGAAGCCCCGCCTTTTTTTGAAACCTGCCAGTACTGGATAGCAAGTGACCTCAAGTTGTCTACTGCTGTTTGCCAGAGATTCCTGCTGATTGGGTAAAAGGAGTCCAGTAGGGAGCTGTGAAAAAAAGAGTGGCGTGGCGACAGGTCAAAGTTTGAGGCTTAGCCACGCCCACACCGTTAAACTTTTGAAAAATCCGACGGTTGAATTTTTTCCTCTTTGTCTTCAGAGTATATAGCAGACGTTTCAAGGAGATTGGTGAAAAGGGCGACGGAGCATCACTCTCCAAACAACGTGTGCGAAAACCACTAATTCGAGTACTTGGACCAAAATCGCCGACTTCCTGTGCGACTTTGTGCTCGGCTCCAAGAGACTTTTTTGTAGGTCCTGAGACACCACATTAGTGTACCAAATTTCGTAATCCTCAGTCAAAGCATGGCTTGGGGCTGACAGTTTTAATGGCTCTAGGGGGCGCTATTTAAGAAAATAGGCCACGCCCACAAACTTCAGCTGTCTATTTCTCTTGGGGCTCAGACTAGGATCTCTCACCAGAAGTTTTGTAGCGATATCACGAGAACTGAAGAAATGAGAGGCAAACGTATTTCCTTGGCGTGATGGCGATTTTCGCCATGCTCCCAAAGCCCCGCCTTTTTTCGAAACCTAACTGTACTGGATACCAAGTGACCTCAACTTGTCTACTGCTATTTGCCAGAGATTCCTATTGATTGGGTAAAAGGAGTCCAATAGGGAGATGTGAAAAAAAAGAGTGGCGTGGCGAAAGGTCAAAGTTTGAGGCTTAGCCACGCCCACACCTTTCAACTTTTGAAAAATCCGACGGTTGAATTTTTTCCCCTTCGTCTTAAGAGTATATAGCAGAAGTGTGAAAGTGATTGGTGAAAAAAGCAACGGAGCATCACTCTCCAAACAACGTGTGCGAAAACCACTAAATTGCGTACTTGGACCAAAATGGCCGACTTCCTGTGCGACTTTGCGCTTGGCTCCAAGAGACTTTTTTGTAGGTCCTGAGACACCACATTAGTGTACCAAATTTCGTAATCCTCAGTCAAAGCATAGCTTGGGGCTATTAGTTTAAATGGTCCTAGGGGGCGCTATTTAAGAAAATAGGCCACGCCCACAAATTTCAGATATCTATGTCGCTTGGGGGTCAGACTAGGATCACGCACCAGAAGTTTCGTAGCAATATCACGATAACTGAAGAAATGAGAGGCAAACATACTTCCATGGCGTGATGGCGATTTTCGCCATGCTCCTGAAGCCCCGCCTTTTTTTGAAACCTGCCAGTACTGGATACCAAGTGACCTCAAGTTGTCTACTGCTGTTTGCCAGAGATTCCTGCTGATTGGGTAAAAGGAGTCCAGTAGGGAGCTGTGAAAAAATGAGTGGCGTGGCGACAGGTCAAAGTTTGAGGCTTAGCCACGCCCACACCGTTAAACTTTTGAAAAATCCGACGGTTGAATTTTTTCCTCTTTGTCTTAAGAGTATATAGCAGACGTTTCAAGGAGATTGGTGAAAAGGGCGACGGAGCATCACTCTCCAAACAAGGTGTGCGAAAACCAGTAAATCGCGTACTTGGACCAAAATGGCCGACTTCCTGTGCGACTTTGCACTTGGGTCCAAGAGACTTTTTTGTAGGTCCTGAGACACCACATTAGTGTACCAAATTTCGTAATCCTCAGTCAAAGCATGGCTTGGGGCTGACAGTTTTAATGGTCCTAGGGGGCGCTATTTCAGAAAATAGGCCACGCCCACCGGATGTTCACATCAGATCTTTTGGGGGGCCAGACTAGGATCACTCACAAGAAGTTTCGTGATGATATCTTTAGAAATGACGAAATGGGAGGCAAACGTAAGGCCACGGCGGTACGCCTGACTTCGCCGCGCCGCCACAGCCCCGCCCTCTGCCGAAAACTCACATAATGTGACACAAAGCAACCCCCACTTGTCTTGAGTTACCAGCTACAAATTTGTGGTGATTTAGTGAAATGGGGCAATTTGGGACCTTTCACAGTAAAACTTAAACTTTTTGGTCCTGAGGGGGCGGGGCTTGTGTGATGTCATCATGCGACCATTCAATTTACTTTGTGAGGTGATGCCGAATGACCACAGAAAGTTTGGTAACTCTATTCCATTCAGTTATGAAGTTATAGCAATTTAAAAAAATTTGGCGAGTAGTCAAACTTCGAGGCCTGGCCCCGCCCCTTCAGTATTTACGAAAAGTCAATTTTATTGTCTCATTTTGTTCGCCCATCTCTTCTGAGCAATTTTACAGAATTTTTGAGATGATCGTGCAAAAAATGATCGAGCAATCCAATCAGAAACGGACCCTAAAAACGGCCAAAACGGCAAAAAAATCGCCATTTCAACCCAAAATGGCCGACTTCCTGTTTGATATTGACCATGCTTGCAAGAGACTTTTCTGTGCGGACTATTGAGTACTATAAGTGTACCAAATTTCATAACGGTACGATAAACTAAGCTTTATGGAGAGGGGTTTTTTTCATTTTCTAGGGGGCGCTGTTCAGCCATTTTCTTTGCGATTTTTTTGGGACCTTTAAAATATCAAATTTTTCACCAGGCCTGACAAGTATGCAAAATATTGTGAGTTTTGGGGTATGTTAAGGTCCCCAAAAAGCCAATCAAAGCGGCACCGGAATAATAAATAAAAAAAATAATTAAAGCTGCAAGCAGCGTCGTTCGGCCCTCGCAGCGAAGCTGCTCGCCCTCCTTCCGCACCCCCTCCGCTCCATCCCCGACGCTCTCCAAACCCAGCTCCGCGCTTGTCCATCCTGGCCGGCAGCCGGGGGCACCAGGGCACGTCTGGCAGAACAGAAAGTCAACCACCCCGACACCAGAAACCGTGAACGGCCTCCTCGTCCACACCTCACCCTGATTCAGCATCCCCTCTGAGCCCAGCATTACACGTCTCACCACTAGGAGATACTCTATCTTTACCACACTGGTGATGTGATGTTCAGTCTCTGGCAAATCGGAGGCTGTTTGTGGAAGTTACAGTCAAACGTAAGGTCACAGCGTCACGCCAGAAATCGCCATGGCATCAAAGCTCCTCCCTTTCTGAAAAGCTATCAGATCTGAATAGTCATTACAACATCATGAAGACAGTGCATGACCTTAGTGTCATGTTGACTAAATTAGAGGGGACAAATATGGGCATTTCACCATAAAACAGAAGACTTCCTGTAGTCAGGGGGCGGGGCTTAGGTGATGCCAGCTGTCCACATTGTCACTGTCTTCAGATGTGGTCAGTGATCACACGGACAAAGTTTGAAATTGATCTGATCATGCACAAGGGAGTTATTGAGTCAAGTAACGTAATGGCGACTGGTCAAAGTTTGAGGCTTAGCCACGCCCACACCTTTATACTTATTTAAAATCCGACGGTTGAATCTTTTCCTCTATGTCTTAAGAGTATATAGCAAGAGTTTGAAGGTGATCGGTGGAAAGGGCGACGAGACATCATTCTCCTAATAACGTGTGCGAAAACCACTAAATCGAGTACTTGGACCAAAATGGCCGACCTCCTGTGCGACATTGCGCTTGGCTCCAAGAGACTTTTTTGTAGGTCCTGAGACACTACATTAGTGTGCCAAATTTCGTGATCCTCAGTCAAAGCACGGCTTGGGGCTGACAGTTTTAATGGTCCTAGGGGGCGCTATTTCAGAAAATAGGCCACGCCCACAAACTTCAGCTGTCCAATTCTATTAGGGGTCAGAGTAGGATCACTCATCAGAAATTGTGTGGCGATGTCACAATGATTGAAGAAATGAGAGACAAACGTATTTCCATGGCGTGATGGCGAATTTCGCCATGCTCCCAAAGCCCCGACTTTATTCGAAACCTGCCAGTACTATAGACCAAGTGACCTCAACTTGTCTGCTGCTATTTGCCAGTGATTGCTGGTGATTGGTTAAAAGGAGTCCAATAGGGAGCTGTGAAAAAAAGAGTGGCGTGGCGACAGGTCAAAGTTTGAGGCTTAGCCACGCCCACACCTTTATACTTATTTAAAATCCGTAGGTTGAATTTTTTCCCCTTTGTCTTAAGAGTCTATAGCAGAAGTTTGAAGGTGATTGGTGAAAAGGGCAATGGTGTAACACTCTCCAAACAACGTGTGCGAAAACCACTAAATCGACTACTTGGACCAAAATGGCCGACTTCCTGTGCGACTTTGCACTTGGCTCCAAGAGACTTTTTTGTAGGACCGGAGACACCACATTAGTGTACCAGATTTCGTACTCCTCAGTCAAAGCATGGCTAGGGGCTGACAGTTTTAATGGTCCTAGAGGGCGCCATTTCAGAAAATAGGCCACGCCCACAAACTACAGCTGTCCAAATCTATTGGGGGTCAGACTAGGATCACTCACCAGACATTTTGTGGCGATGGCACGATAATTGAAGAAATGAGAGGCAAACGTATTGCCATGGCGTGATGGTGAATTTTGCCATGCTCCCAAAGCCCCGCCTTTTTTCAAAACCTGCCAGTACTGGAGACTAAGTGACCTCAACTTGTCAGCTGCTATTCGCCAGAGATTGCTGGCGATTGGGTAAAAGGAGTCCAATAGGTAGCTGTGAAAAAAAGAGTGGCGTGGTGACAGGTCAAAGTTTGAGGCTTAGCCACGCCCACACCTTTATACTTATTTAAAATCCGACGGTTGAATTTTTTCCTTTATGTCTTAAGAGTCTATAGCAGAAGTTTGAAGGCGATTGGTGAAAAGGGCGATGGAGCATCACTCTCCAAACAACGTGTGCGAAAACCACTAAATCGAGTACTTGGACCAAAATGGCCGACTTCCTGTGCGACTTTGCACTTGGCTCCAAGAGACTTTTTTGTAGGTCCTGAGACACCACATTAGTGTGCCAAATTTCATAATCCTCAGTCAAAGCATGACTTGGGGCTGACAGTTTTAATGGTCCTAGGGGGCGCTATTTCAGAAAATAGGCCACGCCTACCGGATGTTCACATCACATTTTGTGGGGGGCTGAACTAGGATCACTCCCAAGAGGTTTTGTGGCGATATCTCTAGAAATGACGAAATGGGAGGCAAACGTAAGGCCTAAGCGGTACGCCTGACTTCGCCGCGCCGCCACAGCCCCGCCTTCTGGAGAAAACTCCCATAAAGTGAGGCCAAGCAACCCCAACTTGTCTTCAGTTACCCGCTACAAATTTGGGGTGATTATTGGAAAGGGCGAATTTTGGAAAATTTCCCAGTAAATCTTGACCTTTTAAGTCCTGAGGGGGCGGGGCTTATGTGACATCATCAATCGACCATTCATTTGTCTTCGGAGGGCGACGACGATTGTCCTTAGAACATTTCTTTAACTGTAATTCTTTCATTTATGAATCTATAGCAATTTGAATTTTTTTGGCGAGTGCTCGAAATTTGAGGCCTGGTCCCGCCCCTTCAGTATTTACGAAAAGTCAATTTTATTGTCTCATTTTAATCGTCCATCGCTTCTGTTCGATCGCACACTATTTTTGAGACGATCGTGCGAAAAATGACCAAACTGTTCAACCAAATATAGAGCCTAGAAATGGCCAAAACGGGGTCAAAATGGCCACTTTAGTCCAAAATGGCCGACTTCCTGTTTGATATTGACCATGGGTGCAAGAGGCTTTTCTGTGCGTATTGTTGAGTTCTACAAGTGTACCAAATTTCATCACTCTACTATGAAAAAAGGTCAAAGCGGAGGGGTATTTTTAATTTTCCAGGGGGCGCTGTTGAAACATTTTTTTACCAACTTTCACGTTGCCAGTGAAATACGTAAATTTCACGCACTTTCTATATTGGGCCAGAATTTGGTGACTTTTTGGATATGCTAAGACCCCCTAAAGGCCATCCAAAGACGCGGAAAAAAAAAAAAGAAAGAAAGAAAGAAAAATTAAAGCTGCAAGCAGCGTCGTTCGGCCCTCGCAGCGAAGCTGCTCGCCCTCCTTCCGCACCCCCTCCGCTCCATCCCCGACCCTCTCCAAACCCAGCTCCGCGCTTCTCCATCCTGTCCGGCAGCCGGGGGCACCAGGGCACGTCTGGCAGAACAGAAAGTCAACCACCCCGCCACCAGAAACCGTGAACGGCCTCCTCGTCCACACCTCACCCTGACTCAGCATCCCCTCTGAGCCCACCATTACACGTCTCACCACTAGGAGATACTCTATCTTTACCAAACTGGTGATGTGATGTTCAGTCTCGGGCAAATCGGAGGCTGTTTGTGGAAGTTACAGTCAAACGTAAGGTCACAGCGTCACGCCAGAATTCGCCATTGTATCAAATCCCCTCCCTTCCTGAAAAGCTAGCAGATCTGAATTGTCATTACAACATCATGAAGACAGTGCATGACCTTAGTGTCATGTTCACTAAATTAGAGGGGACAAATATGGGCATTTCACCATGAAAAAATCGACTTCCTGTAGTCAGGGGGCGGGGCTTAGGTGATGTCAGCTGTCCACATTGTCATTGTCTTGAGATGTGGTCAATGATCACACAGACACAGTTTGATATAGATCTGATCATGCACATGGGAGTTGTTAAGTCAAGGAATGTAATGGCGAAAGGTCAAAGTTTGAGGCTTAGCCACGCCCACACCTTTATACTTATTTGAAATCCGATGGTTGAATTTTTCCCCCTTTGTCTTAAGAGTATGTAGCAGAAGTTTGAAGGCGATTGGTGAAAAGGGCGATGGTGCAACACTCTCCAAACAACGTGTGCGAAAACCACTAAATCGAGTACTTGGACCAAAATGGCCGACTTCCTGTGCGACTTTGCACTTTGCTCCAAGAGACTTTTTTGTAGGTCCTGAGACACCACATTAGTGTGCCAAATTTCGTGTTCCTCAGTGAAAGCATGGCTTGGGGCTGACAGTTTTAATGGTCCTAGGGGGCGTTATTTCAGAAAATAGGCCACGCCCACAAACTTCAGCTGTCCATTTCTATTAGGTGTCAGAGTAGGATCACTCATCAGAAATTGTGTGGCGATGTCACAATGATTGAAGAAATGAGAGACAAACGTATTTCCATGGCATGATGGCAAACTTCGCCATACTCCCAAAGCCCCGCCTTTATTCGAAACCTGCCAGTACTATAGACCAAGTGACCTCAACTTGTCTGCTGCTATTTGCCAGTGATTGCTGGTGATTGAGTAAAAGGAGTCCAATTGGGAGCTGTGAAAAAAAGAGTGGCGTGGCGACAAGTCAAAGTTTGAGGCTTAGCCACGCCCACACCTTTATACTTATTTAAAATCCGATGGTTGAATTTTTTCTTCTATGTCTTAAGAGTGTATAGCAGATGTTTGAAGGTGATTGGTGAAAAGGGTGATGGAGCATCACTCTCCAAACAACGTGTGCGAAAACCACTAAATCGAGTACTTGGACCAAAATGGCCGACTTCCTGTGCGACTTTGCACTTGGCTCCAAGAGACTTTTTTGTAGGTCCTGAGACACCACATTAGTGTACCAAATCTCGTACTCCTCAGTCAAAGCATGGCTTGGGGCTGACAGTTTTAATGGTCCTAGGGGGCGCTATTTCAGAAAATAGGCCACGCCCACCAGATGTTCACATTAGATTCTTTTGGGGGCCGGACTAGGATCACTCCCAAGAAGTGTCGTGGCGATATCTCTAGAAATGACGAAATGGGAGGCAAACGTAAGGCCACGTCGGTACGCCTGACTTCGCCGCGCCGCCAGAGCCCCGCCTTCTGCAGAAAACTCCCATAAAGTGACGCCAAGAAACCCCAACTTGTCTTCAGTTACCTGCTACAAATTTGGGATGATTATTTGAAAGGGCGAATTTTTGAAAATTTCCCAGTAAAACTTGACCTTTTAAGTCCTGAGGGGGCGGGGCTTATGTGACATCATCAATAGAACATTCATTTGTCTTCGGGGGGCGATGCCGATTGTCTATAGAAAGTTACTTTAACTGTAATTCTTTCATTTATGAAATTATAGCAATTTGAATTTTTTTGGCGAGTGCTCGAACTTTGAGGCCTGGCCCCGCCCCTTCAGTATTTACGAAAAGTCAATTTTATTGTCTCATTTTAATCGTCCATCGCTTCTGTTCGATCGCACACTATTTTTGAGACGATCGTGCGAAAAATGACCAAACTGTTCAACCAAATATAGACCCTAGAAATGGCCAAAACGTCTAAAAATCACCATTTCAACCCAAAATGGCCGACTTCCTGTTTGATATTGACCATGGTTGCAAGAGACTTTTCTGTGCGGACTGTTGAGTACTACAAGTAAACCAAATTTCATAACTGTACGATAAATTAAGCTTAATGGAGAGGGGTATTTTTCACTTTCTAGAGGGCGCTGTTCAGCCACTTTTTTATGAACTTTCACATTGCCACTGAAATACGTAAATTTCACGCACTTTCTATATTGGGCCAGAATTTGGTGAGTTTTTGGATATGCTAAGACCCCCTAAAGGCCACCCAAAGACGCGGAAGAAAAAAAAAAATAATAATAATAATAAATAATAATAATAAACGGAGCAGATACAATAGGCCTTCGCAGCTTCACTGCTCGGGCCTAATTAAAGCTGCAAGCAGCGTCGTTCGGCCCTCGCAGCGAAGCTGCTCGTCCTCCGTCCGTGCCCCCTCCGCTCCATCCCAGATGCTCTCCAAACCCAGCTCCGCGCTTCTCCGTCCTGGCCGGCAGCCGGGGGCTCCAGGGCACGTCTGGCGGAACAGAAAGTCAACCACCCCGACACCAGAAACCGTGAACGGCCTCCTCGTCCACACCTCACCCTGACTCAGCATCCCCTCTGAGCCCACCATTACACGTCTCACCACTAGGAGATACTCTATCTTTACCACACTGGTGATGTGATGTTCAGTCTCGGGCAAATCGGAGGCTGTTTGTGGAAGTTACAGTCAAACGTAAGGTCACAGCGTCACGCCAGAATTCGCCATGGCATCAAATCCCCTCCCTTTCTGAAAAGCTATCAGATCTGAATGGTCATTACAACATCATGAAGACAGTGCATTACCTTAGTGTCATGTTCACTAAATTAGAGGGGACAAATATGGGCATTTCACCATGAAAAAATCGACTTCCTGTAGTCAGGGGGCGGGGCTTAGGTGATGTCAGCTGTCCACATTGTCATTGTCTTGAGATTTGGTCAATGATCACACAGACACAGTTTGATATAGATCTGATCATGCACATGGGAGTTGTTAAGTCAAGGAATGTAATGGCGAAAGGTCAAGGTTTGAGGCTTAGCCACGCCCACACCTTTATACTTATTTGAAATCCGATGGTTGAATTTTTCCCCTTTTGTCTTAAGAGTAAGTAGCAGAAGTTTGAAGGCGATTGGTGAAAACGGCGATGGTGCAACACTCTCCAAACAACGTGTGCGAAAACCACTAAATCGAGTATTGGACCAAAATGGCCGACTTCCTGTGCGACTTTGCACTTAGCTCCAAGAGACTTTTTTGTAGGTCCTGAGACACCACATTAGTGTGCCAAATTTCGTGTTCCTCAGTGAAAGCATGGCTTGGGGCTGACAGTTTTAATGGTCCTAGGGGGCGTTATTTCAGAAAATAGTCCACGCCCACAAACTTCAGCTGTCCATTTCTATTATGGGTCAGAGTAGGATCACTCATCAGAAATTGTGTGGCGATGTCACAATGATTGAAGAAATGAGAGACAAACGTATTTCCATGGCATGATGGCAAATTTCGCCATGCTCCCAAAGCCCCGCCTTTATTCGAAACCTGCCAGTACTATAGACCAAGTGACCTCAACTTGTCTGCTGCTATTTGTCAGTGATTGCTGGTGATTGAGTAAAAGGAGTCCAATAGAAAGCTGTGAAAAAAAGAGTGGCGTGGCGACAAGTCAAAGTTTGAGGCTTAGCCACGCCCACACCTTTATACTTATTTAAAATCCGACGGTTGAATTTTTTCTTCTATGTCATAAGAGTGTATAGCAGATGTTTGAAGGTGATTGGTGAAAAGGGTGATGGAGCATCACTCTCCAAACAACGTGTGCGAAAACCACTAAATCGAGTACTTGGACCAAAATGGCCGACTTCCTGTGCGATTTTGCACTTGGCTCCAAGAGACTTTTTTGTAGGTCCTGAGACACCATATTAGTGTACCAAATCTGGTACTCCTCAGTCAAAGCATGGCTTGGGGCTGACAGTTTAAATGGTCCTAGGGGGCGCTATTTCAGAAAATAGGCCACGCCCACCAGATGTTCACATCAGATTCTTTTTGGGGCCGGACTAGGATCACTCCCAAGAAGTGTCGTGGCGATATCTCTAGAAATGACGAAATGGAAGGCAAACGTAAGGCCACGTCTGTACGCCTGACTTCGCCGCGCCGCCACAGCCCCGCCTTCTGCAGAAAACTCCCATAAAGTGACGCCAAGCAACCCCAACTTGTCTTCAGTTAACTGCTACAAATTTGGGATGATTATTTGAAAGGGCGAATTTTTGAAAATTTCCCAGTAAAACTTGACCTTTTAAGTCCTGAGGGGGCGGGGCTTATGTGACATCATCAATCGACCATTCATTTGTCTTCGGGGGGCGATGCCGATTGTCCATAGAAAGTTACTTTAACTGTAATTCTTTCATTTATGAAATTATAGCAATTTGAATTTTTTTGACGAGTGCTCGAACTTTGAGGCCTGGCCCCGCCCCTTCAGTATTTACGAAAAGTCAATTTTATTGTCTCATTTTAATCGTCCATCGCTTCTGTTCGATTGCACACTATTTTTGAGACGATCGTGCTAAAAATGACCAAACTGTTCAACCAAATATAGACCCTAGAAATGGCCAAAACGGCTAAAAATCTCCATTTCAACCCAAAATGGCCGACTTCCTGTTTGATATTGACCATGGTTGCAAGAGACTTTTCTGTGCGGACTGTTGAGTACTACAAGTAAACCAAATTTCATAACTGTACGATAAACTAAGCTTTATGGAGAGGGGTATTTTTCACTTTCTAGAGGGCGCTGTTCAGCCACTTTTTTATGAACTTTCACATCGCCAGTGAAATACGTAAATTTCACGCACTTTCTATATTGGGCCAGAATTTGGTGACTTTTTGGATATGCTAAGACCCCCTAAAGGCCACCCAAAGACGCGGAAGAAAAAAAATAATAATAATAATAATAAATAATTAAAGCTGCAAGCAGCGTCGTTCGGCCCTCGCAGTGAAGCTGCTCGTCCTCCGTCCGTACCCCCTCCGCTCCATCCCCGACGCTCTCCAAACCCAGCTCCGCGCCCCTTCCTGGCCGGCAGCCCGGGACACCAGGGCACGTCCGCGGAACAGAAACGTCCACCAGAACAGAATTCGCCATGGCATCAAAGCCCCTCCCTTTCTGAAAAGCTATCAGATCTGAATGGTCATTACAGCATCATGAAGACAGTGCATGACCTTAGTGTCATCTTGACTAAATTAGAGGGGACAAATATGGGCAGTTCACCATAAAACAATAGACTTCCTGTAGTCAGGGGGCGGGGCTTAGGTGATGTCAGCTGTCCACATTGTCACTGTCTTCAGATGTGGTCAGTGATCACACAGACAAAAGTATGAAATTGATCTGATCATGCACATGGGAGTTGTTAAGTCAAATAAGGTAATGGCGACTGGTCAAAGTTTGAGGCTTAGCCACGCCCACACCTTTATACTTATTTAAAATCCGACGGTTGAATTTTTTCCTCTATGTCTTAAGAGTATATAGCAGAAGTTTGAAGGTGATCGGTGGAAAGGGCGAGGAGATATCATTCTCCTAATAACGTGTGCGAAAACCACTAAATTGAGTACTTGGACCAAAATGGCCGACCTCCTGTGCGACATTGCGCTTGGCTCCAAGAGACTTTTTTGTAGGTCCTGATACACTACATTAGTGTGCCAAATTTTGTGAACCTCAGTCAAAGCATGGCTTGGGGCTGACTGTTTTAATGGTCCTAGGGGGCACTGTTTCGGAAAATAGGCCACGCCCACAAACTTCAGCTGTCCAATTCTATTAGGGGTCAGAGTAGGATCACTCATCAGAACTTGTGTGGCGATGTCACAATGACTGAAGAAATGAGAGACAAACGTATTTCCATGTCGTGATGGCGAATTTTGCCATGCTCCCAAAGCCCCGCCTTTATTCGAAACCTGCCAGTACTATAGACCAAGTGACCTCAACTTGTCTGCTGCTATTTGCCACTGTTTGGTGGTGATTGGATAAAAGGAGTCCAATAGGGAGCTGTGAAAAAAAGAGTGGCGTGGCGACAGGTCAGAGTTTGAGGCTTAGCCACGCCCACACCTTTATACTTATTTAAAATCCGACGGTTGAATTTTTTCATCTATGTCTTAAGAGTATATAGCAGAAGTGTGAAGGTGATTGGTGAAAAGGGCGACGGAGCATCACTCTCCAAACAACGTGTGCGAAAACCACTAAATCGCGCACTTGGACCAAAATGGCCGACTTCCTGTGCGACATTGCACTTGGCTCCAAGAGACTTTTTTGTAGGTCCTGAGACACCACATTAGTGTACCAAATTTCGTAATCCTCAGTCAAAGCATGGCTTGGGGCTGTCAGTTTTAATGGTCCTAGAGGGCGCTATTTCAGAAAATAGACCACGCCCACCAGAATTTCACATCAGATTTTTTGGGGGGCCAGACTAGGATCACTCACAAGAAGTTTCGTGGCGATATCTCTAGAAATGACGAAATGGGAGGCAAACGTAAGGCCTAAGCGGTACGCCTGACTTCGCCGCGCCGCCACAGCCCCGCCTTCTGGAGAAAACTCCCATAAAGTGACGCCAAGCAACCCCAACTTGTCTTCAGTTACCCGCTACAAATTTGGGGTGATTATTGGAAAGGGCGAATTTTGGAAAATTTCTCAGTAAAACTTGACCTTTTAAGTCCTGAAGGGGCGGGGCTTATGTGACATCATCAATCGACCATTCATTTGTCTTCGGGGGGCGATGATGATTGTCCATAGAACATTTCTTTAACTGTAATTCTTTCATTTATGAATCTATAGCAATTTGAATTTTTTTGGCGAGTGCTCGAACTTTGAGGCCTGGTCCCGCCCCTTCAGTATTTACGAAAAGTCAATTTTATTGTCTCATTTTAATCGTCCATCACTTCTGTTCGATCGCACACTATTTTTGAGACGATCGTGCGAAAAATGACCAAACTGTTCAACCAAATATAGACCCAAGAAATGGCCGAAACAGGGTCAAAATGGCCACTTTAGTCCAAAATGGCCGACTTCCTGTTTGATATTGACCACGGGTGCAAGAGGCTTTTCTGTGCGTATTGTTGAGTTCTACAAGTGTACCAAATTTCATAACTGTACAATAAACTAAGCTTTATGGAGAGGGGTATTTTTCACTTTCTAGGGGGCGCTGTTCAGCCATTTTTTTATGAACTTTCACATCGCCAGTGAAATACGTAAATTTCACGCACTTTCTATATTGGGCCAGAATTTGGTGACTTTTTGGATATGCTAAGACCCCCTAAAGGCCAGTCAAAGACGCGGAAGAAAAAAGAAAGAAAGAAAGCGTAATAATAAACGGAGCAGATACAATAGGCCTTCGCAGCTTCACTGCTCGGGCCTAATAATAATAAACGGAGCAGATACAATAGGCCTTCGCAGCTTCACTGCTCGGGCCTAATTAAAGCTGCAAGCAGCGTCGTTCGGCCCTCGCAGCGAAGATGCTCACCCTCCTTCCGCACCCCCTCCGCTCCATCCCCGATGCTCTCCAAACCCAACTCCCCGCCGCTCCGTCCTGGCCGGCAGCACGGGGCACCAGGGCACGTCCACGGACTGAAACGTCCACCACCCTGACACCAAGAAAAGCTAACAGTCACCTCATCCACACCTCACCCTGAATCAGCATCCCCTCCGAGCCTACCATTATATTACATGTCTCACCACTAGGGCATACTTTATCTTTAGCACACTGTTGGTGTGATGACACAGACCAACTTTAGTGCTTTTTTGCCCATATTTATTAAAGTTTTCGAAAGTTAAAGTTATCTAGGGGGCGCTGTGATCAATTACAGAAAAATCCCATTGAGGTCAGCTTTGGTTGACAAGGACAGTTTTCTGTTATTTTGGCATCAAACGGACGTTGTGTGTGTTATCTAAAGCCAGTGAGCTGAAAGGGGCGGAGCTACAGGGATTTGAATCAACAACCACATCAATGTGTTTGGTGCAGTCACGTGATGTCACAAGCCAAGTATAATGCCATTCTGACTTTGACTTTAGAAGTTAATAAAGTTTGAACCCATCTAGGGGGCGTTGTGACCATTTACAAGTAAATGCCATAGAGGTCATCTTTGGTCATCAAAGATGGTTTTCTGTTAATTTGGAATCAATCAAACGTTGCATGGGTCATCTAGAGACAAAAAGCTGTAAGAGGGTGGAGTTAAAGTGAATTGAACAAGTGATCACATACATGTGTTGATTGCAGATGTGTGATGACTCCCACAATGTTTGATGTAGTTTGGAACTTTTTTGCAGAAGTTACAAAGGTTTTTTGTATCTAGGGGGCGCTGTCCCAAATTTAAGAATTATTCCATGAAGAAGTTTGTAGGTTGATGACAGTCATTTGTGTGCAGTTTGGTGTGAATTGCATCATGCATGTGTTATTAAGGGCCTAATATCTGTCAGGGGGCGGAGCTAAAGCAATATCAACAACTTACCACAGGACTGTGGTGGGTGCCATTGTGTGAGTACACATAGCAAGTTTGGTGCAGTTACGACCTCGTCTGTAGGAGTTATTACAGTTTTAATGGTGTGTAGGGGGCGCTGTGGTGACATTACACAACTTTCACCAACGGTGTGTGCCTCGTTGAATAAAGGGCATGATTGTTGATTGCCATGTTCAGTCTCGGGCAGATCGGAGGTTGTTAGTGGAAGTTACAGTCAAACGTAAGGTCACGGCGTCACGCCAGAATTCGCCGTGGCATCAAAGCCCTTCCCTTTCTGAAAAGCTATCAGATCTGAATGGTCATTACAACATCATGAAGACAGTGCATGACCTTAGTGTCATGTTGACTAAAGTAGAGGGGACAAATATGGGCATTTCACCATTAAAAAATAGACTTCCTGTAGTCAGGGGGCGGGGCATAGGTGATGTCAGCTGTCCACATTGTCATTGTCTTGAGATGTGGTCAATGATCACACAGACGGAGTTTGATATAGATCTGATCATGCACATGGGAGTTGTTAAGTCAAGTAATGTAATGGCGAAAGGTCAAAGTTTGAGGCTTAGCCACGCCCACACCTTTATACTTGTATAAAATCCGACGGTTGAATTTTTTCCTCTATGTCTTAAGATTATATAGCAGGAGTTTGAAGGTGATAGGTGGAAAGGACGACGAGACATCATTCTCCTAATAACGTGTGTGAAAACCACTAAATCGAGTAATTGGACCAAAATGGCCGACTTCCTGTGCGACTTTGCACTTGGCTCAAAGAGACTTTTTTGTAGGTCCTGAGACCCCACATTAGTGTACCAAATTTCGTACTCCTCAGTCAAAGCATGGCTTGGGGCTGACAGTTTTAATGGACCTAGGGGGCGCTATTTCAGAAAATAGGCCACGCCCATTTGATGTTCACATGAGATCTTTTGGGGGGCCGGACTAGGATCACTCACAAGACGTTTCGTGACTGTATCTATAGAAATGACGACATGGGAGGCACATGTATGGTCACGGCGGTACGCCTGACTTCGCCGCGTCGCCACAGCCCCGCCTTCTGCAGAAAACACCCATAAAGTGACGTCAAGCAACGCCAACTTCTCTTCAGTTACCTGCTACAAATTCGGGCTGATTATTCGACAGGGCGAATTTTGGAAAATTTCCCAGTAAAACTTGACGTTTTAAGTCCTGAGGGGGCGGGGCTTGTGTGACATCATCCAGCGACCATTCATTTGTCTTCGGGGGGCGATGACGATTATCCATAGAAAGTTACTTTAACTGTAATTCTTTCATTTGTGAAATTATAGCAATTTGAATTTTTTTGGCGAGTGCTCGAACTTTGAGGCCTGGCCCCGCCCCTTCAGTATTTACGAAAAGTCAATTTTATTTTCTCATTTGAAGCGTCCATCGCTTCTGTTCGATGGCACACTATTTTTGAGACTATGGTACGAAAAATGACGAAACTGTTCAACCAAATATAGACCCTAGAAATGGCCAAAACGGCTAAAAATCGCCATTTCAACCCAAAATGGCCGACTTCCTGTTTTATATTGACCATGGTTGCAAGAGGCTTTTTTGTGCGGACTGTTGAGTAGTACCAGTATACCAAATTTCATAACTGTACGATAAACTAAGCTTTATGGAGAGGGGTATTTTTCACTCTTTAGGGGGCGCTGTCGAGCCACTTTTTTATCAACTTTCACATCGCCAGTGAAATACGTAAATTTCACGCACTTTCTATATTGGGCCAGAATTTGGTGACTTTTTGGATATGCTAAGACCCCCTAAAGGCCACCCAAAGACGCGGAAGAAAAAAGAAAGCGTAATAATAATTAAAGCTGCAAGCAGCGTCGTTCGGCCCTCGCAGCGAAGATGCTCACCCTCCTTCCGCACCCCCTCCGCTCCATCCCCGATGCTCTCCAAACCCAACTCCCCGCCGCTCCGTCCTGGCCTGCAGCACGGGGCACCAGGGCACGTCCACGGACTGAAACGTCCACCACCCTGACACCAAGAAAAGCTAACAGTCACCTCGTCCACACCTCACCCTGAATCAGCATCCCCTCCGAGCCTACCATTATATTACATGTCTCACCACTAGGGCATACTTTATCTTTAGCACACTGTTGGTGTGATGACACAGACCAACTTTAGTGCTTTTCTGCCCATATTTATTAAAGTTTTCGAAAGTTAAAGTTATCTAGGGGGCGCTGTGATCAATTACAGAAAAATCCCATTGAGGTCAGCTTTGGTTGACAAAGACAGTTTTCTGTTATTTTGGCATCAAACGGACGTTGTGTGTGTTATCTAAAGCCAGTGAGCTGAAAGGGGCGGAGCTACAGGGATTTGAACCAACAACCACATCAATGTGTTTGGTGCAGTCACGTGATGTCACAAGCCAAGTATAATGCCATTCTGACTTTGACTTTAGAAGTTAATAAAGTTTGAACCCATCTAGGGGGCGTTGTGACCATTTACAAGTAAATGCCATAGAGGTCATCTTTGGTCATCAAAGATGGTTTTCTGTTAATTTGGAATCAATCAAACGTTGCATGGGTCATCTAGAGACAAAAAGCTGTAAGTGGGTGGAGTTAAAGTGAATTGAACAAGTGATCACATACATGTGTTGATTGCAGATGTGTGATGACTCCCACAATGTTTGATGTAGTTTGGAACTTTTTTGCAGAAGTTACAAAGGTTTTTTGTATCTAGGGGGCGCTGTCCCAAATTTAAGAATTATTCCATGAAGAAGTTTGTAGGTTGATGACAGTCATTTGTGTGCAGTTTGGTGTGAATTGCATCATGCATGTGTTATTCAGGGCCTAATATCTGTCAGGGGGCGGAGCTAAAGCAATATCAACAACTTGCCACAGGACTGTGGTGGGTGCCATTGTGTGAGTACACATAGCAAGTTTGGTGCAGTTACGACCTCGTCTGTAGGAGTTATTACAGTTTTAATGGTGTGTAGGGGGCGCTGTGGTGACATTACACAACTTTCACCAACGGTGTGTGCCTCGTTGAATAAAGGGCATGATTGTTGATTGCCATGTTCAGTCTCGGGCAGATCGGAGGTTGTTAGTGGAAGTTACAGTCAAACGTAAGGTCACGGCGTCACGCCAGAATTCGCCGTGGCATCAAAGCCCTTCCCTTTCTGAAAAGCTATCAGATCTGAATGGTCATTACAACATCATGAAGACAGTGCATGACCTTAGTGTCATGTTGACTAAAGTAGAGGGGACAAATATGGGCATTTCACCATTAAAAAATAGACTTCCTGTAGTCAGGGGGCGGGGCATAGGTGATGTCAGCTGTCCACATTGTCATTGTCTTGAGATGTGGTCAATGATCACACAGACGGAGTTTGATATAGATCTGATCATGCACATGGGAGTTGTTAAGTCAAGTAATGTAATGGCGAAAGGTCAAAGTTTGAGGCTTAGCCACGCCCACACCTTTATACTTGTATAAAATCCGACGGTTGAATTTTTTCCTCTATGTCTTAAGATTATATAGCAGGAGTTTGAAGGTGATAGGTGGAAAGGACGACGAGACATCACTCTCCTAATAACGTGTGTGAAAACCACTAAATCGAGTAATTGGACCAAAATGGCCGACTTCCTGTGCGACTTTGCACTTGGCTCAAAGAGACTTTTTTGTAGGTCCTGAGACCCCACATTAGTGTACCAAATTTCGTACTCCTCAGTCAAAGCATGGCTTGGGGCTGACAGTTTTAATGGACCTAGGGGGCGCTATTTCAGAAAATAGGCCACGCCCATTTGATGTTCACATGAGATCTTTTGGGGGGCCGGACTAGGATCACTCACAAGACGTTTCGTGACTGTATCTATAGAAATGACGACATGGGAGGCACATGTATGGTCACGGCGGTACGCCTGACTTCGCCGCGTCGCCACAGCCCCGCCTTCTGCAGAAAACACCCATAAAGTGACGTCAAGCAACGCCAACTTCTCTTCAGTTACCTGCTACAAATTCGGGCTGATTATTCGACAGGGCGAATTTTGGAAAATTTCCCAGTAAAACTTGACGTTTTAAGTCCTGAGGGGGCGGGGCTTGTGTGACATCATCCAGCGACCATTCATTTGTCTTCGGGGGGCAATGACGATTATCCATAGAAAGTTACTTTAACTGTAATTCTTTCATTTGTGAAATTATAGCAATTTGAATTTTTTTGGCGAGTGCTCGAACTTTGAGGCCTGGCCCCGCCCCTTCAGTATTTACGAAAAGTCAATTTTATTTTCTCATTTGAAGCGTCCATCGCTTCTGTTCGATGGCACACTATTTTTGAGACTATGGTACGAAAAATGACGAAACTGTTCAACCAAATATAGACCCTAGAAATGGCCAAAACGGCTAAAAATCGCCATTTCAACCCAAAATGGCCGACTTCCTGTTTTATATTGACCATGGTTGCAAGAGGCTTTTTTGTGCGGACTGTTGAGTAGTACCAGTATACCAAATTTCATAACTGTACGATAAACTAAGCTTTATGGAGAGGGGTATTTTTCACTCTTTAGGGGGCGCTGTTGAGCCACTTTTTTATCAACTTTCAAATCGCCAGTGAAATACGTAAATTTCACGCACTTTCTATATTGGGCCAGAATTTGGTGACTTTTTGGATATGCTAAGACCCCCTAAAGGCCACCCAAAGACGCGGAAGAAAAAAGAAAGCGTAATAATAATAATAATTAAAGCTGCAAGCAGCGTCGTTCGGCCCTCGCAGCTCCGCGCCGCTCCGGCCTGGCCGGCAGCCCGGGGCACCAGGGCACCTCTGCAGAACACAAACGTCGACCACCCCAACACCAGAAACTGCTAACGGCCACCTTTTCCGCACCTCACCCTGACTCAGCATCCCCTTTGAGCCCACCATTATATTTTATGTCTCACCACTAGGGAATCCTCTATCTTTACCACACTGGTTGTGTGATGACAGTGACCAACTTTAATGCTATTCTGACCATGTTTTTTAAAGTTATCGAAGGATAACGTTATCTAGGTGGCTCTGTGACCAACTACAGAAAAGTCCCATTGAGGTCAGCTTTGGTGACATTATATAACATTCACCAACCGTTTGTGCCTCATTGGCTAAAGG
Organism: Nothobranchius furzeri; assembly: GCF_043380555.1. Taxonomy (NCBI): domain Eukaryota; kingdom Metazoa; phylum Chordata; class Actinopteri; order Cyprinodontiformes; family Nothobranchiidae; genus Nothobranchius; species Nothobranchius furzeri. The sequence continues at coordinate 52,917,441 of NC_091753.1, read as the reverse complement.
GCATGATTGTTCATTGCCATATTCAGTTTCGGGCAAATCGGAGGCCGTTTGTGGAAGTTACAGTCAAATGTAAGGTCATGGCGTCACGTCAGCATTCACCATGGCATCAAAGCCCCTCCCTTTCTGGAAAGCTATCAGATCTGAATGGTCATTAAAACATCATGAAGACACTGTATGACCTGAGTGTCATTTTCACTAAATTAGAGGGGACAAATATGGGCATTTCACCATAAAACAATAGACTTCCTGTTGTCAGGGGGCGGGGCTTAGGTGATGTAAGCTGTCCACATTGTCGTTGTCTTGAGATGTGGTCAGTGATCACACAGACAAAGTTTGAATTAGATCTGATCATGCACATGGGAGTTATTAAGTCAAGTAATGTCATGGCGAAAGGTCAAAGTTTGAGGCTTAGCCACGCCCACACCTTTATACTTATTTAAAATCCGACGGTTGAATTTTTTCCCCTTTGACTTAAAAGTACATAGCATAAGTTTGAAGTTGATCGGTGTAAAGGGCGACGGGCCATCAATGTCCAAACAACGTGTGCGAAAACCACTAAATCGAGTACTTGGACCAAAATGGCCGACCTCCTGTGCGAAATTGCGCTTGGCTCCAAGAGACTTTTTTGTAGGTCCACAGACCCTACATGAGTGTACCAATTTTCGTAATCCTCAGTAAAACCTTGTCTTGGGGCTGACAGTTTTAATGGTCCTAGGGGGCGCTATTTCAGAATATAGGCCACGCCCAAAAATCTCAGCTGCCCAATTCTATTGGGGGTCAGACTAGGATCACTCACCAGACATTTTGTGGCGATGTCACGATAATTGAAGAAATGAGAGGCAAACGTATTGCCATGGCGTGATGGCGAATTTCGCCATGCTCCCAAAGCCCCGCCTTTTTTCAAAACCTGCCAGTACTGTAGACCAAGTGACCTCAACTTGTCAGCTGCTATTTGCCAGAGATTGCTGGTGATTGGGTAAAAGGAGTCCAATAGGGAGCTGTGAAAAAAAGAGTGGCGTGGCGACAGGTCAAAGTTTGAGGCTTAGCCACGCCCACACCTTTATACTTATTTAAAATCCGACGGTTGAATTTTTTACTTTATGTCTTAAGAGTATATAGCAGAAGTTTGAAGGCGATTGGTGAAAAGGGCGATGGAGCATCACTGTCCAAACAACGTGTGCGAAAACCAGTAAATCGCGTACTTGGACCAAAATGGCCGACTTCCTGTGCAACTTTGCACTAGGCTCCAAGAGACTTTTTTGTAGGTCCTGAGACACCACATTAGTGTACCAAATTTCGTAAACCTCAGTCAAAGCATGGCTTGGGGCTGACAGTTTTAATGATCCTAGGTGGCGCTATTTCATAAAATAGGCCACGCCCACCGGATGTTCACATCACATTTTTTGGGGGGCCGGACTAGGATCACTCCCAAGAGGTTTTGTGGCGATATCTCAAGAAATGATGAAATGGGAGGCAAACGTAAGGCCACATCGGTACGCCTGACTTCGCCGCGCCGCCACAGCCCCGCCTTCTGGAGAAAACTCCCATAAAGTGACGCCAAGCAATCCCAACTTGTCTTCAGTTACCTGCTACAAATATGGGGTGATTAGTTGAAAGGGCGAATTTTGGACAATTTCCCAGTAAAACTTGACCTTTTAAGGCCTGAGGGGGCGGGGCTTATGTGACATCATCAATCAACCATTCATTTGTCTTCGGGGGCGGATGACGATTGTCCATAGAAAATTACTTTAACTGTAATTCTTTCATTTATGAAATTATAGCAATTTGAATTTTTTTGGCGAGTGCTCGAACTTTGAGGCCTGGCCCCGCCCCTTTAGTATTTACGAAAAGTCAATTTTATTTGCTCATTTGATTCGTCCATCGCTTCTGTTCGATCGCCCACTATTTTTGAGACGATCGTGCGAAAACTGGTCAAATTGTTCAACCAAATGTAGACCCTAGAAATGGCCAAAACGGGGTCAAAATGGCCACTTTAGTCCAAAATGGCCGACTTCCTGTTTGATATTGACCATGGCTGCAAGAGGCTTTTCTGTGCGTATTGTTGAGTTCTACAGGTGCACCAAATTTCATCACTCTACTATGAAAAAAGGTCAATGCGGAGGGGTATTTTTAATTTTCCAGGGGGCGCTGTTGAAACATTTTTATACCAACTTTCACGTTGCCAGTGAAATACGTAAATTTCACGCACTTTCTATATTGGGCCAGAATTTGGTGACTTTTTGGATATGCTAAGACCCCCTAAAGGCCGTCCAAAGACGCGGAAGAAAAAAAAAGAAAAAAAAAGAAAAACAAGCAGCGTCGTTCAGCCCTCGCAGCTCCGCGCCGCTCCGGCCTGGCCGGCAGCCCGGGGCACCAGGGCACGTCTGGCAGAACAGAAACGTCAACCACCCCGACACCAGAAACCGCAAATGGCCTCCTAGTCCGCACCTCACCCTGACTCAGCATCCCCTCTGAGCTCACCATTAAATTGAATTGTAAGGTCACGGCGTCATGCCAGAATTCGCCATGGCATCAAAGCCCCTCCCTTTCTGAAAAGCTAGCAGATCTGAATGGTCATTACAACATCATGAAGACAGTGCATGACCTTAGTGTCATGTTGACTAAATTAGAGGGGACAAATATGGGCATTTCACCATAAAACTAGACTTCCAATAGTCAGGGGGCGGGGCATAGGTGATGTCAGCTGTCCACATTATCATTGTCTTTAGATGTGGTCAGTGATCACACAGACAACGTTTGATATACGATCTGATCATGCACATGGGAGTTAAGTCAAGTAATGTAATGGCGAAAGGTCAAAGTTTGAGGCTTAGCCACGCCCACACCTTGATACTTATTTAAAATCCGACGGTTGAATTTTTTCCCCTTTGTCTTAAGAGCACATAGCAGATGTTTGAAGGTGATCGGTGAAAAGGGCGACGGGGCATCAAGGTCCAAACAACATGTGCGAAAACCACTAAATCAAGTACTTGGACCAAAATGGCCGACCTCCTGTGCGACTTTGCACTTGGCTCCAAGAGACTTTTTTGTAGGTCCTGAGACACTACATTAGTGTACCAAATTTCGTGATCCTCAGTCAAAGCTTGGCTTGGGGCTGACAGTTTTAATGGTCCTAGGGGGCGCTATTTCAGAAAATAGGCCACGCCCACAAACTTCAGCTGTCCAGTTCTATTGGGGGTCAGACTCAGATCACTCACCAGACATTTTGTGGCGATGTTACGATAATTGAAGAAATGAGAGGCAAACGTATTGCCATGGCGTGATGGCAAATTTCGCCATGCTCCCAAAGCCCTGCCTTTTTTCGAAACCTGCCAGTACTGCAGACCAAGTGACCTCAACTTGTCAGCTGCTATTTGCCAGAGATTGCTGTTGATTGGGTAAAAGGAATCCAATAGGGAGCTGTGAAAAAAAGAGTGGCGTGGCGACAGGTCAAAGTTTGAGGCTTAGCCACGCCCACACCTTTATACTTATTTAAAATCCGACGGTTGAAAATTTTCCTTTATGTCTTAAGAGTATATAGCAGAAGCTTGAAGGCGATTGGTGAAAAGGGCGATGGAGCATCACTCTCCAAACAACGTGTGCGAAAACCAGTAAATCGAGTACTTGGACCAAAATGGCTGACTTCCTGTGCAACTTTGCACTTGGCTCCAAGAGACTTTTTTGTAGGTCCTGAGACACCACATTAGTGTACCAAATTTCGAAATCCTCAGTCAAAGCATGGCTTGGGGCTGACAGTTTTAATGGTCCTAGGGGGCGCTATTTCAGAAAATAGGCCACGCCCACCGGATGTTCACATCAAATTTTTTTGGAGGCTGGACTAGGATCACTCACAAGAGGTTTTGTGGCGATATCTCTAGAAATGACGAAATGGTAGGCAAACGTAAGGCCACGTCGGTACGCCTGACTTCGCCGCGCCGCCACAGCCCCGCCTTCTGGAGAAAACTCCCATAAAGTGACGCCAAGCAACCCCAACTTGTCTTCAGTTTCCTGCTAGAAATATGGGGTGATTAGTTGAAAGGGCGAATTTTGGACAATTTCCCAGTAAAACTTGACCTTTTAAGGCGTGAGGGGGCGGGGCTTATGTGACATCATCAATCAACCATTCATTTGTCTTCGGGGGGCGATGACGATTGTCCATAGAAAATTACTTTAACTGTAATTCTTTCATTTATGAAATTATAGCAATTTGAATTTTTTTGGCGAGTGCTCGAACTTTGAGGCCTGGCCCCGCCTCTTCAGTATTTACGAAAAGTCAGTTTTATTTTCTCATTTGATTCGTCCATCGCTTCTGTTCGATCGCACATTATTTTTGAGACAATCGTGCGAAAAATGACCAAACTGTTTAACCAAATATAGAGCCTAGAAATGGCCAAAATGGGGTAAAAATGGCCACTTTAGTCCAAAATGGCCGACTTCCTGTTTGATATTGACCATGGGTGCAAGAGGCTTTTCTGTGCGTATTGTTGAATTCTACAGGTGTACCAAATTTTATCACTCTACTATGAAAAAAGGTCAATGCGGAGGGGTATTTTTAATTTTCCAGGGGGCGCTGTTGAAACACTTTTATACCAACTTTCACATTGCCAGTGAAATACGTAAATTTCACGCACTTTCTATATTGGGCCAGAATTTGGTGAGTTTTTGGATATGCTAAGACCCCCTAAAGGCCGTCCAAAGACGCGGAAGAAAAAAAAAGAAAAAAAAAGAAGAAAGAAAGAAAAATTAAAGCTGCAAGCAGCGTCGTTCGGCCCTCGCAGTGAAGCTGCTCGCCCTCCGTCCGCACCCCCTCCGCTCCATCCCCGATGCTCTCCAAACCCAGCTCCGCGCCGCTCCGTCCTGGCCGGCAGCCGGGGGCACCAGGGCACGTCTGGCAGAACAGAAACGTCAACCACCCCGACACCAGAAACCGTGAACGGCCTCCTCGTCCACACCTCACCCTGACTCAGCATCCCCCTCTGAGCCCAGCATTACACGTCTCACCACTAGGAGATACTCTTTCTTTACCACACTGGTGATGTGATGTTCAGTCTCGGCTAAATCGGAGGCTGTTTGTGGAAGTTACAGTCAAACGTAAGGTCACAGTGACACGCCAGAATTCGCCATGGCATCAAAGCCCCTCCCTTTCTGAAAAGCTAGCAGATCTGAATGGTCATTAAAACATCATGAAGACAGTGCATGACCTTAGTGTCATGTTGACTAAATTAGAGGGGACAAATATGGGCATTTCACCATAAAAAATAGACTTCCTGTAGTCAGGGGGCGGGGCTTAGGTGATGTCAGCTGTCCACATTGTTATTGTCTTGAGATGTGGTCAATGATCACACAGACACAGTTTGATATAGATCTGATCATGCACATGGGAGTTGTTAAGTCAAGTAATGTAATGGCGAAAGGTCAAAGTTTGAGGCTTAGCCACGCCCACACCTTTATACTTATTTAAAATCCGACGGTTGAATTTTTTCCTCAATGTCTTAAGAATATATAGCAGGAGTTTGAAGGTGATCGGTGGAAAGGGCGACGAGACATCATTCTCCTAATAACGTGTGCGAAAACCACTAAATCGAGTACTTGGACCAAAATGGCCGACCTCCTGTGCGACATTGCGCTTGGCTCCAAGAGACTTTTTTGTAGGTCCTGAGACACTACATTAGTGTGCCAAATTTCGTTATCCTCAGTCAAAGCATGGCTTGGGGCTGACAGTTTTAATGGTCCTAGGGGGCGCTATTTCAAAAAATAGGCCACGCCCACAAACTTCAGCTGTCCAATTCTATTAGGGGTCAGAGTAAGATCACTCATCAGAAATTGTGTGGCGATGTCACAATAATTGAAGAAATGAGAGACAAACATATTTCCATGGCGTGATGGCGAATTTCGCCATGCTCCCAAAGCCCCGCCTTTATTCGAAACCTGCCAGTACTATAGACCAAGTGACCTCAACTTGTCTGCTGCTATTAGCCAGTGATTGCTGGTGATTGGTTAAAAAGAGCCCAATAGGGAGCTGTGAAAAAAAGAGTGGCGTGGCGACAAGTCAAAGTTTGAGGCTTAGCCACGCCCACACCTTTATACTTATTTAAAATCCGACGGTTGAATTTTTTCCTCTATGTCTTAAGAGTATATAGCAGAAGTTTGAAGGCGATTGGTGAAAAGGGCAACGGAGCATCACTCTCCAAACAACGTGTGCGAAAACCACTAAATCGCGCACTTGGACCAAAATGGCCGACTTCCTGTGCGACTTTGCACTTGTCTCCAAGAGACTTTTTTGTAGGTCCTGAGACACCACATTAGTATACCAAATTTCGTAATCCTCAGTCAAAGCATGGCTTGGGGCTGTCAGTTTTAATGGTCCTAGGGGGCGCTATTTCAGAAAATAGACCACGCCCACCGGAATTCCACATCAGATTTTTTGGGGGGCCAGACTAGGATCACTCACAAGAAGTTTCGTGGCGATATCTTTAGAAATGACGAAATGGGAGGCAAACGTAAGGCCTAAGCGGTACACCTGATTTCGCCACGCCGCCACAGCCCCGCCTTCTACAGAAAACACCCATAAAGTGACGCCAAGCAACCCCAACTTGTCTTCAGTTACCCGCTACAAATTTGGGGTGATTATTGGAAAGGGCGAATTTTGGAAAATTTCCCAGTAAAACTTGACCTTTTAAGTCCTGAGGGGGCGGGGCTTATGTGACATCATCAATTGACCATTCATTTGTCTTCGGAGGGCGATGACGATTGTCCTTAGAACATTTCTTTAACTGTGATTCTTTCATTTATGACATTATAGCGATTTGAATTTTTTTGGGCGAGTGCTCGAACTTTGAGGCCTGGCCCCGCCCCTTCAGTATTTACGAAAAGTCAATTTTATTTTCTCATTTGAATCGTCCATCGCTTCTGTTCGATTGCACACTGTTTTTGAGACGATCGTGCGAAAAATGACCAAACTGTTTAACCAAATATAGACCCTAGAAATGGCCAAAACGGGGTCAAAATCGCCACTTTAGTCCAAAATGGCCGACTTCCTGTTTGATATTGACCATGGGTGCAAGAGGCTTTTCTGTGCATATTGTTGACTTCTACAAGTGTACCAAATTTCATCACTCTACTATGAAAAAAGGTCAAAGCGGAGGGGTATTTTTAATTTTCCAGGGGGCGCTGTTGAAACATTTTTTTACCAACTTTCACGTTGCCAGTGAAATATGTAAATTTCACGCACTTTCTATATTGGGCCAAAGTTTGGTGAGTTTTTGGATATGCTAAGACCCCCTAAAGGCCATCCAAAGACGCGGAAGAAAAAGAAAGAAAGAAATAATTAAAGCTGCAAGCAGCGTCGTTCGGCCCTCGCAGCGAAGCTGCTCGCCCTCCGTCCGCACCCCCTCCGCTCCATCCCCGACGCTCTCCAAACCCAGCTCCCCGCCGCTCCGTCCTGGCCGGCAGCCCGGGGCACCAGGGCACGTCCACAGACTGAAACGTCCACCACACCGACACCAAGAACAGCTAAAGTTCACCTCGTCCACACCTCACCTTGACTCAGCATCCCCTCTGAGCCTACCATTATATTACATGTCTCACCACTAGGGCATACTCTATCTTTACCACACTGTTGGTGTGATGACACAGACCAACTTTAGTGCTTTTCTCCCCATGTTTATTAAAGTTATCGAAAGTTAAAGTTATCTAGGGGGCGCTGTGATCAAGTCCAGAAAAATCCCATTGAGGTCAGCTTTGGTTGACAAAGACAGTTTTCTGTTATTTTGGCATCAAACGGACGTTGTGTGTGTTATCTAAAGCCAGTGAGCTGAAAGGGGCGGAGCTACAGGGATTTGAACCAACAACCACATCAATGTGCTTGGTGCAGTCACGTGATGTCACAAGCCAAGTATAATGCCATTCTGACTTTGACTTTAGAAGTTAATAAAGTTTGAACCCTTCTAGGGGGCGTTGTGATCATTTACAACTAAATGCCATAGAGGTCATCTTTGGTCATCAAAGATGGTTTTCTGTTAATTTGGCATCAATCAAACGTTGCATGGGTCATCTAGAGACAAAAAGCTGTAAGTGGGCGGAGTTAAAGTGAATTGAACAATTGATCACATACATGTGTTGATGGCAGTTGTGTGATTACTCCCACAAAGTTTGATGTAGTTTGCAGCTTTTTTGCAGAAGTTACAAAGGTTTTTTGTATCTAGGGGGCGCTGTCCCAAATTTAGGAAATATTCCATGAAGAAGTTTGTAGGTTGATGACAGTCATTTGTGTGCAGTTTGGTGTGAATTGCATCATGCATGTGTTATTCAGGGCCTAATATCTGTCAGGGGGCGGAGCTAAAGCGATATCAACAACTTACCACAGGATTGTGGTGGGTGCCATTGTGTGAGTACACATAGCAAGTTTGGTGCAGTTACGACCTCATCTGTAGGAGTTATTACAGTTTTAATGGTGTGTAGGGGGCGCTGTGGTGACATTACACAACTTTCACCAACCGTGTGTGCCTCGTTGAATAAAGGGCATGATTGTTGATTGCCATGTTCAGTCTCGGGCAGATCGGAGACTGTTAGTGGAAGTTACAGTCAAACGTAAGGTCACAGCATCACGCCAGAATTCACCATGGCATCAAAGCCCCTCCCTTTCTGAAAAGCTATCAGATCTGAATGGTCATTACAACATCATGAAGACAGTGCATGACCTTAGTGTCATGTTGACTAAATTAGAGGGGACAAATATGGGCATTTCACCATAAAACAGTAGACTTCCTGTAGTCAGGGGGCGGGGCTTAGGTGATGCCAGCTGTCCACATTGTCACTGTCTTGAGATGTGGTCAGTGATCACACAAAGTTTGAAATTGATCTGATCATGCACATGGGAGTTATTAAGTCAAGTAACGTAATGGCGACTGGTCAAAGTTTGAGGCTTAGCCACGCCCACACCTTTATACTTATTTAAAATCCGACGGTTGAATGTTTTCCTCTATGTCTTAAGAGTATATAGCAGGAGTTTGAAGGTGATCGGTGGAAAGGGCGACGAGATATCATTCTCCTAATAACGTGTGCGAAAACCACTAAATCGCGTACTTGGACCAAAATGGCCGACCTCCTGTGCGACATTGCGCTTGGCTCCAAGAGACTTTTTTGTAGGTCCTGAGACACTACATTAGTGTGCCAAATTTCGTGATCCTCAGTCAAAGCATGGCTTGGGGCTGACAGTTTTAATGGTCCTAGGGGGCGCTATTTCAGAAAATAGGCCACACCCACAAACTTCAGCTGTCCAATTCTATTAGGGGTCAGAGTAGGATCACTCATCAGAAAGTGTGTGGCGATGTCACAATAATTGAAGAAATGAGAGACAAACATATATCCATGGCGTGATGGCGAATTTCGCCATGCTCCCAAAGCCCCGCCTTTACTCGAAACCTGCCAGTACTATAGACCAAGTGACCTCAACTTGTCTGCTGCTATTAGCCAGTGATTGCTGGTGATTGGTTAAAAGGAGCCCAATAGGGAGCTGTGAAAAAAAGAGTGGCGTGGCGACAGGTCAAAGTTTGAGGCTTAGCCACGCCCACACCTTTATACTTATTTAAAATCCGACGGTTGAATTTTTTCATCTATGTCTTAAGAGTGTATAACAGATGTTTGAAGGTGATTGGTGATAAGGGTGATGGAGCATCCTTCTCCAAACAACGTGTGCAAAAACCACTAAATCGAGTACTTGGACCAAAATGGCCGACTTCCTGTGCGACTTCGCACTTAACTCCAAGAGACTTTTTTGTAGGTCCTGAGACACCACATTAGTGTACCAAATTTCGTACTCCTCAGTCAAAGCAAGGCTTGGGGCTGACAGTTTTAATGGTCCTAGGGGGCGCTATTTCAGAAAATAGGCCACGCCCACCGGATGTTCACATCAGATTCTTTTGGGGGCCGGACTAGGATCACTCCCAAGAAGTGTCGTGGCGATATCTCTAGAAATGACGAAATGGGAGGCAAACGTAAGGCCACGTCGGTACGCCTGATTTCGCTGCGCCGCCACAGCCCCGCCTTCTGCAGAAAACTCCCATAAAGTGACGCCAAGAAACCCCAACTTGTCTTCAGTTAGCTGCTACAAATTTGGGATGATTATTTGAAAGGGTGAATTTTGGAAAATTTCCCAGTAAAACTTGACCTTTTAAGTCCTGAGGGGGCGGAGCTTACGTGACATCATCAATCGACCATTCATTTGGCTTCGGGGGGCGATGACGATTGTCCATAGAACATTACTTTAACTGTAATTCTTTCATTTATGAAATTATAGCAATTTGAATTTTCTTGGCGAGTGCTCAAACTTTGAGGCCTGGCCCCGCCCCTTCAGTATTTACGAAAAGTCAATTTTATTTTCTCATTTGAATCATCCATCGCATATGTTCGATCGCACACTATTTTTGAGACGATCGTGCGAAAAATGACCAAACTGTTCAACCAAATATAGACCCTAGAAATGGCCAAAATGGCTAAAAATCGCCATTTCAACCTAAAATGGCCGACTTCCTGTTTGATATTGACCATGGTTGCAAGAGACTTTTCCGTGTGGACTGTTGAGTACTACAAGTATACCAAATTTCATAACTGTACGATAAACTAAGCTTTATGGAGAGGGGTATTTTTCACTTTCTAGGGGGCGCTGTTCAGCCACTTTTTTATGAACTTTCGCATTGCCAGTGAAATACGTAAATTTCACGCACTTTCTATATTGGGCCAGAATTTGGTGACTTTTTGGATATGCTAAGACCCCCTAAAGGCCAGCCAAAGACGCGGAAGAAAAAAGAAAGCGTAATAATAATAAACGGAGCAGATACAATAGGCCTTCGCAGCTTCACTGCTCGGGCCTAATAAGAAACGAAGCAGATACAATAGGCCTTCGCAGCTTCACTGCTCGGGCCTAATAAACGGAGCAGATACAATAGGCCTTCGCAGCGCTTCGCTGCTCGGGCCTAAAAATTAAAGCTGCAAGCAGCGTCGTTCGGCCCTCGCAGCGAAGCTGCTCGCCCTCCTTCCGCACCCCCTCCGCTCCATCCCCGACGCTCTCCAAACCCAGCTCCGCGCTTGTCCATCCTGGACGGCAGCCGGGGGCACCAGGGCACGTCTGGCAGAACAGAAAGTCAACCACCCCGACACCAGAAACCGTGAACGGCCTCCTCGTCCACACCTCACCCTGATTCAGCATCCCCTCTGAGCCCAGCATTACACGTCTCACCACTAGGAGATACTCTATCTTTACCACACTGGTGATGTGATGTTCAGTCTCTGGCAAATCGGAGGCTGTTTGTGGAAGTTACAGTCAAACGTAAGGTCACAGCGTCACGCCAGAAATCGCCATGGCATCAAAGCTCCTCCCTTTCTGAAAAGCTATCAGATCTGAATAGTCATTAGAACATCATGAAGACAGTGCATGACCTTAGTGTCATGTTGACTAAATTAGAGGGGACAAATATGGGCATTTCACCATAAAACAGAAGACTTCCTGTAGTCAGGGGGCGGGGCTTAGGTGATGCCAGCTGTCCACATTGTCACTGTCTTCAGATGTGGTCAGTGATCACACGGACAAAGTTTGAAATTGATCTGATCATGCACAAGGGAGTTATTGAGTCAAGTAACGTAATGGCGACTGGTCAAAGTTTGAGGCTTAGCCACGCCCACACCTTTATACTTATTTAAAATCCGACGGTTGAATCTTTTCCTCTATGTCTTAAGAGTATATAGCAAGAGTTTGAAGGTGATCGGTGGAAAGGGCGACGAGACATCATTCTCCTAATAACGTGTGCGAAAACCACTAAATCGAGTACTTGGACCAAAATGGCCGACCTCCTGTGCGACATTGCGCTTGGCTCCAAGAGACTTTTTTGTAGGTCCTGAGACACTACATTAGTGTGCCAAATTTCGTGATCCTCAGTCAAAGCACGGCTTGGGGCTGACAGTTTTAATGGTCCTAGGGGGCGCTATTTCAGAAAATAGGCCACGCCCACAAACTTCAGCTGTCCAATTCTATTAGGGGTCAGAGTAGGATCACTCATCAGAAATTGTGTGGCGATGTCACAATGATTGAAGAAATGAGAGACAAACGTATTTCCATGGCGTGATGGCGAATTTCGCCATGCTCCCAAAGCCCCGCCTTTATTCGAAAGCTGCCAGTACTATAGACCAAGTGACCTCAACTTGTCTGCTGCTATTTGCCAGTGATTGCTGGTGATTGGTTAAAAGGAGTCCAATAGGGAGCTGTGAAAAAAAGAGTGGCGTGGCGACAGGTCAAAGTTTGAGGCTTAGCCACGCCCACACCTTTATACTTATTTAAAATCCGTAGGTTGAATTTTTTCCCCTTTGTCTTAAGAGTCTATAGCAGAAGTTTGAAGGTGATTGGTGAAAAGGGCAATGGTGTAACACTCTCCAAACAACGTGTGCGAAAACCACTAAATCGACTACTTGGACCAAAATGGCCGACTTCCTGTGCGACTTTGCACTTGGCTCCAAGAGACTTTTTTGTAGGACCGGAGACACCACATTAGTGTACCAGATTTCGTACTCCTCAGTCAAAGCATGGCTAGGGGCTGACAGTTTTAATGGTCCTAGAGGGCGCCATTTCAGAAAATAGGCCACGCCCACAAACTACAGCTGTCCAAATCTATTGGGGGTCAGACTAGGATCACTCACCAGACATTTTGTGGTGATGGCACGATAATTGAAGAAATGAGAGGCAAACGTATTGCCATGGCGTGATGGTGAATTTTGCCATGCTCCCAAAGCCCCGCCTTTTTTCAAAACCTGCCAGTACTGGAGACTAAGTGACCTCAACTTGTCAGCTGCTATTCGCCAGAGATTGCTGGCGATTGGGTAAAAGGAGTCCAATAGGTAGCTGTGAAAAAAAGAGTGGCGTGGTGACAGGTCAAAGTTTGAGGCTTAGCCACGCCCACACCTTTATACTTATTTAAAATCCGACGGTTGAATTTTTTCCTTTATGTCTTAAGAGTCTATAGCAGAAGTTTGAAGGCGATTGGTGAAAAGGGCGATGGAGCATCACTCTCCAAACAACGTGTGCGAAAACCACTAAATCGAGTACTTGGACCAAAATGGCCGACTTCCTGTGCGACTTTGCACTTGGCTCCAAGAGACTTTTTTGTAGGTCCTGAGACACCACATTAGTGTGCCAAATTTCATAATCCTCAGTCAAAGCATGACTTGGGGCTGACAGTTTTAATGGTCCTAGGGGGCGCTATTTCAGAAAATAGGCCACGCCCACCGGATGTTCACATCACATTTTGTGGGGGGCTGAACTAGGATCACTCCCAAGAGGTTTTGTGGCGATATCTCTAGAAATGACAAAATGGGAGGCAAACGTAAGGCCTAAGCGGTATGCCTGACTTCGCCGCGCCGCCACAGCCCCGCCTTCTGGAGAAAACTCCCATAAAGTGACGCCAAGCAACCCCAACTTGTCTTCAGTTACCCGCTACAAATTTGGGGTGGTTATTGGAAAGGGTGAATTTTGGAAAATTTCCCAGTAAATCTTGACCTTTTAAGTCCTGAGGGGGCGGGGCTTATGTGACATCATCAATCGACCATTCATTTGTCTTCGGAGGTCGACGACGATTGTCCTTAGAACATTTCTTTAACTGTAATTCTTTCATTTATGAATCTATAGCAATTTGAATTTTTTTGGCGAGTGCTCAAACTTTGAGGCCTGGTCCCGCCCCTTCAGTATTTACGAAAAGTCAATTTTATTGTCTCATTTTAATCGTCCATCGCTTCTGTTCGATCGCACACTATTTTTGAGACGATCGTGCGAAAAATGACCAAACTGTTAAACCAAATATAGACCCTAGAAATGGCCAAAACGGGGTCAAAATGGCCACTTTAGTCCAAAATGGCCGACTTCCTGTTTGATATTGACCATGGGTGCAAGAGGCTTTTCTGTGCGTATTGTTGAGTTCTACAAGTGTACCAAATTTCATCACTCTACTATGAAAAAAGGTCAAAGCGGAGGGGTATTTTTAATTTTCCAGGGGGCGCTGTTGAAACATTTTTTTACCAACTTTCACGTTGCCAGTGAAATACGTAAATTTCACGCACTTTCTATATTGGGCCAGAATTTGGTGACTTTTTGGATATGCTAAGACCCCCTAAAGGCCATCCAAAGACGCGGAAGAAAAAAAAAGAAAAAAAAAAAAAAAGAAAAAAAAAATAAATAAACGGAGCAGATACAATAGGCCTTCGCAGCTTCACTGCTCGGGCCTAATTAAAGCTGCAAGCAGCGTCGTTCGGCCCTCGCAGCGAAGCTGCTCGCCCTCCTTCCGCACCCCCTCCGCTCCATCCCCTACGCTCTCCAAACCCAGCTCCGCGCTTCTCCGTCCTGGCCGGCAGCCGGGGGCACCAGGGCACGTCTGGCAGAACAGAAAGTCAACCACCCCGACACCAGAAACCGTGAACGGCCTCCTCGTCCACACCTCACCCTGACTCAGCATCCCCTCTGAGCCCACCATTACACGTCTCACCACTAGGAGATACTCTATCTTTACCACACTGGTGATGTGATGTTCAGTCTCGGGCAAATCGGAGGCTGTTTGTGGAAGTTACAGTCAAACGTAAGGTCACAGCGTCACGCCAGAAATCGCCATGGCATCAAAGCCCCTCCCTTTCTGAAAAGCTATCAGATCTGAATGGTCATTACAACATCATGAAGACAGTGCATGACCTTAGTGTCATGTTGACTTAATTAGAGGGGACAAATATGGGCATTTCACCATAAAACAGTAGACTTCCTGTAGTCAGGGGGCGGGGCTTAGGTGATGTCAGCTGTCCACATTGTCACTGTCTTCACATGTGGTCAGTGATCACACAGACAAAGTTTGACATTGATCTGATCATGCACATGGGAGTTATTAAGTCATGTAACGTAATGGCGACTGGTCAAAGTTTGAGGCTTAGCCACGCCCACACCTTTATACTTATTTAAAATCCGACGGTTGAATTTTTTCCTCTATGTCTTAAGAGTATATAGAAGGAGTTTGAAGGTGATCGGTGGAAAGGACGACGAGACATCATTCTCCTAATAACGTGTGCAAAAACCACTAAATCGAGTACTTGGACCAAAATGGCCGACCTCCTGTGCGACATTGTACTTGGCTCCAAGAGACTTTTTTGTAGGTCCTGAGACACTACATTAGTGTGCCAAATTTCGTGATCCTCAGTCAAAGCATGGCTTGGGGCTGATAGTTTTAATGGTCCTAGGGGGCGCTATTTCAGAAAATAGGCCACGCCCACAAACTTCAGCTGTCCAATTCTATTAGGGGTCAGAGTAAGATCACTCATCAGAAATTGTGTGGTGATGTCACAATGATTGAAGAAATGAGACACAAACGTATTTCCATGGCGTGATGGTGAATTTCGCCATGATCCCAAAGCCCCGCCTTTATTCGAAACCTGCCAGTACTATAGACCAAGTGACCTCAACTTGTCTGCTGCTATTTGCCAGTGAATGGTGGTGATTGGTTAAAAGGAGTCCAATAGGGAGCGGTGAAAAAAAAGAGTGGCGTGGCGACAGGTCAAAGTTTGAGGCTTAGCCACGCCCACACCTTTATACTTATTTAAAATCCGTAGGTTGAATTTTTTCCCCTTTGTCTTAAGAGTCTATAGCAGAAGTTTGAAGGTGATTGGTGAAAAGGGCGATGGTGCAACACTCTCCAAACAACGTGTGCGAAAACCACTAAATCGAGTACTTGGACCAAAATGGCCGACTTCCTGTGCGACTTGGTTCTTGGCTCCAAGAGACTTTTTTGTAGGTCCTGAGACACCACATTAGTGTACCAAATTTCGTAATCCTCAGTCAAAGCATGGCTTGGGGCTGACAGTTTTAATGCTCCTAGGGGGCGCTATTTCAGAAAATAGGCCACGCCCACCGGATTTTCACATCACATTTTTTGGGGGGCAGGACTAGGATCACTCCCAAGAAGTTTCGTGGCGATATCTTTAGAAATGACGAAATGGGAGGCAAACGTAAGGCCTAAGTGGTACGCCTGACTTCGCCGTGCCGCCACAGCCCCGCCTTCTGCAGAAAACTCCCATAAAGTGACGCCAAGCAACCCCAACTTGTCTTCAGTTAACTGGTACAAATTTGGGATGATTATTTGAAAGGGCGAATTTTAGAAAATTTCCCAGTAAAACTTGACCTTTTAAGTCCTGAGGGGGCGGGGCTTATGTGACATCATCAATCGACCATTCATTTGTCTTCGGGGGGCGATGACGATTGTCCACAGAAAGTTACTTTAACTGTAATTCTTTCATTTATGAAATTATAGCAATTTGAATTTTTTTGGCGAGTGCTCGAACTTTGAGGCCTGGCCCCGCCCCTTCAGTATTTACGAAAAGTCAATTTTATTTTCTCATTTGAATCGTCCATCGCTTCTGTTCGATTGCACACTATTTTTGAGACGATCGTGCGAAAAATGACCAAACTGTTCAACCAAATATAGACCCTAGAAATGGCCAAAATGGCTAAAATTCGCCATTTCAACCCAAAATGGCCGACTTCCTGTTTGATATTGACCATGGTTGCAAGAGACTTTTCTGTGCGGACTGTGGAGTACTACAAGTATACCAAATTTCATAACCGTACGATAAACTAAGCTTTATGGAGAGGGGTATTTTTCACTTTCTAGGGGGCGCTGTCCAGCCACTTTTTTACGAACTTTCACATCGCCAGTGAAATACGTAAATTTCACGCACTTTCTATATTGAGCCAGAATTTGGTGACTTTTTGAATATGCTAAGACCCCCTAAAGGCCATTCAAAGACGCGGAAGAAAAAAGAAAGAAAGAAAGAAAGAAAGAAAGAATAAACGGAGCAGATACAATAGGCCTTCGCAGCTTCACTGCTCGGGCCTAAAAATAATAAACGGAGCAGATACAATAGGCCTTCGCAGCTTCACTGCTCGGGCCTAATAATAAACAGAGCAAAAACAAGAGGCCTTCGCAGCGCTTTCGCTGCTCGGGCCTAATAAATGTGAGCCCCCATGAAAAATGTTTTAATTATTCATTTAAGGTAACTAACATCACACACTTCCTTTCATGCATACTCAAACTTTAAACATTATCGGTGCAAAATATGTTCTCACATATGTACATACCAAATAAATACTTCAATAAAACATCAAACTCTTTGGCTGCTTCTCCTCTCACTTAAAATGTCAAAATATGACAGATCCCAGGTTTAGTTTTAGAGATATTTTGTTGATTTAGGCCAGTTTTAATTAAACTATTTATTTTTTATGTACATATGTAAGAACATATTTTGCACAGACGTTTTGTTTAAGTATGCTTGATGACAGATCCCAGGTTTAGTTTTTAAGACATTTTGTTGACATACATACAGTTTCTTTCACACACAGCAGTAAGTTCTGAGAATTTTCACTTCCTGTTTATTATGAAAAATATTCTGATTATTTAAGACAAATTTGCATAGATATTGTGTTTTAGAACATCAAAAGTAATCATCTTTTGTCAGAAACACAAATAACATCAATGGGATTTAAATGTGAGCCTCCAAATGTTCATCACAACTAAAATCCAACCAACATCATCTTTGGCTCAGAGGAGTATCACATTTACATTCCCTAAATCCCAAAATCACCTGCTGACATTTTTAGCCTAAATCAAGACCGGGATTAAAAATAAATGAAGCACTTTTCTGAAAAGTAGGATTAACTTTTGACATTTCCAGAGCCGATGAATACCAAAAGCTTGAACTTGCGACCTGCAGTCCTTAAGTAGAAACAACGTGGTGTGGTGAAAGAGCAGAGAAGAGTCTGCAAAGTGCATCTTAAATAGGAACTGATTTAATGCGAGCACCTAGGAACAAATGCCTAAAATAAAATCGGTTTAACTGCAAAACATCAGCATTTTGAAATTCTGCTGCATGGGATAAACTCTTGAAGTTGTTGTTAATTTGTGAGCAATCATAGTGATGTTGGCACCGTAGAGAGACGGCAAACACATGAGCACAAGCGCTCCTCTCTGCTTGTGATATGTTGCAATACTGCAGCTCCAACTGAACAGCAAATTACTTCTTCTATGTCGGTAAAGGTTCTGTCACCCCCTGTTAAATGATAAATGATAAATGACCCGCACTTGTATAGCGCCTCTCAGAGTAAGGACTCCACAGCGCTTTACACTACAGTGTATCATTCATCCATTCACACACACATTCACACACTGATGGTGATGAGCTACGATGTAGCCACAGCTGCCCTGGGGCGTACTGACAGAGGCGATGTTGCAGTAGTGGTCTCTGCAGGCCGTAAAGTAGGAGTGACAGGTTGTCTGATCGGCTCTGAAAGGCATTGTTTAGAATTAGCAGATCAAGTTTTATTTATTTATTTATTTATTTATTTATTTATTTATTATTGAGAGATCAACTGCAAATTCTTCTTCCGGTCGGTGGACTGGAAATCAAAACTAGGAATCGAAATTTAAAAATTTGAACTATTCCAGGAAAAACTGACAGTTAATCTCATTTCCGATCGACGTGCGATGCTCAATGTCCAGCCCTGCTAATTACCCATATTGTGGTCCCATCACATTCAAAATTGGTGCATATGCTGTAAAATCTTATTAATTCACCTTACTTGAAAAAAGCATGCAGACTGATTCGATTCAATTCAAATATACTTTATTAATCCCAGAGGGAAATTAGAGTTTCAGTACACACAATTCTGAGATCAGACATACATTCATAGACACATGACAAGAATTGGTGACTGTGGTCATTCGCAACCTGAGTCGCGCTACCTTAATAGAGATCAGAGGGTTTATACATGAGGATTGGTTCAGGTGGAGGGAAAAAAAGGCACTACAGAGTTACCCTCCACAGGGAGGGCAGCTTTGCTATGCAAGAAACACCTCTGACAGAAATGCAACAGACTTCACACAACATGAGTGTCCACTAGGTGGAGAGGTAGGGTTGGGGACTCTCCTCACATCAGTGCATGCAGCCGCGATAAGCAGCGCTCTTCACCTCCGTTTGAACAGGGGAGGGAAGTAGTTGGGTTTAGAAAGCACAGTGACTCCTGGAAACGATTCAGCGGCCTTCACCGGTCGGAGTCCCGCCCAGGCTGGGATAGGGAGACAGAGTTGCCATGGCGACAGTAGCATTCCACATTTCTTCTGAGGGGGAGTAATCACTTCAGCCTCACAGGCTCAAGGGCACCAGATTCAGATAAGTTTGCACTTAAAATAAAATGTACATGGTTAGGTTATTATGTGTTGGAACCACTTATACTTAAAAAGTAAACTGCTCTTAAGAAGAAGAAGCAGAAGAAGGAGAAGGAGAAATCTTTTCTATAGCGCCTCTCAAGATAAAAATCACGAGGCGCTTCACAAAAACAAAAAATGGAAAATGTAGAAAATAATTTAGAAAACTATTCAAAATATATTTAAAATGAGCAAAAATTGACAATTGTGATTAAAAAATGTAAAGAAAGAGAGAGAGTGAATAGGAAAGAGGGAAATCAGTGGATCCTGAGGAAAGTGGAATAGGTGGGGAGAGCAGAACAAGGAGAGGGTGGTGAAGGTCATACCAAAACCAGCTTGAACAAGTGAGTCTTCAGCTGCTTTTTAAAGGAGACCACTGAGTCCACTGATCTCAGGCTCAGGGGGAGAAAGTTCCAGGCTGGGGGCCACAGCAGCAAATGATCTGTCACCTTTGGTCTGGTGCTGCACAACCAGGCTAGGTTGTGCAAATTACTATAAAATTTCCAAGTACTATGTACTGCAACTTTACAGTACTACTGTCTGTGATTTGCATTTATAACAATTCAAGTACTTTCTAAACCTTATCGGTACCAAATTAGTGCTCAAACACCTTCACCTTCGCCTTTCCTTCATCTGTAAGAAATCTTTGAAACTTTATGAAGTCATGTGACAACGTTCCGGGATGCAAAATGTAACCTGCAGGAAAAATGGGATTGCTGCATTTGGGTTTGAAAGTTGAAGTTTGAGATCTAATCCACCCTCCAAATGTAAAGCTTTTACATTAATGTGTCATGACTCCCAGTCTTTCACCCTCCTCTGCCTCCTCATCAATCCCTCAGCCACTTTATTCATCTCACCTGTCCCTGTCATCAGCTCATTACACACACCTGCTTCCCCTGCTATATATTCACCAGCCAGCCACCAGTCCCCTTCCAGATTATTAAACGCTCTTTTCCAGCCTTTCACCTTGCCTGATCACAGCCTCCGGACCTCGGGTTTTTTTTTCGCCTGACCCCTGCCTTCAACTCTGCCTGCCACCATGACCCTCGCCTGTCTACTACCACGTCTCCAGCCTGCTCCCTGTACCTGCTTGTCCCGATCTGGTTTTGATCATCGACATATACAGTGGGACAAAAAAGTATTTAGTCAGCCACCGATTGTGCAAGTTCTCCCACTTAAAATGATGACAGAGGCCAGTAATTTTCATCATAGGTACACTTCAACTGTGAGACAGAATGTGAAAAAAATCCATGAATTCACATGGCAGGATTTTTAAAGAATTTATTTGTAAATCAGGGTGGAAAATAAGTATTTGGTCAATAACAAAAATTCAACTCAATACTTTGTAA
The DNA here is from genome assembly GCF_043380555.1 of Nothobranchius furzeri. Taxonomy (NCBI): domain Eukaryota; kingdom Metazoa; phylum Chordata; class Actinopteri; order Cyprinodontiformes; family Nothobranchiidae; genus Nothobranchius; species Nothobranchius furzeri. Next base: position 52,896,818 of record NC_091753.1, on the reverse strand, counting down.
CATAACCTTTGTTGGCAATAACAGAGGTCAAACGATTGCTATAGGTCTTTACCAGGTTTGCACACACAGTAGCAGGCATTTTGGCCCATTCCTCCATGCAGATCTTCTCGAGAGCAGTGATGTTTTGGGGCTGTCGCCGAGCAACACAGACTTTCAACTCCCTCCGCAGATTTTCTATGGGGTTGAGGTCTGGAGACTGGCTAGGCCACTCCAGGACTTTCAAATGCTTCTTACGGAGCCACTCCTTTGTTGCCCGGGCGGTGTGTTTGGGATCATTGTCGTGTTGGAAGACCCAGCCACGTTTCATCTTCAAAGCTCTCACTGGTGGAAGGAGGTTTTGGCTCAGCATCTCACGATACATGGCCCCAATCATTCTGTCCTTAACACGGGTCAGTCGTCCTGTCCCCTTAGCAGAAAAACAGCCCCAAAGCATGATGTTCCCACCCCCATGCTTCACTGTAGGTATGGTGTTCTTGGGATGCACTCAGTAGTCTTCTTCCTCCAAACACGACAAGTTGAGTTTATACCAAAAAGTTCTACTTTGGTTTCATCTGACCACATGACATTCTCCCAATCCTCTGCTGTATCATCCATGTGCTCTCTGGCAAACTTCAGACGGGCCTGGACATGCACTGGCTTCAGCAGCGGAACACGTCTGGCACTGCAGGATTTGATTCCCTGCCGTTGTAGTGTGTTACTGATGGTGACCTTTGTTACTGTGGTCCCAGCTCTCTGCAGGTCATTCAGCAGGTCCCCCCGTGTGGTTCTGGGATTCTTGCTCACCGTTCTCATGATCATTTTGACCCCACGGGATGAGATCTTGCGTGGAACCCCAGATCGAGGGAGAATATCAGTGGTCTTGTATGTCTTCCATTTTCTGATAATTGCTCCCACAGTTGATTTTTTCACACCAAGCTGCTTGCCTATTGTAGATTCACTCTTCCCAGTCTGGTGCAGGTCTACAATTCTTTTCCTGGTGTCCTTCAAAAGCTCTTTGGTCTTGGCCATAGTGGAGTTTGGAGTCTGACTGTTTGAGGCTGTGGGCAGGTGTCTTTTATACAGATAATGAGTTCAAACAGGTGCCATTAATACAGGTAACGAGTGGAGGACAGAAAAGCTTCTTAAAGAAGATGTTACAGGTCTGTGAGAGCCAGAGATTTTCCTTGTTTGAAGTGACCAAATACTTATTTTCCACCCTGATTTACAAATAAATTCTTTAAAAATCCTGCCATGTGAATTCATGGATTTTTTTTCACATTCTGTCTCTCACAGTTGAAGTTTACCTTTGATGTAAATTACTGACCTCTGTCATCATTTTAAGTGGGAGAACTTGCACAATCGGTGGCTAACTAAATACTTTATTGCCCCACTGTATACTGGACAATTCATTCCAATAGCACGTTTTTGAGGCCAAATGGGAGGTGGCCACCACCGCCATTTTGACCGTGTCACACATTCCGTCAAGCCCAGACAATTCCACAAATGGGAAGAGAGGTGGAGCTGAGGTTGTGGCTGTAAGGCTGGGATCAACTGACAACACCCGGTCGAACTAGCTACAAGCTAACCTGAAGCTAACCCAAAGCTAACGCGGAGGTGGGAGCTAAGCCAACGGAGGTAGCAACCTAGCTACAACCGGAGTTAACTGTGCACAACACCAGAGCTTCTGAGTCAGAGATCTGCCGGGTAAAACCAGGTGGAACACAGAGGTCTCCCAAAAGCTGCTGAAAGCCGGCAGCCTGCGCAGCAGACAGATGCCGCGATCAGACAGAGATGCGCCGAGCTGCGGGGAAGGGGGAAAACGGGTGGAAAACATCGGCCTCCCGAGAGCTCCACAAGCCGATAGTCGGAACCCAGCTCCACCAACATGTTATATTTCAACCCATTTTCTAAAGTGCTGCATTATGTTAAATGCACTGGGTTTTACCCTACTACATTTAAATTTCATGGTAGTACATGTTAAAATCTAAGCTCAGCTCGGCAGCGACCTAAAATACATAAATATAATTTTATTTACCGAAAAAAATGAAGTGGAGACTCCTTGGATGCTCTATTAGTGCAATTAATGCCACAGCAAGTCATTTTGTCCAACAATTGCACAAATAATATCCAAAAAAGAATACACAAACACAGAGACTCAAAATCCCGGAGCAGTTTCCAAGACAGACTGAGGCTCTACTGAGGCCTTTCCACGGAGCTAGCTCTGCGGTCACGTGGGTCTGATGCTCATTAATTATACAGAATTTTAGGCTTTTAATACACAAACAGAAGAGTGAGAAAAAAATGCACCCCCCTCAGAGTTGTCATGAGTGTAAACTAGATCTATTAAACCAAAAACATGTTTTGGTACCAGGCTGTATTTATTTCTGCTGTGAAATTGGTATTTTTAACATGGGAGTCAATGAGGATTTGCTCGTTTCTGACACCAGCCCCCAGTGGATGAGGGTGGAACTGCAATTTTTGGTACTTCCGGGTTGGGCCCAATTTTAGAGCAGCATAGTGGGGGCCCCTCTCCGACTCTGTCTCCTGCCTCGCCCTCCTCTGGTAACGCTACATCAATAAAGACTTTTTAATAAACTTTTACTGTGTTTGGTGTCATCACAGGTCTTCCAAGTTCTGGTCGTGACATAATGGCTTTATTTTCCACTTGTATCAAATTGTTTTACTACTTCAAAATTAGTTTGAAATATCTTTGGGAAACAGACCATTTCCCTTTATTTGATAAGTGTTTATACACACTTGATTTATCTATTAAGTTATAGATTGTATTTTTCTTTTATTTTCTCATTTTATTTTATTATATATGTAGTACTTGATGTGAGTCTGAAAAGTTTTCTCTGTTCCATAGGAACGTTTTCACACAAATTACCCAAGAAGAGTATATTATACAGAATCATGAATTAATAAGACTTTCAATTGCTTTTATGCTGTATTAATTTCTGTCATTATGCATTTTACAAAGTGGTCCAGCATAAATGTAATTAAAGAGCTGAATGCTTTCTGTTCCCATGCATCGAGAACATTCATCAGGTTTAGTGTCAGTGTGAGATTATTCCGAGCCTAATTCCTGTTTTTATGCTCCGTAAGTGTCTCATACTAATGAACTGTAAGATTCAGGGGAAGAAACAAGTAGCTGAAACAGTTTAGAGTGGAAACGTTTTCCCCTCTGTAGCATTTGCATCTCCAGTTTAAGGATATGATAAATGTGAGAGAATAATTACGCAGAATCTTCAACCGGTGTAATTAAGCTGTCAGTTGCTGCTGTGGCCATTGACTCTGGCATCGTTTCTGTTTGGGCACGTTGCCAACAAGAAAAACCCAGCTAATAGACCCATTAGCACTCAAAGTTTTGTCCCTTGTCAGCGTTGAAATGCCTTTAGATACACCGAGATGAATTCACAGAGTTTCGCTCAGCGGCCCAGTTGCCATTAATATGACTTAAACTGCTTTCTTTATGACATCGTCTCGATTGCCTTCTTTATTATCCCTCCGACCACAATAAAATCGGACTAACGCACATTCATACTGCAGTGATGAATCCAGAGAGCAGCAACATTTAGCAGCAGGAACAAAAAAAAATGTAATCAAGTGTGACATTTATATCAGAATGAGGCTCTTTGGATGGAAGCCATTGTGCCAATGAGGTAATCTCAAAGTACTCATCACATTCTTCTTACCCCACTTTCCGATTTTCAATCAAAACTATAAAATAGGCTGTCATGTCCTATAAGATAGCGGTTTATCTTTTTGAGGATTTTTGAATGAAATGCAGGACAATCAATGTAGTGAACTGCAGACATAATTTTTTTTAAAGTCGACTGTCAAGTAATGAAAATCGAGTCGACTTTGACTAGTTGTTGATGACGTCATAAACCTAAAGCGGGGGGGGGGGGGGCTTTGGTTCGCTGGAGTTTTTGACAGTTAAAATTGCGCCCACATTTTCAAAGTTAAACACATTTCTTTTAACAACGGTAGTTCCTGCTTCAGCCCTCTCCCCCCTCCCCCTGCGCAGCGGCCGCAAACTCACTGATGCGCCTGCAGCCTCTCAGAGTTCCTGCTGCTCTAAACATTAAAATAATTATTTCATTTTCTGTTCCTCACTTCTGATTACCTTCAATGGTGTCTGTTTGTTGCAACCACCAGGTACAAAAACTAACTTGTTTTATCCGACTACAATCCTAAAGAGAAACTGCTACGTGGGTTCATATATATTCACCTCATGAGTTACCTTTGAACTGCAGTTCTAAAGATCTACCGACCGCAAAAACAGCAGAGTGTGCGGCGGCTGCACCGGTGAGGTGCGTCACCGGAGGACAAGGTGATGCGCCCCGCTCCACAGCAGCAAAAAGCATCAGGCACAAATAAAAGACAGAAAACATAAAAGGAAATGAGCCGACATGAACGATCGCGTGTTAAATTTGTTTTTGAGGTGGTGACACCTGATTTGATAATGTTACTGTGGCCGTGCTCAGGACGCAGATGTCCGGAGCGCATCAACATTCAGAGCTTTGCATGCACAAGCTGGTTAAGATTAGGATGGGGGTGAGGGGAAGGTTTAATTGTAATAGCGTAAAGGTCACAATTTGGTTAAATGTCCGTTTTACGGCGGGTGTCAGTACCGAGGCTCTGGCACAGTGCGTCGCCTCCCGACGCGCAGGGGCTCCTCACCTGCTGTCTTTTCCGAGGACTGCATCTTGCCGGTCATTATCACGTGACAGCGACTAGTCGATGACAGGCATAAAAAGTCACTACAGAGCAGTGAAGTCGACTAGTTCACACAACCCCTACTGAAGACCACTAATTTCATGTAGACCAAAGGAATCGGCATTTCCTCTTGGTGGAAATTTGAAGTTCTCCAGTAAAAGCTGCAATCCGGAGGTCTGTAAAAGTTATAGTCTGACCATGTTCTGTGATATAAAGTACGGTAAGCATATGTCTATACTAATCCTGCCCCCGTCACGCTGAACTAGGGCTGGGCAATATGGACCAAAACTTATATCTCAATATTTTTCCTCCTGTAAAATATTTACAAGGTAACACACTTGAAGCTGTCTTGAGATAGAATAATTAAGAAATTAAATTCATAAATCAGTAGATTAAATGCATGACAATGTGTTGATTCTTGTCAAACATTTACCTAAGTGCCTATTCTCTAGTCTGAGCTTTAGAAACACTGGTGCTTAATTAATGTAAATATTGTTTAGTTCTTGTCCAGAGAAAAATAAATCTATCATGTTAAGCTAAATTTATGATGATGTCATTGTATCTCCTGAAGATCACATGGGTCATGCACCGTGGAGTTATTAGTTATCAGGGCAAACATGGCTGGAATCTAACAGTATTGGCTCATATCAGCGATTATACTGTAATGACTCAGAGTCTCTGGTTGCTCTTTTATGAGTGTTATTTTCGGGATACTGTCGCCGTAACCCACGCCTTACAAACTCTTAACTTGTTCAACAGAATCGCTCGTAACAGAGTATTTACTAATTTTTATTAATTTAATAAAACGTTAACCCTATAGTTTACTATACGTTAATATAACGTTAACCCTATAGTTTACTGTTCAAACCCTTACAATATGTTTGAGGTGACTTGGCTATCCATAGATGTTTTCCATTACACAGGGGAGGGAGGAGCTTGGCTCGTCTCTCCGGCTCTGCACAGGCAAGATGGAAAACAGAACTCTGTTGGTGTTAAACATCCCCAAATAATTTTAAACCAGAATGCCAAATGCAAAGTTTAGAGCAGCACATTTATCCAGAGGCTCTAAGATTGAGCAAACTTGTGAGAATACACGTAATAACCGCTTAGAGATGGAGCAACACGTCGCTAGCATAGCGGCTAATCACTAGCATAGCAGTTTGACCCGTTATATTAATATAAAGTTATAAAGTCATCTAGTATCTTGTTTAAAAATTATATCGATATTTTAAAAATATCAGTATATTGCCCAGCCCTACGCTGAGCCTTATGATGCAATTTGAATTGAGTGTCACTCAGCATACATATATATATATATATATATATATATATATATATATATATATATATATATATATATATATATATATATATATATATGTGTGTGTGTGTGTGTGTGTGTTTATACACACACAAACTCTAACTGGGGTTCTTTTTTCAAAATAAACTGGGATTTTCTTTTGAGGCAAAAAAAACCCCGACTAGTTACTGCAACATTTGTGTCTAATCTGAATTATGGAGAGCTTTTGTATATGAATGCCTCATCACAGTGTCTTGGTAAGATTTATCATGCCTCGCTGAGGTTTATTACTAACTGTAGTCTACTGACCCATCATTGTGAATTGTATCCTTGAGTGAGATGGCCTTCTTTGTCCACCAAGAGGTTGGGACATTTGTACACCTTCATTTATAAGGCCATGCTTGGGTTACTACCCACCCAACTACATCCATAACTTCCATCTCACAGAGAAGTGTAACTTCTCACAGTAACAACTGATAGTTATTTTGTGTTCTGTTGGCTCGCACCAAACTGGGCAAAAGGGCTTTCATTCACTCTGCTCCTTCTGCATGGAACCGGCTGCAGGAAAACTGGAAATTACTCTTTGCAACAAGCATGCAAGCGTGAGACAGTATCAGCTGTAAAGATTTAACCTTACAGGTTGAACTAATCTATCACAACCCTCAGAAGTAACCCTGAACCGACTGACAAAGTTGAGTTTGCTCTAAAATACTAAATTCAAAGAACCGCTGAGGCAGATGTGGATGACATCTTATCGGCGGCAATAAAAAACGGGTCAGCAGTTACAGATTCATACTGAGAGGCATAAATATTCTGTTTCCCATCTCAGAAGCCATTCATACACAAGCTGACATTTACAAAGCGTCAGCTTCATGATGGAGCTAAAAGTCAAAGGATCAGCATAATCAATGAGCGGGCCACTGTTGGATCAGCCGACAGGCTGCCAACTGTAGAGCTGGCCAAAATCAGATCTTTGTTGTCAAAGATCGGAACGACCACAAGGAAAAAAGAAAAGAAAGACTCACATTTGCTGCTGCCACTGCTTCTGTTGTCCCAGACGATTATTGCTGTTATTATTATTATGGGGGTGGCACGGGCCTCCTTAAAGGACTGTTAGCAACCCATTCAGTTCAGTCACAAATGCCCAAAAATGCTAACAAAATACAAAGATTTGCACCTTTATTTATTTGATTTACTTAAATTGAATCACAAGCCCTACATGAGTAGCAGCAGCTATGTGAGCGTCGTGAGAAAACGCAGGATGTGAATTAATTTGTCTGCATTAATGTCCCCTCTCTGTGTGGACGAAAGTCCTCCTGTATAATTTCAGTCTTTGTTCTTCCCTCCCAGGGATCGAGTCTGTGGACAAATTGGTGTAAACAAACAAGAAAAAGGGTGGGTACTTATTCCTGCAGTTATTGATGTTTTTGCTAGTCAAATTAGGAGATGATCAAAGGATGAATTGTGATGCTCACACGCAGAGAGCTGCATGACAAGGCCCGTTCCCACAGAGACAGATGTTCGGTGATGGTCCGTCCAAGGAGAGACGGCTTTCACATCCTCAGATGTCTTGCTGTGTGATATGTTTACCATTTGTGTGTTTTGAGTCACCATTTTCCAGTGGTCTAAACAAAACGAGTGAGGGAAGGATGTGCATGAGCACCCTGGCAGTTTCTATTACCTGTAGCAGCTGGGGATGCCCACGCTACGGAGTCACAAATAACCAGAAGGCCAAAACGATGTAAAGTGAATCAGTTGTTTGATTTGTAGAACTCCTAAACCGTACTGTAATACAGAGTCTTGTTATTCCAGAGGGGGAGGTGTTTAGTTTTGATCAGATGAAAGATTAAAAGCGGTTTTCCTGTGTGTTTTTGTGCCAGGCTCAGGCTTGGTATCCTTCCTGGAGGAGATTAGCCACTGAAGGACAGATTGGAATCTGACAGACAAGCGGTGCATGAGAAGCAGGAAAACTCGCCTCCTTTTCCTCACCCTGTCCCAACTGCAGCTCTGAGGTTATTTATGCTGTTGTCAAGTTTCCTAATCTGTGGTCTCGGGGACGTCGTGTTGGCCTAGGACGGCCATGTTTGCTACGGCTGATGTGAAGCAGTGAGAGAAAACGGTTCCAGAAAAAAGAAAAGATCAGACTCAGACTGATACTCTGAGCTGCTCATTATCACCTCTAGTAGAAACTTCATAATCTCTGAAGATTATAGCAAGCTAGTGTTCAGCTTCTCAGTGTGTGTGTGTGTGTGTGTGTGTGTGTGTGTGTGTGTGTGTGTGTGTGTGTGTGTGTGTGTGTGTGCAGGCGCGCAGATAGGGTGGGGGATGGGGGGGATCTGTCCCCCCAGATTCAGATCGACCCCAATCCGTCCCCCACACTAGGGCCAGAAAGAAAACAAAATTGGAGGTTAAGCACTTGAAGCTCCTTTTTCCAATTACATTGAATGCAGCATGATGTAAACAAACACCGACTCCAGAGGCGCCAAAGTGGGTGCTGCTAGGACGCAGGATGAAGCGAAAAGCAAGCAACGATTACTGCGTATTTAAAAAGACCAACAGTGTAGGTAGGCGGGACCGATCTGTCTGTTTATGCGTGTTGGTTCTAGTTTCTGTACGTTGTTGTCAGTGTTGGGACTTACTCGTTATAAGCGCCAAAGCCCCAGCAAAGTTTTGGAGTTCTTAGAGCTTGAAAAACGCCTCCCGCCGCGAGGCGCCCAGTCGGGAAGAGGAGGAGATGCGCGCAGCATGAAGAGCACAAATATTAGATAAAATGTATAATCGCCGGCAGGTCTGGTCTTTGTTGACTGACCACTTTGTCTGGTCATGACTGACTCCGATTATGAAGCTGATTATTGACTCTGCTGAAGAAATTCACTCATCCAGCCGGGACGATTGACGCTGCTGCAGCATCAGACAGCTGGTGCTGCACGAGAGGTGTGTGGAGTTTACAAGCTCCAAACGTTGGGTTTGATGTTGGCTTAACCTTCTCTGGGACGTGATGGATGTAGAAATGGTGGTAAAAACACCGTTAACGTGATAGTAGCGACAATGTAAAAAAAATAGCTATAAATAAAAAATAAAAAGGGGCAGATGCCGATGCGTTATGTATGGAAGTCAAAGTGTGCCACATAATCATAAAAAAAGTAAAATATAACATTTGAAAAGAGCTTATTATATTTATATATAAATTAGAGCTTTCCAAATATAATGACACTTTCTAAATAACGTAACAATATGAATGAACATCTGTTGGTCAGACTGAAAATTTTGGGAACTACTGCTCTAAGTGATAAGTGAATATTGTTTTTTAAATATATTTTATGTGCAGTTTTTTAGGGTTTTTATGTTTTCTGTAAAGATGCTGAAAATCAGTTAATGTGTAAATAAAACTTGAGGTTTTGGTTAATAATTGATTGGGAGAATAACAAACAACTTGGATAGAGTTGATCAGGCAGAGCTTTGTTGCCAGCGTTCCATTGCACAATGGCTTCAAACACGTACGTTATAGTTAGTTTTGTCATAAACCATTGGATGAAATTACACAAGCTGACTGAGCTCTAGTTAAGGCGCTTGCAATTGTGTGTGTGTGTGTGTGTGTGTGTGTGTGTGTGTGTGTGTGTGTGTGTGTGTGTGTGTGTGTGTGTGTGTGTGTGTGTGTGTGTGTGTGTGTTTAGGATGCTGACCAAACAAAATGCACTCAAATGAGACAGGAGTAAATACACTGACGTCCCGACTAACAACAAAAGGTTTTGTTGCTAAACTTTAAAGTAGAGCGAACCCCATCACCGTCCTCTTAGCTGTGCAGAGTTGGGGCTTCAGTTCACCATGAATGGCTTGCCAAATGACTAGCTATGCATTAAAGAGGGATGGTTACTGTGTCTAAAGTGGTCTATGTCTGGTTTACCAAGAAATCAGGGGAAAAGGAACTTTAAAAAGTATTATAAAGCACACTTTTTTTATTGTAGGGTGCTTTTGAGTAATTATCTGCTCCTTGTTTTAGGTTAATTTGCCTCTGTGGGATTCTAGTTGCATAATTTCACATATGGAATATAATAAAACACCCTAAACTGCCATGATTTCTGCATCTAAATCTTAAGAAAAATGAATGATAAATTAAAATTCACCATCTCCACAGCAGCTTCATGCTAAAATTAGATAAACAGAGTAAAACATTTTTAGAATTTAATCACTATTGATATATGTCATTGATGATAAATGATCCGCACTTGTATAACGCCTTTGATCGTAAGGAGCCTAATGGGCCATTCCCATCTGTACCGGGTCGGCCCGGGCCGGGTAGCGTAGGTTGTTTACATATCTAGGTGGCCTGGTAATTTTCCGGGCCAACCAAGGCTCATTCTCAGCCCTCTTCTCGAGGGGGTCTGCTTCAGGCCGACCAGGGCCAACACACCCACTGCTGACAGCAAATTCACACCTTCCATTAGAGCAAGCCTCTGATTGGTGGGTAGAATCAGCCCACATGGGCTTAAGGCAAGGATGTGTGGAATCAACCGGGCCAGGCTGGGGCCGACTGGGGCTACCCAGCTCGGGCCGACCCGGTACAGATGGGAATGGCCCGTAAGTCTCCTCCCCTTCCGGTTGGCACATTGGTCCCCGGGAAAAAAATAAATAAATTTAATGCAAGTGAATGAAGGTATAAATCTGATCTTTTTTGCCCTACACCCTAAATCACACATGTACTTCTATTTAAATTAAAAGTAATGATGTGTGTTTTGACTGTCTGTAACATACCTAAGAGATTTTTTTAAATCGTAAATAAAACAACTACAAATCACTGTCATGTATGGCCACAGACATGAATACCTAGGTGCCCCATTGGGCACTGGAGGGCATAACAGTGTCGCCACCACATTGGATCGGTATTGTCATTCTCCAAAGTCAGTGAATGCACTAGGGACGAATGGAGACCCATCTAAGATGGTGGCCGGCCACTACGGCAGCTCCAATAGGCAGCGCCAGTTCACGTGGTGTCTACGTATAAACGTCTGTGTTGATGACCTTGTTGTCTCTACCACTAGGGGGCAGTAGAGGATAAGAGGAGTAGGTAAGAGAGAGAGAGAGAGAAGACAGAGATGGATGCCTGACAAATTGCTACATGTGACGCAGGTTAAAATAAAGCTTGGAAAAGGAATTCTTGACTATTCGTGCTAATTCCTGGCAGATATCACTGCTGAATCCCTTCTCTCCCAGCGTAGCTGCTACTTACCATGTGGCCAGATTCATGTGGTTTTCCCCATGTAAATGCTCCTTCTGTCATCTTTGAAGAACAATTCAAAGCTCGCTGAACTCACAGCCTTTTTCTTCTCCGTGTCGGGTTCGGTGGCGTCGTTTTGGTGGGACAAACATTTGTAGTCCGAAACGTGTTTTTACACAAAACCTAAAATAAAATTTGCCATCGTTTGAAAATAAGCTTTTTTTGGCATCAGTGTGTCTCTAAAATTCCCGGACATCATAACAGGAAATCCATGGAACTCTATTGTGTTGGGTTTCTTGCAAGACAGTGTGTGACTTCAGTGTGTAATTATTGCCTTTGCTAAATTTTTATATCAGCATTTTGTAGGATTTCTGCAAACTAGACCAAGTACAAAACACGAGTCAGAAATTCATTGGTTTTTGCTAATGCAGTGCTCTAAAATTCATCAGTAAGACTTAAAAATAAAAAATAATAATAAAACATTTAGGACTTCTGTTGATCTAACCTAAAAACTGCAGAATATTGATAATTTACCCGTGCCCTGGAGCTGAATGTAAGCTTTAGAGGTTTTTCTTTTTATTCTTTCCAATTTTGAATTTCATCTGAGAAAATTGCTTCCTGCTCAGGCCACCGGAGAATCAGACTGTCTTCACATTGTTATTTTTCTGATCTATGTTTTATGCAAAAAGGCTTTAATATGCACATTAATATTTATGTGTTTTTTTCTGTGGTTCTATTTTGCACCTAATATGTGCAGCAGTTTTGACACCAGCCTGAAGCCCGTTTACCCCGGAGCTGTTTGGTGTTCAGGCTACATACACCAGCGTCAGCGTCGTGAACTGAAACAGAAAGGCAGTTGTCTTGTCCTACCCCCACTGAGTGAGAAAATGAACACTTGCCACCGAACATCTAGTGACTGCTCATTTCTGTGACGTTGTTTCTGAGTAGATCTTTTGCCCTCTCTTCCCTTTTGTGTCTGCTGGCATTAACACTTGCTGCCTTGTGGAGCTGTCAGGCTGCCAACTGAGACTTTGGAGATGGTTCAGAAACAAATCTGACACTGGGAGTCTTTCTTTGGTATTTAGCGTTTAGGATTCTAGATCTAAAGCATACGGGGATTTAGTTTTCTCCCTCCCACGTGCCTTCCTAGATACTCGATGCAAAACAAAAACAATCTATGTTTGTTTCCGCGTGTCTGACTGTCACTTTGACCAGACGTTTGTCAGCATTAAAAACTAAACACACACAAAAGCTTCTCTAAGAACTTGTCAGGTCCAGACAAATCCACTCTCACATCACTGTCGATTTGAATTTTGCTCTTCTTCAGGAAAAGCAGCTCACGCTGCTTCAAAACTGTTCTTCAAGAAACTGCTGTAATCCAGGTTTTTCTTCTCTAAAGCATTAGGAAAATCAGCTAAATCAGCTAAAAAAAACTGTCAAACACCCTCCTGCTTAAATTTCAACAATAACTGCAGAGCCAGCTCAAGGCATATATAGCATACATGCTTGGGGCCCCCACACCACCATGGAACCCCCAAGAGCACCAAGATGGCTTCTGGGGTGCTGCAAGGTTGTCATGGGGTCCTAACCAAAAAGTGTTGTTGTCTGTGAAGATTAGGAAGTGTGCTGAGATTTCTCCCTTCATTTCAGATCGTGTGTGTGTGTGTAGGGGGGCGGGGTTTAAACGAGGAAATTTGTGACAGAGCACTCAGAGGGGAGGAGGTAGGGCCCCATCAGGGAATGTGTGAGGGCCAACAATGCTGTCAGGTTGTTAAATGATAACAGTACCAGTGTGTGTCGTTGAACACAAGCCAGCGATTTATCACTTGTTTTAATATATTTACGTTTTTATATCATTTCAAGGGGCAAATTAACACAAACAGCGACCAGCATTGCCATTTAAGAAGTTGCGGAGATACGATGCAGTGGTGCAGGCCAGCGATGCAATGCTCACTGTTCCATTTCTGCAGTTGCACTCGAAGCCTTGCATACCCTTCCAATCCAAGTGCATGTCACAGAGGGTCATATGCCATATTGTAGGTATTGGGACTGGGCCTCTAATTCAGGGATTGAAGCAAAAAATTCTCATCTGACTGAAAATTATTGGGGGGGGGGGGGGGGGGGGGGGGCTCACATTGTTAACACGCAGCCACTGTTCAGGTTTTGATTGGTTTTAAGGTCAGTATTCTTGTTTCTGAAAATTTTGGAATAACCCGTTCACATGCAGAGTGTTATAAGTGTGGGTGTTGAGATTTCTCTGAGGTAAAAAAAGATGATAAGTATTAAAGTACTCTAGGGGTGTTGGGGGCATAACCCCCCGGAAAAAAATTATTGGACATTTTATATTTAAACACATCAGTCTGGTGCATTTTTGGGGGGAAAAGTAGAGTTACAGGCTGGTAGGTGTGTATGATAAAGTATCTATACATGTTCATTATAATGATATGTTTGAGTTAACAATGTTTTCCTGTCCTTTATTAATCCATATGAGCACAGACTACAGTGAAATCCGCTGATGCATCCATGCTGCTCAGTACCAGAACTGCACTAGATACCAAAAGAACCAATCAGCTGGCAGAGCTCCCTGTTGAACGTGTGAGCTGCAGAACTTGCAAAACTACATGACTCAATTTAAGGAACAATGTATAATGCAGCTGCTGTTGTTTATTTGTTGTTGGTGTTTATAGAAACTAAATATATCTGCAAGGCTTTAGGTCCAGAATAGAGTTTTATGCCTCAGATGACCTGTTATTAATAATATCACGTTCTTTACACCAATCTGAATATTCTGCAATGTTCACAGACATCCAAACCTTAGAAATGAAATATAGTCAATATTAAGATAAAAATTATTAATATAATTTTTTTCATTGAGATTAGTTATCTGTTATACTTATTTATACTTGACAGTAATATTATTAATAATATTTAATCTTATCTTCTATCATTTGTGGGTTTAGTGCATTCACTTAATATTAATTATAAAATTATAAATAACAGGTCACTACATTCTGGGCATAGAAAGTGTTTCTAGGAACTAACGCTTGTTCAGCAGCTCACCTGTTCCACTGATGGGAGAAATCCTCTCATCAGCAGGTGATCAGTCATGACTGAACACTGGCCCAAAAAAAACAAACAAAAGAGACGACTTAAAGGGACATTATGGAAGTTTGACAGCCAAAACACGTATAGAAATTATACATTTCTTCTTCATACATTCTCCTGCAATGCCCTGGTCCTGAAGAATGAGCCCTGGCTTTTTTATTTATTTTTATTTTTTGTGTGTGTCCTGTCTGGCTGTGAAGCAAACAGAATTGATGTCTGAACGCTGGTAACAAGCCTTACAGATTTACGCTCAGGTGGAGCATCAAAGCTTCTGCTTTTAATGTCATACCTGATACTTAAAACTTTATTGTTATTGTTTTTGAATGCTCTGTAATTCCGACCAGACATGAAGACAGAGGTGAAAGAGAAAGGAAGAGACAAAAGATGGGGGGAGGGGGGGGGGGGGGGTCCACAAAAATAAACAATAATGAACAAGAATCTGCTTCTAGACCTGCAGAGAGAGAAGAAAAAATACTAAAAAATGGGACACAACAACAATACAACAAGATCAAGCTATCACTGCGTCAACTTGATGAAGAAATATATAATCAACATTGTTTAACTGAACAATAACACGATTATAAATCACAGTGCATTAAGTGCCCGCCACAGCCTTAAGACATGTGTTGAACGTGCCCAAGTCCATACTTATGAGAGCACCATATGAGCACCTGTGTGTGTACACGCACTTGTTTATGCAAGGTTTCTCTATAGGAGCGTCCAATAGAGTGTGAGGGGCCACAGATCTGCCCCTTAAAGATGTGCAGGAGACGGGGGGAGCTCCAAGTCCCAGAGATCCAGGAGCTGCCCCAAAGCATAGGAACCCCAGGGAGACTGCGACCAGAAAAGCCCCTGCCCCCCTCGAGAGGCGTAGAGGATCATCCCGGGAGGCCACAACCAGCAGCCGGCGGAGACCCGGGAGATATTGGCGGCAAGCCCACAGGCCCGCCCACAGCCTCCCACCCCCTACTAAACCCAAGCGGGCGCGAGAAGAGATTCTGAGGGAACTTTGTTTCTGATTATTCCAACTGATGGATTTCCGTTGCCACAACAGAAAACCTTAATCCCTGCTCTAATTTTAAAGTGTGTCATCCCTCTGGACCCCCCTTGTGGCCTCGGGTACAAGCAATTTCCTGCTCTGCCGCAAACAGTGCCACTGGGTGGCTTCGGTAATTAAAGTTTTAATAACTTTAAATACAAATTAATTCATGTTACACATGGAAAACAATTTATATATTATTTTCTACAGTATAGTGTCCTTTAGTACTATATTGTAGTTATTGCACATTTTGCATGTTTCTCTCTGTTCCAAGATTAAAAGACAAAAGATAGTAAATTTAACTTTTTTATAGTAAATTAAGTGTTTTTATGCTTGCGTTACTTTCAAATAGTTGAATTAGTGTACCGCACTTAAATAATGATCTGTATTTCAAAATGTATTTTGTTTGCATGCTATCAATAGCCACAGTAATAAAGGTATGACGTGAGCTGCTTGCACATTATCCAAATGAGAGTGGGTGTTACACACGTATTGTAGTCTAGGAAATGGTAACTTGGCCTGTGTTTGCATAGCGCCTTATTAGAGTCCTAGAACCCCCCAAGGAGCTTCACAATACAATCAATCATCCACCTGACAGCCATCCACATTCACTAACTGGTGATGATTGGTGACGTATTATCACCAGAACCCCTTCCTTTCACCACATCACCCCAGTACTCCAGCAGCTTCACTGGCTCCCAGTTAAATTCAGGTCCATCTTCAAAATTCTCCTCCATACCTTCAAAGCCATCCATAACCTCTCTCCTCCATATATCTCAGACCTTATAAGTATTAACACCCCCTCCCGTTCTCTCAGATCTTCTTCTTCCATCCATCTTGCTGTTCCTTCTGCCCGTCTCACTACCATGGGGAGCAGAGCTTTCAGCCGCTCTGCTCCCCGTCTCTGGAACTCACTCCCCCCAGACATCAGGAACATCGACAGTTTTACCCTTTTCAAAACCAAACTCAAAACACACATGTTTAAATGTGCTATGACCTCTGATATTATTTAACTGTTTCTCTCTTTGTTTTTTCTTCTTTGCGTTTTATTATGGTTTTATTGCTGTTTTAATGTATTTTCTGAACGTATTCTCTGTCAAGTGACCTTGGGTGTTCTGAAAGGTGTTTTTAAATAAAATGTATTATTATTATTATTATTATTATGATGAGCTGCAATGTAGCCACAGCTGCCCTGGAGATCACTGATGGAAGTAAGGCTGCCGAACACTGGCGCCAACCGTCTCTCTGACCACCACCAGCAGGCATCATCAGGTGGTGACTAGTTGGGATGGGGGGCCCCAAAGTAAAACCTGCTTAGGGCCCCACAAAGGCTTTGGCTGGCCCTGAGTAACTGAGTGCAATGTCCCCAACTTCTAAAAATAACGACAAATCCGTTCCAAGAACACATCTACCTCCATTCCGCGGCATCGTAATGCTTCTGCCTCTGTTCAAACACTCAATGGAGCTCAGTGAAGCTGCACAGCTGATCTGTGGTCACATCAATATTGTTTGTGGAGTCGGCCAGCACGCCCCAAAGCACGCAGCGAGAGCACTCACGCAGGACATTAAATCTTCGATTCCCCACCCCGCCTGACCTGCCTTCTCCCTCTGCTCAGGCTTTCTGAGTGGGAGAAACTCTGAGGATTTAAAAAGCAGACCTGTGTTCTTCACTGACAGAGCAAAGCTCGACTCAGCCCAAGAAATACTGGTCTGTGGCGAGTTCCAAGATTAAACCTTTCATGTTCTAACAAGATGTTTCTAAATGCGGGAGTTGTTGCGGGCGTAGAAGCTGCCACAGAACACTCCTGAAAGTTGTCAGGTCTGAATAGAGCCTACTACCAACCCTAAAGTGCAAAGTCAAGCAGCACTTCCTTTCAAGAAAATAGACATTTTCACCGTGAGGGTCACGGCTCTCGCAACTCGTTATGGAATCTCTTTTTAATTGGCGAGCACACTTTCATCTGAGCTGAGAGCTACCTGCATGCTCATCAAAGCACGGCGACGTGACAGCAGCGCACCGCCTTCTTTATCCCACGTTTTCTCTTTTCCTCAAAGAAATCAGATGAGAGCATTTGGATCAGGTCAGAGCTGAGGTTCGGAGTTACGCAGTGGCTTTGAAATTTGTCTTCTCTGTTGTGGCGCTCTGACATGTTATTTCATCGTTCGGTAGCTTAACAGACTTACCACCAAAAGCCAACATGTTGCAACAAAATAACACCTGGATGTCCTCAGGAAAGAAAAGAAACTCAGGAAAATGTTTCCTACGGCTAAATTCATTTAAATTAACCAAATCTGCAGAAATCATGAGTTATTTTATTTTCTTTGAAATCAAGATGATAGTGCACCTGGTACTCACCTGCTCTGTGGTGCTCTGCTGTCATTGTGATCAGTTGTAGTGTGTGCATGCGGCTGACGGAGCAATTTGGTTGTTTTCGTCTGGACAGAGCTCTTGGGCGTGCTATCATCTTGAATCAGTAACAGGCTCAATCTGAGAGGTAAAACTGGGAGGTTGGTGATGTTGATGGCCGGTTGCTGAACCGTTCCTCCTCACATCAGCAACAGCTCCTCTCAGAAGACTTCAGCTTCCTGCTTTACAAGAACTCTTCTGAGTCTAACTCGCTTTGTTGATTGGGGCTATTATAAAGGTGTGTGTGTGTGTGTGTGTGTGTGTGTGTGTGTGTGTGTGTGTGTGTGTGTGTGTGTGTGTGTGTGTGTGTGTGTATTTTTGCATGCATGCGTTTTATTTTGAATCCAGGTTTAAGTTTTACCCATTGCATGCATTTCTCTGGTTATCACCTTTGAAAACAGTGTTCTCTGGCGCTATCTGCTGGCCGTCGACGTGTTTTGTTTCTGTAGTCGACCAGGACGCAGGGCTCTATCTGCAGGTCATGTGAGGTAACAGCTGGAGCTGAGCCACTTCTCTACATTCAAGCTGATTTCAAATTAAAGAAAGTTTAGTTGTTGGAGAAAAATTACATACGTGAGCAGTTTCTGTTACTATTTGAAATTCACTTAACCCGTTAATTGCCACGCCAGGAAAAAGCAATAAAAAATTAATGTTTGCTTTTTCTCTCATTTAAGGAAATTGGGGTTATAAGCATAACTAAAGTATTATTAATGTAAGAGTATTTTTTACGAGCAAAACAAAAACAGAAGAGCAATAAAAGACTGGTGTGAAAAAGAAGCGATACAATGAATAAAAGGGGGTAAAGGCAGAACAAAACTAAGGAGTGTAATGGGAAAATGGCCTGTATTTGATATAGCACCTTCTAGAGTCCTGGAACCCCCCAAGGTGCTTTACAACACAATCAGTCATTCACCCATTCACACACACATTCACACACTGGTGGGGATGAGCTACACTGTAGCCACAGCTGCCCTGGGGCGCACTGACAGAGGCGAGGCTGCCGAGTACTGGCGCCACCGGCCCCTCCGACCACCACCAGCAGGCAACGTGGGTTAAGTGTCTTGCCCAAGGACACAACGACAGCGACAGACTGAGCGGGGCTTGAACCTGCAACCTTCGGATTACACATCCGGCCCGCCAGACCTTTCCACCCAGGCTCCCGACCCTTTGAGCTCTAACTCCTCCCAACTGGGGAACTTTGAAGTTTAGCAGCAGAAATCGTGTCCCTAAAATCAATAATTGTTTACGTTCTCCAAATTCTACTAAAACTACAATCAAAACTGTTTAGATGGAAAACAAAGCCATATTAAATATTAATAAATTAAGAAAAATTCATCCATGAACTTTATTTAGACGAGCTTCTGGCCCTCATGGTGTCTGCTGGAAAAAAGCCCCAGCCCTTGAACTAATTTAGTTAAGGACCCCTGAGAGGACTAAATAATGGTCTACCAAGTGGTTAACCTGCCAGTTAAAATAATAAATGCTGCAATTTTTATGCTTTTTGGGTTCAAGCAAACATTTGAAAACAGGTAGAACTCTGTGTAAAATGTGTGTAAATTCATCGTTGTCGTCGTCTTCCTCCGCTTATCCGGGTCCGGGTCGCGGGGGCAGCATCCCAACTAGGGAGCTAGACCGTCCTCTCCCCGGCCACCTCCACCAGCTCCTCCGGCAGGACCCCAAGGCGTTTCCGGACCAGATTGGAGATGTAACCTCTCCAACGTGTCCTGGGTCGACCCGGGGGCCTCTTGCCGGCAGGACATGCCCGAAACACCTCCCCAGGAGGCATCCTGACCAGATGCCCAAACCACCTCAGCTGACTCCTTTCGATCCGGAGGAGCAGCGGTTCTACTCCGAGTCCCTCCCGAATGTCCGAGCTCCTCACCCTATCTCTAAGGCTGAGCCCAGCCACCCTACGGAGGAAACTCATTTTGGCCGCTTGTATCCGCGATCTCGTTCTTTCGGTCATTACCCAAAGCTCATGACCATAGGTGAGGATTGGGACGTAGATGGACCGGTAAATCGAGAGCCTGGCTTTCTGGCTCAGCTCCCTCTTCACCACGACAGATCGGCTCAGCGTCCGCATCACTGCAGACGCCAAACCAATCCGCCTGTCGATCTCCCGATCCCTCCTACCCTCACTCGTGAACAAGACCTCACGATACTTAAACTCCTCCACTTGAGGTACGGCCTCTCTCCCGACCCGGAGTTGGCAAGCCACCCTTTTCCGCTCGAGAACCATGGTCTCAGATTTGGAGGTGCTGATCCTCATGTGTGTAAATTCCAAGTCATAAATTCAATTGGATTTCAGAAAAAGTAAATACGGTTTTAAATAATTCAAACCCCTGAAGCGAGCGAGGCCTTTAAACTAAATTATTTTGGATCATGCATTAAAACATTTGGACACCTTGGTTAGGACCACACAATTCCTGATCCAAGATAAATGCACCCAATTGATGTATGAGGTCAAAATACTTGTATTGTTATTAATCTGACTTAAATTACACAAGTGTGTTCAGAATGTAAAAGAAACAATAAAAGCAGCAAATAAATAATAACAAAAGGCTGAGTTCAGGATTCAGACTGAGCTAATGCCCCTAAGACATTCCAGCCTATAACAGCGGGATCTAACTTAAGCCGCTGGCTTAAGAAATGCCAACCGCTGAAAGAGGAAATAGAGAAGGCGGAAAGTCAAGGCCTCCATGCCAGTGGTCCCTGGATTAGCAGAGGTCGTGACAAACAAACTGGGAGAGGGGCTCCAACTGATCCCAGCAACAGCATCAGTGGTCTCTCTCCAGATATGTCAGAGCAAGGGTGAAGGTCAAGGTCAAGGGGTGTCCAAAGCTTTCAACACTAGGGCCAAAAATCATCAAGTTCTTTGTCATCTAGGGCCATAAATATGTGTTGTAGTTTCTTTTTTGTTTTAAACGGCAAAAATTGTTTTGTGGTGACTTTTTAAAAAGTACAATATTTAAGAATTTCACGAAACAGTCTAATGCCTCAATCGTTTTGGAAAGATGGTCAAAGAGAGACGTTGTTTTTCTTCACAATCTGTGAACCTGCGGGGTTGCGGATTCCACATCGAGCTAACGCTGCAACGCCGGCGTTTGTAATTCAACGCAGGCCGGCAAAAAAGCTCCTGAGTTGTTTAAAGACAGTAAACAGGAGCGGCCCAGAAGTTATTTTCTGTACCCGTCAGAAGCCTCGACATCTTCATGTTTTACTCCAGTATCGAGTAAAGAAGGCTAGAGGCTGAAGTTGAGCTGATAATGCTAACGGTGATAAGAAGCAAATAGTTGGCTCTAAAAATAGCTCAAGCTACTTTTTCAATTACCAAGCCTACTTATCACCTTACTGTGTATGATTCATCTGCGCTGTCCGTCTAGAATCTTCTGAGCTGCAGCTTGCGTCAGCCATGAAACAGACCAGGAGTGAGAACGGCACTCGTGTATTTTGAAAATTGGTTGCAGTAGCCTAATTTGATCACAGTATTTCATTCTTACTACATTTTTACATAATGCACCTTTAATTTGAATTCCTCAAAATAGATTCAAAGTAGGCAAATTAGTAAAGATATGAACGTAAAAATTTGGGATTGTTCGATTTTAAGGCTCTTGCATTAAATTTTAATATCAGAAAATATTGGTATTGATTTTCAGTCTTTTAAGGACACTGCCTGTACATACCATACACATATTATTCATCAAACTCTTAAGCTACTTCTCCTCTTTCTCAAAATGTTAAAATATAACAAATCTGAGGTGTGGGTTTGGAGATTTTTTAGCTTATTTGGCACAATTTGTGACGTAGAAATTTGGAGTGTAGTGAACATACGCTGTCCTCACAGCATGTAGCTACGTGTAGCTAGACGGCGAACAAACCACTAAAACAAAAACAAGAATCTTCACCCAAGGCTTGCTTTTCTGATCTGAAGATCTTTAGAAATGTTTTATCACTCTAACTGCAATAAATACAGAAAGAAAACCAGTACTAATATTCATACCTTAGCATCACACTTGGGGAGAATGAGATGCAGCTGCTTTTAGAGATTAAAACAATGAAACTTTTCCTGTTACTAAACTTAAATTGAAGTAGTTAAGTTCTTAGTATGGGGATTGCTATAAAGTCTCTGACACTAGTCAGAGACTGCAACCTGCTGGGCTTCCGTACAAAGGAAACTTTTTACTGACTGGCTTAATGCCCTGGGGCCTCATTTATCAAGCATGCTTATGCACAAAACGGGGTCGGAAAACTGCGTAAGCAACTTTCCACGCAAACTTTGGGAATTATGAAAGAAAACTTAATGGAAAAATGTGTGCAACTTTAAGCTGACTAAGGACCTGGCTTACGCACATGTTGAACATGGAGAGCACCTGCAGTGCCGCTGCTGAGAAGGATAAGATTATGAAATCCTGCAGCGTTATCACTTGTACTGCTTCATTTTCACACAGAACAAGACCCCACACACACACACATGCGTGCACACTCACACACACACACACACACACACACACACACACACACACACACACACACACACACACACACACACACACACACACACACACAGCCTGAAGCGCAGAATACGGAATGCAGAATATCAGCAGGGGGGCAGATTGAGACAGAACATCATGCGTCTGTGACAGTGTGTGTGTGTCCTGTCACTGTGACCCGATTGATAATGCGCCATGGCTATTTGTACAAGGGGGATCTCAGTTTGGCTGATTGGTTAGCGCGTGTGACTTTCACCCGGGAGTCTGGGGATTGAATCCAGATTGGACCATTTTTTTTATATCCGCCACAGATCTCTCTGAATAATTCACAACATTGACGGCTTCAGCAACGCTGTGCCACTCCGTGGATTTTCTCTTATTTGTTTTGCAAAAGCACTTCCTTTCATTTATCCACCTCACCCACAAGTAGCTCAATTTCTGCTACAGTGAAATTGAGCTGCCTTTATCTGCCTTTATCTGCCTTGATCTACGGTCGCCATCGTCATTTTCGGAGCGCTGCAACAGCCGGCTTATGTGTATGCATGAGATCCGCAAGGCACTTTGCATTGACTATTTATGGCAGTAAGTGGGCGTGGTGAGGGCGGGATGAGACTAAAATGCAGCTGAGAACCATTCTCGTTAGTCTCTGATTTATGAAGCAGAGATTGCGTGCAGCTGTGCGTGCTCCATGTCTGATAGATCACAAACCTACTTGGCATACGTACATTTTTTTTTGCTGAGCTTCAGTACGGTTTTAGTAAGGATTCTACGCAATGTTTGATAAATGAGACCCCTGAACTGTACTGGAATGTTTACTGTGTGCCTTGAGACGACTCTTTTTGTGATGTGGTGCTTTATAAGTAAACAGAACTAATAAAATAAAATTTAGTTGTCATTTTGCACAGAAAATAATAATGTGAAGTGTTTCTTGACTCTCAGACTTCATTTCCCATGATGCCCTGTGGTATCACACAGGTGTTTGACATCAATTAACTCTTATGAACTAAGCATTGTTTGTGTGAACATGATTCACTCCTGATGAAGGACCAAAAACTTGATCAATAAATATTTACTTTTGCTGATAGAGGTGTTACTGTACTGAACTCAACTCCTAATCCAGCACCTTAATACACATGAGTGGTGTTTTTTTTTTCTTTTTGCACAGAAAATGTTTAAAACGTAAGCATGCATATGTGATGTTAGTAACCTAAAATGTTTTAGTTTTTCTTTGTTTACGAGGGGGGACCCAGCATTGATCTGTATTGGAGACTGTACTGGACTGTAATCTAAAGTAGAAATAAGAGCCACCACCAGGCTCAATTCGCGGGCGCGGCGCAGGAGGAATGTGCGTTCGAGCCGCAGCAGGATTTGGATCGTGAAATCTGAAGCGAACTCCCTCCTAGGAAGAGAAGTCCCTCCGAAAGACGGAAGCATGAACACCACCACCAGGCTAGCAGCAGCTAACAAACCCCCCACCAGGCCAGCAGCAGCCTACAAACCCCCCACCAGGCCAGCAGCGGCTACCAAACCACTAAGGCCAATAGGCCCGGAAGCCCAGGTTTTACTGAACACTAATTGCTAAAAAGGAAAAAATACCAGCAACCAGCATCTGGGTAAGCCACAGGCTATAGGCATCAACTCAGGAAGCTGGGCTAAAGGATTCAACATCAGCAATTAGCAACTGGGTGAGTCATTGGCTACAGGCCTCAACACAAGCTACCAGCTACAAAGAAACTGGTTTTAACTGCTGATAGTAACAGTTTTTTTAAGATGGGACCAAAGAGGATTAATGATTGGATGAAATTAAAAAATCACTTGACTTTCTGGCTGAAGAACTTACAACAGTCAGGCAGCAACAGAAAAGTATTATGGATTTGGTACAAGAAGTAAAAAATCTGAAACAACAAAATGCTGAGAAGGACAAACAAATCTATATTTTGCAAAAACGAGTGGATGAACTAGAGCAATATTCAAGAATAAATGATGTTGTCATTACAGGAGTTGATATAAAACCTAGATCATATGCTCGAGCAGTAGCAAATAATAATGGGGGGGGAACCAACTGAAACGGATATGAATCATGTGGAAAGGCAGGTGACAACTTTCTTTCACTCACAGGGTATTGAAATGAGTGAGAACAACATTGAAGCATGACATGTTTTATCAAGTAGAAATAGGAAGGGAAAAGTGTGTGTTCATGAGATTCGTGAGCAGAAAGATGAAAAATTCACTCCTTAAGCAGGCAAAAAAGTTGAAAGGAACTGAGGTCTATGTAAATGAGCATCTGACAAAGTATAATGCAGAAGTTGCCAAGAAAGCCCGTTTTCTGAGGAAGCAGGAAAAGATCCAGGGTACCTGGACTGCAAATTGTAAAATTGTTGTTAAATTGAATGGAACTCCAGAAGAAGCAAAGATGCTGGTGATTAAAAGTTTAGAAGATTTGGATCAATATCAGTGAAAGAGATGATGGGATAGAGGAATGGAATGTGTAGATTCAGAGGTGTGTGTGTGTGTGTGTGTGTGTGTGTGTGTGTGTGTGTGTGTGTGTGTGTGTGTGTGTGTGTGTGTGTGTGTGTGTGTGTGTGTGTGTGTGTGTGTGTGTGTGTGTGGTCAGCTTACATCAGCAGGACCAGGAGTATACTTGAGCAATCAGATATTACGTAAGTTAAAATATGAGGAAAATGAAATTTCATTTAGAAATTGATATTTTCATGATATTTGGATTTTGAAACATGATTAGTGTGAAGGAGATTAGAAATTTACAACTAACAGGATGACAAATGAACTACATATTGACACAAATACAGGCTGTAAAGATAGGTTTTGGGATTTTGACTGCAATATTGATCCTGATTACAATTTCTTTAATAATGAAATACATGAATGTAATTATGACAATGAGGAACAATTCAATATGAAGATGACGTCAGAAAATAGTTTGACAATGGCTCATTTCAATAGCAGAAGCTTATATGCAAATTTTGACACCATCAAGGAATATATAGCACAATTCAAGAAACCATTTACTGTCATTGCCATATCAGAGACATGGATAACACATAAAAAGGAAGGAAATTTTGAATTGTATGGACATGACTTTATCCACCAAGACAGAATAAGAAAAAAGGAGGAGGGGTGGCACTTTATACTGATAAAAATCTTAATTACAAAAAAGCAGAAATGATGACGACTACTATTGAGGGAGTGATGGAATGTGTAACTGTAGAAATAAGCACGAAAAACATATTAGTAAGCTGTATATATAGAACACCAGGCTCTAGGATTGAAACATTTAAAAATAAAATGGAGGAGATGTTTACAAATTTGTACCAGAAGGGATTGTTTATTTGTGGAGATTTCAATATAGACTAGCTAAATCCAAATAAAAACAAAAGTACAGAGGAATTTATTGATATAATGTACAGTCTAGGTTTATTTCCATCGACTAGAATAACATTACACTGCACTACGTTAATAGATAATATATTCACTAATATAACAGAAGAAAAGGTGGAAAGAGGGTTATTAATAAGCGATATGAGTGACCATCTACCGGTTTTTGCTTCTTATGACTGTCATTATAAAAATGAAACTGAAGAAATTAACTATATGTATAAAAGAATGAAAACAGAAGAGAGGTTAAATAGTCTTAAAAATGATCTATTAGAACAAGATTGGAATATTGTTTATGAAAAAAAAGAAGTAGACCAAGCATATGATACCTTTTTAAATATATTTAAAAGTCAATTTGACAGAAACTGTCCAGTAATCAAAAATATTCAGAGGAATAAGTATAAAGAAAAACCGTGGATGACAAAAGGACTACAAAATGCATGCAATAAGAAAAACACACTTTACTGAGAATTCATAAAAAACAGAACTACAGAAGCAGAACAAAAGTACAAAAGATACAAAAACAAACTCATAAATATAGTGAGAAACTGTAAACGTGAATATTTTATTAAAAAGTTAGAGCACAATAGAAACAACATAAACGGCATCTGGAAAGTATTAAATGGTGTAATATAGGAAATAATAACTATCCACAACATTTTACAGAGAGAAAAATAATATTACAAACATGAATGAAGCAGAGGATGAATTCAACAAATATTTTGTAAGCATAGGATCTAAATTGGAGGAAAAAATAATAGTTGATGTGATGCAAACGGATGCCACAGAGTATGTTGAAAGAAATAACAATTCTGTTTATTTAAGAGCAGTTGATGAGGAGATTTATGATATAGTTAGAAATCTGAAGAATAAAACTAGTACAGACTGGAACGATATTGACATGAAAACACTGAAATGTGTGACTGAGGGCATTGTAAAACCATTAACACACATTTGTAATCTTTCTTTTCAAAAGGGTTTTTTTTCCGAATAACATGAAAGTAGCAAGGGTAATTCCTATTTACAAGACAGGAGATAAGCATCAATTTACAAATTATAGACCTGTGTCAATACTATCACAATTTTCCAAAATATTAGAAAAGCTTTTTGTTAAAAGATTCGATAATTTCGTTGATCACTGTGAGTTGCTGACGGAATGCCAGTATGGCTTCAGGAATAATAGGTCAACAGTCCAGGCACTGATTGATCATACTGAGGAAATAACAGAATGCATTGACAAAAAAAAAGCATGCAATAGGGTTGTTTTTAGATCTGAAGAAAGCTTTCGATACAGTAAACGATGACGTATTCATGAGAAAAATGAAAAATTATGGTTTCAGGGGTATAGTATTGGACTGGATAAAAAGTTATTTATCAAATAGACAACAATATGTGCAAATAAATCAACATAAATCAGGACTAAGTGAGATACAATGTGGGGTACCTCAAGGCTCAGTCTTAGGACCTAAACTGTTCATAATGTACATAAATGACATTTGTAAGGTTTCACAAGTACTGAAGTTTGTTATGTTTGCAGATGACACAATTGTTTTTTGCTCAGGTGTGGAATTGCAACAGGTCCTGGATGTGGTCACAGAGGAAATAAGAAAATTTAAAAAATGGCTAGATGTAAATAAACTGTCACTAAATTTAGAGAAAACAAAATTTATGTTGTTTGGAAATGAAAGCAGATACAATGAATTAGATATTGTAATTAATCATGTAAAAATTGAAAGAGTATATGAAATAAAATTTCTTGTGGTGGTCATAGACAGCAGAATCTGTTGGAAGCCACACATCAAATATGTTAGGGGGAAGCTTGCACGGGGCGTTGCTATATTGGGGAAAGCGAAGTATATCTTTAATCAGAAAGCACTTTATATATTATACAATGCGATGCTACTGCCATATTTGAGCTATTGTGTAGAGGTCTGGGGAAATACGTACAAAAGTAATTTACAAACAATAACGACAATGCATGTTTTTTTTTCTTTTTTTTTTGTTTTTTTCCATATGGTTTGGTGGTTTTTTTGGTGACTTGTACCATTTTGTTTGTTTTAATGTGGTTTTGTTACATTTAGTAAACAAGTAAAATGACTTGTATAAAGTGGTAGGGACATGTAAGATTCGACTTCAGCCTACTCTTTTTCAGACAGAGAAGAAGAAAAAAGGGACGATGACATGTATTTTTTCTGTTTTTGTTTTTAAAAAAATTATGCATATTTTCTTTGTTTGAAATAAACTTATCTAAAAAAAAAGAAACTAAGAGTCAGACAATATTGGATATCGGTAAATAGGCCAATATCAAGCATCCCTAATTAAAGTGTTTGAAAGTTGGTCTACATCAACGGCCCATAGAGAGACAAAAATCATCCTGCTAGACCTGCAAATAGGCCTTGAGCCAGACATGGACATGACAGTTTTGGCAATAAACTGAGATAGTTGTCAACATTTTTCTGAATATTCAGAAGCAAATTCTGTGATTGCTAATAAGACTTGTGTTTTTATGCAACATTAACAAATTTCTTTAGATTGTCTGAATCTTGAATTAAACACTTATTGATACACATCTGATATTTAATAAATAGCTTTGTGTTTTATAAAAATGATTATGAAGTCTGTTTGTCTATTTGAAAACACAGTTAACGTGATTTAAATGTGTACATCAAGTTCGAGTTACCCGACGGACTTGGCCGTGATACATGTGCCATCTTTTTCATAAAGGATTTGCCTTAGAATATCCCAAACCATTTATGTAATAATAAACTTCTCTGTAGTTCAATAATTGTGTACATAATGAAATAAGAGGTCTGACATTTGGGCTTTTTGCTCTAAACCCATCCAGAAGCAGCAGATGGGTTTTTGAGAGCGGCTCGCGTGCCCCAGAACCAGGTCACCGAGCAGACTGAAGAAAGCCGAAGCTTTGCATGTTTTTCATTATTCAGGAGGACGCGAGCGGAGACACTGCAGGGGGGGTATTAGTGGGTGAGGGTGGAGTCTGTCTCTGCAGAAAGAGCTGATGGAGGGTCTGAAAGGAGCTCATCCTGACATGTGGGGCTCCTGGAGGGACTCTGATACTCTGTTTCACCTCGGAAGTTGGGATGGAGAGAGGGACCTGAACTCACCTGCTGAAGGTATTTCCCTTTTCCTTCAGTCTTATTCTGAAACGTGTGTGTGTGTGTGTGTGTGTGTGTGTGTGTGTGTGTGTGTGTGTGTGTGTGTGTGTGTGTGTGTGTGTGTGTGTGTGTGTGTGTGTGTGTGTGTGTGTGTGTGTGTGTGTGTGTGTGTGTGTGTGGCAGATCGTTAAACACAAACTGCGTCTAGCCTACATTTAGGCCCGATCATTCCAGGGTGGAAAATCATGACATTTAAACTGATTTTATTTTATTACTCATAAAACTGTATTTTTCTTGTTTTACTTTGGTTCTTCATACATTTTGTCCGATGTTTGCACCAGAGCCGTGTCCAGGACTTTTAAAATGGGGTGGCCCATGTGGGGCACTTGTTTATTCATGGGTGGCACCAGTTGTTATGCTTATTCATTTATTTACACAAATCGTTTATTTATTTATTTACTTTCTAGTGGGTTTTTGAGTTTCACATTGCACAATCACCATTTTTTCCTCTTCATCTTCTACTTTTGTGGTGGTTAGCAAGTCACTTCTTGTTGCATTACTGCCACCAACTGGAGTTGAGTGGGACTCTAAATACTATGTATGTGAATATGAAAAAATATTAAATAATATTAAAACTACATGCCTGGGCTAGAAAACAAGGTGAAAGGTGCATGCAACCACACACTATTTTGGAGTTTACAACCCAAGCCTTTTGTCGACAATGTAAAGTCAATTTAAACTGGAACTTAGTGGGGCGGCACCTGGGGTGGCCAATCAGACTCAAAGGGTGGCATGTGCTACCCCAGGCCACTCCCTGGACACGCCTCTAGTTTGCACGATAAAGGTCTCCGCCATTGATTCATGCTGTTACCTTATTCAAACAACAATTATTAAATCTAAGAAAAGCATGAACAGTAAAATTGTTGCGAACGGGAAAACAGACTAAATCTTATTTGTCTAGTGGCCTGATGTCACACGTAGATATGAATTCCATATTAACTCAAATGAAAAATAATGATTTAACCTCAGTTTTTGTTTTCTGGAATTAAAATTATATTTAAATATTTTTATGCATAACTGCTGATATGAAGTTATTTTTACATTCATTTATAATTTGCAAAAATATACTAAAACAGATTAGAAATTGATACAATGAGGTTAATTTTTTATTTCCCTGAAGTGTTATTACAAAAGCAAAATTTTATGAAATGCATAAACAATGCAAAGAGCAGGTCTGTAGTTGTATAGAAGTCCAAAGTTTTTAAAAAAACTTGGTTTTCTTTTCTAATCATTAAAACAACGTCTCTGTCCGTTTCTGTTTGAGGAGCCTTCAAGTTTCGTTGTTGCTGGTTGTGTTTGGATCCGTTTCTGCATGAAATTCTGTTCAGAGGCGTCTCCTAAATAAAGTTGACTCAAACGTGCTTGAGATTCTCTTGTGGAAAAAACACAAACTCTGTGAACCAAAAATGGATTTCCAATAAAAAAAACTGACAAAGTTTGGTGTTTGATGAGGAGTGATGAAGTTTAATTTTGACACGCATTTATTTAGTTAGTCAGATAAACTCCTGGGCACATGGACGTAATTTGGGGGGGGGGGGGGGGGGACATGTCCCCCCACTTTTTCCAAAGACAAGTTTTGACCCCTGCACTTTTTACCATTCCAAAACAATATTACGATATATTAAATTGACACTGGTTGAGCTCTAGGACCAAGCGGAAAACAACCATTTGTGTTGAAGCCTGTTTCCCATTAGAGCATACTGTAAAGATACACCCCCCCCCCCCCGTGCCCCCCCCCCCCCACTTCTTAAGTGAAAATTACGTCCATGCCTGGGCACCAAAACAGCTGATTTCACTGGACAGATAAGGAAAATATTGGTCTCTGTTTTTTCCTCCCAAGAGAGACAAACTTGGGATTTCTGCCAGATGCGTTAAAACATAATCATCCCTGTGTGTGTGTGTGTGTGTGTGTGTGTGTGTGTGTGTGTGTGTGTGTCCAGGTGATAAGAGGACTGAGATCAGGTGCTGTTTGTTGACCTTTTTGCAGCCCTTGAATGGTTCTTTTGTGTGCTGATCAGAACAGCCCGATGAATAATTATGCACTGTGAATTGTTTCTCTTTGTTCTTTTATTTTTTACCTTTTTTTTACGTTTACAGCTAAAAGAACAAAGTGTTTCTGTGTGAGAACAGCACAGACCTGTTTAAGACGTTTTTAAAATCCACTTGGGTACTCTTTTGAATGTCCGTTCTGTGTTTTGGTTCATCTCTTCTCTTATTTAACACGGTGTAGTAATTTGGTGTTCTTTTACCTTTGGCTGACAAATGACTGAATTGTCTAAAAGATGTTAAAAACTGGCTACGATTGAACCTTCTCACTTTAAATGACAAAAAGACAGAGATTGTCATTTTTGGGGACCCTGGGCTGTTGCGCGGGGTAAACGTGTATTTGGCCCTTTAGAATCCTTTTGCGTGTCTCAGGCAAAAAATCGGGGGGGATTCATTGATGGTCATTTTAAACTTGAAAAACGGATCAATTCTGTGGTCCAGTGTGTTCTTTCATTTGCGTGTTCTTAGTAAAGTCAAGCCCTATTTACCACTCAAAGACTTTGAAAAGGTCATACACCTGCTAATCATGTCGAGACTCGACTACTGCAGCTCTCTATATCATGGGCTGGAGGAGTCGCCAATTCACCGCTTGCAGGTGGCTCGGAATGCGGCAGCTCGCTTGCTGACAGGTAGGAGGCGCAGGGATCACATAACACCAGTCTTACAAGCTCTTCACTGGCTCCCGATCACTTACAGGATTCAATTTAAAATGCTACTGATCTGTTTTAAGGCACAACACAATTTGGCCCTTCCTTATCTGCCGGAACTTTAAACACTCCTGTCCCCAAACGAAACCTCCGATCATCCTCTCTACATCTCTTATCTGTTCCCAAGTCTAGGCTGATGTCCAGAGGCGGCAGAGCTTTTTCTGTGGCCGCTCCCAAGCTCTGGAACAGCCTTCCCCCACAGATTAGGTCTGCTGACAGCCTTTCTGCTTTTAAGTCTTTTAAAAACCTACCTTTTTAACCTTGCTTTTAAGTGATTTTATTGTCAATTACTTTTAGGGTCTACTGGATGGTTCTCAGTGTTTTATCATTTTATTTTTACTGCTAGTCTGTGTACAGCACTTTGTGCAGTCTCTGATTGTTGGAAATGTGCTATATAAATAAACCTGACATTGACATGTTTCGGCCTTCGACGAAGGCGGAAGCTCTGGCCGAAACATGCCAGCCAAAGGTAAAAGAGCATCAAATTACTACACTGGGTTAAATGGAAAAAAAAAGATGATCCACTTTGGTATCGGTTTGAGTTCTGCATCTGCACCAGTTGGCATGCAGCGTCAGCCTGTAGCTTCTACCTGTTGCATGACTGTTCTATTCAAAAGTCTGCAAGCTTCTCTGGAATTAACCTTCAGCTGGTCCGTGCTGTCAGGGCCTGCCATCCATCAATTATTCACAATGTTCTGCTCTGTCGGTGCAAATCTAAATGTGTCTCACCATGGAAACAGCCTCCTGGCTCCACCAGCGGGTGTTGGTTTCAGCAGCTAGGGCTGACTCGTTTGTTCTCAGTTCTGCGTTCCACCTCGAGGAGGAAAGTCGAGAAAACCAAAAGTCAAACTCTGAATATTTGTTCAGCTTAAACTTTAGTTTGTATCTCCATGCCGTGTTTTTCTTCAGTTCAGCAACTAAACCAGGTGATTTCAGTCAGCCCAGTGAATGAACCTGGTCCATTCAGTTGCTGAGCAGACCAACATCACGGCATGGAGTTCACTTGTTAATGCCACAACTCCCATCTCTGGCGCAGAGTTCAGCAAACTGTCCTCGAGAGCCTTCATCCTGCATGTTTTAGTTGTTTTCAAAAATAGTTGATCCAATGAATCGCCTCGTGATTGAAATCAGGTGTGTTGGTGCCAGTAGAGTGAAGAAGCACTTAACTTTACTTGAGTAAAAAGCATAAAGGAGTAAAAAAAATTCTTAAGTGTTTTTAGTCTTCTTTGGTCTGCTAGTCTGGAGAATGTGGTTTAAATCAATGCAAACCTATTGAATTTATTCTATATTTATCAAAATAAAAGATGACGGTAATGAGTTTGCTTTGGGAGTGTTGGTCACTAGAGGGAGCACTCTTACTGTCACATCCCAAATCTCAGCTGCTTTGAACCTTTGAGGATTCATCAAAATTCAGCATCTATTATCCTAAAACATCCAGGCTGAATTTGCTGAATTCTGTTACTTTGCAGACCAAATGTTCTGCAGGATTAGAGGTTCTTGTGTGAAAGATGAGTTGTTCTTATCTTTAGTTGGTTAAAGGGGCATTATGGAAGTGTGACAGCCAAAACATGTATAGAAATAATAAATGTCTTCTTCATACATTCTCCTGCAATGCCCTGGTCCTGTAGAATGAGCCCTGGCTTTTTTACTGTGATTGCCTGTTTTTCTGTAAAATCACAGAAAAAGAGAGCTGCTCGGGTCAAGCAGGCTGCTTCATGCGCGTTCACGCTCAGGCATCGCCCGTAGCATTTGCTATCTGTAGCTTTAGCAGCAGAGAGAGCGGCAGTGCCAACTCACCTAACGCCTAGTGACAAAGCTAGCTACATTTCTGAGGACCCTTAGCTACTTTCTGTAGAACTTTCTTCTAGATATTTCCTGCAAATTAGCAACAAAATAGCCATTTTCGCTCCGAACCGTTCTTTGAACGTTGTTTCAGCTGTCATCAAGGATATAAATGTTACAGATACACAAGACATTACTGGCGCTTTAGCTCATCTAGTTGGACGTCAGACTCTTGTGCAGAAGATTCGCGTTTGATTCTTGATGTGAACGTAATTTTTGTAGAGTATTTTTTTTTTACATTAACTGTATATTTTTTTACAGTAAGATGCCCAAGTTTTTATTTGAGATTCGCCGAACGGCATTGAATTCACAGATAAAAAAGTTGTGGGTTCAACTTTCATTTTGGAACAATTTTTCAAGCAAGGGAAAGGAATGATCTGAGCATGCAGGAGGACTGACCCATCATAAACCTTTGTCGGCTGTGCTGAAGAGAAAGGTACAGAACCAAATTATTTCATTAATTAGCTGCACGTTCTCCTGTCCTCTGTCCTCCGGGCCTCACACACACACACACACACACACACACACACACACACACACACACACACACACACACACGGGACTGTCAGCTGTATTTTCATTAAGGAGTGTGCACGTACAGCATGTAAAGGTTTCAGGTACGAGCCCCGCTCAGTCTGTCGCTGTCGTGTCCTTTGGCAAGACACTTAACCCACGTTGCCTGCTGATGGTGGTTGGAGGGACCGGTGGCACCAGTGCTTGGCAGCCTCACCTCTGTCAGTGCGCCCCAGGGCAGCTGTGGCTACATCGTAGCTCATCTCCACCAGTGTGTGAATGTGTGTGTGAATGGGTGAATGACTGATTGTGTTGTACAGCACCTTGGGGAGTTCCAGGACTCTAGAAGACGTTATATCAAATACGGACCATTTACCATTTAAAGGTGCATTATGTAGAAATGAAGTAAAAGTAAAATCCTGTGGTAAAATGTGGTTACTGCAATCACTTTAAACAAAACTGAAGCTTTTAGCCGATCGTCATCAAATTACAGTTGTGGGTACTGCAGTATTAGCTCTCAGAAGACACGGCAACCCCACACTCGATGGTGAACATTAGTTATGTCCCTCCTTCCTTTATTTTTAAAGGAGAAAAACTGATTATAAATATTAAATTATTTTTTATAAAAATATTACTTTTAATGTACCTTCATTCTGTGCCCTGTGGAGGTACGATTTTCAAAAATGGCTTTTTATCAAATTGTTTCTTTAAGCTATGTTTTTCTGATTAAAAACCCAACGTATCAGTAGCATGGGTGTGGCCTCGTGGTTCATGTTCTAAGTGTTGTTTTTTCCTAGAGCAGGAACCGCCTCATGGATATACACTGGGCGTTTGTCTTGCTGATGTGGGTCAGACTTGGAAAAACTGGTTCATGTCGTAGGTGTGTCCAGCTGGTTCAAAAATCAATAGAGAATGCGTTTTGTTAGATTTCTTTTTACAGCTATTGAGGAAAAAAGCCAGAGGATGTGAAGAGAAAAAATTCAGATGGTTGTTTCCCTGCAGCTTGAGGAGAATCCATTGGTTTGTCAGAGATTTCAGAGAAGAAGAAAAGTCGTTCAACTTCCTTCTGCCTGCAGCAAGACGTGTCTTTGTAGACTTTGATGTGCAGACTCCAAGACAAATAC
This sequence comes from Nothobranchius furzeri, assembly GCF_043380555.1. Taxonomy (NCBI): domain Eukaryota; kingdom Metazoa; phylum Chordata; class Actinopteri; order Cyprinodontiformes; family Nothobranchiidae; genus Nothobranchius; species Nothobranchius furzeri. The sequence continues at coordinate 52,861,760 of NC_091753.1, read as the reverse complement.
AGGATACATATTCAGGACTGCCTGGGACCTACAGCAAGCAGGGATGTTGTATCATTGCATCTGAGAGCCCCCCCCCCCCCCCCTCTTTATTTAGTCCCGTCTTTTCCCCCCCCCCTCTCTCTCTCTCTCTCTCTCTCTCTCTCTCTCTCTCTCTCTCTCTCTCTCTCTCTCTCTCTCTTCTCTCCCTCGCTCTCTCTCTCTCTCTCTCTCTCTCTCTCTCTCTCTCTCGCTGAAAAGAGGAGGGGCTGTCCGGGTAACCCAACACCTGCCCAATTCACAAATGTTCCTGCAGCTGAACGCCTCTGACAAGTGCAGAGGTTGAAAAGCATCAGGAGGCGGAATTCTGGGAATGCTGGCTTCATCTTTACGTGGCTGAAATCTGAAAGACGTTTGCCAAGAACAAGGAACAGAATTAAAAAGAGCTCAAACGAGTGTGCAAAATATATATGTGTATCCCAAATGAGGTTTTTAGAAGAATGACAGAAGGATCCAACATGTCTTCAGAGGAAAGTGGCGTGAAAGACATGGCAGGAATCAAGAGGAATGTTTCTGAGGATCTGGGTGAGGTCGTCCTTGGACACAGCTCACCTCCGGATCCATTCCCACCCAAGGACTTCAGAGGGAAGTTTAAAAAGATGCGCCAGAAGAAGAGGCCCACCATTCTAGAAAGTAGGTGCCTTTTTCATCTCCATGGGCCTTGGTAATTCAGTCATCCTGCTGTTTGCATCACTTAGTGAAATTCCTCACCTTCCTGTTGAATGTGTCATGTGTAGACCAGATTGGAAATAATGGAGTCAGGCAGGTGGTGAATACTGTGCAAATTTGACATAATTGAGGAAAAATAACCTTTTTTCATCCTGGAAAACTTCCCAAAATGTTTAAATGCATGAACCTCTGCAGCAGCTTGAGCACCATGAGAACGGCAGACCAAAGTGAGAGTGATAAAGGATCGGCAGCGGATGAGAAGGAGGGAGTTTCATCGTGATAATCACAGAAATGACTAAACTGGACGGACATACCTCACATTCCTCAGCTCCATCAGAGCTTGATAATGTTCCTAATAAGTGCTTAATGCATTTGCGGCTTCATCCACTTAAAGTTAACTAGAGAAATATATTCTCCACCGTTGATCTATTCAGGAAAACCTTGCATCAGCTTTTTATTATATCAAAGTGAGTAAAGGGAAACAAAAAAGCAAATATGTTTGTTTTTTAGAGAATCTAAATGAAAAAGTTTCTCTTTTAAATAACTGACACTGACCTTGTCCAGTTTGTCAGATATGTTGTTGCTTTATGTTTGATTTGGTTGAACTACAGGGTTCAGACCAGTGGTTCCCACCCGGGTTCCCCCGAAGGTTATATATTTTACAAGTACAGTGATCCCTCGTTTATCGTGGTAGATGCGTTCCAGACCTGGCCGCGATAGGTGAAAATCCGCGAAGTAGGGACACCATATTTACAGTATTTATTTAACAGGTATGTATTCAGTATTCAGACTTTTAAAACCCTCCCTTTACATAGTACTGTATTTTTACTAGTTTTTTTATAGTTTTATTACAAAAAGTGCATTTTATGATGAAATTGATGAAAAAAACAGGAATTTCTTGATTTTTCGCATAGAAAATACCGCGAATCAGTGAAAAATACCGCGAATCAGTGAAAAATACCGCGAATCGGCGAATTTCCCTTGAATAAGGCTCCGAAGAAAAAATCCGCGAAGTCGTGAATCCGCGATAAACGAACCGCGAAGTAGCGAGGGATCACTGTATTTGTAAAAATCACATTAATAAAATCTCAATAGCACATCCACTGAAGACTCTATAAAATTATAACTCTGTATAATTTGTATTTAATCACTTTAGATGCATATTTGGGGTACGAGTTGGGGTTGGGGGGGGGGCTGGCTTGTCTTGGACATAAGCAAGGGGGTTATGTTTAAATTGTTTGTATTTCAGTGTAATCAAAGGAAAAGGTGATGTTTTTTCATCATTACATCATATTTTGCACACAACGTGTTCATTTATGAGCTGATTTTTGGGATGTAACTCAAACATCTGCTTAGTTTACAACGTTTAATTGCTTTAATTACCTCAAGACCAATTTTAAGATGTTCTTCCTTCTGCTGCTGCTTTGGCTTCTTCCTTGTTAAAAAAAAGTTAAACGTATTCATCTAGGGAATTGCATAACTGTACTTCCCTTTAGAGAGTGTCTAACTAGACAAGTAAGAGAAGCCAACTCTTTTCAAAAAGCAAAAATGTTTTGATTTCCATATTAGGCAACCCATTTGCCTGTGATTAGTAGAATTTGCTTAAAGGAAATGAAAAGTGTCCAGATGTTAGAACTCAACAGTTTTATACTTTTAACAAACAGGAAACCACAACAATTATGTGATGCTTATTTCAGTTTGTTAGAATTTGCTTGATTGCTGACTTTAAATCAAGAAAATGTTTGATAAAACATATTTAACTCACCCTCATGTGTTGCAGCTAATCCAGATACTAAATAAATGATGAAACGTTCTCTGGTTGGTCCATGCACGTGGAAATTAATGTGTTCACTCCAGGTTTTGCAGCTTGCACAAAAGGGAAATTGGATCAGTGGCATTTGGTCACATTAAATACTGGCCGTTCCTACAGGAACTGGTGGAAATATTACATAAAATTCACCTTTTGCATCCTTTTGTGCTGCCATGTAGGTTTCTACTGCCTCCATGAACACTTCAAACATGAAAGAAATTCAACCATCTGTTTTCTGTCCATGTTTGATTTTAGGCCTAGTCCACACGTAGCCGGGATTTTTTTAAAACGAATACCCGCCCCTCCAAAAACTTGCATCCACACCACCTCATTTTTAAAATAAAAAATGTCCACACATACCCGGATAAATACGTTGTTAAGGACATGCCAGACCTGTAGGCGGCAGTATTTCCCCCGTTCTTAACCTCGTCCTTCGTCTGTGGTCTTCCACAAGGAGCAGTAATTCCACTTACATAAACAAACAAGCAAAAAGCGCTTGGACAATTGATAAAGCGAGCGCAGCTCTGAGGGCATCCATGCTGTCGGCTAGTGTAAACACAGGTCGCACACGTAATGTCAGCATTTTTTTGTCGCGGAAAGTGACGTTGCAGACCTTAAAACTCCGGTTTTGTCTGTCCACACGCAGACACCCAAAACGGAGAGAACACAGATCTTCACTTTCGCCGGAGTTTTTAAAAAGATCCGTTTTCGTGTGGATGACAGGCCAAAACGTAGAAAAATATCTACGTTTTGGCAGATCCCCGGCTACGTGTGGACAGGGCCTTAGAAATGATATAGCAGCTATCGAATGTTTTAGTAATTGAGTACCCTATCGAATTTTCCATCAAGTAATCGAGTATTCTATTTGATGGCATTTCAAGTGAAACAAGATCGTGGTCCGCTGCTAAAAAATTTGAAAATAAAAAGCTCAATGATAAAAGACTCAATAACATATATTAAATTGGTGTTGTCTAGTTCCCTCTTTCCCGTCTGATATTTATAGTTAATAAATATTTTATTGAACAACATTTGAATTTTCTTCACAATTTTGGATTCTAGTCAAAATAACATATCTATAAATATTCACATATAATGCGTAGTATTTAATTATTCCATTAACGTGTTCAGTGGTAAGCTACTAGAAATGCTAACATTTCATTTCTACTTGTAACAATGTACTTGTGATATATTTATTCTATTATTATTAACATCTGTATTACTGTGGTTCTTTCATATGTTTTTATCTGTTGTTTCACATTCCTTTGCGTTTTTAGTGTTTTACGACTGTTAGTTCGAGTATTTTCTTGTTTTCATTTTTTCTTATAAACTATGCTTTAAATGTCATTCTGAACGTGTTAATTTAACTGTAATCTTTTAATGTACAGCGCCTTGTCTGGTTGTAATGCCATGTTGAATGCGCTTTATAAATAAAATGGTATGGTATGGTATGGTATGGTATGTATGGGTTGGCAACATGGACGTAATTTTTGGGGGGGGACAGGGGGGACATGTCCCCCCCCACACACACACTTTTTCCAAAGTCAAGTTTTGACCCCTGCACTTTTTACCATCCAAAAACAATATTACGCTGTATTAAATTGACACTGGTTGAGCTCTAGGAGCAAGCGGAAAACAATCATTTGTGTTGAAGCCTGTTTCCCATTAGAACATACTGTAAAGTTACCCCCCCCCCGTGCCCCCCCCCCCCCCCCCCCCACACACACACACACACTTCTAAAGTGAAAATTACGTCCATGGTTGGCAACATAATCTAGTCAAAAGTGCATTGAAATATCAGCGTGTTAGTGAATTATATGCACAACGGCTTGCCATAACTCTGCGGCGGACGGAGCAGACTCGTAGCAACAACCAGACGGTAGCTGCAGCGGCTCTGCCCCACACAGCTGCAGAGATCCACAAATAAACGGGATGGTGGGGATTTTCCTTCAGATTGTGGACTTTAGTTGTTCACAACATCACGTTTTTTCTGAACCACACTTGCTCGTGAGAATGCTACCCGCTAGCTTAGCATTAGCAATTCTGCTCGTAGTTTAACTCTTGATCCCAAGCTTTGGACCGTTTCTGCCTTTTACAATGGTTTCTGTCTTTGCTGGTCTCTCTATTTTCCTCCACAGCACCTAGATCACCACGTAGTGCTCCAGTCAAATGTGCTCAGACGGCGGAGCGCACATTTAACTAAGCTTCCAGTAAAAAATAAATCAAGGAATTTAATGAATCGAACCATTCGAGTCATTCGATAATTCATTTCAGCCCTAAAATGCTATGCCTAAAACAAGCTGTTTTAAAAAGCCCCCATTTGTGACATCACAAACAGAGAATAGAGCGACTCGTGCAAAAAACATTTCAGGTATAATGAGTCTAGTCTGCCATCATGACAAATAAGGGGGATAAACAATTTTTGTAACTCACTCATTTAGGTGTAATTAAAGCTTGAAGTTTTGATTTATTAGAGGCATGTCCTTTTGATTGTCACGTAGCAAATAATGTGTCAGCGCTAGCAGCTCGCCTCCTCCTGGTTAAATGGTTTAAATAGTTTGTGTCTCAGCACAAATTATTGGATATTTGCTGTAAAGACCAGGTGGAAGACCTGTAGTCGTCTCCTGCTCTTTACCTGCTTCCAGTAAACTCAATCTGCTTTCTGATCACTTCAAACATCTCCCAGATGTTTTCATGCTTTTTATTATGTTCTGAGAACTGTGATGATTCTGCTGGTAATGCACTGACATCAGCAGCGGTAGCAGGCCCTGCTCTCAGGCAAACAGTAGTTATTATTAACTCTGCTGCGCTAAGAGGATTGCTTCCTGTACTCTCATCCTCCATGCAGTTATTTAAAGAGAGCTTTCTTTCGTTGCCGCCCACTGCCTGCCACCGCTTTGGAGAGATAGAGCAATGTCGAGCGGGGAGAGGGACACACACACAGGACTGATAGCCAAGCACAGGACAGAAGAGGAGGGGCAAAGCAGTGTCTCTGTCAGGGTCTCGTCATCACAGCAAAGTGTGCATCACAGAGAGGTGACAGCAGGCTGGTCCCAGCTCAGCAGGCTGGTCCCAGCTCAGCTGCCTCTGCCGCTGCTGCTACCGGAGGGAAACCGCAGCCAAAGGGGAGGGCAGGAAGCTGCAGCCATGGCCAGCCAGCAGGACTCGGGCTTCTTTGACATCAGCATCAAGTCTCTACTGAAGTCGCTGAGTGGAAGTAGGTAAAAGTTTGTGTGTTGTGATCATCGGCCTCAGTGGAATGTGACTTTTTGGCCCCCCTGTTGTGGCCTGTGACTGTTGCAGCTGCAGGCTGGAATGATGCGAACCTAAAATCAACGCAACTTGTCAGACTGCCCTAGCTTTCCATTAAAAAGTTAGATACCAGCTGTCACCACTGAGATTACCCTAAGCAGGGTTAGTTTAACCGATGGCAACTCTGCATCAGACCTCTGCAGATTCTTCATAAAGCTCTGCAGAATTCCGGTGTGTTCTTTTTCCACGGTGTAAGTAGCTCTTATTAAATAGAAGGACGCGGTAATAGGATTAGCAAAGGTTCAGCTTGGTTGCATGTTCTGTCCAGAGCTTCACTGCTGTGGAAAACAAACTCAGAGATGTCCCGTTTGACAGAGAATCCTCAGCGAGCTCTAACTGTGTAGAACCTGAACGCTCAAACAGCGTGGTGCCATGTAAACAATGGGTTAGTATTTACGAAGCGTGGAGGAAGGTGTCTCTGTTGACGCGTCCAACACCGAGTCATCTCCTGATGTTGCGTAATCCTGTTGCTGAAGTGATGAAGGCCCAGGGTGCCATCAGACGGCAGAAGCATTTAGCATTTTGATAAATATGCACCCTCATAATCCCAGCCTTCAACTCATATTAAGCGTTTACGTAACAGAGAGTAAAGTGGCACGAGAGAAAATGTGATGGATGATTTGACTGTTGAATGAAACTGATTATTATTTATGCTGAGAAAGCATCTGCTGACAGTGAATTGTTCTCTGTTATTTGGGTTGTGGCCACATCGAAGCGCTTTAAACACGGGTCTTTAATGGTTTGTTCGGTCATCTCCCATGAAACAGGGACAACACACAACCGGAGGGTCAGGATTGGTGTCTACTGGCACAAGGCCAGGAGATGAGTAGTGAGGCTCTGTTCAAAAGTAAACACAAACAGGTGTGGCTCACCTAAAAACATTTTTCATTTATTCTGATTTTAATGGGTCACTCAAGAGTTTTTCATGCAAGCTAAACATGAAAATAGTCTCCTACACCTATCTCCTGCACTAGCTTTTGATAGAAACTCTAGGATTTGAAAATCCTGACAGATCTACGTCACACTGTCACTTATGAACTCACCCATCTTGGCTCACGATGAGGAAGGCTGTTGTTGGTTTAGCCTCCAGGAAACAACAGAGAACGTCTCTGCTAGCAGAAGCTAACCATTAGCATTAGCAACTCCACCACACAGCAGAACTCCTCCAGGCTTCTGTTATTTGTGAAGATAAAACATCAACGTTGCAAGTCAGTGGTAGAGTTGTGATGCTATTATCCAATCCAAGGCGAGATGTCTAATTACCAGGAAATATGACTCAAAATACTGTCACCTGAAGCTTTCTCTTCCAGCTGAATTCCCCATGCTGTTAAATGCGCTTTTGGGCTCCAAATCTATAGATTGACTCATTCACTGCCTTTTTTTTCTGTGTGGGCATCGGAACGAGTCCCCGCTCCGAGAGAACAAACATCTCAGCTCTGAAGCTGATCTTCATCCGCATACGTCACACGTCACATGATCAGGAAGCTGAAAATCCATGTGTTAGGAGATCGTTTTGGGCCGTTCCTGTAAAAAAAAAAGTGAGGCGTGAACTGGAAAAGCTTCTGCCGATCACAATTCAACAATGGATTATGAAAGAACGGATAACGCTCGAAACGTGCAAATTCTTCCTGATGTAAGAGGTGAGTCTCCGCTTTGTTTTGGCGTCGACATCATCCTAGCGTGCAACGTTCTGTGGCTCTTACAAACACAGTAAACACGGTGAGAAACGCTGGCAGCGAAGGGCTTTAGTGATCAGGAAACGGCTGGCAGTGAATGAGTTAAATGAGTGTTCCTCACCTTTAATGACCTTATCTTTCATTTTCCTTCGCTTATCCGGGTCCGGGTTGAGGGGTAGCATCTCAAGCATCCCAGACAGCCCTCTCCTCGGCCACTTTCACCAGCTCCTCTGGCAGGACCCCAAGGCGTTTCTGGGCCAGACTGGAGATGTACCTGCTCCAACATGTCCAGGACACACAGAAGCAGGATATTTCTTTTGAATGTAATTATTTTCCAAGATTAAGCAACAATTCAGGTTTTGTGTCGGTGTGATTCCTGTCAGTTTTTCACTTACATTCAGTGAATTTTTATGTTATTAACCACAGGTTTTTAAATAGTTCCTCACTTACATAATTCGCCTGAAATGTTCTCTCACAGTCGACAGCATGATGTCAGCTCACCGAAACAGTGAACAGCCAATAGTTCCAGATCCTCGCTGCTCTTCTCTCAGCTCTTCTGGCTGCACGTTTTAAAAATCTCAAACTCCAAACTTGCTGTTAGTTTTAAACATTTTATGATGCATTTGAACAAAAAACTATTCAGCTTGAGGTTTCATTAGAAAAAAGTTAAAATATATATAGATCGGATTCATAGAAACATTTCAATAGATGAAAGCGTAAAGCCACTGTGAGTGTTTTTCAGTTTGTATTGGAAATGTTTCTGTCAACATGGTAAATTAAATTTGGTCTTCTGAAACAATTTGTCCCTTTGTGCTAGCAGTGTTGTTTGTTTCTTACAGTCCAAACTGGAATTCAGCAAAAGGGGTCAGGGGCGTGTAAATGTCCACCCACACTGACCACAGACGGCTGCTGAAACACCCGTTTACTCAGTGAGGACGTCTCTCAGGGCTATGATGTGTGCGTCTCTGTAGAACAGAGACGTCCACGCGGGAGCACCACCATGCTGAGGGCGTTTCCAGCTTGGTGATGTTGTCATACACGCTGTGGCAGAGCTCCTTGTGTGGCGCCCGAGACGTTGACCCAAGACACAGACGCGGGTTTAATATGTGCACTGGTTGAAGCTTCAGCCTCTAGTTTAAATCATCCACATGAGAGAATTTGTATGAATAAGCCCGTGTAACAATGAGACACTGTTACATAGATATTTAATTACTTTTATTGTTGAAGCAAAAATAGGTTTTGACATCATGTTTAGCCTGGTTGTGTATTGTTTTGGTATGCGGATTCCTTTTACTTCTGGATATCTGTAAAGAAAAATAGTTCATTGTTGAGATATGGGCAAACAACAGTTAGTCTTTTCTTTTGCACATCATTCAACCAACCCCTGCTGTCTCCATGCAGGTGTGCACAGACAAAATCTTCCCCGAGGGTTTGTGCACACTTAAGCTTGGTTTATGCTTGACACGTCCGTGAGGTTCGCACGGCTCCGCGCGGCAAAATTGCGTCATTTTAACAACCACGCCCCTCCACCGCGCCTCCGCACGGCTCAAACTTTCCGCACCGCGCACCTAGGAAATTTTCTAACCACGCGGACGGTCTGACGTGGAAAAACATGGCGGACTGGCAAGAACTAGTATGGCAGAGGTTCGTAAATACAGACATTTGCATGATTCAGCTCTCAAAGATCACCGTGATCAACGTGTTGTTAATAGTTCTTGGAGAGAAATAGCTCACACTGTCGGAAAAGACGAGGACGCTGTTAAAAATGCTGGAATGCCATGTTGTAAACAACAGTAATTTTTACTTCTACTATGGTGTAGTGTTGGATGCATGCCGTAGAGCTCCATGCTGCCCCCTACAGTTTGGGAGAATATTGGCTCACCGCAGAGACAAGCCGCATGAACCATAAACGCTGCAAGTTGTGAAGCGCGTTCCGTCCGCGAGCCGCGTCACCAAGCATAAAGTAAATGCTCCAATCATAAACCAAGCCTTATATGGCGCTGGGATTGTACCAACATTGAGTGGGTTGTGGAGAAGTTGTTTGGAATTATTAATGATTGAATACTCCAGCTTGCACTGGTTTGTTTAGTTTATGAATGTATCTGTTAGTCTTTTATGTAAATAGGTTTTGTTTCCCTTTAGAGGTTGTACCGTTTTCCCCTTTGAATGGGTTCTCCCAATTAAGGTCACCTGTATAAATTGTCTGTCTCCCCATTGTTCTGGGTTGTTGTTGGTAGCACTGTTGGAGAATAAAATGAAAAGAAGCTTCCACTGATGTCCATCTTTCCTTGATTTACGCTGCTGTTTGGGTCAACACCTTAAATAGTGAATGTCATCCTGACAAGCATGTGACAGCCCATTTTTATTTAATTGTGACCTAGTAATGATTAAGAGCGTTGGAGCATTCCTGGAAAGTTATCTTGAATTGCTCAACTTTGCGATTATGGCTCATAAAAAACAAAAGTGGTCAGCACGCTGATGAAGAAATGGTGTTTACACTCTGGTGGTCGGCACCTCGTGCTTTAGGTGTGGAGGGAGGGCGAGGGCTGCGTTGTAAATATAATGTTTACCCGGGGACAAATATAGTCACTCAGCTATGTCACCATAGCATGCTGGATCTCATCACTCTGCAGCTAAAAATTCCCACCTGACCTTCACTCTTGGAAGGCGCCAGTTGGTCACAAGGCTGGAGGAAGCCATCGCAGAGGGAGCACTAACAGTGAGAGAGAGAGATCTGCAGTAGTGAATGTGTGGACTACCGTTCCAAACACTACTCCCGTTTTAAAAACGCACCTGCTGTTGCATCTGAACACCATGGAAACTAGACCCAGGAGAACGAAACCGACTGGTACACAAGACGTGGGAGTTGGTGGAATCTGCTGAGCAACATTTGCTTTTGATTCAGGACAACCCTGGACATCCTCTTTCCCAACTATGGAGAGAACGTCTGTGTGCTGGAGTAAGTCCGGTGTCATCAGCTTCATCAAAGGTCTGGGTAGGTTCTGAGTGAGAGGAGTGTGTCCTGAAAGCTTGAAAAGTTCATCACACACACTAAGAACTCATTAAAAAAATATTAAAATTGGTCAGGAAGGAAAATAAAGGTTTCTAAAGATAGAAAAGTGTTTAGTTAATTTCTTTTTTGCTCACATACTATTCTATTTTTCCTTCTTTTCCCCTTTTGTTTGGTATAAAGGTGTGCATTTGTCTTCAGCTATGTAAACATGCAGCTCTGTACCTCAGATTGAAGCAGATATCGATAATTCAATCATTGCTTTGATTTACGCAGACATCTGATCTCTTTTCCAAACTTTTTTTGTACAGTACTTGACGTCAAAGCAACCCAGCTTTCGTGTCTCATGAGCCGCTATCAAACGACACAGCATGGCGGCATACCAGGGTAATCCTGCCGCCATGATGTGTCTTTTGAATGCATCATAGTTTCATGGCGAGGCAAGATTATTGCGCCACTCATGCCGCCAAGCTTGAAAGATATTTTACTGCAACATTGGACTTCTGAATGATGACCATGTCTTCTTGCATGGCCGTGACAGCGCAGACACTACACCCCCTTCATACCGCTATTGTGTGATTTGTTGTGAAAAGCACGTGATTGCGCAACATTAGCGACATTACTTATGAATGACCAAATGCTACCTGATGCTGCCTCTGCTTTGCGCCAAAATGGCACCATTGAGTTTTTTTTTAAATAGGGCACACAGACTTCTTCCTAAACACGTAAAAGTACATTTTCATTGTCAGCTGCTGTTTACTGAATGACTTTCATGGTAACGTGTTCTTAACAGTGATGCTCTACGTTGGGTTTGAGTCAATCAATCAATCAATTAATCAATCAATACTTTAATTATCCCATAGGGAAATTAGAGTTTCAGTACACACAATTCAGAGATCAGACGGACATCGGCAAGACACATGACAAGAATTGGTGGCTGTGGTCATTCGCAACCCGTGTCGCGCTACCTTAAAGCCAAGAGTCAAGCCAAATGCAAATGTGCAAACTTTGACTACTTGTAAAAAAAAAATATATATATATATAGTTGAATATATTTGTCAGTAAAAGGCAGTGAATGTACCTGCTGTTTAGTGGAAGGGAGGTCAGTAATAAGCAGTAAGTTACAGTTAAGTTTTAATGAGGTGTTTGTTTGGATTCCTGCACACTAGCACAGTTGTGTCTTGAGGCACCAGAGTGTAACACTGGGGGGTCAATGTTTAACTTGAGTTGGTTTATGATAGAGTTTTCAGAGGGTGGGGTAGATGTCTGCAGATGGGATACAGATGGTTTCAAGGTCGACTAAAAGTGGGAAAATGTTGGTCGGTCAAACTCACAAAGTAGTTGAAAAGCAGCTGCCGTTATGAGCCGAGTGTTTTTGGTCCAGACGTGAAGGATTCCCAAGCAGAGAGCATTGTGATTAAAGTCTTAACAATCTTTTAAAGGGAAATCCAAGGGGTCTGGCTTAATGTTCATAGGGAGCAGGCAAAACATTAAACACGGTGGTGCTGCAAGCAGAGGCCGATATATTCAATTCTCCCTATATCGGCCATCAGCCGAAAGAATTTTTAGAAGCCGATAAAATAAATAAATAAATAAATAATATGAGGTGCCTTTTTCAATGTTTACACCAAAGGGAATATTCCACCCCTAAGTAAAATATTGCTTGTTCGATTTCCCAGAGTTAGATAAGCAGGGTTTCCCCCCAGAAAATGAGTTAAGCCTGGCGGATTCAGCCGTCAGAAGGGGGGGTCGCGCTCCGTCCCGCAGCGCTCCTCCGTGAGAGCGGGGGTGGGGAGTTGCACACGTTCCGCTGCTGTTTCTCACCAATATCAGCTGATGGAGGGCTCTAGTTTCGTTGTGCCGTTCGTGTCATTGGACACGATAGGGCCGGGGAGGGGGGCGGGGCGTGACGCTTAGCCTGGCGGGTGGCCAAGCAAAGCCTGGCGGGCTGCCAGGCTTATAAAGCGCTGGGGGGAACCCTGGATAAGTGAGAAAAAGGATTTTGTAGCTAGAAAGCTCAGTCATTCTCTTGATCTGGAAGCAGAACTCTGAGAAATCTGACAACAGACAAAATTTAACTTCTGAGTGGAATATCCGTTTAAATTTGGTGTTTAATATATCAGCCTTAATTATCAGCTTTAGATATCGGCCATTGGCAACAAAGTCCTTTAAAAATCTGTATCTGCATCGACCCAAAAAAATACATATCAGTCGGCCTCACGCTACAAGCCGGCAAGCAAACCATAAAAGTAGCTGAAGAACATTCCAAGGAAATTGAGTTACAGAATAAAACAGGAAACAAGGTTCAAGGAAAAAGACTCACAAAAACAAAGAAAACTCAACCCAAACCCCACTCAGACTACCACTAACCAAAACAGAGCCTTTGTTCTGTGAGAAAACAGAATAAAAATGTATTTTATGTTCATATTGACTATCGCAACGTGCTGTTTTCTAGGGTCATCTGCTAAATCATAAAAGCATAATCCTAATTCTAATCATTGCCAGGATTTCAGTAAGGGGAACGTTTTTCATGTTTGTGCTACTGAGGGCTATTTGAGGGCAGCCCTACTGTCATAGACTTTCAGAAAGTCTAGTTTAGGAGGGTTTTGTTATCAATATCAAGACATTCCTGTCCATAAGACAACACTGACTGAAGGATGGCTGCATGTTTGTGGCTCCTGCTTTCCTCCAAGAGCGATGACATCTTTGGTATGAAATCAAAACACCAACTGATGACCATGATGTTTTATTTTCCACGTGTGCCCCATTTTGTGTAAAAGTAGGATAAAAGAGCAGACTCGCTGCAAACCCATGCTCTTTGTACAGCCCGACTCTGGAATGCCCAACATGTTTGAAAGGTTTTGTCCATTTTTGGAAAATTTTCCAGGAATGCTCTGTTTTCTTTCATACTTAGATCTGTGGCTTAGCTAGACACATTCATCTGTGCTTAAGATGGTAACATTTAGCTTAATTTTGCTCAGTTTCCCAAGTCATGGTTTTGTGTTTGTTCCCTCAGCCTCACCTGTGGGGAACGGATACAGCAAACCTCCCATCCCTTCAGTCAGCTGTCCTCAGGGAGAAAAAGGTCCCCCAGCCATGATGCCCATTAGCATCGATCCAGAGAGCAGGCCGGGCGAGTACGTCCTCAAGAGCCTTTTTGCCAGCTTCACCACCCTGTCCGAGTGCAAGATCCGCATTATCATGGCTGAGCCGCTGGTGAGTGAGCAGAAAGTCACAGACCAAATGGTTGGCGTGCCTGGTAGAGGTATGTGTTATTCTGTAGAGATGGAAAATGATAACTCCAACGGAGTCTTGGTTTGTAAGTTACTTCGTGAACAGGTCACCTCCAAATGCTATTGGCTACGCGGTACAGTGTGACGCAGCTGCAGTCTCGGAAACAAACGCTTGGTCACCCAGCGTCAGTTTTTGACGCCTCGGATACAAAACAATACAGCTCAGTGCTCACCTTCTCCTGAAAAAAATACCTCATCTCTTTTCTCCAAAAACATTTTTTCTGTTGTTCACTCATTTTTTCCAATACACCTGTTGAGTATCTTCAGAGTTGTTTTCTATGCTAAGAAAGCAATGACACTCCCAGGGGTGGACTGGGACCAAAATGCGGCCCTGGAATTTTTACGAATTGTCGGCCCTCCCCATTGGGAGAGCGGCGAGGGTAGGGGGTGTTGCCGCCCGCGGACTTGTCTCTAGGCCGAATGTGAGATCTAATATAGACTGGGACTGTTAAATTACAAGCAGGGCCAGACCGCTGCGTCCGGGAGCCCTGGCCTTCCAGATCAGCTCATTCTCCACGGGCGGAGATCAACGGGACATTAGCTACATGCTAACGCAGTAAAACAACTCCTATGTCAACGCTCTACCGCGTTTTTCTTGCTAAAAATGCCTGGAAAAACGCTGTTAGCTTCGGGTTACCATGTAGCTAATGTTCTTAAGATCACCTACTGTGGAGTAGTGTCGGCTCAAGCTGGGCAAGCAGCCCACTTGGCTAAGCGGCCCACCGGGACAGTGCCAGAATGCCAGATAGACCAGTCCACCCCTGGACACTCCCGTTTCAGGAATTAGCAGTTACTCATAGGGGTGGTGGGCGTAAAAATGCGTAAAATGAATTTGGAGTCACGCTCATTAACTCATTCGCTGCCAGCGTTTCTCACCGTTTTTACTGTTTCTTTAAGAGTCACAGAAAGTTGCATGCTAGGATGATGTTGACGCCAAAACAACAACAACAAAGCGGAGACTCACCTCTTACATCAGGAAGAATCTGCGTGTTTTGAGCTTTATCCGTTCTTTCATGATCCGTTGTTGAATCGTGATCGGCAGAAGCTTTTCCGGTTCGCGCCTCACTTTTTTCTAGCAGCGATCCAAAACGATCTCCTAACACGTGGATTTTCTGCTTCCTGATCACGTGACATGTGCGGATGAAGATCTGCTTTAGAGCTGAGATGTTTGTTCTCCCTGCATGAGTGAACGGTTGGATTTAAAATGACGACTTTAGTCGTCAATGGCAGTGAATGAGTTAATAATGGCAAGAACCCAAGGACCAACTGATAAAAAAACGTATTTTAAAAGCCTAGGGGGCATCAAATCCAAGGGAGAACCAGCAGGTTTAAAAAACTTAACAAAATCCCAAAGGCAATCCAACGTAAGAGCTCCAACTGACTAAAACTGAACAGGGACCAGAAAAAGTCTGACAGGGAACTGACAGAATCTGAGCTCAGTCTGATATTGACTATTTTGTCCACCAAAAAACCTTCTAAATGCTTTGCAAGACATCACGGAGGGCTCAGTACCCACTGGTTGGTGAATATTGAGAATATTATCAATTACATCAAAAAGCAACTGTGACCTGTGACGCACTGAGAGTATCACGTTTGAGAAATGCACCCTCCTAGCATCCCTCACAGCCCCCTGATAGTCACAAAGACAGTCTCTTAACACCTGAAAAGAGCTCAGTAACCTATCCTTCTTCTACATCCTTTCTGCTAGTCGACTTTTCTGCCTCAATAAACGTGTATAGTTGTTCAGCCATGGCTCAGATCTGGTCCTGGGAAGCCTAGGCTTCAGTGGAGCGACAGAATCCAAGACACTGCTACAGGTAGCATGGAACCAGGAGCTTAGTGGATTTACATCCAACAAGTCAGAACTAGGAGGTGTGGGAACGTCATCAAAGGCAGTACAAGAAAAACGGGCAGCAGTTGAAGGGTTAATACCTCTAACTTGTGGAGGGTGCACAGAGGGTCACATCAGACATATCAGACAGAAACAAAGTAATCAAAGCTGCCACGTGGTCTGAGAAAATAGCATCACAAGTCACCAAGTCAGATACCAACACACCACATGTTAAAACCAGGTCAAGAGTGTCCATGTTCCTGGGACGGGGCACAAACAGGCTAAACCAAATTAAAAGAGTCCACAATTCTTAATAATTCATTCACCATTGGTTTGTCAGGGCAACAAGTATGAATATTAAAATCACCTAAAATAAGCAACCTATCACATTCTGGCAGCACTTGTGCCAAAAGCCCAGCAAGCTCTGCTAGAAAGTCCTTGTTGTACCCAGGTGGACGGTACACCGCCATGCACAGCACGGGGTCATTACGACCAAGTTCAAACAGATAACGTTCAACATTCAACAACTGTTGAGATAAAGGGAAGAGTGAAGTCGCTTACTTTTAAAGAGTCCTTAAAAACTGTTGCAGTTCCACCATCACGTCCTGATGTCCGAGAGGAGTTAAAATAACAGCATCCTGGAGGCAGAAGTTCAGGAAAAGTGCGGGACTCACTTTCAGGAGACGTCGTCCAGTTCTCCGAAATACAGAGAACATCCCAACCCTTGTTCTTGAAGAAGTCCCTGATGATAAAAGTCTTGTTCGATAGAGACCTCGCATTAGCCAGTCCAAACTTAATGGCCTGTCTCGGCGCTGCAGCGAGCTAACCCGACGCTCAGCCAAGGAGCCGCAAATAGGTGGCATTACTCCCACGCTGCCAAGGACAATCCAAACAATCGAAGCCAGCAACAGGAACAAATGGGCTCCACTAAACGCCTCAGATCCCTGGATAGGGATACACCATTATCCGCACCGGGAAAAGGTGACACCGGCGCTGCTCAAACTTCAACCTAGTTAGCTTTCCGCCTCGCTTCCCTCAGTGTTTCCCCCCGATAGGATGAACGTCTCCTCCAGGGCAGAAGCACTGGAGCACGGCACAGGTATGCTGGAATCCTAGCCAACAGAGGTGGCAACGTATCCTGCCCAACATTATCAAAAGTATTCCCAGCAGAAAAACGGAGGTCCAGAAGCGTGTGGCGATCATACACCAGCAGAGAGTCGGCAACATGGTACATAAAACAGAAAAATACTAAAAACACAAGTAGAGGAAGACGGCCAGCCACGCACACCGGTGCCATCTTGCCACTTAGATAAATGAGCATCATTTGTCCGTTTAACTTTAATTACAATATGCATAGGTACTTAACATTAGAGCTTTATTCATTAAATTTAAGTTAAAAATTCAGGACTGATCTCGCAAACCACTAACCACCAGACGAGTTAGTAACTTTCTCAGTTAATACCCATAAAGTAATATGTAACTTACCTGTGTCAGGTTTCGGTTAACTTTCCCCCACCAGAGCCGAGCTGTGATCCACTGGACTGACAGGAAAAAATAAATAAATAGTTATGACTCTCCAGTAGGGCCGGCCAAGAGGAAAAAAACTGATCTGTAAAATTGTATCCCGAACTTATTAATTAAACCCAGTTTTATCATGTTTGACATTAGCTTAAAGTTCAGGTTAGCTAAAGGGCTAGCTAGTGTTGGATGGAACAGATTCTCTTTAAGCTCTGTTGAAAATTTAACTACATACATTAGTTAGCTACGGTTTTATTTTTATTTATACTTCAAGTATTACTGAGATGCAAAGAACATGCATTAAAGAAAATTTGGTTGCAGTTTTTATGTTTGCATTGAGCTAGAAATGAAGCAGGAAGTGGTTCAGAGTCTTACACCTATCGTTCATGTTTGGTACTTCTACTGAGAGCAGAAGCAGGTATTCTGGGAAAAATCACAGCAGCCATATTTAAAAGTGGTCAGACAAAATTGAAAAGACTAAAATTGTTGATGGGGATAAATCTCTCAACTTTAGCAGGCAGGCCCGTAGTGACAAGACAGGCAGACAAGG
Organism: Nothobranchius furzeri; assembly: GCF_043380555.1. Classification (NCBI taxonomy): domain Eukaryota; kingdom Metazoa; phylum Chordata; class Actinopteri; order Cyprinodontiformes; family Nothobranchiidae; genus Nothobranchius; species Nothobranchius furzeri. The sequence goes on along the minus strand of NC_091753.1, from coordinate 52,844,058 downwards.
CAATTGCCTAGGCCCCTGAGCTGTTTAGGAGCCCCATAAAATGTCTGTTTATGAAATACATGCAACATAAAACTGTGTAAGCATGGCGCAGGCGCCCCACCTCAACACATTCTCACACCCAAGGCATCAAAATATGACGCGTGTGACCAAGCCTCAATATATGATGATTCGGGACGCCCCAGCGCGTCAGGAGACGACGATCAGGGACACGCTGGGTCACGTGGCTCCGCTGGCGTCACTGTTTGACGCGCGTGGTCACACGGACATTATTCAACTATTTAACCTTCCCCTCACCCCAATCCTAACCTTAAGGTCCATAAACTGTGACTTTAAGGTTAGGATTGGGGTGAGGGGAAGGTTAAGTAGTTCACTTGTAATGTCCGTCTCAGCACCAGCGTTGGACACCGACGTTCTGGGACGCTACGTCAGCAGTTTGTCGCTGATCGTTGTCTCCTAACACGCTGGGGCATCCCGATTCGTCATATATTGAGGCTTGGTCACACGCGTCATATTTTGACACCTTGGGTGTGAGAATGTGTTGCCCACCTATGTGAGCACCACCCCCGCTAGCCAGCCGGCACACACGGGATGGGATGGTGGATGGTGGATGGTGGATGGTGTTTTGCAAATGTAAACATGACCATACATGCAGTATTTTGTGAGATATGTCAACATTTTTGCACTGTACCAAAGGTATAGGTTTCTTAAAGGTAAATGGAATCATAAACAGTGTCCATGCTGTGGCACTCTTGTGGGTTGGGGCAGGGTCACTTTCAAGGTTAATTTTGAGAGGGTACCCCCGAAAGTCCATCTTTCCTTGACACCCCCCCCCCCCCCCCCCCCCAATGTCTTGAAATGGCCCCATTGGTGGGGACGTGTCCCTACTGACACCTTTGCTCAGCACTCAAGGGAATCTTTACTAGAATCCCTCCTGATTGGTGATGTTTAATCGACGTTACAAAGTAAAACGAACCTCAAATTCGACTGTTTATTTTTAGGTAATAGTAAAAATGTGCTTCACTTGTGAGGGGAAGGCCCGACAAAGCATGATGTGTCTTCAGTCCAGTTAGTTTTTCTACAGAAAGTGTTTGTTTTACCACTAAAAGGCCCGCTGGAGCTTCGGGCTTAACTGATGATGCAGATAGAAATGAGAGACAGCGAGAAAGTGCCACCAGCCCACCCGACGCCTGTTTCACGCTCATCAGACCTTTTAGTTATTTCAGATCACTCAGCAAGTAGATGCGCTGTTATCTGCTGCCTGGCTAATGAGACGACAAGCTTTGTTGATTAAATGCTGAATCCTTTGCGTCTGTTTCCACAATAATGATTGAATGCTGAGAAGGACTCTGCAGCGCTCTCCTTTTTCAGCTCTGAACTCCGAACCCCTCCTGAAAGCTATTATCTCAGGTGATAGAGGACACGTCCAGAGTGTCCCATCTCTAATACTGTGCTCTTTTTCAGATGAAATTCAGAGCTTCAGAATAAATTCAACAATGTTTTCAGTTTTGTTTAGTTAAAGACTAAATGGGGCATCAGCAGTAGCTCAGGTGGTAGAGCGGGTTGCCTCATGATCAGAGGGTCATGGGTTCAATTCCAGCTCCCGCCAGGGGCATCCTGCTGCTGTGTCCTTGGGCAAGACACTTCACCCAACTCGCCTGTGTTAGTGGTGGTCAGAGGGGCCGACGGCGCCAAATGGCAGCCTCACCTCTGTCAGACCTCCCCAGGGCGGCTGTGGCCACAACTAGCCTACCATCACTAGCAGTGTGTGAATGTGAGAGTGTGTGAAAAGCGTCTTTGGGTGTCTAGAAAAGTGCTATATAAGTTCAATGCATTATTATTATCATTATTATTATTATTATTATTATTATTATTAAAGATTCAGAGGTGTAAAATCATGAATGTTTTGTGTTCGCAGGAAAAGCCGTTAACAAAGTCACTTCAGAGGGGAGAAGATCCTCAGTTTGACCAAGTGAGTGAAGACAAAAACTGTTGTTTCTTACATTTGCAGCATTTACGTTTATATGTTGTACATTTGAATGCGATTAAGCAGTTTATTACATTTGGAACAGTGCTCTGCTGTTAGGAACCACACAGAACAGATGGGTGAAAGCTCCGCTCACATCCCATAAGGTCTTTCAGTTTCAGTCAAGGGCAGGAGTGTACATCCTGTCAGCTGGCACCAGATCAGCACAAGGTGTGTCCTGCAGGTCTGTGGCTTTGCAGAGAAAGGCCTTTCACAGCCACAGAGGTGTGTTTGTGCTGCAGCGTGAGGCCATTCAGCAGCCTCCACAGAGCCGGGATTCTTCTCCGGCCTCGCGCTGAATGAAGGGCTTGCTGTGTTCCACAGTCTGACCAGACTCTCCACCCCTTCCTGTGTGCCCAGCCCGGCCTGGCCCGGCCCGTTCCTTCCTTTACCGCTCCCTCCTGCCACACTGAGGGAGACTACCCTGTGGGCATGGTCCCAATAAGAACCAGCTCACCATCCATTCTGCCCTTTTAAAATGTCCTAATTTGGTCCCAGACCTGTTAAACTTTAAATATCTGAATTAGAACAAGATGGGGTTTTTTTTAGCTAAAATTGCTGTGCAGATAAACAAACAGTGATTTCTATCTCCTACAGTGGTATGCTAACTACTGAACACTAAGTGCATTTGCATGATGTCTGTCTTGTTTTTGTAGCTGATAAGCACCATGAGCTCACTGGCTGAATATAGCCTTTCCTCCATCCTGCGCACTTTATTCGACTGGTACAAAAGGCAAAATGGACTAGAGGAAGAGCTGCACGAGTATCGACCAAGAGCCAACACAAAGTCCAAAAAGTAAGGAGCGCTGGACTAATTTGTGCATGCTAAATCCTTCACATGCACATACAACTACAAATGAAACTGTGAATTCAGTTTGATTGCAGCAGCATTTTTATTCTTTAACAGTGATGAGCAGCAGCGAGATTATCTACTTGAAAGGAGAGATTTAGCCATCGACTTCATCTTCTCTCTTGTACTTATAGAGGTTTTAAAACAGGTGAGTCTTATAAACTCTGTTACAGAAGAAACATGTGATGTATCTTCTTAATAAAGGTGCATTTTCTGTCATATTGCTTAAAATGCTGTTCACATTTAATGTGTTTTAAAAAAACGAACAATTTTAATCACCTCTGAATTGTATAATGCTGGAAAAGCTTCATCCAATCAGTGTGAAGGTCTCGCTCTAAATGACTGGATCCTGATCCATTCATGAAACGGCCCTCTGGCCATCTCTTCCCTCTGCACCATGGACGTAATTTGGGTGGGGGGGGGGACAGGGGGGGACATGTCCCCCCCACTTTTTCCAAAGTCAAGTTTTGACCCCAGCACTTTTTGCCATTCAAAAACAATATTACGCTATATTAAATTGACACTGGTTGAGCTCTAGGACCAAGCGGAAAACAACCGTTTGTGTTGAAGCCTGTTTCCCATTAGAACATACTGTAGAGATACCCCCCCCACCCCCCCACCCCCACCCCCCCCCCCACACACACACACACACACACTTCTAAAGTGAAAATTACGTCCATGCTCTGCACATACCCCTCTGTGTGCTTGAAACAGTTAAATGGAAGCAAAGCCGGGTCTGGGTTAGCTATTATAGCGGACAGAATGTCCCGCCCTTTTTACGAAATAAATTGAAGGAGTTGTTTTGTATATTTTGTTTAGAGTTCGGTTCTGTTCTTGTTGCGAATAGTTTAGGTGACGGACCTGTCGTCTGTACACGCAGCCTGTCATCTGTCTATGGCAGAGTTGTGTTTGTGTGTGTGTGTGTGTGTGTGTGTGTGTGTGTGTGTGTGTGTGTGTGTGTGTGTGTGTGTGTGTGTGTGTGTGTGTGTGTGTGTGTGTGTGTGTGTGTGTGTGTGTGTGTGTGTGTGTGTGTGTATTATGTCAGCTTGTTTTCTTTAATTGTATTTTGTTTTTATTCAGCATAGGGATGCTTCAGCGTGTAGTCCGTCAGGGGTGGGAATTGAACCACTGTCCTTTGGATCAGTGGAATTTTTAAGAGTGCTCACCAAATTCGGCCACGATCTCCGCCCTTGGGTTCTGTAAATTTTGACTTGTTGTTCGTGGGGTTTTCCCAGGTTATTGGTTGGGCTGAGCTGCTGTTTTGATGCAATGAATAAACAAAGAAAAGTAAAAACTGCCTCGTTTTTTACCATAACACCTCCACACTGTGTTAGCTAGATTGTTAGACGGTCACGTAGGTGTGTTATGTTAGAAATTATGGCAGAAAAGGTGCAACAAAGGGTCAAAAACGTAAAACTGAACCCTCGGGAATAAGCAGTGTGCTTTCCCTCATTTTGGAGGTGAGGCCTAATGGGGGAAAGCCTGAAGAACAGGGGTAGGACCTTTAGCTTGCTTCAGTGGCAAAAAAGCATCTCCTTATTCCACCCTTAATGATCTAATAAAGTTTAATTTTATCTTGTTTCTGACACACAGATGCCACTCTACCCGGTTCTGGATGGTTTGGTCAATGAAGTCATTAATTTAGCCTTTAAGCACTTTAAATATAAAGAGGGGTGAGAGCTAATTTATTCCAACACAGATTATTATTTCTTTTATACTTTCTGAAACATAAAAGTTGTGATCTTTCTTGTCCTCTCCTGTTTCCTTGCAGATATCATGGTCCCAACATTGGAAACATGCACACGGTAGCTGACCTCTATGCTGAAGTCATAGGAGTATTAGCCCAGTCCAAGTAAGCAACAACTTCCCACTTTCTGTGACTAGTTTAGATTTTTAATCTCTGACCTGGTCGGGTTTCGGTGCCTTGCCTCGTTATATTTATGTGTTGTCATCTTTGAAGACTTTCTGCAAAACGTTCCCTGGTTCAGAGGTCTGAAAGACACTTTTAGACACTTCTTTAACACCAAACTAGGACTGGAAATTGAGCTTTTCAGATCACAGCAGCAGGGAACAACCTCTTAAAATAGAAATATGTGCTGCACACCTCTTTTCATAGTACTTGCTTCATTTTCTGCAAGAGGAACTTAACTGAATGACAGGTTTAAGTGGCTCTGAGGTAGAAAAAAATCATTTTTTAGTCATTTTGAACAATGTTTTTGTAATCATAGTTTCTGTTTCTCCACACGATACCATTATCTCTTTCCTTACTTCATCAGAGAAACAAGATAAAGGTTTGAGAAAAGCTCATGATGACATTTTTAAATTTAGACCTGATGTCTGTTTCAGTCTGAGCAAACGGTCAGGTCGGAGCCAGTCTCCATGTGTAGGTTGTGACGAGGGTACGACTTTCGGAAGCTGCCTGAGTTCTGAGTCTAAGATCTGCTGGTTTGTGGTTGTTGTGCAGGTATCTTTGTGTAAGCTCTGGTGTGGTTATCTCCTCTCAGGTTTCCTGCTGTGAAAAAGAAGTTTGCAACTGAGCTGAAGGAGCTAAGGCAGAAAGAGCAGAGTCCGTATGTGGTGCAGAGCACCATCAGCCTCATCATGGGGGTCAAGTTCTTCAGAATTAAGATGTACCCCGTTGAGGATTTTGAAGCTTCGTTCCAGTTCATGCAGGTGAAACAGAATTCACGGCAGAAACTCCCTGATGTACCGTAATTTCCGGACTATAGAACTCCGGGAGTTGACGTCACTTCTCCCGGCACGCAACAGTTCAAATCGAAACGGCGCCATATTGGCAGGCAGAAGTCCGCAGCTGGACTATTTGTTGTTGTCAGAAAACTCAATCAAACGGGACATATGGTAGATTCCTGTTGTGCCCCAGGATGCAGAACAGACGCGGACGACATAAGGAATGAGCCATCTACAGGATTCCCCAAGATCCGGAGTGCCGCAAACGTTGGATCATTGCAGTAAACTGCGCTAGTGACCGGGCTAAAATGAAACTGTGGGATCCCGAGAGTAAAGGTTTTCGCTTATGCAGCGACCGCTTCATATCAGGTACTTAAACCAAACGTTTGCTCAACTGTGTATGGTATTTATTTTAATTGCTTTCATAGGGCTCCGGACCCCACGTGACTCTCAGTTAGTAGACCCCATATTGGCAGGTAAAAGAAGCTAAACAAACACGGATGTAACCATGAACGTGAACGGGATCGGCTTGGATTTTACTTCATCGGAGTTTACTTCACACTTTAAAACCGAAGAAATCATTTTATATAGTCAGAAATTAAATAGACTAAATATCTCCGACCCTTACCGTGCCCCTGGGATACTTTTTTAAAACGCCAGAGGCTGTCGGAGCGGACTTCTTACTGGACCTGGCCGGGGAACCCCTTGGGATTCCCCCGGAGGAGCTGGCTCAGGCGGCTGGGGAGAGGGAAGTCTGGGCCTCTTGACGCTACTGACCCCGCAACCCGACTCCGGATAAGCGGATGAAAATGGATGGATGGATGGACAAATAACAGATTTACAGGTAAGTAGTTTAAATAGAGGGCTGTGCTGTTTGAATGTATAAACTGAACGCCAAGAGAAATCACTAGTTTGATTGTTTTCCGTGAATAAAATAAATATGTCAGGCAGGAGCGTCTCAGGATCTGTCTGAGATCTGTCTCGGTGAGACAGATAATAGCAATCCAAAGTGCTTTTTATGTGTGATCGGACAATTGATCAACCATTGCTTAAAAATTAAATACAGCTTAGCCGGTTAATTGCTGTGATCATAAAACATGTAAACGGCAGCACGCAGAAATCACGAGGCAACGTTTTACGTGACGTTTACTTGTTGCTGTGAGTAATAAGACAGAAAAAGCCACGCCAAAATAAGTTTAGGAAGCCCACTAAGAATCGTAATAAAAGCATTTAAAATAAACTCCATACACAGTTGAGGAAACGTTGGTTTAAGTACCTGATATGAAGCGGTCGCTGCATAAGCGAAAACCTTTACTCTCGGGATCCCACAGCTTCATTTTAGCCCGGTCACTAGTGTGTTTTATTACAATGATCCAACGTTTGCGGCGCTCCGGATCTTGGGGAATCCTGTAGATGGCTCATTCCTTATGTCGTCCACGTCTGTTCTGCATCCTGGAGCACAACAGGAATCTACCATATTTCCCGTTTGATTGAGTTTTCTGACAATAACAAATAGTCCAGCTGCGGGCTTCTGCATGCCAATATGGCGTTGTTTCGATTTGAAATGTTGCATGCCGGGAGAAGTGACGTCAACTCCCGGAGCTCTATTATGATTCTTAGTGGGCTTCCTAAACTTATTTTGGCGTGGCTTTTTCTGTCTTATTACTCATAGCAACAAGTAAACGTCACGTAAAACGTTGCCTCGTGATTTCTGCGTGCTGCCATTTACGTGTTTTATGATCACAGCAATTAACCGGCTAAGCTTTATTTAATTTTTAAGCAATGGTTGATCAATTGTCAGATCACACATAAAAAGCACTTTGGATTGCTATTATCTGTCTCACCGAGACAGATCTCAGACAGACCCTGAGACGCTCCTGCCTGACATATTTATTTTATTCACGGAAAAAAAATCAGACTGGTGATTTCTCTTGGCGTTCAGTTTATACATTCAAACAGCACAGCACTCTATTTAAACTTCTTACATGTAAATCTATGTTATTTGTGTTTTTGTTTAATTAGTTTTATGGATTTGTGCTGGAGTAGGACGAGGGAAGATTAACAAGGAAAATAAAAATGTCAGGGTATCTCAAATCTGGTAAGAGGTCTGCTTCGACAGCTTCTGGCATTTTAAAAAGTATCCCAGGGGCATGGTACGGGTTGGAGATGTTTAGTCTGTTTAATTTCTGACTATATAAACTCAGACGGTGTAAAATCCATGCCGATCCCGTTCATTTTGTTTACATTTGTTGCCTGCCAACATGGCGACTACTCTCTGAGAGTCACGTGACGTCCGGAGCTCTATACAGCGCACCTCAATATAAGCCGCACCGGGCTAAAAGCCGCAGATATCTACTGAATTGAAAACGTAGTTTAACTGAACGTAACTGAACTGATCAGTATCAAACAAAACAGAAAAGTTATTGATTAGTGTATTCATCGTCCTCCTGGGTACTGAAACCACTGAAGTCATCTTCTTCAGTGTCGGAGTTGAACAGCCTCAGAAAAGCTTCGTCACATACCTTTTCTGTGGGGATGTCAGTGTCGCTGTCCGTGTTGCTGTCATCATCCCGGGGTGAAGCTGGGAAAACGAGCAGCGCCGTCTTACTGTGAAAAAAATCCTCCTGGGCGCTTTCCGTAGCACTCCTTTAACCATTCCTTCATTAGACTTTCCAGCATCCATCCTTTCTGGTTGACTAAAGCCGCACCTCATTATAAGCCGCATGGTTCAAAGCATGGGAAAAAGTGGTGGCTTATAGTCCGGAAAATACGGTAACTCGTGCTTTCCTTTGTTTTCTTTAGACATTTCATATTTATCTCATCGACCCACGTCGTCAGAGTGTTTTCAGATTCAGAGGTAAATCTTTGTGCTCCGCTCACGTTTTCAGGAGTGCGCTCAGTATTTTCTAGAAGTAAAGGATAAGGACATTAAGCATGCCCTGGCTGGTCTCTTCGTGGAGATCCTGGTTCCTGTTGCAGCAGTAAGTTTATTCTTGTAGATCTTTCTGGTATTTGATGATAAATCAGAGACCATGTGAGATGTGTTTTTACTTGAACGTTAAGTTTTTTTTTAATAATAAACCCTGACGTTGATCCTGACCTAGGCGGTGAAGAACGAGGTGAACGTGCCCTGCCTGAGGAACTTTGTGGACAGCTTGTACGACACAACCCTGGACCTGTCCTCGAGGAAGAAGCACTCACTGGTTAGTCACAGCACGGAAAACAGGCTCTGACTGACGGGTCTGTTTGTTGTTTTACGCCTCTGGTTTTCCTCCGACTACCTTTGGTGCATGATGGCCTGGACGCCTGCAATGACTTCCTTCTTATGAAATCTTATTTCACAACATTAGTGTCCACACTACAGGTGATTTATGTGGTCATCTAGGGCATCAAAAGGAGCATGAAAGCAGTGCTGGTCCTTGTGAAGTAACACTAGTTCACTGGGAAAGAGGGGGAAATGGCTGGTTATCCTTTCAGCAATTGCTACTGAAAGATGTCTTTCAGTGATGCATCTACAGCAAAAATGCATGAAAGAAGAAAACTTTTTTTTTGAAAGTTCAACTTCACAGAAACATTTTTAATGAGTATTTCTGATGATAATCGGTCACTCTAATGATTGCATGCAGGCTGAATGTGAAAATAGTCTCCTACACCTATCTCCCGCATTAGCTTCTGATTTAAAAAAGTAGACGGTGAAACTGTAGGATTTGAAAATCCTGACAGATCTACGTCACACTGTCACTTAACATTCATGGACTCACCTATCTTGACTCACGACGGGGAATGCAGTTGTTGGTTTAGCGTCCAGGAAAGAGTAGAGAATGTCTCGGCTAGTAGAAGCTAACTGTTAGCATTAGCAACTCCACCACACAGCAGAACTCCTCCAGGCGTGTGTTATTTGTGGAGATAAAACATCAACATTGTAAACAGATTCAGTGGTAGAGTTAGATTTCTGTTAGCCAATCAGAGGCGAGATGTCCAAATATCAGGAAATAAGACTCAAAATCCTACCAGGTTCAGCTGAACTCTGATCTGGCTCACTTCTAATTCCTGAAACGACGCTGGAGTAGGACTTGCAAGGCATTCATTCTTACTAGAGACCCCTGCAGATTTATGAAAAATGTGGTTAAGTGGATCTTTTAAGGAGATATATTATTCAAAACTCACCTTTTGTATCCTTTTGAGTCACCATGTGAGTCTCCAATGTCTCTATAAACACTTCAAACATGAAAAAAATTAAATTGTGTTAAAAAAGAACAAAGAAATGGATTACGAAGATAATCGCAGAACGAGCCATTGACATTTAAATATTGGACAATGGGTTTCCACAGGCTCCAATAACACATTTTTGAAGATAAATGGGAGGTAGCCACCACCGCCATTTTGACCGTGTCACAGGTTCCGTCAAGCCCAGACAATTCCACAAAAGGGAAGAGAGGTGGAGCTGAGGGTGGGGCTGTAAGGCTGGGATCAACTGACGACACCCGGTCGAACTAGCTACAAGCTAACCTGAAGCTAACCCAAAGCTAATGCAGAGGTGGGAGCTATGCTAACAGAGGTAGCAACCTAGCTACAACCGGAGTTAATTGTGCACAACACCAGAGCTTCTGAGTCAGAGATACGCCGGGTTGACTGCTGGGTAAAACCGGGTGGAGCACAGAGGTCTCCGAGACCTCCACAAGCCGGCAGCCGCACAGCAGACAAGCGCCGCTGCGATCTGAGATGCGCAGAGCTGCCGCTGGGGAGAACCGGGTGGAAAGATTTCCATCCCAGAGCTCCACAAGCCGGCAGCCCGCGCAGCAGACAGAAGCCGCAATCAGACAGAGATGCGCCGAGCTGCGGGGAGGCGAGAACGAGTGGAAAACATCGGTCTCCCGAGAGCTCCACAAGCCAATAGTCGGAACCCAGCTCCACCAACATGTTATATTTCAACCCATTTTCTAAAGTGCAGCGTTATGTTAAATGCACTGGGTTTTACCCTATTACATTTAAATTTCATGGTTAAACAGTACATGTTAAAATCGAAGCTCAGCTCGGCAGTGACCTAAAATACATAAATATAATTTTACTTACCGAAATAAATGAAGTGGAGACTCCTTGGACGCTCTATTAGTGCAATTAATGCCACAGCAAGTCATTTTGTCCAACAATTGCACAAAAAATATCCAAAACAGAATACACGAACACGGAGACTCAAAATCCCGGAGCAGTTTCCAAGCCAGACCGAGGCTCTACTGAGGCCTTCCCCGGAGCTAGCTCTGCGGTCACGTGGGTCGGATGCTCATTAATTATACAGAATTTTAGGCTTTTAATACACAAACAGAAGAGTGAGAAAAAAATTCACCCCCCTCAGAGTTGTCATGAGTGTAAACTAGATCATTTAAACAAAAACCTGTTTTGGTACCAGGCTGTAAACATGTTTATTTCTGCTGTGAAATTGGTATTTTTAACATGGGAGTCAATGAGGATTTGCTCTCTTCTGACACCAGCCCCCAGTGGATGAGGGTGGAACTGCAATTTATTTCATTTCCAGGTTTGCTTCAATTTTTCACCCGCATTATGGGGGTTTGGAACGAATGTATAAAAAGAATGGGGAAAAAACTGCCATCTCTTTTATGTCTGTGTTTAGTTTTAGAAAAGTATGTGCCTAAAATGAGCAACTTCAAAAGGTCCCCATTTGTGACATCACAAATGGGGACTTTTTGAAACTGCTCCCCAGATTAGAGGAGCAGCAACTCTACAGATATCTCTAACTCCATTCTTTCGTTCTTTTTTAAACACAGAAACAGTTTTGTTTACCTGTTTGTAGCTACAGTTTCGCCGACGGCTGCCGGCTTCTTCACTGAAGAAGCCGGCAGCCGTCGGCGAAACTGTAGCTACAAACAGGTAAACAAAACTGTTTCTGTGTTTAAAAAAGTACAAAAGAATGGATTTAGAAAGACACAGAAAGAACACACCTAAGAGATATCTCTAATAACAGAGCTTCTCAGCTCCTAGCAGCCTCATGGGGGAAATGTGTGGGCGTGGCCAGCAACAGCTAGAGTCCCGAAACGGCTAGTTTTGGAAGGAACTGAAAATGTCAAGAATAAAACAGCTTAAATTGCTCTATGTGTGAGGGGCTTCATGAAAATAACTTCACAAACATGGTTTGTATTGTAACATTTTTTAAATCTTATAATAGACACAAAATGAAAATGATTCAGAAATGAGAAGAGATTCAGATGTTTTTGAGAGATAAAACTTCTTTGATTCAATAATTTAACAACAGAATATGAAAGAGATTTTATTCCTTGTTCTTATTCTCAGGCGTTTTACCCACTGGTGACGTGTCTGCTGTGCGTCAGTCAGAAACAGTTCTTCCTCAGCAGATGGCACGTCTTCCTCAACAACTGCCTTTCAAATCTGAAGGTAACTGAGCTGCTTGGTTATTTATATTTACTTATTTAGCGTTGGTTTTGTATATGATGTGATTGCAATAACACATTTTTGACTCTATAAAAATCCACAATAAGTTGCTAATTCTAGACGGTCACATGTTTTAATGACATTTAGCCACTAACTACATTTTCTGATTTTGTGACAGAGTCGAGATCCCAAAATGGCTCGTGTCGCCCTCGAGTCCTTGTATCGACTCTTGTGGGTTTATATGATAAGAATAAAGTGTGAGAGCAACACAGCAACTCAGGGGTAAATACATCCAACTCTCTTATTTGTGACTGGTTGATTCTGGGCTTTAATAACAGCAACAACCTTAAAAAGCAAGTCACCCCCCAATCAGCTTTTTTTCTCTGATAAACTATATAAATGTGTGTCTAATCGTGCTGCAGACACGTGTAGTCAATAGTTTTGCACTTTAGTGCATTTTAGTTAAAATTTTAATTTTCTGACTAAAACTGTCAGTGTTGTGCCGTTGTCAGGTAAAAACTCTGCACTGCGTTAGAATTTAAATCTGCCATGGCTATTGGCTAAGAGTTACCCGAGAACGTTAGCTGGTACCATATGATGTCACAAAGTCGTTGTGAGCCTGTGTGTGTGTGTGTGTGTGTGTGTGTGTGTGTGTGTGTGTGTGTGTGTGTGTGTGTGTGTGTGTGTGTGTGTGTGTGTGTGTGTGTGTGTGTGTGTGTGTGTGTGTGTGTGTGTGTGTGTGTGTGTGTGTGTGTGTGTGTGTATTTGTTAGCGGCTCCGCCCTCTTGGTCTGCTAGGCAACAGCATTTGTTGCATTTTTCAAACAGGAAGTGGGAGTGGAGTAAGACTCTGGTAGGGGGTGACTTGCTCTTTAAGTTCTGCTTTTAGTCCCAAAGAATTTATAAACACTTATTAGATTTAAGGAGGAACTCCACCTGGGATCAGGCTCGCAGAATATTCTCAGGACAGATTTATGAGCAGCTTTTGGATGTTCTAGAGTAATAGATCAGTTGAGAACTCTGTAACTTTTAAAGCATGTAAACAGAATTTATCTCAAAAGGAGCTGACTCGTTACTTTATTTTCTTTCTTTACAGTCGTCTTAACGCCATTGTAACAACGCTTTTCCCAAAAGGATCTCGAAGCGTGGTTCCAAGAGACATGCCTCTCAATATATTTGTCAAAATCATTCAGTTTATTGCACAGGTGAGCACAACAAAGATCTTTACTGTCAGTTCATGTTAGACCTGATGAAACATTCAGAGACAAGCGGTTATTTGTATTTGAGGAATAAAAACCTCTCTTTATTTTTCATTTTCATGCAGGAGCGACTGGATTTTGCCATGAAAGAGATCATTTTTGACCTTCTGTGTGTTGGAAAACCCTCAAAAGGATTCAGCCTTAATCCTGAGGTGCATGTTTGACTTTTTACTTGTGGTTTTTATCTAAACATTACATTTTAGTCCTAAAATAACCACACAGGTGGGCCAAATTCACAACAATTCCATAGTGTGGGGTATTTGAGCCATATCATGATCCTGTACAAATAAAATGTAATATTTCACCACTTAAAAGTGTGAATTTTTTGTAAAATGTATAATATTTAAGAGGGTACATGAAGTAAGAATGCATTTACGGCTTTACCAGCTTTTCTGCTAAATTTGCTCTAAAAGTATAAATTTCAAAAACTTTACAAGACTGCACACTGTAAAAATTCATCTCTAAGGAAGTAAAAAAGCTGTCATTTTTAGACTGTTTATCTTATTTTTTGTTTAAAAAGAAAATAAATTCTTCTCTAAAAACGACTTAAAATAAAGTAAAATATTCTTAAATATGATCCAAAATTTCTTGTTTTGAGTAAAAACATCTACCAATTGAGCAAATAAAAGTTGCTCAGCCAGGAATCTTGAAACTCGCGAATTAACCTAATTTTAGGTTGGGTTTTTTTTTTTGTTTGTTTGTTTTTGTAGCTAGTTTCAAGATTTCTAGCCAAGCAGCTTTTGTTTACTCCGTTGGCAGATTTATAAGATACAATTTTCAAAAATGAGGATTATTATTTTTATTTCTTTTTACTTAGAAATCATTTTTTGCAGTGTAAAATCATGATTGAGGACTGGCAGTTTGAATCTCAGCTTTTTTTTTCAAACCAGAGAATAAATATCGGTCTGAGAGCATTCCTGGTTATCGCTGACAAACTCCAGCAGAAGGATGGAGAGCCTCCCATGCCGAACACCGGCTGCACTCTGCCCTCTGGGAACACGATCCGGGTGAAGAAGACTTACCTGAGTAAAACCCTGACGGATGATGAGGCTAAAGTCATCGGTGAGGGCGACACAGAGTGATCGGGAATGTCGACATTTATTTTTTAGATTCATATAAATATGTGACGCCATGTGTGTGATCTTCTCCAGGCATGTCCCAGTATTATGTTCATGTAAGGAAGGCTTTCGACATCATCCTCAGACACCTGGATAAGGAAGTGGGGCGCTGCATGATGATGACTAACGCTCAGATGCTGAACAAGGAGCCCGAGGACATGATCACGTAAGCACTCGTGTACACTTTCATCTTCACCATCAAAGCGTGCAGGTTAGCCAGGATTATTCAAGAGGACAACGAAAGGTCACACCGTTAGACATGTCTGATTTGTTTAAACTGAAAAATGTGTATTTAATGTTTTCAGAGGTGAAAGGAAGCCAAAGATTGACCTGTTTAGGACTTGTGTGGCAGCCATTCCTCGAATCCTGCCAGACGGGAAGTCTAAACCTGAGCTCATCGACCTGCTCTCTCGGTGAGTCGTATCAAACCTGCAGGTGAAGTTAAAGATTTCGTGTTTATTCCGGCTAAACTGCTCTTTGTTCATCCTGGTTTCCAGACTGACGATCCACATGGACGACGAGCTTCGACTCATAGCTCAGAACTCTTTGCAGAGCCTGCTGGTGGATTTCTCTGACTGGCGCGATGATGTCCTGTTTGGATTCACTAACTTCCTGCTGCGTGAGGTCCACGACACCCACCAAGGGTTGTTGGAAACATCTCTAAAATTACTGCTGCAGCTGCTCACACAGTGGAGGCTAACACTGGCTACAGTGGGAAAGAGTCAGCACTCTCAGATTCACACGGCTGAGGTAAAATTTCCCTGATTTATTCTCATGACACTTATTCTGTTATCTTCCTAATCCTTAAAACCTCCTTTACTGATACGATTTGTGCATTTTGCAGCTGCTGCAGTCCGGCGCTAGTCTAAAGGTGCCTACAGAGCGAGGTCCTCACTCCACCGTGCTGCATGCTGTGGAGGGTCTGGCTCTCGTGCTGCTCTGCTCCTGCCAGCTGAGCACTCGCAGACTTGCCGTCGCTATTCTCAAAGAGATACGAAGTCTCTACATGACCATTGAACAGTCTGAGGTAAAGCAGATAGTGGAAGTCCAAGTGACGAGAAGATGTTTGCTACTTAGCTTCTGTTTTGGTGTTTTGCCGACTGCAGGATGACGACAGACCGATGATCGAGGTGATGGATCAGCTCAGCCCTGTTATCCTGAAGAGTTTTGTCAACGTTGCCGTTTCTGACACAGTAAGTTTGTTAAGCTGCACGTTGTGGCTCAGCTCTGACCCAACCTTTGAAACAAAAGGTGTTTTCTCATCTAGAGCAGAGCACCAAACCACCACCAAATGTCTGCAGCTCCCCCAGGGGATGGGTCAAATGAGGATAACTAATTTCCCACCCTGTGTGTGACAACTAGTGGGACTTTAACTTAGCAGAGTGCATCTCGGCTAGCAGAAGCTAACTGTTAGCATTAGCAACTCCACAACATGGCGGAGCAGGAACTCCTCCCGGCTTGTGTTATTTGTGGAGATAAAACGCCAGTGTTGCGTTTTTACCCAAGAAAGGAAGCCAAATGGAGGCAGCGGAAGTGTCATGTTGCTGTTAGCCAATAGGAAGTGAGACGTTCGCGTATCATGAATATTAATGAGTGTGACTCCAAATACAGCTGCTCCTCACTCTTCTGACTTCTGCCTCCTGAAACAGGAGCGCCAGAGCTTTTTTTCCCACAGAATAACACTCACAAGGCATTCACTCTGGAGGCCACTACTAATTTATTGAAATAACGAGTTTATGCTCACTGAACAGTTTAAACAGGTGGAATCCGGTTTGCAAAAACAAATTCCGTTTTAGAAAATCTAAAATATATTTGTTAGTCTTCTTAGCAGTTTTGTTACTCTTAACAGCCGAGAAGTTTCCAGATGCTGGTTAGTTTAAACCACTTTGACCTGTATGACCGGCTTGTTGCAGGCCATGCTGCCAGCTGGTCACCACGTGGACCTTCAGTGGCTTGTGGAGTGGAACGCGCTGCTTGTCAACAGCCCCTACGACATCAGGAGCCCCTCACACGTGTGGATCTTCGCCCAGTCTGTGAAGGACCCCTGGGTGCTGTGCGTCTACAGTTTCCTCCGACAGGACAACCTCCCCAGACTCTGCCCCACCGCACTCAGCTACGTTTGGCCCTATGCCTTCACACGCCTCCAGATGCTCATGCCCCTGGTGGACCCAAAGTAAATTTCCCCAGACCTGTCACTAAGTTCACGAGTCACTTTTCATTCTTCCTGTTTTATTTACATCCCTGATAATTGTCCCCAGCAGCCCAGTGTACGCAAAGAAGGCTGGCACGTCTAGCAGTGTGGATAATTACGTAACCCTGTGGAGGAACTACCTGATTCTTTGCTTTGGGGTGGCCAAGCCTAGCATCATGAGCCCCGGTCACCTGAGAGCATCGACACCTGAGGTCACGACTTCTACGCCTGACAGCAACGTCAGCCACGACAACAAGGTAGCAGTCTCCCTATTCTTGTGCCTCATTCATTCGTTCCCTCGGGGCTTTGTTTCTCCTGGATCGGGTGTTCACGCAGAGCTTGTTCATGTTTAATCTTAAAGCATCAAATTACAGTTGGGTTTTTCGCATGAGTGACCTGGGAAGCTGACATATTCTTAATGGCACAAACGCCTTTCTCAGAGCACCAATGAATTATTGGTGCTGTTTTGTTCGCGCGACCTCACCGAGGGCGTTTGGGCTTTCAGGTCACCGGGAGCCCATCTGTGGCCTGGCTTCTGAAGCAGCTGGTTCCACTGATGAGAGCGGAGAGCATCGAGCTGACGGAGTCATTAGTTGTGGGCTTTGGTCGCACTAATTCGCTGGTGTTCAGGTACCTCACACAGCTGGATTGGATGTTTTTTGTTGTTGTTTTTTTGCATAAACTTTCTGCCAGAAACTGATATAAAACAAAATTTTATTTAAATATCTGAAAAGTTACAACTGGATCAGTTTAATTTAGTCTTTTTTAAATAGAAGAAACAATGTGATGGAAATTAGATCAAATTATTTGTCCACAGTAGAAGTCTGAGTGATAAAAGTCTCCATTGACCGCATTTTTTCATGGATTTAAAGGGGAAGTGAACAGAGGATTATACCTGAGTGGAGATCCAGCACCACTTCCATCTAAATTGCTTCCTTCAGTCATTTTTGCAACATTGCTCAAATTATTTTCCTACAAATGAAAAGCATTACAACACAATGTGTTAATATTTCCACTATCTGCTCACAGAGAGCTCATAGAGGAGCTACATCCGCTCATGAAAGAAGCTTTGGAAAGAAGGCCTGAGGTGTGTTGGGTTAGGGCCGATGAACTCCCGTCCTGCTGGGTAGGAAATCTGTTCACAGTCTCTGCTTTAATCTGCTGCAGAACAAGAAGCGTCGTGAGCGAAGGGATCTGCTGAGGCTTCAGCTGTTGCGCATCTTTGAGCTTTTGGCTGATGCAGGAGTCATCAGTGACAGGTCAGCGTGGTGGTGGCTGAAGCTAGCTTCCAAACATGAGACGAGAGTGACGTTGACAGAACACAGCAGCAGTGAATATTGCTTAGTTCGTAACTGCCTGATGGAATGTTTGTGATTTTTCTTCTGCGGTTTTTCTGTTGTCCTGCAGTACAAATGGAGCTCTGGAGCGGGACACCCTCGCACTCGGCGCTCTGTTCCTTGAGTACGTGGATCTAACTCGGATGCTTCTTGAGGCTGAAAGTGACAAAGATGCAGAAATCCTCAAAGACATTCGAGCTCACTTCAGTGGCATGGTGGCTAACCTTATCCAGTGTGTTCCAGGTACTTCTAGCGCTAGCTCGGGCCCATTGTACCAAATCAAATCAATCAAATCAAAGATACTTGATTAATCCCAGAAGGAAATTAGAGTTTCAGTACACACAATTCAGAGATCAGACATACACGGGCAAGACACATGACAAGAATTGGTGACTGTGGTCATTCACAACCCTGAGTCGCGCTACCTTAATAGAGATAAGAGGGTTACATGAAGATTGGCTCAGGTGGAGGGAAAAAAGGCACTTCAGAGTTACCCTCCCACCAGGAGGGCAGCTTTGCTCTGCAAAAAAACACCTCAGACAGATATGCAACAGACTTCAGACAACACAACATAAGTGTCCACTAGGTGGGGTGGTGGGTTGGGACTATCACCACTTCAGTTCCTGCAGCCATGATAAGCAGCGCATGTCACCTCAGTGTGGATAGGGGGAGGAGCATTGAGGGTTGGAGGGTTGCAGTGACCCTGGACACTTCAGCTGCCTTCCTGCAGTCCCGCCCAGGCTGGGAAAGGATACAGAGTTGAGTTGCCATAGCGACGGCACATTCCACATATCTTCTGAGGGGGGAGTTTTCGTTGGAGCCTTGCAGGCTCAAGGACGCCAGATTCCGATTAGAAATTGTTTTGGGGCCAGACAGAGATAATTTCCTCTGTCTTACAGTTTGTTGGTCCTCAACCTCTCAGAATCCCAATAATGATCATTAATCTATCCCAATCCGTGCTGATTCGTCCACTCTCTCCTTGACGGCATCCATCTTTTGTGCCAAAGAATGAATCTCCGCCAAAGTCCCAAGCTTACGATTCATCTTGACAGTTATTTGAGTCTGTGAAATCACAGCGCGGTGCAAACCATCTCTGAGCTCCGGGATCAGGCCAATATTCCTCGACAGCTCGTTAATGTTCTGGTAAGCCAGGTAGCCTCCAATGCCAATGAGCAGGAAACCTGACACCAACACCACGAATATCCACACGTCTGCCGCATCTAGTTTGTCATTTACAGTCTGCTCAGGCTGACCGCAGACACAGCACTAGACTGTTGGCACTGAGCTTGATTTGGAAATTGCATCTTATAGGAAGATTTAGAAATAGTGCAGCTAAAGGACAGAGCAAGCAAGTGCAGGTGATAACTCAAGTCTGTCAAGGGACACCAACGTCTTCTTATTGCAAAACAAGCTCCAGTTTTAGTCGTTAAAGCTGCTATAGCAAATTTACAGAACAAGCTAGGTTTTTAATGTAAACACGGTCACAGAACACTCACCCCTCCCCTCAGGTGTCTTCCCTGGATCCGCATCCACTGGAACCAGAAGCCCGCTTTACCAGAAGATACGAGATAATGCTGAACACCAATCGCTGTTTTCTAGGTTCAAATGTCTTTTGTTGTCCATAACTTCAAGTGGTGTTATTCTTTTTGGGACTCTGGTCATTTGTCCTCACATTGAAGTGGCAGCCAGCCGTTTCTCCTTCTCTGATATGAATGAGCAGAGAACCTCTCAAACCAGCGGTGTTCTGTTGCTAAATATGCAAGTGTGTAATGAGTGGAGGACACAAGGAAGTGCAGCGGTTCGGCGAAACCAGCAACCGCATGGTCCAATAGTTGGACACGAGTCATGGTGGAGGTTTTTAGACAAATGCAAGAGAACGGCTTAATTATTATTATTATTATTATTTTATCTCCACAACATATTTATAGTTCTACTATGTTAGGTTGTTACTAGGCATGAAAAAATGTTTTAAGCTAAATTGTTTTGCATCTTTAAAGGGGCATTATGGAAGTTTGACAGCCAAAACATGTATAGAAATAATAAATGTCTTCTTCATACATTCTCCTGCAATGCCCTGGTCCTGTAGAATGAGCCCTGGCATTTTTACTGTGATTGCCTGTTTTTCTGTAAAATCACAGAAAAAGAGAGATGCTCGGGTCGAGCAGGCTGCTTCATGCGCGTTCACACTCAGGCATCGCCCGTAGCATTTGCTATCCGTAGCTTTAGCAGCAGAGAGAGAGGTAGTGTATATGTCGATGGTGCCAACTCAGCGACTTTGTCGCTGTTCCTAACACCTAGTGACAAAGCTAGCTACATTTCTGAGGACCCTTAGCTACTTTCTGTAGAACTTTCTTCTAGATATTTCCTGCAAATTAGCAACAAAATTGCCATTTTCGCTCCAAACCGTTCTTTGGTTGGACGTTGTTTCAGCTGTCATCAAGGATATAAAAGTTACAGATGCAAAGGACATCACTGGCGCTTTAGCTCACCTAGTAAGATGTCTGCCTCCCATGTGGAAGACCTGGGTTTGATTCTGGGTGTTAACATAGTTCTTTTAGAGTTTCATTTTTCACATTAATGGTATATTTTTTTACAGTAAGATGCCCAAATTTTTATTTGAGACTCACCGAACGGCATTGAATTCACAGATAAAAAGATGTGGGTTCAACTTTCATTTTGGAACAATTTTTCAAGCAAGGGAAGGGAATGATCTGAGCATGCAGGAGGACTGACCCATCATAAACCTTTGTCGGCTGTGCTGAAGAGAAAGGTACAGAACCAAATTATTTAATTAATTAGCTGCACGTTCTCCTGTCCTCTGTCCTCCAGGACACACACACACACACGGGACTGTCTCAGCTGTTATTTTCGTTAAGGAGTGTGCACGTGCAGCATGCGTGCCTCGTGCACGAGCCTACTATTGAAGCTGCCGTTACGCTTTTGGCCTGAGGGGGCAATCGCAAGCATAAAAATTCAAAACTGCGCAAAGTCCCTTTAAAGATGCCTGAAAAATTCTGCTGACTCCTATCAGCTTGTCTGGTTTTCATCTGTAGTGCACCACAGGCGCTTCCTGTTCCCTCAGCAGAGTCTTCGACACCACCTCTTCATCCTCTTCAGTCAGTGGGCCGGCCCTTTCAGCGTCATGTTCACCCCTTTGGACCGCTACAGTGACAGGAACCACCAGATCACAAGATATCAGTATTGTGCGCTTAAGGTAAAAATGCTGAGTCACTAATTGAAAAGGTGTCAGCGCTTTTACTAAGCCGTGTGGAGTGGCCGATGACCATCACTGGAATAAATATTGTTTTCTCGCTCTAACGCTCTAAAACCGTGCTGGTTTTTCAGGCGATGTCTGCTGTGCTGTGCTGTGGACCGGTCTTCGATAACGTGGGCCTCTCTCAAGACGGATATCTCTACAAGTGGCTGGATAATATTCTGGTCTGCCAGGATCAGCGGGTCAGTAGCCAAAGCTTTACTACAGTGGTGCCTTTTAACCAGTGTTTGGAACGTTACTTTTAAAAAATAATTTGTTATGGTTACTGATTACTTTGTCAAAAAAGTTACTCGGTTACTTACCAGGTTACAAGATTATAAAAGTAACTAATTACCAAGAAAAATAACTATTTCATTACTTTTTCTCATTAAACAATGCAAGAAAAATGGGTTCCCCTCTTAAGAAACTTACTTAATTTACTGTAAATTACTACAATAGTGAAATGTAAATGACTAATGACTGGAACATAATAAAATGTATGTCCAAATGTTTTTTGCAAACCTGAATAATTTAAATAAATAAGCACTTAACAGGAGGAACTACAAACAGGAGCATTACACTAATCTAGACTATTAAAAGGTCACTGTGTGATATTTAACAAGACCTCAATCAGCTAAAATTTATAATTGCACATAGAAACACCTGCAAAGGTTCCTGAGCCTTTAAATGGTCTCTCAGTCTAGTTAAATTACTGAAACAAGAGTAATTTTGCACAGTATTTTAATTTTCACATAATTATGTGTTTTAGTAGCATTTCTATTGCTGGTAATCTAGTAATGGTTAAATAGATAAAAATCCTTTAAAATGACACTAGAAGAGTCACAAATCTGATGGAGGGCTTAAATGTACTAACTTGGTTCAGACCCAACCACAGAGGAGCTGAAGCTGGGTGGTGAAGACCCACAGGTAGTACTGATAACACCTGAGCTCCATGATGTTTGAGACTGATGCAACCAGTGTTACAGCGGGACTAAAGAGATGATCAGAAACAGGTTACAGCTGGATGATCTAGGAAGGTAGAAGATGGTGATGTCTGAGCGGTGAACAGGTGAGCGGACCTTTGGGACGTCCCGCTGTCACACCAAGGAGGGCACGGCTGCAGTTTCACACCTGCAGGTCTGCAGCCGTAGACTATTCATCACGTCTTCCTCGTTCTTCACGGGCCGTGATGTGCTTGGATGAACACGTTTAGCTCCTGATCAGCTGATGACGGCTTCAACACACTGCGCTGCCGAATTAGTAACGCACGCATTTTCTTATCAGTAACCGAAACGGCGTTTTGATAAAAGAAGACGGTAATTCAGTAGATTACGTGTGACTGAAAAAACTATTGTTTTAGTTCCCATCACTGCTTCTAACAAAGTCCTTACCTGTTTTATAGCATCATTAAGGCTCCTGCCAACTTCTATCCACTACACAGGAAGGCTGGTGAAAGTCGAGGGATGCTTGCTTTGAAATGAACTTTTCTAATGTTGACTCTACTGCAGGCTCACGTCGCACATTCTTCCTGAAAGAGTATTTATTTTGCACTTTGAACAGAAATGTTAACTAGGCTTTTTGCCAATTAGGTTAATTATTCATTTGATTCTGCAGAATCTATTTAATGTTTGGACTAAATCCTTGAATCATCTCTAATATCTGAAAGCATCAGGAAATGAATAAAATGGAAGGTTTTGGTTTCTGCTTCTGGCTCAGGTCCATCAGCTTGGCTGTGAAGTTGTTATCCTGCTCCTGGAGCTTAATGCAGACCAGGTGAATCTGTTCAACTGGGCGGTGGATCGCTGCTACACTGGTTCCCACCAGCTGGCCGCAGGCTGCTTCAAAGCCATCGCGACGGTCTTGGGCAGCAGGTGCAGTGGATCACAATCTCTGTGCCCTTTCATCAGCCTAAACCTCATTTGATCAGCTTCTCGAATCTTCTGAGACTATCAATCAGTAACAATGTCCATAACAAATGTCTTCTTTATTGTTATTTCCTTCTGTTTTTACCAGCAAAAACTACCCATGTGACATCGTAACGCTGCTGAATCTTGTGCTCTTCGAAGCGTCAAGCGCCAGTAGAGAAATCTACGAGATCTCCATGCAGCTAATGCAGGTAAGAAACAAGAGTTTCTTCTTGAGTTCTTGTAGTTTTATAAGAAAACAGGCATCTGGGATCCCGACGGATGTCTGATCATTAATCTGGGGTTTCTTTAACAGCAGATATTCAGATTATCAACATCTGTAATCAATTTAAACATTATAAGACCACTGAGATCACCGTATACCTGACACTGTTCTACTTTTAAAAACAGATTATTGAAGCTAAATTGCTCCTGTATTCCAAGAAGACTGCAGAGTTGAAGGCAAGCAGCATCCTGTATGGCACCCATGGTCCACTCCCCCCTCTTTACAGCGTCTCTCTGCCTCAGCTCTCCAGTCAGCTGGCCAGGATGTACCCTGAACTCACACTTCCTCTCTTCTCAGGTAGCTGATGTTTTAAACAGCTTGCTCACTGAGAAACCGTGGAATGCTTCTAAGTTTTGAAATGAGTCACTCTAAGTTTCACAAGCATGCTGAGTGTAAAAACGTCCATCGTCTGCATTAGTGGGAAGGGAAAAGATGGCGAAGCAATCTGGTCAGAAAAAGCCCGTCTGTTTAATATCACAGAGTAATTAGTGTTCATGGCCCCGCCCACCTTGGTAGGGGATCACCCACAGGAAGGAGAGAGCAGAGAACGTCTCAGCTAATAAAAGCTAACCATTAGCATTAAAAACTCTTGTGCTGTTTGTGGAAAATAAAATATCAATGTTGCTTTTTTTTTTATTCCAAGAAAGAAGAGGGAACGTAGGCAGCAGAAGAGTTGTGTTGCTGTTAGCCAATCAGAGGCTAGATGTTCCCATATCATAAATATTGATGAGTAGGGCTAAACGATCTGTTATTCTTGGACTGAAATTGCAGTTTAAGTTTTCAACAGGGTATCCGCGGGTCCTTAAAAAGTCTTTAAAAGTCTTAAATTAGCTTTTCCAAATTTAAGGCCTTAAAAATCCTTAAAAATGACAAATAATCCTTAAGTACAGTTTCCAGAGGTCTTAAATTACCAAAGACCCAATAAACAAGATTCTTTTATTTCTATAAAATTTTCGTGAATTTCTAGTTAGTGTTCAGCATTTTTTGTGTACGATGTTGGCGTAAGCGGAACCGTACACGTTCAGTTGGTTGTGAAAGGGGGCTATTTTTAGATGAGCACGTTAGCTGGTTAAGCTAGTGGGAGCTTGCGCCATGGGGAAGTGCAAGTTTAATGGTAACTGGTTGGCTAATCCCACGTTCGCTACATGGTTAGCACCGGTTCCAGGCAATAGCTGGAAATTATAGCTTAAATTTAATTTTTAAAAATGACAAATGACCCACACTTGTATAGCGCCTGTCAGAGTAAGGACTCCAAAGCGCTTTACACCACAGTGTATCATTCATCCATTCACACACACGCATTCACACACTGATGGTGATGAGCTACGATGTAGCCACAGCTGCCCTGGGGCGAGCTGACAGAGGCGAGGCTGCCGAGCACAGGCGCCACCGGTCCCTCCGACCACCACCAGCAGGTAAGGTGGGTTAAGTGTCTTGCCCAAGGACACAACAGCAGAATTCTCTGTCCGGAGCCAGGATCGAACCTGCAACCTTCTGATTGCTGGACTACCCGCTCAACCTGTTGAGCTACTGCTGCCTTGCTTAAATAGCTTAAATTTGGTCAGTGGCCTTAAAAAAGGTCTTAAAAAGTCTTAAATTTGGGTCCCTTAAACCTGCAGATACCTTGTTTCAAAGTGATCGTCAAAGCTGCGTTTTCTTGTAGCGCTCCAGACTGACCCGGGATCTGTCGTGTTAACTCTCCAGACATCCGGGGCTTTCCCCCCCCGAGTTACGGTGGCAGCTGCGAGCCTAATATGGCTGCCTCTGTCTTGGATCCTTTTATCACATGACCCACCTCGGGTTTTTTTTATTGTGTAAATAAGGGACCTCTAGCCTTGCACATTCATAAAACACCTCTAGATAAAAATCACAAGTAACTTCACAAGCACATTGAAAAATAAAAGATTGATAAAGATAATGAGAGAGAAAAGGAACAGCTTATAATGTTTTAATGGTATATTTATATAATGTAGCGTGTTAAACTACAGTGGACAGGTACTCAAAATTATTATTTATTTATTTTTGCTGTTAAGCACAGCTGTTGAAGACTTTATTGCATTTGATCCCCTCCATTTGGACTTCAGTGACTCAAGCCAACACATTTCATGTTCAGAATGCACGCTTTCCACTGAGGTGGACATGTAATAAATTATTTGTAAATTAACAAAATGTTACAAAAAATATTTGTTGAAATTTGTTTCAGTCACACCTAAAGATGAATAAAAAAAATTGTTTAAAAAATCATGGTTGAAGATTTCATAATTCATGCATCAAAGGGTTAAAAATTGTGAATCTAACTGAAATCGCTTTTTCTCCTAGAAAAATTGCAATTAAATTTTATTCTAAAATTGTTCAGCTTCGTTAATAAGTTTGACTCCAAATCGTGTCGTTTTTCACCCCCCCCCCCCCCCCCCCGACTCACTTCTATTTCCTGAAGCTGAGGCACCAGAGCTTCTTTCCCCACAGAAAATGACTCGCAATGCAGTTCATATTAGAGACCACAGCTAGATTTATTGAAAAAATGAGTGAACGACATAATTTTTCGGATCATTTTATCTTTCCACAAAATACAAATTGTTTCCTTTCATATATTTTTCATCTTCCAGAGGTTAGCCAGAGGTTCCCGACCACTCACCCTAACGGGAGGCAGATCATGCTGACCTACCTCCTGCCCTGGCTTGGGAACATTGAGCTAGTAGATGGTGGCTTGCTTCTTCCGGTTCTCACTCCGTCCATCCCAAGCTATGACTCCTGCTGCCAGCTGACCTGCACGGATTCATCGCAGCCACTGAAAGGCACTGGTTGGGGATCCTTGCAGGCCACATCCATGGTCCTCAATAACCTCATGTTCATGACAGCCAAGGTAAAGTCATTGTAGTGGTGTTGATGTCGCTTGAGACCAGCTGATGTGTTGTTTTTTAACCTCCCTGGTTAGTACGGGGACGATGTGCCTGGATCAGAGATGGAAAACGCCTGGAATGCTTTAATCAGTAACGAAAACTGGAGCAACAATCTGAGAACGGCGCTGCAGTTCCTCATCAGCCTCTGTGGCGTCAGCAGTGACACAACTCTGCTCCCATATGTAAGAAATCACAGCCTGCTAGAAAATGTCACCAGCCTCACGTTGCCAATCATTCTCGCGGACGTTTGTTTTTCCCAGACCAAGAAAGTAGTCATCTATCTCTGCCGAAACAACACAATCCAAACCATGGAGCAGTTGTTGTTTGAGTTACAACAAACAGACCCAGTCAACCCTGTGGTGCAACACTGTGACAGCCCTCCTTTCTACCGCCTCACCGCCACAAGCAAAGCCTCCGCAGCAGCTTCAGGTCCTTCTTTTCTCATTAATCCTCTTCGGAGGCCTCCACGAACCACTTGTCACGTTTTCCCAAGCATGACGCATTCCCTGACGAGCCACTTGGGGCTAAAACGCATGTAGCCTTTGTTGTATCTCACTTCTGTTGTTATAATGCAGCTATTTTATTATTATTATTTAATTATTCCAAAGTCAAAATGTTAATTTTGTAACATTTTCATCTAATACCTCGTATTTACAATTGCGATTCCTTCTAGGCACCGCCTCAAGCAGCAACACCATAACAGCAGGTCAGGCTAGCTTTTCTGACACAGACGAGAACAAAATCAATGAGGAGAGGTAAAAAAAAAAATATTAAAACGCAGTTGAACTTCAAATTTTGTCATTTGATTAATTGCAGCATTTTCAGGACCCATGAAATATAAAGACGTATTTTATCCTAAATCCAGGGTGAGTCACTTAATGAGAGCACACAACCGCCTGGAGTCACGATACAGCAACAGTTCAGGAGGATCTTACGATGAAGATAAAAGTGAGTTTCTGCATTAAACGCTAAGAAATGGTTGCTCCATCATGGTTTAGTGGGTGTGAAATTCACCAGCTGGTCCAGAGAACAAGGTCATTAAGAATGCATGAGCAGGGAAACACAAGTAGAGACGCTGAAGCTCCTCTGCACTACAGCAGGGAACCCCAAACTACTTACAAAAGTACTTCAAAGTACCTTCTGCTGGGTTTTAGTGTTAAAATCATCTTTGTTGTTTCAGGCTGCAATTTAACTAAAGTTTTTTTTCCATCCGAGCGTTTGCTCACCTGCTAAAGTTGTTTGTTTTGTTTTAGACGTGATCAATTATAAGACCCTATCCCGTGACCTCGCAGGTGAACCTGTGGCCCCCTATGCTGACTGGCTGATGCTTGTTATTGAGACCAACAAGCCCCACGCCTTGCCCATGCCACTGAGTGGAGGTTGTTGGGCTCCGCTGGTGGACTTTTTACCTGAAACCATCGTTCCCAGAGGACCACTGCACAGGTCAGACGGGCTCTTGAAAACTTTTCTTTGTTACTTTTAAAGACAATTAAGATTCAAATCAGATCTAAGAGGTGTATTTTACTAAATATCTTTTCATATAGGTGTAACATCGCAGTCATCTTCATGACTGAGATGGTGGTGGACCACAGTGTTAGAGAAGACTGGACCCTTCACCTGCCTTTACTGCTACATGCTCTATTTTTGGGTAGAGTCATTTTATTATAAGGTTTGACGATTGGGCGAATTATTCGACCATCGGCTTTTGGCCAAGCCCTCCGTCAATGTTTTTATAGAGGCGATAATTCTTTATGCTTTGGGGACATGGCAGACTTCCACGGCAGTTCAGCATCATCTTTGCAACGTTTATTTTTTGTACAGATTCACATTCCACATCATTTGAAAGCTGTAATTCTTATGATTCCTATAACATACGCCAGTCAAGGATTCAACCATAACTGTAGACGTACTTTTTTCAAAACACTCGGAAATTCAAAATAAAATCCAACTCGTCGGTCAAAGCCTCATATCGCTGACAGAAGTCATTTACAACAAGTCTTTGTCTTTTTACATCCAGAAGTAAAAATAAAAGTACTCCAATAAAATAGTTGGTCCAACAAAAGGCATACTTCGCTTTTTTTTCTTATTTTTAAATAATTTTCTTCAGCCAGTATGTGCTGAAATGACCCTACAGGGTTAATGAAAGGCCACCCAGCCCCTATCGCCCCCTGTGGCCCGAATACTCCACTTGCAACTTCAGACTGGCGAGCCGCTCTGCTTAGCGCTGAAGTCTGATTCCAGCACGTTCCCTGCATGTTTGAGATCATGAACACAGCTGATTTGTTTAATTTAGTGATGAATCACTCCTGTAGACACTAATGAAAGCTGGAAGACATGTCAGCTGTTAGATTAAGGTGTTAAAAAGAGGAGATGGCTGGGGATGAGTTTTGCTTCTGGTTCTACAAACGGACACAAGGGGGTGCTAAAAGCAGGCCAAAGCTGCCTAGATTCCCTTTAATATACAGTGAAAAACATCAAAAATATTCCTTAGATGCATCTTTCTACTAACTTCTTAGCAACCAAATGTTAGCTTCAAACTTTGATCGACATCATCCCAAACCAATAGCCGCCCCACTTCTCTGCTGTAGAACAAACTATGAACTATTCAAAAATAATATACAATAAAAACACTAAAGTCATGTAAATGTCTCCTGTGTGAATTTATCGCCCATCTTTTCTGAACTGACGACCATCGCGTGGAAATTGTCATACATCACCAACCTCATTCTAATGTCATTTACTTTAAAAGGAGACATATTGTGCAAAACTCATCTTTTGTGCTGCCAGGTGGGTCTCTACTGCCTCTATAAACACTCCAAACATGAAAAAAATACACATTAGTTTTCTGTCTGTGTTTGGTTTTAGCAATTATGTGCTGAAATCGGCCGATTTCAACAAGCCCTCGTTGTGATGTCACAAACTAAAAAAGTTGAGTCGGACCACCTCTTATGTGCAAGAAAGAGCTACTGCTGTAGGAGCAGCTGCTCTACTTCGAGCTCCTCCCAGATATCGCAGCCAATCAGGTGATTGGTGGGCGTGGCCATCTCCAGCTAGCTTCTTTTTAAGTGACAGAGCCCTGAATTTTCTATTTCTGGAAGGATAAAGGGGCTGAAATTGTTTTACGTGAGAGAAATTTCACGCAGAACCTCATTAGCATGTTTTTTTAATCGACCATAGAACTGTAAAAATCTAAATAACAGAATCCTACTATGACTCCTATGCATACATATTGGTCGTTTTTCATTAAAACACACATTTTGACATTTTCACACCAACATATCTGATCATGTTGCTGACTTTACAGGTATGGATCATTATCGCCCAGAGGTGTTCGAGCACAGCAAGCGCCTCCTCCTCCACCTGCTCATCACACTTCTCTGTGACAACAACTTTCAAGCTATTGCATCAATCTTACTGCAGACACGTGAAATCTACGTTACCAAGACACTCACCTGCAAACCAAACCCAGAATATTCCCCAGCTGGTAATAAAAAATAATAATCAGTATTTACTGATGAATTAGGATCGAAACTTTGAAGCACCGTCTAACTTTTCTCGTTGGCTAAAATAAACTGAAGCATAATTAGGGCATTGCTAGAATTCTTTGGGAGAATAGATAATTCTTATCAGAGTAGAAAATATTTGGACACTGTGCCAAACGTAATATTGAGCTGAGAGGACATCAAAGGTCTTGATTAAAGCATTCCATGCAGCTATTTTTATCCTCGGCCTATAATTGGGGCCATTTGCTCAAGCTTTGATTATCCCCCCCCCCCCCCCCCCCCCTGATAGATTGTTTTGAAAAAGTCTAGATGTTTACTTTAACCCTAAAATAATTCACCGTAACCAGTTGATGGTCACACGTTGGGTTTCTGTTGTCCGCAGGGAGTTTGGACTTCCTGCGGGAATGTCAGGCGTCTCCCATACCAGACTCTGGTCTCAGCTCTTCCTCCACGTCATCCAGTTTGAGTCTGGGGGGCAGCAACAACAACCTGCCGGAGAGCACGCAGGAGTTGGAGGAGTTTGTGGGCTCCGGTAAAACGAATGAAAAAGTCTACAAGCTCATTGAGTTTTTAACCACGAGGTGATTTCACGTTTCATGCAGTCGTGCACATCTCAGACAATTTTATCTGCAGCATTTGGTTCCCACCTAGTGGTGCAGCATGTGCAGTGCAGTTTATTTGTACACAGAGTCACTACACATACATTCTATGGGTCTAAATACTAACCCAATAGGCTGAAGACTTCGCTTTAGTACATGCAATCTACAACCAACCAATTGTCAACCCTCATAAGTTTAATTTCATAAGTTCAAGTTCACAGTGACTAACGAGTAACTACGTTTTAGACCACACGGTCCTCTGTGGTGCCATGAAGACATTTCACCGAAAAATCAAATCTCAAAAAGCACCGAACAGCTGACCAACTTCCTGCGGCACGTCGTGTCTGTGTTTAAAGAGTCCAAGTCAGGTAACCCCTGAGTTCTGTTCACCACTGACCGTTAACTGACCACTGGAGCTCTTTCATCATGTCGAACTGCTTCTCGTGTTGTTGATCTTGGTCAGATTTCCATCTGGAGCAGCAGCTCAGCGAGGTGGCGCTGCAGACGGCTTTGTGCAGTTCATCTCGCCACTACGCCGGCCGCTCCTTCCAGGTGTTTCGAGCTCTCCGCCAGCCGCTCTCTGCCCGTGCCGTGTCCGACCTGCTGTCACGACTGGTGGAAGTCATTGGAGAACATGGAGAAGAAGTGCAGGTCTGTGTGTGTATTAAATTAGAGTGTATGGATGAAATTAATGACTCTTCATTGTCTTTTTGCCACAGTTGAATACAATTTTTTTTTCCAGAAACAAAAACGACAAATAAGAAATGTCTTATTTTACTTGGGAAAGTTTTGGATTGCTATGAAAAACCTAAAATGAACAAATAAGATCTTGTCTAAGCATGAGTGTGTACTTGTCAGTGTTGGGCAAGTTACTTCAAAACTGTAATGCATTATTTATTACTTGTTACCCTCATTTTAAAGTAATTCATTACATTACACTATTACTGATTTGAAAATGCAAGGGATTACACTACTTTTGCATTACTTTAAGTTACTTTCACCAATACAACTTCAGTATGAATCTGGTAATGTGACGCTCAGTGAGCTCATGACATATATGTGGAAGGTGATGTGGTGTCTGAGCTAGGATTGCTGTTAAAAACAGTCAGATATAATAACAGTGCTTTAAAATGATTGTTTATTAAATAAAATCAACAACAATCTGTACTCTCAGCACGCTGTCATCTTATATTAACTGAGCAGGGAGTGGGGTGGTGGGGGCTCCAAGCCTATATTTGCCTTGGTCCCCAAATGCCTTGATACGGCCCTGGATGTGGGACTGACTTCTGGGGAGATCTGATTATATCACATGTATAAATATTAAATGCTTATGTATTATTGCTTTTCACTGGTAAAAATGTGTATTGGGGATAAATCTACCAAATTTTTTTTTCAAGCACTTTGTTTTGTTTTCTTGGTTTTATTTGAATGATTTCCGGCCCTTTCTCTCTCTAACCTTCCTGCATGCTGCATGTTTTCTCCGTCTTCCAGAAAAACTGTTTCCTAGATTTCCTTCTTTCTAACTAATCAGCCAAAGGGATCTACCGAACACTTAATATGCGCTGCGCTCCAGCAGCAATGAGTTGAAATCACCGGGGCACAGATTATGAACTCAGCTGAAAAGTACATGAAGTACCAGAGAATATGGGCTGATATAAACGATCGCAAACGAATGACTTTGTTTTGGTGGAGCGATTTTGTGAAAATAACAGCGGCCGCGCGCAGGACACAGCTGGAGTGTTTGAGCCATCGCCGCTGCGTCCTCTCTGCTCATAGAATGCCCACAAAGCTGAGTCCATGAATGACGTCATATATGTGGATGCTGGATCTTTTTTCAGGCTTCCCGCAATTAGAATGTTTAGGAAACCCACATCTTGATTCTGGGTTTAAA
Organism: Nothobranchius furzeri; assembly: GCF_043380555.1. NCBI lineage: Eukaryota > Metazoa > Chordata > Actinopteri > Cyprinodontiformes > Nothobranchiidae > Nothobranchius > Nothobranchius furzeri. The sequence goes on along the minus strand of NC_091753.1, from coordinate 52,811,852 downwards.
AATGCGTTGTAATTACCGCGTTACTGACAATTGTACCGAGTAAATATTACCATTTTCTTTACCTGTAATGCCTTACATTACCACATTACAGCAAAAAGCAATGCATTACAGTAATTAATTACTTTTGTACCGCGTTACTCCCAACACTGGTACTTGTGTTGGGTGTGTGTGATAAAGATGCGTTTATAAAGCATTCTGGTGTTTTGAATGTTGTCTGTGTTAAGTACTTTGTGATTCTATATCTGTGATAAGATCAATAACATTTACTCACTACTTACTTACTTTTTATGCCACCAGCTGGCATATGTATAGACCCAAATGAAATTATTGTCAACTAGTAGTTTCTATTTGCAGAAACATGCAGGAAAATAAGTGTTATTGGGCAGCTCTGGGATGTTGAAGCAACAGTTTCCCACTCCTCCTACTGGTAGAAAGCAGAATTACAATTGTTGTACCAAACCCTGCTGCAGCCTGCTCTAACCAGCGCTAACAACAAGCTATAATGCTAACATGAGGCAACTGATACTACAGCCACGAAGTAAAAAAATCCACACTGTTGGAAAAACAATGTTACAGCAACAAAGCCAGGTCTCCATCAGTCTGTGATTTAGTAGCCTCCTTTAGCTCCAGCTAGCATAGGTCATGCTGATGTTCACCCTGGTTTTAGCGGTTTGCTTCACACCACTGAAGACATTCCTCTCTCGCTTTTACTTCCAGGCTCCTTCACGATGCCAACTGAAAAAGCTAGATCTTTCTTTTACTTCTTCTTGTGCTTCTCATTGATGATCGGTGAACTGAAAATGCTAATTTTATTTTAGCTTCTGGAACAGTAGGCAGCTGTTGCCGTAAAGCAGCTGGATGCCTCCCACTAGTGTTCCAGGGTGCTGTCCATGTGGAGTTGGTTAGGTTCATGGCTCAAGGGCTGCTGAAACAACATGAACATCAGTAGCAGATGTGTTTTTAATAGAAAATTTGCTCTAGTGATGCTTAAAAGTTAAGAATAAGTTTTAAACCAAGTGAGTTTTTCTCCTTATTAAGAGCCGTGCCTTTTCGTCTCAGGGCTACGTGATGGAAGTGTTACTGACGCTGGAGTCTGTGGTGGATAACTTGGCTGAATGCCTGAAGAACAGTGATCTCATGGTCCTTTTGACCAGGTTTGTATATTGTTTAAAAGTCGTCCTTTTTTTCCCCAAAGTTAAAACACGCTTTAAATTAGTTTGTTATATTTCAGAGCTTCATCTCCAGATTTCCTCACCAGTTTCAAGCAGCAGTCCAACAGGAAGAGCACCAGGCAGCTAAATCTAGGAAGAGACGAGAAGAGTCGGCATCACAGGAGCTCTTCGGTCCCCAAAAAATTTGGAGAAGCCGACAGGTGTTCGGATCCACCGCGCAGTGCCACCCTGAACCGTATCCAAGCCTGTGAACAGCAGGCCTTGTTAGCCAAGATGAGCAGTTCCTCTTCATCTAAAGACGTCACCGACCCGATGAGCATAAACCACCCCAGCAACCTGCTGGCCACCATTTTCTGGGTGGCCGTGTCGCTGATGGAGTCGGACTTCGAGTTTGAGTACCAGATGTCTCTAAGGCTGCTGAACAAGCTGCTAGCTAACGTCTCTCTGGACAAGCCGGAGAACAGAGAGAGGCTGGAGAAGCTGCAGAGTCAGCTGAAATGGACCAGCTTCTCCGGGCTCCAGCAGCTGCTACTGAAGGGCTTCACCTCCACCTCCACCACGGAGATCACGCTGCAGCTCTTCTGCCAGCTCACACCCGTGTCACGAGTGCCTGTAGTGGACACGTCACAAGCCATAGGCACGAAGCTGTTCCTTTTTCATTGTCATTATTTCTCTCAAATGCAAATGTATTGAAGTATTTTGTTGGGTTTCAGGTTTTCCTTTGAATGTTCTCTGCCTGCTTCCACATCTTGTGCAGAACTTCGATGCACCCACTCCGTTTTGCCGAGAGGTTGCAGAAAAAGTAGCTCAGGTCTGGTTTCGTGAACGTTTTGCCTCTCACGCTTTTCACCTGTGCTGTGAATTACACGCCAGTGCATTCTTTTAAAAGGTCTGCCTCGAGGAGAAGAATCCCAAGCTGTCCAACCTCACTCATGTCATGACTCTGTATAAAACACACTCCTACACGCGCGACTGCTTCACCTGGGTCAGCGTGGTGTGTCGGTATCTCCACGAAGCCTTCTCTGACATCACTCTGAGTCTGGTCACTTACATGGCTGAGGTTGGTGCGGTTTCCTGTTTACTTCTGCACAGTCGTGCTGTTGTGGAAGCTCTTGGTAAATTGTTTACATTTTACCAACAGCTGCTGGAGAAGGGCCTCCCGAGCATGCAGCAGACACTCTTACAAATCATCTACTGCCTCCTGAGTCACATGGACCTGAGTGGAATTCAAGCCAAACCCTTCAACGTAGAAGTCCTCAAGACTATAGAGAAGTTTGTCCAGGCGAGTTGAAGCGTTGGTATCTTTAAAGTGGGGTTAAGAACCTAAAATGGTCTGTGTGCCCTGCTTCTCCTGCTGTTTGCTCCAAAAGCAGTTTGGTGATTTTCTGACACACCCAGACTATAAACAGCCGGCCTAACACCAGGCCTTTACTGGTACTGCCTCGATCACCTCTGGTTTCACACAAAGTCGCACGTAAACACAGAAAAACATTTGTGCGTGTTTGTTTACTTTTGCCGGCGTGTATGAGTGGTTTATGTCTGTTCGCCGTAGACCGTCCATTGGAGGGAGGCTCTGAACATCCAGAAGCTGGTGGTTTCCCGATCAGCCAGCTTGGTGCAGCCTTCAGCCGCACACAGTCACCTCTCCTATGAGGACATCAGCCGCATGTGGGACCGCTCCTCCAAGGCCCTGCCTGGGAAAACACTAGACTTCCACTTTGACATATCGGAGGTGGGAGTCTCTTTCTGCTTACAGTCCTTATAATATCTCTCCACCCTTTTGAAGGTGTGAAACTTCTATGTCTGGCTCTGCTTCTTTCTTTCTTTTGGTTCTGTATTTTCCAGGGTGTTGTGCTTGTTAAGACTGAGGCTCGTTGGGAAGGAAACATTTCTTCCTCTTCCTCATTAGTTGTAATTATCATCAACTAAACGCCTTTGAGATTAGCTTTAAAGCTCTAAAGGTAAACACGGTTAGCTGAGACGGGGAGTGTGTGTGTGTGTGTGTGTGTGTGTGTGTGTGTGTGTGTGTGTGTGTGTGTGTGTGCGTGCGTGCGTGCGTGCGTGCGTGCGTGCGTGCGTGCGTGTGTGCGTGTGTGTGTGTGTGTGTGTGTCTGGGAACAGAACAGGGCGTTATTTGTAGTTCTTGAATGGCAGGAAATGATGTCAAGTCCTTTCTGCTGTGTTTCTGTAAGTGAGTCGGTGAGTTGCAGTTGAATTTTCATCAGTTAGGTGTTGGCTGTTCACATTTCACTGAACTAAACACTTACATTAGATAAAGACTGTTTCAAAGGGGATGAAAACTACCGACTGCTCTCACATCCTCATCCCGCGCCACAGAACGCAGGTCATGGACAGACAGAACAGCTAAAGACTACACTCTTCTTTGTTTGTTTGCATTTAGACGCCAGTGATTGGTCGCTGTTTTGATGATCTACAATGCTCCTCGGGCCATGACGCAAAAAGCATCACGACAGCGGTGACGCGTAGCACATCCTCCACCTCCTCTGGCTCCACCTCTAACAACGTCCTGGTACCAGTCAGCTGGAAGAGGCCCCAGTCCTCACAGGTTAGAAAAATCTAACTGTTTACATGTTTAATCTTGATTAGTTGTTTACAGCGCTGGTCTGTAGTGTGATGTCATCAAGGAGAGGAGAGGGAGATTTTAACATTTGAATGGCTTTAGCTCCTGCCCCTCTTCCCACTCCCCTACTGGAAAGAGTTGATAGTCATGCCTCGTAGGCTACCACACATGTGCAGGATAAGGAGGAGTCAACAGAAGCCTTTTTTGAAGACACACCATGCTGGCAAATCAGTGTAAAACTGCCGCCATGGTGTGTCTAATGAACGCTCTGTGGCGGCTTGACGATGGAATTTCGCCGCGTGTGTGTTGCCATGCTTGGTAGTAATACTGCTATGCCAGACTTGTGAATGCAGATTACGCCTCGGCGCAGCAGAAGGAGGTGTCCTGATCAGATGGGGAGTCACTTTTGTCAACAGAACCAGCTGAGATGATGAACTGGAGCGATGCCGAGCTCCAGAAGCTTCTCTCCATTAGAGCTGGAGGTCACAGACTGTGGAGGAAAGACACCTTTAAAAGTCATGACCAAGATAGACGGACGTCCTCATCAGCACTGAGACTGCCCCCGTACCCCCTTTATACTGCGATCACGTAAACTTTTGTAAAAAGGGCACGACTGCCGGCTCAGCGTTGCAGCAAATTGACGGCCTTCTGTTCTAAAGAGGCAAGAGAGGAATAAAACAATAGTTGGATGTAGCTACGCTAATCACTTAGCTCCAGTTATGAGCTCTTGTAGATCACAACGCTCCCTCCATCGTTTAAAAACGTCTCCGATGTAAATTCTATTCAGCTGTCGTAAACGTGTCGTGGTGAGTTGTGAACAAGGACTTATAAACTGTTTGAATCTTCTCTGAGAAGTAGAGGGCAGTCGAGGAATTGTAACTTTGGTACTTTGGTACAAACCTCAGGCTTCTTCTTCGTTAGCGTGCTAAACTAACTGTGTCACCCTGACAGTGCACGTCGAGGACTGGGATGCCTTATGTTCTCCTTCTTGGGATACATAAATCTAGTGGTCAACTGTCTAGGATCATGGGTGTTTCTCAATGTCAAGGCTTGCCTTGCGAGGCCAGGCGCCTTGCTTACGAGGACACGGTCCTTCCTTGGTCAAAGAAAACGGTTAAATGGAACAGACTTGCATCCCATGACCGCGGCTTCCACGGCGGTCACGTAACGTCACGTGAGACGGGAGATAACGTTATATTTCATATATATTAGTTTCAATATAAATGTATAACGAGGCTTTTACTTTTTAAATTGTGTATATGTTTATTAAATAAAAAATATAAGCGAGTTACTACCCGCTAGCCACCGAAGCTGCAACTACTAAGCAACTAGATAACTTCTTTGGTGAGTTGAGCCAAAAGAACCGGCTCTCTAAAAAGAGCCGGAATTCCCATCACTAGTATGCTGACCAGACATGTGAAAATATGAACCAGTACTTATCCTTTTAAAGAACGTGTCAAAACTTTGATGCCCAGAAAGCGTTTTTATTTTTCATAGAATAGATTCACACTGCTTGAATTTTTTTCAAAATAAGTGAGAATATGCCCTTGAAAATGTTGGTTTTCTTCTTTTCTTTATGGCAGTTTGTGTGTGTGTGTGTGTGTGTGTGTGTGTGTGTGTGTGTGTGTGTGTGTGTGTGTGTGTGTGTGTGTGTGTGTGTGTGTGTGTGTGTGTGTGTGTGTGTGTGTGTGAACTTTGTTTTGTTTTGTTGAGTTGTAAGAGATCTTTTAGTTCTAAATTCTGGTTTAACACAAGCGATGTTGTACTGTTGTTTTCCCGTGAGAGTTTGTTTGTATGTACACTAATAAAAAAAGAAGGAACCGACTGGAACACGTCTTGGTGGCTCCTGATGACGTATCTCCTAAGCAACCGGGGCGGGGCCAAGACATCAAGGCAAGGTTCCTTGACATTAAGAAACACCCCATGTAAATGATTCATTCTGCTGTAAAGGAGAAGGAGAAGAAGAAGAAGGAGGAGGAGAAGGAGAAGAAGAAGAAGAAGAAGAAGAAGAAGAAGAAGAAGAAGAAGAAGAAGAAGAAGGAGAAGAAGAAGAAGAAGAAGAAGAAGAAGGAGAAGAAGGAGAGGAAGGAGAAGGAGAAGGAGAAGAAGGAGAAGAAGGAGAAGAAGAAGAAGAAGGAGAGGAAGGAGAAGGAGAAGAAGAAGGAGAAGAAGGAGAAGAAGAAGAAGAAGAAGAAGAAGGAGAAGAAGAAGAAGAAGAAGAAGAAGAAGAAGAAGGAGAAGAATGAGAGGAAGGAGAAGGAGAAGAAGAAGGAGAAGAAGGAGAAGAAGAAGAAGAAGGAGGAGGAGAAGGAGAAGAAGAACAAGGAGAGGAAGGAGAAGAAGAAGAAGAAGGAGAAGAAGGAGAAGTGGAAGGAGAAGAAGGAGAGGAAGGAGAAGAAGAGGAAGAAGAAGTAGAAGAAGGAGAAGAAGAAGGAGAGGAAGGACAGGAAGAAGAAGGAGAAGAAGAAGAAGAAGGAGGAGAAGAAGAAGAAGGAGGAGAAGAAGGAGAAGGAGAAGAAGAAGAAGAAGAAGGAGAAGGAGAAGAAGAAGAAGGAGAAGAAGAAGGAGAGGAAGGAGAAGGAGAAGAAGAAGAAGGAGAAGGAGAGGAAGGAGAAGAAGAAGGAGAAGGAGAAGAAGAAGAAGAAGGAGAAGTGGAAGGAGAAGGAGAGGAAGGAGAAGGAGAAGAAGAAGGAGAAGGAGAGGAAGGAGAAGAAGAAGAAGGAGAAGGAGAAGAAGAAGGAGAGGAAGGAGAAGGAGAAGAAGAAGAAGGAGAGGAAGGACAGGAAGGAGAAGGAGAAGAAGAAGAAGAAGGAGAAGAAGAAGAAGAAGGAGGAGAAGAAGGAGAAGGAGAAGAAGAAGAAGAAGAAGGAGAAGAAGAAGAAGGAGAAGAAGAAGGAGAGGAAGGAGAAGGAGAAGAAGAAGGAGAAGTGGAAGGAGAAGGAGAGGAAGGAGAAGGAGAAGAAGAAGGAGAAGGAGAGGAAGGAGAAGAAGAAGAAGGAGAAGGAGAAGAAGAAGAAGAAGAAGGAGAGGAAGGAGAAGGAGAAGAAGAAGAAGGAGAAGAAGAAGGAGAAGAAGGAGAGGAAGGAGAAGGAGAAGAAGAAGGAGAGGAAGAAGAAGGAGAAGAAGAAGGAGAGGAAGGAGAAGGAGAAGAAGAAGAAGGAGAAGGAGAAGAAGAAGGAGAAGGAGAGGAAGGAGAAGAAGAAGAAGGAGAAGGAGAAGAAGAAGGAGAGGAAGGAGAAGGAGAAGAAGAAGGAGAGGAAGGAGAAGGAGAAGAAGAAGAAGGAGAAGAAGAAGGAGAAGAAGAAGGAGAGGAAGGAGAAGGAGAAGAAGAAGAAGGAGAAGGAGAAGAAGGAGAAGAAGAAGGAGAGGAAGGAGAAGGAGAAGAAGAAGAAGGAGAAGAAGAAGGAGAGGAAGGAGAAGGAGAAGGAGAAGGAGAGGAAGGAGAAGAAGAAGAAGGAGAAGGAGAAGAAGGAGAAGAAGAAGGAGAGGAAGGAGAAGGAGAAGAAGAAGAAGGAGAAGGAGAAGGAGAGGAAGGAGAAGAAGAAGAAGGAGAAGGGGAAGGAGAAGGAGACGGAGAAGGAGAAGAAGAAGGAGAAGGAGAAGAAGATCTTTTATATAGTGCCTCTCAAGATAAAAATCTCGAGGCGCATCTCAAAAACTAAAACAAGAAAAATTCAAGTATAAAAAGATTTCTAAATGATTTAAAAATATGTTTTAAAGGAGAAAAGAACAAAAAAGTAAGGAAAGGGAGAGAGATAATTAATAGGAAAGAGGGAAATCAGTGGATCCCAGGAAAGGCGGAATAAGAGCAGAATAAGGAGGACTGGGAGGGACTTAAGGAAAATATAAATTATAAAGATTACCAACTTTAGATCATAGAACGGGGTCAGATCGTCACATTTTTGCAGTTTTAAATTTCTTTAAAAACTTTAAAAGATGCTTCCCAGCTTTAAATAGATGTTGGTGCATCTTTATATGATGTGAAATATAATCAAACATGCATGTCGTGTTTCTGTGCTGGTGTTGATGCCTACAGTTGTATTATCGCATCTCTTTGTTTACCTCCTGCAGAAAAGAACGCGGGAGAAGCTGGTCCATGTCCTGTCTCTGTGTGGACAGGAAGTAGGTCTCACAAAAAATCCTTCGGTAATATAAAAGAGACTTTTGAAATTGACTGTTCTCAGAAACACTTCGTTTTGCACTCAGAAATAATTTCATCTGTTGTAAATTCTCTCTGTAGGTTATTTTCTCCAGTTGTGGAGAACTGGACCTCATGGAGCACCAGCCCAGCCTGGTGTCCTCTGACGATGGGACGCGGGAACTGGAAAACACGGACGATTCCACCTCAGAGCAACAGTTCCGGGTTTTCAGAGACTTCGACTTTCTTGATGTTGAGCTTGAAGACGGCGAGGTGAGTTGTCCTGACTAGGATTTTAATGAGAAGCTCGTAAATCAAAAGCATCAGTGAGTGCGAGTCAGGCCCACAAACTCTGTGTAACGTGGTTTCTGTCTTGTTTTTTCCCAATCTGTGCTATCCAGGAGCTACAGGTAAGTTTAGCGGTGTTTGCACTTGCTACTGTTGTGCAGATAAAGACATCACTGCCTCTCTGATGGCAAAAATACAAAAAGTTCTTGCATGTGCAACTCACACAGCAGATTTATAGCATTTGAATGGAAAATCACATCTTTATTTTCACTTTCATAAACATTACTTCTGTTTCTTTGAATGTTTTGACCATTAAAGATATTTAGACCAAGTTTCCATTCGATTAGATCTCAACTTTTACATTTAATAAACATTTGATCCCACAGTGATACAAGAATATGAATTTTATTGGACAATTTCTCTAAATTCACTGTTTTTCATAAAAAAACTGCTAAAACCAGTTCTTTCATACCTAAACTTAATGGTCATATTGTTCCATTTATACTGTTGCAAGCTCTTAATTTAACAAATGCATTATTTATTTACATTATAGTAACAAGTACCCTTTTGTTTTGTTTTTTGTTTGTTTTTTTTATTTCACAACTATAAAAAAACAAAATTTCCCTTTCTTCTTAAATAAGTCAGCATCACACTCTTGATTTTATTCCGTATTTGAAGAGAAAACAAATTATGATTAAAAAATAGTTATTACTATTATTTAATACACATAACGAAGTGTCAAACTAAACAAAATGCATTAACTAATGACGGAGGGCTCAAACACTTCTACTTTTGACAACATCTAGATTTTTCTGTTAGCTAAAAGAAACAACTGTTTATAACAGGATCTTTGTTAAAAATGAAAACAATTTTGAATAAAATTTGGTTGGGGAATTTCATGTTTAATTTTTTCTGAGCTGCAGAGTTTTGCAAAAAAACCTCCTCAGATTCATTGGCGGGGTGTTGACCCCCTGAAGTGCCCCTGTCCTGTCACTCGTCTGTCTTTTGCTCAATGATCAGATTATGGGTGGGTGCGATTCCAAGTCCAAACACTACTGTCGCTAATGAGTCCATCCAGTCTGGAATCTTGTGTAAGGATCATCGACATATATATTGGACAATGCGTGTCCGTAGACTCCAATAATAAGATTTTAAGCCAAATCGGGAGGTGGCCACCACCGCCATTTTGACCGTGTCACAGGTTCCGTCAAGCCCAGACAATTCCATTAAAGGGAAAACAGGTGGAGTTGAGGGTGGGGCTGTAAGGTTGGGATCAAATGACGACACCCGTCGAATTGAAGCGATGTAGCTACAAGCTAACCCAAAGCTAACGTGGAGGTGGGAGGTAAGCTAACGGAGGTAGCTACCTAGCTACAACCGGAGTTTAGTGTGCGCAACACCGGAGCTTCTGAGTCAGAGATACGCCGGGCTGACGGCTGGGTAAAACCGGGTGGAACACAGAGGTCTCCCGAGAGCTCCACAAGCCGGCAGTCGCACACCAGACAAGCGCCGCCGCGATCTGAGATGCGCCGAGTTGCGCTGAGGGGAGGGGACCATACCGAAAGTCGGAACCCAGCTCCACCAACATGTTATATTTCAACCCATTTTCAAAAATGCAGTGTAATGTTAAATGCGCTGGGTTTTACCCTATTACATTTAAATTTCATGGTTAAACAGTACATGTTAAAATCCAAGCTCAGCTAGTGCAAGAGCGGCAGTGACCTAAAATACATAAATATAATTTTACTTACCGAGAAAAATGAAGTGGAGACTCCTTGGATGCTCTATTAGTGCAATTAATACCACAGCAAGTCATTTTGTCCAACAATTGCACAAATAATATCCAAAAAGAACGCACAAACGGCACAACTAATGGTCTAAGTTGAGAGACTGAAAATGGCGGAACAGTTGTCAGTCGAGACCGAGGCTCAGGCTGAGGCCTTTCTTCGGAGCTAGCTCTGCGGTCACATGGGTCTGAAGCTCATTAATTATACAGAATTTTAGGCTTTTAATACACTTAAACAGAAGAGTGAGAGAAAAAATTCACCCCCCTCAGAGTTGTCATGAGTGTAAACTAGATCATTTAAACCTAAAACATGTTTTGGTACCAGGCTGTAAACATGTTTATTTCTGCTGTGAAATTGGTATTTTTAACATGGGAGTCAATGAGGATTTGCTCGCTTCTGACACCAGCCCCTAGTGGATGAGGGTGGAACTGCAATTTATGTCACTTCTGTGTTGGCTTCATTTTCATACCAGTTTTATGGGGGCATGGTAAGGATGTTGGACTGATATTTGGCCCCATACTCAGAAAAATCCTAGATCCGCCACTGCTCAGATTGCAAAGTTCAAACATCTTTCATCACAGGAATTCTCCATCGTTTTAATTTCCAAATCAAACTACAAGTTTATGGTCTGACACAACATGAGAGAGAGTTTTTTTTTTTTACGTTTGTTTCTTGTTTTTCCTCATTTGTAGGTTTGAACAGCCTCAGGAAGTCTTTCCCAACTTTGACCCTTTGGTTTGGATCTTTGCAGGAATGAGGATGTTAGCCAACATTTTTAGTTTGAACAAGTTTCTCTGCTTTTCAAACAAAAGTCTCAGGCTTGGAGGATCTTAGCCTCCTACATCTAAAGTCTGATGAATTCTTAACTCAGTGTTGCGTCTCATGATCTTGGTGCTGCATGGTTGTGCTGAAACATCAGATCTAGCTGTTGCCTCCATCTTTGAGCTCTTTAACACGAAGCCTTTCGCTTCTACAGGGAGAGACTATGGACAACTTTAACTGGGGTGTGCGCCGACACTCTGTGGACAGTTTGGACCAAAGTGACCTGCAGCCTCTGGAGGGCAGCCAGCTGTCCAGCAGCATGACGAGTCTCAGCAAGATTACCCGCGAAGACTCAGACGAGTTGTCTGAGGAGGATTCCCTCACCGTCAGCCAGATACTCTCCCACTCCCAGCTCGTGAGCTCACTCCTTCATGTTCCAGTGACTTCTAGTCTTAAGGAGATCTTTTGAAAGCTGTGTGTTGTTGTTTTTTTCCAACCTATAATCTTTGTTTTGATTATAACACAATTTTTTAGCTTGTAATAATGATGTTTGGCCTAAATCTGTAGATGTTTTAAATCTTTGTTACGTTTATTTCCCTTTCCTCTGATGACTAAAGTAGTCCTCAGACGGTTTTAGCGAAGGTTTACAGAAGCCGTGGAGACAGATGGACGTCCATATGTCCACACAGTTGTCATTCCGCTGCTGTTCTGTCTCTGGCATGCCAGCAGTTCTGGCTCCGACGGCACTGGCAGGAATGTTGAGGATAGATTTTTACGATCATTCTTGTCTCGTTTCAGAGCATCAGCCTTTCTCCAACAGCAGAGATCGGCAGCATGGACGCCTCCTCTGCCCTTTTTGATAGAACTTCAGCAGACTCCACCCCTCTGAGCACCAGTAATCCCAGTTTCGAGGCCCAGGTGTCAGAGGACTCGCAGCAGCAGGTGAAAAAGGGCTTTAGAGTGTCTGAGATTCTGGGAACTCCTCATTCCTATCGCCATTCCATACTGGTATCCTATATTAACATTGCTAAATAGGAGCCAATCTGCTGCATCTTGCCTTTGTGTTGTATCTTGACTGTTAACTGTGCTGTAGATTTAGTTTATGTTACTTATTATTTGCATGACCACATCTACATTTCTTGTCTCTAGAGCATGGACGTAATTTTCACTTTAGAAGTGGGGGGGGGGGGGGCACGGGGGGGGGGGGGGGTATCTTTACGGTATGCTCTAATGGGAAACAGGCTTCAACACAAACGGTTGTTTTCCACTTGGTCCTAGAGCTCAACCAGTGTCAATTTAATATAGTGTAACATTGTTTTAGGATGGTAAAAAGTGCAGGGGTCAAACTTGACTTTGGAAAAAGTGGGGGGGACATGTACCCCCTGTCCCCCCCCAAATTACGTCCATGCTCTAGAGGAACGTGAGCTGATTTTTTTTTTTTTTTATTTATTTATTTTTTTTTTTGTGCATGCTAAAGGCGACTGTACTAAAACCTGGAGACGATCCGATTTTTTCAGGGCTCTGGGTTAGTTTACGCTTCTCTTTAGCTTGTGGCAGAGACTCTCTTGGGAGTGTTACGAGGGTCTTGGCCTGCACTAAAAAAATCCCAACACATTCATGTTTGTCTGTTGAAGGCAATGTGTATACCTGTCGCTTCTGTGTGGCTGGCTCAGAGCAGCAACTAAATACTCGGCATGCAGGTGATCAGGAAGGGTTTACACATTGCCTGTCTGAAAGCACAAAGGTGCGCAAAGCCAGGATGCTAGCTGAAGTTACATTCATCTAAAAATCAATTGAATCGGCACAATTTGCACACACTGAACTGACCAAACCAATGAAAACATCAAAAGGAGTCTCCGTAGCGGCCCAGTAAAAGGTTAGTGCCTTAGCCTAATCCACACAGTCATCAGTTTATTTATTTAAGACAACTGAGCGCATTATAGATCATGTCATGCATGCTGGCTCAGTTATTAAGATTTTTATTCATTTCACATTTCACTAAAGTCCTTCGTGTTCCTGTTTTTGTTCAGAATGAGTCATCAAAAGAAGATGAAGACATCAGTGTCCCCGAGGTGGACATCCCTCTCTCCATCAGTGAACTACTTGACTGTCAGTGTGAGGACAGTTTGACAGTGGACCCAGCTTACAGTGATGACAGCTGCGTACCCAGGTACCCGGTTTCAGTCCAGTCAACCCACGCAGATAAAATGTTTTTATTAAGTCTTTGTTGTTGTTCAGTCTTGCTGAAGAGAGCAGAGAGGACATGCTGGAGTCTCGCTCCTCGCCTCCACCGTCTCCCTTCTTCTCTGCCATCCTGGCAGCTTTCCAACCGGCGGCGTGCGATGACGCGGAGGAGGCCTGGCGGACTCACGTCAACCAGCTGGTGTCAGACTCAGACGGGTCCTGTGCAGTCTACACGTTTCAAGTCTTCTCGTCCCTTTTTCAGGTCTGTACCGTGTCGTTGGTTTGAAAAGAAGCTGTGGCAAGGGCAAACGGTGCCCAGCGCACAGAAAGTCCAACCTGCAGACAGAAGAATAAGGGGAGAAGTGCTACAGATGCAGTTGCACTAACACGGACTAGAAAATGTGAAGTTATTTATTTGGTTTTAAAATGTCTCATCATTAATAAATAGATTAAAAAGCTGGAAAAACTACAAATAATTATCTAATATGACCATGATTAGTGTCGTTTTAATACAGCAATTCGGAGCTTTCCTCCTTTTCAGGAATTGTGTCTGTTTTATTTTTGTTAGAAGTCTGTAAAAGTGACAATCTTACACTCCAACATGATATAATGTGTTGACAAGGGTCGGTATCCAGCACGTGTTGGTTTTAACCCTGCTTCAACACACCTGATTTCAATTAGTAGGTGATTAACAGGCTTCTGCAGAGCCTGATGAGCTGCTGCACAGGTGATTCAACCACTGAATCAAGTGTGTTGGAGCAGAGAAACCACTAAAACATGCCAGACACCAGCCCTCAGGGCCCAGAATTGAATAGCTGTGGTGTAGACAATACGTCGGTTATCTTTGCTAAGCCCTCCTCCGTCCCGTAGAGCCCCATGCAGCGCTGCTCAGCATTAGCCACTAGACAGCCGCCTATGTACAGATGTCAATCACACAGCGTGCACGGCTATTTGGAATTATCTAGATTGATGCAGTTTGCAACGTTTTCTCACAGACAAGTCTTTAAATTTGAATAAACACACGAATAAACAGCATAACATGACAATAACAAAGAATAAACAATTGTAAAACAACTTGTTTGAGTTCACCTGGCTAGATGGGCTCGTTCACAAGCGAGAGGCGTTGCTTTTGGCTGTAATCATGGAGGTAGGGAGAGGGGCTTGAGGTTCAGTACAGTTTTCACCTCTAAATGGTGCCCTGTCAGAAAAAACTCCAGCTTTATGTTTTAATCAATCAAACAAACTTTATTTGTAGGGTTGGGTTACGGTTTCCCCATATAACCCATAGTCTAGGGATGAGCGATTACACCACTATCTGTATCTGTTCAACCATCTAAATTATCTGCATCTGTATCTGTACTCGGAGTGGGCGTGGCCTAACCCGGAAGTGGGTGTAATTTAACTGGAAGTGGGTGTGGTCTGATCAGAAGTTGCTATGTGTATTGTTTATTTGAAAACTATTTACAGAGCAGCCTCAGAGTTGAGATTAAATGTTTTTGATCACAATAGTAAAGAAACTATTACAGAACAGCATTGCAATCTACTGTCATCTCCCGCCTCGACTACTGCAATGCTCTTCTAACTGGTCTTCCAGCCTGTACTGTGAAACCTCTTCAAATGGTCCAGAACGCAGCGGCGCGTCTGGTCTTCAATCAGCCAAAAAGAGCACACGTCACCCCTCTGTTCATTGAGCTCCACTGGCTACCGCTAGCAGCACGCATCAAATTCAAATTGCTAACACTAGCATACAAAGTCCGAGACGGTACGGCTCCCATCTGCCTGAATCCTCTTGCAAAGGCTTACGTCTCGGCCCGGCCGCTCCGGTCATCACAGGATCGTCGGCTAGCAGTGCCTACACCACGCTCAGGACAATCCAGACTCTTCTCATGAATCATTCCACAAATGTGGAATGACCTTCCTAACACTACCAGAACTGCGGCTTCCTTTTCTATTTTCAAGAAACTCCTTAAGACCCTGCTCTTCAGAGAGCATCTTCTTAACTAGCACCCTCCCTGCACCCGTCCCCCCCCCCTCTCTACTGTCCACTCCTTGTTCCCTCCTCTCCATGACTGATGTCAATTTGTTGTTGTTACTATTGTTGTTAGCCTCAAGGGCAAAATGCCGATTATCACTTGTAAGTCGCTTTGGACAAAAGCGTCTGCTAAATACATAAACATAAACATAAGAACAAGTTTTTCAATAAAATCAGAGCATTAATGCATGAATTAAGAGAGAGAGAGAGAAGAAAAGATCTTTTCTATAGCGCCTCTCAAGATAAAAATCACGGGGCGCTTCACAAAAACAAAATGATGAATGATAAATGACCCGCATTTGTATAGCGCCTGTCAGTGTAAGGACTCCAAAGCGCTTCACACTACAGTGTATCATTCATCCATTCACACACACGCATTCACACGCTGGTGGGGATGAGCTACGATGTAGCCACAGCTGCCCTGGGGCGCACTGACAGAGGCGAGGCTGCCGAGCACAGGCGCCACCGGTCCCTCCGATCACCACCAGCATGCAGGCAAGGTGGCTTAAGTGTCTTGCCCAAGGACACAACAGCAGAATTCTCTGTCCGGAGCCGGGATCGAACCTGCAACCTTCCGATTACTGGACAACCCACTTAACCTGTTGAGCTACTGCTGCCCCAGCAAACATGTAAAATAGAAAAAATGATTAAAATATATTTAAAATGAGCAAAAAATAGACAATTGTGATTAAAAAATGTTAAGAAAAAGAGAGAGTGAATAGGAAAGAGGGAGTGGATCCTGAGGAAGAGGAGAGAGAGAGAGGAAAAAAAAACGACTGGAGCGGAGGCAGTGACTGACGCAGCACGAGCCATTTTCAGCTGTCGTCAGATGCTTCACGTACGTTACGTGTGCGTGCGTGCATGCGTGCGTGCGTGTGTGTGTGTGTGTGTGTGTGTGTGGATGGACCGGACGCGGACTGAGCTGTGAGCTCCCGGCTGCAGAGTTTTGTGTGTAGGGAGGGGCGGGCGCTCTATTTGACTGGCCAATCACAGAGCGTGAAGACAGTCAGTTACCCAATGAGGATTTTTCTTCAGCACGATTACAGATATTTACGAGTTTTACTCGTTTCATGCTCGTACTCGTCAAAAATGCTTTATCCGTACCGGTATCCGGCTCATCCCGACCATATTCCCTTCCTTCCCCACAAATATAAAAACAATTGTTACAGTGACACCCCGATCCCACAACTCATTTGCAGGTACACACACACACACACACACACACACACACACACACAAAACCTAAAACGCATTCTTTAACGTTCAATCTCGCCACTAAGTTAATGTCACTTCAGCGTCTCTAAATCGTCAGGTGGTCACTCACATGAAATTAGTTCTAGAATTTAGATATCAGTTGAATTCTTTGATTCCTAAAGTTTTCATTCAAATCGTCAAAGACACTTAAATACCTTAAAAAACACGTTTCCAAGTCTTCCCTAAGTCCGAACAGCAGATTTCCGGCTCATGTTGATTAATTAAGCCAAAGGGTTAACAGGATTAGTTATCTGAGGTCTGCCAAGAGCTAATGGGACGTTCCTTGGATGTCATTAGTGTTATTATCCACCAAGATTCATTCATGGCAACGTCTGAAATAAATCAAGATCATGAAGAATGCGAACATTTTAGTTGAAAGTTAGTCTGCGTGTTCTTTGGTTTGCAGATAATCCAGACTAAATTTTGCTCCTTGAACTGTGATGCTGTGAGCTATCTGGGCGATGGCTTGAGAGGATTAGGGCTGAAGTTTCTGAGGTCGTCTGAGATGCTGTCGTCCTGCTCCGAGTGTCCGACTCTGTTTATTGATGCTGACACTGTAAGGAACATTCTTTACCCGGCATGTCAGCGGTCGTCGGAGGAAGTGAAGCAACAAATCTCACTGTTTGTTTCTGCAGATCGTGTCTTGCGGCCTCCTGGAAAAAATTAAATTCAGCGTTTTGGAGCTTCAAGAGTACCTGGACACCTATAACAACAGGAAGGAGGCAGCTCTCACTGTAAAATACATACTGTTCATGTGAGTGTGTGTTAATATTTACTTGGTTTGGGATTAAGTTGTGTTTGTTATTCACACAGTGGTTGAACAGCTGTGAGGCCACCTTCCCTCCTGGAGGCTCGGTGATCACATGCCAGCCGATGGAGGACGAGGAAAAGGTAAAACGTGATTTTATTGTTTATTTATTAAATAACGGGCATGCATTTGTCCAGGATCGTTTAAAAATAGCTTGTTCTTATGCTGACCTGATGCATTCAGCCCGTTGTGCAAAAAACGTACAAATTGCTTTTTACCAGAATAACGGAAAACCGGGTCTTTCATGCTTTCACTTTCTGCCTTACGATTTCTGTAAGCTACTGTAGATCTGTGAGTTTTACAGCTTTTTTCTCTCAGTTTCCGTCAAACTTAAATTGGTGCATGTCACAATTATTACCTCCTAGTCTGTGTGCACCTCTTTTCTTTCATGTGAATGACTTCAACTCTGCAAGGCAACAGAAACAAAAATGAATGAACAGGAAAAACGTTTGTTCTTTGTGGTCTTTTTTACTCGTTTAACCATCATTATGTTTTCTTAAACACCGCATGTGGAAAAAAACTTTTCACCCTTTTCTGAATGGAAACCATTAACTTGCTGCATGCCTTTAATTTTCTTCTTTCTTAACCCCTTTTCTGCCATGTTGGCTTGGTAGCAAATGGAATATCTGGCTGTAAGTTTGATGTGGCTTCTTTCTTTCCTCCTCCTAAAAACCAATGTTGCATTCATCCTAGTTTTAAATAGATTATTGAGTGAATTTTAGCACAATTTAGAGAGTAATCAAAAACATTTCCTTTGCTTCTAGCAACTGGAGCTCTGTCGCAGACTCTACAAACTCCACTTTCAGTTGCTGCTGCTCTTCCAGTCCTACTGTAAGCTGATCGAACAGGTCCACACGATCAGCTCTTTTCCCGAGGTGAGTCAGTCTTATTTAATCTGCTTTTATTTTGAAAGCTGCTACTCGCTGATCCCTTTATGTCCATTTTTATTCACCTAAATGCATCTCTGCTTTTAGCTTACAATTATGTCAGGAGAACTAAACGAACTGAGGAGCAGCCTGAGAGTAGCGGCGGCCTTGGTGACGAATGATGACCCTTCTGCCTGTGAGGGCTCCCGTTCTGAGACCATCATGAGCTCCTCTGAGGCTGCAGTTCAGGCCATCCTGGAGGCTTTAAGGAACAATGAGTACCTGGCAGCCATTCACTACATTCGTGAATGCAGGTGCGAAACAGAAGTCCTTCTTTTAAAATTTGCCCCTGTCAGTGCGCCCCAGGGCAGCTGTGGCTATAATGTAGCTCATCACCACCAGTGTGTGAATGGATGAATGATACACTGTAGTGTAAAGCGCTTTGGAGTCCTTTGACTCTAAGCTGAGCTATACAAGTGTCTCAAGTTACTGCTAATGCTAGCCAAAGCTACTGATTATGCTAGCCCAAGCTACAGCTAATGCTAGCTCAAGCTGCTGATAATGCTAGCCTGAGCTACTGCTAAAGTTTGTCCAAGCTACTGCTAATACTAGCCCAAGATACTACTAATGATAGCTTGAGCTACTGCTAACGCTAGTCCAAGTTATGCTAATGCTAAACAAAGCTACTGAAAATGTTAGCCCAAGCTACTGCTAATGCTAGCCTGATTTACTGCTAACATTAGCCCAAGCTACAACTAATGCTAGCCCAAGCTACTGATAATGCTAGCTCAAGCTGCTGACAATGCTAGCCTGAGCTACTGCTAAAGTTTGTCCAAGCTACTGCTACTGCTAGCCCAAGACACTACCAATGCTAGCTTGAGCTACTGCTAATGCTAGTCCAAGTTACTGCTAATGCTAGCCCAAGCTACTCCTAATGCTAACCTGATTTACTGCTAACATTAGCCCAAGCAACTGATAATGCTAGCTCAAGCTGCTGCTGATAATGCTAGCCTGACCTACTGCTAAAGTTTGCCCAAGCTACTGCTAATGCTAGCCCAAGATACTACTAATGCTAACTTGAGCTACTGCTAATGCTAGTCCAAGTTACTGCTAACGCTACCCTGAGCTACTGCTTCTGCTAGCCCAAGCTACTGCTAATGCTATCCTGTGCCACTGCTAACTTCCTTTAGGAGCACATATGGAATGTTCCAGAATGAACTGGAAATATCCAGATATCGAATGAATGCTAAATAGATCCAAAGCTTTCATGTTGTTATCTGGATACTTTACAGTAGTCTGCAGCTTCAGGCAGTGTCATAGAATCATTAAGGTAAACCAGCCAATCAGCGCACAGCTTATTTAATATTCATGTCCAGGCCAATGGAGTGAGGGGTGGGGTGTTAAACAAATCTTTCCATTGTAGGGCTTTATTATGGTGTCGTGTTTGGCTCAAAAAAACGTTTCCAATTGTGAAAGTAAAAAAGTTGTTCTAGAGCCTCTTTAAATATTTAGCCGATGTGTTTATCTGTTTCTACTATCTTTATTTTTTTGGGCAGAACAATATGGCCAAAAGACATCTTTGGCAGCCCCTTGGAGGACGAGATTCAAACGTTGCTGAACATTTACTTCAGACATCAAACGCTGGGTCAAACGGGAACGTTTGCTTTGGTGGGCTCAAAGCAGGACCTGACAGAAATTTCTGTCAAGCTGATGGAACTGAACGGAGAGACCCGGGAGATGATCCGACGGGCGCAGGGTTACAAAACAGTTACAGCCTTTCTCCCTGACGCAAAGGTTTCAGGCTCAACTCTCTGATGGCGCTCTAGCTTCCCGTCACACTTGGAACTTTACTTCCTGTTTGAGGCAGCTGCTGTCCTTTCAGTTAACGAAAACTCGTCCGTCACAGAACATCTGAACGTCAGATCTTTTTAGAGTTCATTTAGCTGTTGTATCAAAGCTAACCTCTTCTTGCACTAATAAAGTAAACCCACAAAAGTTTCCCCTTTTACAAAAGTCTGTACCAAAGCTAAGTAGATCTCTAAGTTGTTTTGTTTTATTTGTCAAGGGAAAATGTGCAATCTGTACCCAAATGGAAGACGTTTGTCTGTCTCCTGAAAGAATGTATTTATGTGTCAGCATTGGAAACACTGTTAGCAGAGGAAAAACGAGGTGTCATCATTTGGTTGTAGTCGTGTGTATTTGCAGGTCTTATTCTGTGCATGAGTGTGTGAGTGAATTGGCTGTTAGATTTGTACGAGTGGTTCATCTTTCACTTACTAGTACTACTGTAAAGTCAAACCTACATGCTACCTTCTGGGTCCCGTCTAACTTAAAACATCTCACTGTATCGTTTAGGTAGCTTTTTGCATATAAATATTTATATTCTAAGCAAATAAAACTATTTTTCTCTGAGTGGATTTATAAAAATATGGATCTGGATCTATATGAATATCTGTTTCTAACAAGCTTGCAAATTAAATGTACTATAAAATAGATGGAAATGTCTATGAACAAATATAGATTATTTTAACAGATCTGCTGTAAATAGTGAATCGAAGGCTTTGCTCACACTCATAAGATCGTATTTTTGTGAAGTTAAATTTTATGTTGCATCCAGAATTTGTATTTACGTACTTCCACACGCGCCGTTGTACCTTCAGGCCTTGTACATACTTCAGTGTACTGTTTTTAGGTGTAATACTAAAACCTACATTGGGTGACTGAAGGTTTGTCTTGTCATTTGCATCAATAAAAATAATTCTGTTCCACATAAACGTTATTGAAGTTTGCTGCCAAAAGCAGCGGCATGAGCCGAAAGATGATAAATATTTGAAGAAGCCTTTTCCACGGACTTATAACTGTTGTATATCATTTTCACGTACTTGATGTTCTTGTGCAGTACACCAGCCTGATAAAAACAGTTAAATGAGCAGTGTGTGTGCGTGTGTGTTCGTGCGTGCGTGTAGGTTGCCAAGTGTCTTGCTACCCTCTACTGGCAGTAAAGAGTATTACACCTCCACAAGGCTGCAAGGATTGGACAAACATCAGTTAAAGACAGATTGTAATGAGGTGCAAACTGCCACTACTGAATGTTTCTTGTAGCTTAGCTTTTAACTGATTACTATCACTTTTTAAATAAATTAATTAATTAGGTTATTTATCTATTTATTTATTTTATGTATTCTTTCTTTATACGTGCTATTTTTAAACAGAGTTGTTGCTTTTACCACAGATTCATGATCAACATTATTTTAGTATCTATTTAACTTTTCATATTACAATTCTCATTTTAGCTCTTATTATTTTATATTTTAACCTTAATTCAACCTTTTTCCAGTGTTTCCTCTGCGGGAGCCCTCTGCCACGGGGGCGGTGGCCGGCTGTGGCGGCCTGGGTGCTTTCCGGGTGTGCCTGGGTGGAGATAGGGGGTCTCCGCCCTCCCTGCCCTGGGCGCCCTGTGTCGGTGCCTCGGCTGCTGCTGTGGATCTGCTGTTGTCGGGGCGGATGGCTCCCCTGATGGTGTTTCCTTATCTTACTTAGCTGGTCTGGCTCATCTGAACTCAGTCCATTGTGTTTTTTCTATTGGGGGGGGGCGCGTGTGTGTGAGTGTGTGTGCCGGAGGATGAGTGTTGTGAAGGGGGTTTTATTGGGGATGAGAGGGAATGTGGGTATGCGGGGCCTTTTTAATTTGTTAAGCACTTTGAGTTGCATGTATTGCATGATTAAGTGCTATATAAATAAATAAAGTTTGAGTTTAGGACTGAATCCATTCTGCTTAAAACAAATTTAAGTTGCGCCTCAAGAAGACAACATAGGATAAGTATGTTTGAAAAAAATAAAGTACATGATCTCTCGCACCTGCTGCCAATTAATGGGCCGAGGGTGCTAGGTACATAGAGGCTGATCTCCTTCCATCAAAGAGGTTCCTCTTACTGATACAGCTTCCAGGTAACCATCATTCAGCTGGTTTGGCCATGCATGGACTTTTAACCCAGAGTCTGGATTTTAACAGTTTGCCTCTCTGGGAGATGTGTTGGATTTTATCCTGGTCACTGGTTTGCTGCTGAGAAATTACCTGGAAATCGTTTAAAACAAAAATAAAACATTTTAATTCAAAAACCTGAGGCTCAACACAAACCAAATCAATAGTTCTTTAATCCTCTCTGTGTTTTTTCTGTTTGGTGTCAAAATCTTTTTTACAGTTTGTCTAAAATTCTGTTTGGTTTTTAAAAAACATGTCATCTGGAAAAAAGACATTTTATCAAATGACAGCATAAAAAAATAAATATCAAGATTTCAAATTAAAATGTGAATAAAACTGAGCAGTTACAGAATGTGAAATCGGTTAATAAAAAGACAAAAGCTCATTGTTAATTAAAAAAATTGTTGGTCATATATTTTAAACATTGGCTCAATGTTAACAAAAGCAGGTGGTGCTACTGGTTTGTGTCCACGAGGCCCGGAAAGAGATAGAAGTGTTTGGTTAGAGTCAGTCTGTCCATGGTTGGCATCTGCAGGCAGTTCCTCACTTCCCTGTCTTCGAAGCGCTGCAAGACCTTTTACAAAGTAAAGAATTTACATGATTAAATCAGAAAGAGCCATTTATTTTTATTTGCTTTTTTTTTTGTTTAATTCATACTTTAAATGGATTTTTCTGCCATGTGAAATTTAGAAGATCAAAGTTTATCAGAATGGTATTGGCACGATTCTGGATTTGTGTGTTCGGACTAGCCAATCTTGTTGGATGTAAATGCTATTTATCCAAACTGATGCTGTTCGGGGAGCTATCCACAAGATGATTATTTATAACTGTTAAACACACTTCAAAATGTCCCAAGAAATTCTTTAAAGGTGCAATATGTACTGTAAGAATGGTGCTGCGTCTGCAGTGATGCAGGTGTTGAACCGGTCTGTCATGGTGAAGAGAAGCTGAGCCAGAACGTGGAAATCCTGATTTACCAGTCGATCTACGTTTCTGTCCTCACCTATGGTCACAAGCTTTTGATAGTGACCGAATGAGCTTGTGGATTCAAGTAGTCGAGTTTTGTTTTCTCCGCAGGGACTCTCCCTTAGAGATAGGGTGACAAGCTCGGTTATTATCCAAGAGGGGCTCAGAGTAGACCCGCTGCTCCTCCACATTAAGAGGAGCCAGTTGAAGTGCCTCTGGCATCTGGTTAGGATGCCTCCTGGACGCCTCCCTGGTGATGTTTTCCAGGCATGTCCAACCGGGAGGAGACCTAAAGAAAGACCCAGGACACACTGGAGGGACTATGTAACTCGTCTGGCCAGGGAACGCCTAGGGATTCCCCGGGAGGAGCTGGCCCAAGTGGCTGGTTGCTGGCGTAGAGAAGAGGGCTAACTTGTACATCTCCAGGCTCCCAGTCAAGCTTTGACGCCACTCTGAACCGAGCGAAACTGCGACGCCAAACTGGCCACTCCACCGGCTGGGAAAAATCTAACTGCTCCTGAGGTCTGAACTTCGCCATGACCACGGTTTACTCAACTGGCCGCTCCTGACACCATGTCACGTTGCAGAAGACACAATATGAGTTGGCAACCAGCATTCTTTATTAGCTTATTTTAGCTAATAAACATAACTCAACAACACACAGGTTAGTGCTAAATTCAGTCTCGCAGTATACTGAGGAGTACTCGATAACGATAAATGGATGATAACTACAAGTATGTACTTATCATAGTTATCTACATGGTACAGTAGACAGGGCTGTGGCGGCATAATTGCTCCACGGCCAGTTTTATTGATAGTATTATTCCCCCAGACCTGTTCATGACAATTATTCTTAATTTCTACTTAAAAAACTTCAAAGTAAGAACTTAAAAAGCAAGTCACCGTCTACCAGATTCTTACTCAACTCACACTTCCTGTTTGAAAAATGCAACAAATGCTGTTGCCTAGCAGACCGAGGGGGCAGAGCTGCTAACAAATACACACACACACAGGCTCACAACGACATTGTGACATCATATGGTACCAGCTAACGTTCTAGGGAACCTCTCAGCCAATAGCGATGGCAGATTTAAATTCAAATGCAGTGCAGAGTTTTTACCTGACTACAGCACAACACTGACAGTTTTAGGCAGAAAATTAAAAATTTTAACTAAAATGCACTTAAGTGCAAAACTGTTGACTACACGTGGCTGCAGCACAATTAAACACACATTTATATAGTTTATCAGAAAAATAAAAGTTGATTTGGGGGTGACTTGCTCTTTAAGATTCAGTGGCGGCACCAGGGTGGCGCTAGGGGGCGCTATAGCTACCCCTGGATTAGTCATTGCACCCCCAAGTAAATATTAGATTTTTTTTTTTACAATTTAATTTTAATTTAACGTGTGGATGTGATAATATTTAACATACAAAACAAAATAATCAGTAAATTATCATATAGATAGTTAAAACTTAAACCAAAACAGGAAATTGATGTTAACCTTTGACCTCATTTTCCACCTGCGAACGAGTGAAAGGTAGAGCTAGTGGTAAAATGGATCGTTTTTGTTGCCCACATTTCCACGGGTTCAGTCAGAAACGAATGGAAGTGATCTCAGACCCACAAAAACCTACGGATCTGGATGTAGAGAGTCAACCCTCAACCGCCGCAGCAGTCCAGGGTTTTGCCGCTGGAAACGCTAACGCTAGTGTTAGCTAACCTTGCAACACTATAGATGGGTTTCTGTGTGGCTGTATGTGTTTATGATTTCATGGAAAAGTCAGCGATTGTTCATATGTTTGTGATGTGTATTAATGATTGTTTCAGGTGTTTTTGAGGGTTTGTGCACGCATGTGTATCTGCTAGTGTCGAAGGTGTTTTCGAGAACGATAGGTACGCATGACCACTTCCTTCATAGCACCCTCAATAAAAAGACTAGCTCCTTCATAGCACCTGCAGAAAACCATTTCTGGAGCCACCACTGTTAAGATTGATTGAAAAACCAAGTAAAACTGAACATTCCGGAACCGCGCTGCTCTGGGTGGCTGCATGTTGGAGTAGCTCCGTTGACTATATGTAAGTTTAGCCTTTTTTGGACATTTTTTCTTCTAGTTTCTCAAGAAAAACTGTATTTTTTGGCATTTTACTTTTCTGTTTCTGGTGCTGTGAAGCTTAGAGGATTTTTACTGCTATTTTTTTTTTACTTTTTGAGCATTTGTTATGATGCGTAACCATGGTAACAAGCTGGTTTACAACCGGGAGCAGCTGATTAACATTGGAAAGGTTGAAATAATACCTTAACTGAAGCCACAAATCCCAAATGAGCTAAAACGCGAGAAGCGTGGGTGCAAAGCGGGAGCAAAACGGAGACAGAGAAAGAGGAAATGCAAACCATCTCTTCCATCGATCATCATGGGCAATGATAAATCAGGTGCTGGTCAGCATCGGAAGCAGGGACCTGAAAAGGCTCAACAGCCTAATAAAAAAGGCTGGTTCTGTTCTGGGGACGACTGTGGAACCACTGGAGGAGATAATGCAAAGAAGGATTCTCCAGAGAATAAAGAAAATGATGGACAACCCTAAGCATTCTCTTCACAAGACTGTCTGACAACGGAAGAGTGTCTTCAGTCAGAGGCTTCTTCAGTTTGGCTGCAACACTGACCGCTACTGGAGATCCTTCCTGCCAACAGCCATTGTAATATACAATAACTCTTTGATGACTTGATTATTATTATTATTCTGAGCTACTACAGCAATCAATTTCCCTCTGGGATTAATAAAGTATTTTTGAATTGAATTGAAGTAAGTAAAATTACAAAACTTTGTTCTACCGTAAACACACATTTCCAACAGTCACAAACGTAACCTTCCTTCCAACATGATTTGAGACATTAGACTATATTGTGATTATTTCCCTGTAAAATTCATGCTCATTGCTCATTTGAAAATAGTTTGGAATTCAAAAGCGTACCTTTCGGAATAGCTCATAGATGTGGTCCCGATCAGAGTGGGCTTCAAAAATATCAGCCATGTACTGGATGAGGAGGGACCCCTGTTCCCTGTGTCTGTATGACACTGCATCTGTAGGAAAATCTTACAAGTGACATGTTCATCACGTCAGAATGGGACTTATCAAAGTTCTGATTTAACCTACCAGGAGTGCAGGAGAGGAGAGGAATAAAGTCTTTTTCTTTGTGTACAAAACGAAGATTGTCACCTTCAAACCCTTCTTCAGGCGGTGGAACAGCGTCAGCCTGGTTTGGAGCATCGCTGCAAAGGACAGAACCTTTCTGGCCTGAAACAAACGGAATAAGACGAGCTGAGGGGGAACTTTTAGACTTCTATATTTATTAGGGATGAGCGAGTACACCACAATCTGTATCTGTACTCTGAGTGGGCGTGGCCTAACCCGGAAGTGGGTGTAGTTTAACCGTAAGTGGGTGTGGTCTGATCAGAAGTTGCTATGTGTATTGTTTATTTGAAAACTATTTACAGAGCAGCCTCAGAGTTGAGATTAAATGTTTTTGATCACAATAGTAAAGAAACTATTACAGAACAAGTTTTTCAATAAAATCAGAACATTAATATTTAAGTGCATGAATTAAGAGAGAGAGAAGAAAAGATCTTTTCTTAGCGCCTCTCAAGATAAAAATCACGGGGCGCTTCACAAAAACAAAACATGTAAAATAGAAAAAAGAATTTAGAAAATGATTAAAATATATTTAAAATGAGCAAAAAATAGACAATTGTGATTTTAAAATGTAAAGAAAGAGAGAGAGTGAATAGGAAAGAAGGAGTGGATCCTGAGGAAGAGGAGAGAGAGAGAGGGGAAAAAAACCTGACCGGAGGGGAGGCAGTGACTGACGCAGCACGAGCCGTTTTCAGCTCTGTCTTGTCAAATGCACCACGTACGTTACGAAAAAAGTAACTTTAAATAACTTTAAAAAGAAGCAAACTGAAGAAAACAGGGAGTACTGAAGAAACGTGAACGGTGAAGCAAGCACAGAGAAATCCGTTACTGTCTGTGTGTGTGCGTGGATGGACCGGACGCGGACTGAGCTGTGAGCTCCCGGCTGCAGAGTTTTGTGTGTAGGGAGGGGCGGGCGCTCTATTTGACTGGCCAATCACAGAGCGTGAAGACAGTCAGTTACCCAATGAGGATTTTCCTTCAGCACGATTACAGATATTTACGAGTTTTACTCATTTCATGCTGGTACTCGTCAAAAATGCTTTATCCGTACCGGATACTCGTCTGAAACGAGTATCGGGCTCATCCCTAATATTTATTCATGGAGCGTATGCATGATGATAACCTCCTCTGCAGGCCTGGATGATGATGACTTTTGGTTTGTTCACCAGCTTAGGACACTTCTCTGGACCTAAAAGTGTGAAAATGTTGTTGATGGGGAACTCGTCTGGGTCATCATCACCATCTTTCCAGTTGACTCCAAGAACTGCTCCCAGTTTTCCATGAGACATGATGACCACCACAACGCTGTCGGTCTCTTTTAGTTTGGGGTGGTCAGTGAAGTCGGTTAAAGCGTTGTTAATTTCCTGTAAAAACACAAATCTGTTCCTTTATTTCAATCAGCATGTATTGTCACGGATCTGTAATGTTTAAACGAAGTACCTGCCCAGTGCAGTTTCTGTGTCTCACCACCTCATAACCCAGGTTTTTGAGCAGTTTCTCCATCTTCTCTTCATCTTTCTCAGCCCCGTTTCTTCTCGCCTCGTGAGAAAACTCGATGTTCGTGATCAGCAGGGCAACACGGCTCCGATAGGAAGCTTTGGTTACAGAGTAAACCTGAAAAACAGAAGTGAAAGTAACAAAATGGGAAAAAAAAACTTGTTACAATGAATGCATGAACCATATGTGTCTGGGGGTTTTAGGTGAATTACTGACGCTTGAATCACTCTGTTTAGCCTTCCAGAACTCCTCCACTGTGCAGGCAGCTGTACCGGATCCACTCAGAGCCCCCGGAGGCGGTGTAGCTAAAACCACAACACAACTGCATGAAAAGCAGCATTTTATTCTGTGTGTTACAGAATCTGCGCTTATGAGAACAAATTAAATGTTGCGTTACCGCTTACCTGGCTGAGCAGACTGATTGCAGGACAGACCCAGATCAGAACAAAGTATGGGGTCAATTCTTTCCAGGTGACCAATCATCTTCTCGCTGGCTGAGTTTCCTTTGCTGATCACCATGTCTAGAAGAGAGCGAGCCCTGGCTCGTTTAGTATGGTCTTCCATCACTGAGTCCTTCTCTTCATAATTGAAGACACGGTCTTTCAGGAGGCCGTCCAGGAGCTGCGTGATATTTACTGAGGACACTTGTTCTATGAACTGGCATCTCACTTGGGAAAGCTTTTCTGGAATTACAAGGAAGAAACAATTTTATCACATATGCTGCTGCAACTTATGTTCATATGAATTTGATTGAAGTGACCTGAACAAACGTGTTGTGAAATCTTGACAGGTGCGCAGCAGAAATTTGATTCCGGAACTGCGCTGCTCTGGGTGGCTGCATGTTGGAGTAGCTCTGTTGACTATATGTAAGTTTTGCCTTTTCTTGGGCATTTTTTCTTCTAGTTTCTCAAGAAAAACAGTATTTTTTTCTGTTTCTGGTACTGTGAAGCTTGGAGGATTTTTACTGCTATGTTTTAGCTCTTTTCACTTTTTGAGCATTTGTTATGATGCGTAACCATGGCAACAAGCTGGTTTACAATCAGAAGCAGCTGATTAATATTGGAAAGGCTGAAATAATACCTCAACTGAAGCCACAAATCCCAAATGAGCTAAAACGCAAGAAGCATGGGTGCAGAGCGGGAGCAAAACGGAGACAGAGAAAGAGGAAATTCAATCCATCTCTTCTATCGATCATAATGGGCAATGTGAGATCACTGGCCAACAAGATGGAGGAACTCCAAGCCCTTTCAAGGACTCAGTCAGAGTTTTGGCAGTTTCTGAACCACTGGAGGAGATGATGCAAAGAAGGAATCTCCAGAGAATCAAGAAAATGATGGACAACCCTGAGCATTCTCTTCACAAGACTGTCCGACAACGGAAGAGTGTCTTCAGTCAGAGGCTTCTTCAGTTTGGCTGCAACACTGACCGCTACTGGAGATCCTTCCTGCCAACAGCCATTGTAATATACAATAACTCTTTGATGACTTGATTAGTATTATTATTATTCTGAGCTACTACAGCAATCAATTTCCCTCTGGGATTAATAAAGTATTTTTGAATTGAATTGAATTTAATTGATTTTCTGAATGAGAGTGCCTTGGAGTTCTTCTTGTTTTTTCGACTGAATCTTCCCATCCAAAGAGCACCTCAAACCAACTTATGTTGAGTCCAGGAAGCGCTCCTTCATAAAAGTTTCTTACTACCATATTTTCCGGACTATAAGTCACACTTTTTTTCATAGTCTGGCCAGTCCTGCGACTTAAATACCAAATTATGTAGGCTATACCGCCCTGCTGCGGGCTGGCTCCAACCCAGGAATGAGCTCCCCGTCCTGCTGGGAGGGTTTGAAACACTGCCATCCTCTGCTGGAGGACTTGTATATGTTTTTTTCTTCTTCATTATGCATTTTATCGCTGGTGCGACTTACTGTATACTCCAGAAAATACGGTCATCAATAATCGTCTCAAATAATCGAGATCTCAGTTTCAGTCAAAAATAACTGTCCTCCCCAGCCCTACCAGAATGGCTACTATAACATCAATATAGCCACATACCTATAACAAGAACTAACAGAACGGAGCACATCACTCCTGTTCTTAGATAGCTACACTGGTTACCAGTAAACTACAGAATAGATTTCAAAGTGCTCCTTCAATTCAATTCAATAATACTTTATTAATCCCAGAGGGAAATTAGAGTTTCAGTACACACAATTCTGAGATCAGACATAAATACATGACAAGAATTGGTGGCTGTGGTCATTCGCAACCCGAGTCGCGCTACCGTAATAGATCAAGAGGGTTGATATGAGGATGGAGTCGGGGGAGGGGGAAAAAGGTACTTCAGAGTTACTCTCACCCGAGAGGGTAGCTTTGCTATGCAAAAAAAAAACACCTCAGACAGATATGCACACACTTCAGACATTACACAATATAAGTGTCCACTAGGTGGGGAGGTAGGGTTGGGACTCTCCTCGCTTCGGTGCATGCAGCCGCATGGGGCAGCGCTTATCACCTCCGTTTGGACAGAGGAGGGAGATAATGGCTTGGAGAGCACAGTGACTCCTAGATACGGTTCCACGGCCTTCACCGGTCACAGTCCCGCCCAGGCTGGGAGAGGGAGAAAGAGTTTCCATAGTGACAGCAGCATTCACCATTTCTTCTGAGGGGGGAGTTTTTACTTCAGCCTCACAGGCTCAAGGGCACCAGATTCAGATAAGAACTTGTTTTGGGGACAGACAGAGATAATTTCCTCTCTGCCTTAGAGTTCTGTTGGTCATCAACCCCTCTAGATCCAATAATGGCTTAATTAATCAATTCCAATTCGTGCTGATCCGTCCACAACTCTGTCCTTGACGGAATCCACCTTCTGTGCCAGAGCCTGAATCTTAGCCAAAGTTCCAAGCTTACGACTCGCCTCGACAATTATATGAGTTTACAGCACGATGCATTCCTTCCCTGAGCTCCGGGATTGAGCCAATATTCCTCTAAAGCTCGTTAATTTTCCAGTATGCCAGGTAACCGCTCAGGTCAAAGAGCAGGAATCCTGACACCAAAACCACGAATATCCAAACATCTTCAGAATCCTCTTCAGACAGTTGAGAGAGGCAGATCAGGTTCCACTGTTTCCAGGAGTCCAGTATATGCCCAGCTGGCTCTGTCCCAGAGGGGCAACCGGGAGCCCCTTCTCCCGTTCTCATCGTTGAAAAAATTTGGTCAGTCGCGTTGAGAGACCAACTGACCAGATCCATTTGAATAATTTCCAGTTTCCAGAAAAAATGCAGAAGCGCCGTGCACAGACAGGACAAAGAGCCTTGGGATCAGAGGGAGGGAGACGAGAAAAAAGTGTCTGTACTCTTCAAGAGCCGAAAGACAAAAAAAAGTTTATAAATCACTCAGTGGCATGGGACCAAAATACATGTCAGATCTCATTCCTGTATATTCACCCAAGAGGGCTCCGAGATCCCTTGGAAACAATCAGCTGGTAGAACCTCGGGTCAGAACCAAACATGGTGGAGGTGCATTTAGTTACTATGCTGCTCACATATGGAATCAGCTTCCCCTTGACCTCAGATCTGCCCCAACCCTAGTGTTGTTTAAATCAAAACTAAAAACCCTCATGTACTCATCAGCCTTTAAATGAATTGTCTTTTATGCTGCGTCGTCTCCACTGTAATCTGCACTGT
Organism: Nothobranchius furzeri; assembly: GCF_043380555.1. Lineage (NCBI taxonomy): Eukaryota > Metazoa > Chordata > Actinopteri > Cyprinodontiformes > Nothobranchiidae > Nothobranchius > Nothobranchius furzeri. Next base: position 52,780,659 of record NC_091753.1, on the reverse strand, counting down.
AACTTTGTCTTCTCCTTTAGCTCTAAACTGTAATTCCATTTGTGTGTATTTTAATTTGTGTTTTTATGTGTTTTCATATCATGTCCTGATAAAGCACACTGAATTGCCTCTGTGTTTGAAATGTGCTCTATAAATAAAGCTGCCATGCCTATAAGACATAAAAGCATAAAACAAAGCTTCATGAAATTAAAATCAACAAAAATGAGTAAAAAGCCTGAGTATACAGATGTGTTTTCTGTTGCTTTAAAAGCACAGGGTCTGGGGTAAAGCATCCTACAGTGTGGTGGCCATGCCGATCGTCTCTGGACCTAAGCCTAGTTTGGGGCACTGCCACTAGCCACTGGCCTTACAGCGCGTCCTGTTGTGGACAGTCAGTGGATCAGAGACGTAACTGGGAGCCTGGCCGTGTAACGCTCTAAAAGTAAGGATCATGACCCAGAACCAGAGAGCCAATGTAGTGTCGCTAAAACAGCAGTACCTCAAGAGGTAGAGCGGGTTTTCCAGTAATCGGAAGGTTGCAGGTTCGATCTGGCTCCAGAGAATGCTGCTGTTGTGTCCTTGGGCAAGACACTAGCTGGTGCTCCTGGCGGTGGTCGGAGGGACCAGTAGCGCCTGTGCTTGGCAGGCCTCACCTCTGTCAGGGCAGCTGTAGTTACACCGTAGCTCATCCACACCAGCGTGTGAATGTGTGTGCGTGAATGGGTGAATGCCTGACTGTGTTGTGAAGTGCCTTGGGGGGTTGTAGAACCTTAAGAAGGCACTGAACAAATACACCATTCACCATTTTTAAAGCAAGTTGTCATGGTCCGTGGTGAGCTGACTGCAAGTAACCTGGCTTTTCCCTCTGAGCATTGTTTCCACAGGTGGGCGTGTCTGAGAGCTCCAGCTGCAGCTGATCTCCTCATCAGGCCCAGGGGATTTAAGGAGCAGTGCGACACATCACCACGCTGGATGATTACTCTGTTTGGGTAGCTTCAGCCTCAGCCCGATCCTGAAACTCGTTTTTGTATTCTTGTGAACCTGTTGCCAGTAAATACCTTGATGCCCTCTCCTGCTCCCCTCCAGGTTTCTCTCAACTCATCACCAGCTCCAGAACAAGCCCGGATCTCAGTTTTACCTGACACACTGCTTCATTCCCTGGTCGCCCGCTCTCAGCCGCTCACCAACCAACATCCATTCCTGCTCCTCCACCTCTGGACAACCTATACCTCACCTGTGGATCTCATCAGCTCACCCGGACCCGACAATCCTTCCCGTGCCATTACTACTACCGAGTAACAGTAAGACTAGTCTCCAGATAAGTTCCCATTGTTTTCCGCCTTATATTCACTCTGTCTCCCTCCTTAGAAACTCTCCTGGATTCCTGCTGCCAGTCCTGCATCTCGTCGGTTCCCGTCTCTCACTTTTCCCTTATTTAGTAATAAAGACCTTTACTTACATTCCTGCTCTCCGTGTTTGGATTCAGCATGTCATGGGTCAAGAAATTGCCACCCAGACGTGACAGAATCATCCGGCCAAAAGTTGACTCCATTGCAGAATCCAATTCGTCCGTTAACTTCCCGCCTGTCGTTTCCGAAACCCTCTCCCGTCATCAACACACCATCCATAGTTTGCTGAAACAGGTATCTGACTCCCACCAACGGCTACTCCATGTGAGCAACGTGTTGCACCACCTGGCTAGCAAGCTAACTCCCCCGGAACCGTCTGATCAGTCACCTCCTGTTTCTCCTCCGTCTGCACATCCGGTTCCGTCTCCGGTTATCGACTTCCGGATACCCAGCTCTCTCCCATTGGAGACCTATTCCGGTGAGTTCGGCAGATGCCGAGGGTTTTTGTTTAGCTGTCAGTTGGCTTTTAAAAGATCGCCCGAAGCATTTGTCTCAGATTCAGTTAAGATCTCTTACATAATCGGATTACTCCGAGGAAAGGCGTTAGACTGGGCCGAGGCTAGGAGTCATGATGCCGGTTTTCTGAGTGGTTCCGTCTCACGGTTTCTGACCGAATTTAACAAGACTTTTGACCATTCTGAGTCCCCAGCTGAAATCGCAAAAAAGTTGTGGAATCTCCATCAGGGAGATCAGACCGTAGCCGATTTCGTGATAGAGTTCCGCACACTGGCAGCGGTTTCCTCTTTAGATCACGGTTCACTCCTCGGAGCATTCACCCAGGCTTTAAACGATCGCCTCCAGGATCAGTTGGCGTTATGCCAAGAACCCCCCGACCTTGAATCGCTTATAAGTTTAGCATTTAAGATAGAAAAGCGTCTCAAGGAACGTTCTAGGGGTTCTCCAGTATCCCTTCCCCCGCTAACCCAGTCCAAAGATTTTCTGCCACAAGTTACGGCGCCATCTGGAGACGAGACCAGGCAGAGAGGCAGAACAAAATTAACCCCAGAGGAGAGACAATGCCGCTTCGCTTCTAACCTCTGTCTCTACTGTGGTCAACCTGGTCACCGACTCTCAAGTTGCACCCTGCGTTTAAAAGGGGCAGGCCCACCAGTAGTTCCGGGAATACTGGTGGGTGCGAATGAGACTTCTGAATCCCGCTGTACTCTGTCCTGTGCCATTATGTTTAACCAAGGCAGTTATATGTTGAAGGCCCTGTTGGATTCAGGCTGTGAACACAATATGCTGGATAATACAGTCGTTCAGAAGCTGGATATCCCCACTATTCCTCTTCCAACTCCTTTGAAAGCATCATCCCTGGACGGAGGTACACTCACCACCATCACTCACCAGACTGTGCCTGTAAATTTACTGGTGTCAGGTAACCACCAGGAGAGTATTTCCTTTTGTGTGTTTCCGTCTCCCCACTCTCCTGTAGTTCTTGGACATGACTGGCTTGTCACCCATAATCCCCAAATAAATTGGAGAACGTCTCAGGTTGTCGTTTGGAGTTCTCACTGTTTAACCAACTGCCTTCGCTCTGCTTCACCTTCCAGTTCTGCACCTACCCCCGATCCACCGGTTCCTCCCGACTTGTCAGGAGTACCAGAGGAGTACCACGGTCTTTCCCTCGTCTTCAGTAAGGACCGTGCCTCCTCTTTGCCCCCTCACCAACCATATGATTGCACCATCGACCTCTTGCCGGGCGCCCCACTACCATCCAGCAGGTTGTATAATCTGTCTAAACCTGAACAAGTCTGTATGTCCACCTACATACAAGAATCGTTAGCCTCCGGTTTAATCAGACCATCCACTTCACCCCTGGGCGCAGGTTTTTTCTTTGTATCCAAGAAAGATGGTTCCCTGAGGCCCTGCATAGATTACAGGGGTCTCAATCAGATTACAGTTAAGAACAGATATCCACTCCCGTTACTTTCCTCAACCTTTGAACCTGTACAAGACGCCACTATCTTTACTAAACTGGACCTGCGCAATGCCTACCATCTCGTTCGTGTTAAAGAGGGTGATGAATGGAAAACTGCTTTCAAAACTCCTTTAGGTCATTTCGAATACCTGGTCATGCCTTTCGGTCTCACAAATGCCCCTGCCGTATTCCAGTCCCTGGTCAACTCAGTCCTCGAAGATTACCTCAATCAGTTCGTTATGGTATATCTGGATGACATCCTGATCTTTTCCAAATCCCCAACAGAACACCGCCAACACGTCAGAGCCGTTCTTCAACGCCTCCTGGAGAACCGCCTGTACGGGAAAGCAGAGAAATGTGAGTTCCATGTTCCATCGGTCAAGTTCCTCGGTTTCATCCTCGAGAGCGGGCGGTTGAAGACAGATCCAGACAAGATTCAATCAGTTCTCTCCTGGCCTACTCCCACAACACGTAAGCAACTGCAGCGTTTTCTGGGTTTTGCTAATTTTTACCGCCGATTCATTAAGAATTACAGTCAGACTGCTGCTCCACTCACTCAACTCACTTCCATAAACAAACCTTTTATTTGGTCTCCCGCTGCTTAAAAGTCATTTCAGGACTTAAAGAACAAGTTTACCCAAGCTCCTATTCTCACTCGTCCCGACACCTCCGCCCAGTTTACCCTGGAGGTTGATGCCTCAGACTCTGGTGTCGGTGCGGTTCTCTCACAAGTCTCTCCCTCAGATCACCGTCTCCATCCATGCGCCTTCTTCTCTCGTCGCCTCACGCCTGCCGAGCAGAATTATGACGTCGGAGATCGGGAACTACTGGCCATTAAACTAGCTCTGGAGGAGTGGCGGCATTGGCTGGAGGGAGCAGAACACCCCATCATTATTTGGACCGATCATAAAAACCTGGCATACCTGAAGGAAGCAAAGAGACTAAACCCCCGACAGTCCCGCTGGTCTCTATTCTTTTCCCGTTTCCAATTCCTTATCTCTTACAGACCCGGTTCCAAGAACACCAAGCCGGACGCTCTATCCCGTTTGTACTCACCCGACAAGGACCCAGAACTCACCCCAATCCTGCCACCATCCTGCATCGTGGGCGCTGTGGCCTGGGACATCACCAGAAAGGTGCAGGAGGCCCAACAAACTGAACCAGATCCAGGTACCGGTCCTCCTCATAAAATGTACGTTCTAACCAGGGTTTGTGGTGATCTGATCCATTGGGCCCATACGGCAAGATTCTCAGTTCATCCTGGGGTCGGTCGAACCCTGGCTCTCATCCGCAGAACCTTCTGGTGGCCATCCATGTTCAAAGATGTCCGTGAGTACATCAACGCCTGTTCCATCTGTGCCCGTAACAAATCAAGTAACCAACCTCCAGCCGGACTCCTCAACCCTCTGCCTGTACCCACTCGTCCTTGGTCTCACATAGCTTTAGACTTCGTTACTGGTTTACCCGCCTCTAATGGTTTTTCTGTCATCCTCACGGTAGTTGATCGTTTTTCCAAATCCTGTCACCTGGTGCCTCTCAAAGCACTCCCGTCCTCTGCCGAAACCGCCCAACTTCTGATCAAACACGTTTTCCGTCTGCATGGCATTCCTTCTGAAATACTGTCTGACCGTGGCCCCCAATTCCTGTCCCGCGTTTGGAAGGAGTTCGCTGACCACCTGGGGGCTCGTGTTGCTCTTAGCTCTGGATTCCACCCACAGACTAATGGACAATGCGAAAGGATGAATCAGGAGCTCGAGGCCATGCTCAGGTGTGTCTGTTCCTCCAACCCCTCTAGTTGGAGTTCCCAACTTCCCTGGGTAGAGTACGCCCATAACGCTCATACGTCTGCATCCACTGGCCTGTCTCCATTTGAAACCGTTCTTGGCTACCAGCCTCCTCTTTTTCCGTCTACCCAAGATCCTCCTGTTTCCGCTCCCCAGTTCATTCGCCGTGCCAGGCGCGCCTGGGTCCAGACCACGGCGGCTCTGCAGAGGACTGCAGACCGTAACCGCCGCCTTGCGGATCGACACCGACGACCAGCTCCGGTGTACACCCCTGGGCAGAAGGTCTGGCTGTCCACCAGGGACATCTGCCTGAAGGACACCAGCAGGAAGCTGGCTCCCCGGTTCATCGGTCCATACCCCATTGTTGATGTCATCAGTCTGTCCACCGTCCGTTTGGCTCTGCCCCCGTCCATGAGGGTCCACCCTGTTTTTCACGTCTCCCTGATTAAACCTGTCCTCTCTAGTCCCCTGTGTCCTGCTCCTGCTCCTCCTCCGCCGGCCAGGCTCGTCGGAGGTGGTCTGGTGTACCCTGTCCGTCGCCTCCTTGATGTCCGCCCCCGGGGCCGTGGGTTCCAGTACCTGGTGGACTGGGAGGGTTACGGTCCCGAGGATCGCTCCTGGGTTCCCCGCTCGTTCATCACTGACCCGGACCTCATCAGGGACTTCGAGGCCTCTCAGGCTTCCTCCTCCTCCGCCTCCTCCTCCTCTGCTCGGCCGCCGGGTGGCGTCCGTTGAGGGGGGGGTACTGTCATGGTCTGTGGTGAGCTGACTGCAAGTAACCTGGCTTTTCCCTCTGAGCATTGTTTCCACAGGTGGGCGTGTCTGAGAGCTCCAGCTGCAGCTGATCTCCTCATCAGGCCCAGGGGATTTAAGGAGCAGTGCGACACATCACCACGCCGGATGATTACTCTGTTTGGGTAGCTTCAGCCTCAGCCCGATCCTGAAACTCGTTTTTGTATTCTTGTGAACCTGTTGCCAGTAAATACCTTGATGCCCTCTCCTGCTCCCCTCCAGGTTTCTCTCAACTCATCACCAGCTCCAGAACAAGCCCGGATCTCAGTTTTACCTGACGCACTGCTTCATTCCCTGGCCGCCCGCTCTCAGCCGCTCACCAACCAACATCCATTCCTGCTCCTCCACCTCTGGACAACCTATACCTCACCTGTGGATCTCATCAGCTCACCCGGACCCGACAATCCTTCCCGTGCCATTACTACTACCGAGTAACAGTAAGACTAGTCTCCAGATAAGTTCCCATTGTTTTCCGCCTTATATTCACTCTGTCTCCCTCCTTAGAAACTCTCCTGGATTCCTGCTGCCAGTCCTGCATCTCGTCGGTTCCCGTCTCTCACTTTTCCCTTATTTAGTAATAAAGACCTTTACTTACATTCCTGCTCTCCGTGTTTGGATTCAGCATGTCGTGGGTCAAGAAATTGCCACCCAGACGTGACACAAGTGTGATGTGAGCACTTTTACATGTTAAAAGTTTGGCAGCGGAGTTTTGCACCGCCTGCAGACGTTGTGATTTTCTATTTCCTTCTAAATGTATTCATTTATTATTTGACGTGTTGAAATTTTCCAGATGACCTAAATGATGTTGGTAATTAACTACGAATGTTCAATTTCTCACTCTGTGAAGTTTTTATGAGATCTTTTTTTTTTCAGAAAATGTTTTGCATGAATTTTTTTATGCAGTGAAACTTTCAGGACTGTTGGAGTGTGTGAGTTTTTTTCTGGTCGATTTAGAAGAATATTTGGCAACACAAAGAGTCCCTTTATTAACGTTACTAGTGCATTATTAAGCATTAATAAACTAATAATGTATAAAAATATAATCATGAATGCATTACTAAGCAGACACGCCTTTGTGCTAACATTAAGACACTTACAAGTAAACAATACGTCATAAAGGAGAAAAACACGCTTGTTTTCTGATCTGTGAAACAGATTACGGGATAAAACTGCCTGGAGGCGAGACCCTCTACTTTTGCAAAGTGAAACTAAAACTCGGCGCGCAAAATTAACCAAAAGTTCCGATTTGACGCGTTTCTTTGTTCTGTGTGAAGATCTCCCCTCCACACTCAGAACCGTTATCAACCAGTAAACGTGCAGGTTCTGATCCAGACTCGTTTTAGGGAATATGGAATCAAATAGCGGTCAGATCGCGCGTTTAGACGCAACACCTCTAAACATGCGCAAAAAAGTAAAGTCGGTTGTCTTACCTTTCATTTTTCAATGCTTATATCAGCGAACAGATCCCACAAAAGTACCAAAACGAAAGAAAAACTTCCTGAATAGCGCAGCTGCGGCGCGCTTGTGCGTGATGCGCTCTTCCTGTTGGAGACAATAGCCCACCCTTTTTTATTGTATGGCTTTTTTACGTGCTCTGCTAATCGGAGGCATGCCATTGACCAAATGTGCGGGGTTATACCGTTTAGACTCCTTGCTTTAGAACTGTTCAGGAAAAAGGCGTCCTTATAATAAAAACTTTAATTATGAGATGCAGATAGGCTATATAGTTCAGATTATGTCATAATTAGGTAGTTTGTTTAACATGCAGTTGAAAAAAAATCACGATTTCAGCCGTCATACAGTTTTATAAACCAACAATAAATACTGTTTCCTTTTATTTATTTATCACATTGCTTGGTAACTTTTTCTTCGTAGCATGCCATAAATAACTGCGTTGTTGCGGCTGAATCGTCTGATAATGATATTCCCGGCAATGCTGGTTTATACTATACGCCTGTGGGACAAAATCTAACACATTTTAACTCACATTTTATCACAAATATGAGATCAGTGACTTCCCAGCTGAGGCATAAGTCAAGGTTACACCCAATTTTCATATTTGTATACACACTTAGATATACATTTTGAAGCAGCTGAGGCTCAGTCAGAATTTTGCAGTAGACTGAAAAAATGTGGCTCGGCTATAAATTACTATAAAAGTACGACTTTATAAAGTAAAACCATTTATCTGACTGGTAAGCTGATGCGTTCTTAGCCTGTGCTGATTTTTACCAAACACACTAGTGCACGCTATCTGTGCTGCCTAAAACAAATTGCTGGTGTTATCCAGACAAAATTAACATAAATCATCTAAAAAATATTGTGTAAAGTTTTAAGAATAAGGCAGCTGCACTAAAGCTGAATCCTAAACAAGTAACATTGAAGCGCATTAGCTGTTTATTCTTGCATGTTTTTTTTATTTTAAAACTGTAGCTTCAGACTTTGACCGATAAGTGGCGACAAAAGCTTATCCCTTTTTTATCAACTCAAGAGTTCAAACCGTAGAAGAAGAAGTAGCTGTCAGATAAAATGGCTGTGGGACGAAGCTAGCTACCTGGCTAATGTAAATATTCACCTACAGCACGCTGAAAAGACGACTACGAGAACCTTACCCGATAATATCTGAGACGAATGAAAGTGTATGTTTACAAATGATTCATAAAGACAATATGTATCTAGGGAGTGTAATCAATAATCACGTTAATCTAGCTCTATAAGAAGCTTAGTTAGCACGGGCTAATAGTTTATTAACTTAATGTTTCTAAAAGAACTTCCACGTCAAACACAACGCTTTACTATCGTCTTGTTTAGTTAGAAACGGCAGAGAGAATGTCACCGTGGAAGAAAGAAAATTACAAGCTGTAGTTTGAAAGTTGAGTGTAGCATTTGCGAGCTAATGCTAACAGTTTACTGCAGCTAAACTAGTTAATTGTCTCTCGCAATTAGCTCTGTCCCGTGTCGCCGTAAACCCAAACCAACTCAGAAGTCTGTGTTGACATTTGCACATTAATCAAGAAGTATGTTTTTTATAAATAGCTGCGTTATGTATTTTAATCAGCTGTTCTTGTACATTAAAAGGCTTTTCTGTAAGCTAACTTTTCTCCATCAGTCGTCTTTTGCCTTAGTAAGATGAGCCAACGGCGGGGCATCCATGTGGACCAATCAGAGCTGCTCTGTAAGAAAGGATGTGGATTTTATGGCAACGCAGCCTGGCAGGGTCTGTGCTCAAAGTGCAAGCGAGAGGAAAATCAGCTAGAAAAGCAAAAGCAGATACAGGAGGATCGGGCGCTTGCTGAAAGGTTGGTCTGCCTCTTTGTGCCACTTCTGTGTAGAGGAAAACTTATGAAAAAGCAGTTATTTTATCTCTTAATTTCTCCTACCTTAATGTTCCCTCGTTTTGATCCAGCTGTCTACCTGATGGCCGTTTGAGTTGTTTGGTCTTATTTTGTCCAGGCTGCAGAGAAAGGAACAGGAAATCTATGCAAGCAGACATCAGAGGACGCAATCACAGCCTTCAGTGACACCCTTCAGCAAGTCTGATGAAAGAAAGCCAAAAGAGAAATCCAGCAAAGTCACTACAGTCACTAAGTTTTTCACTCAGTCAGCAAAAACACCACCAAAAAAAGGTAAACATTCGGTGGTTCACAACAAGAGAGACTTGTATTGCTTAAACGACTTCATCTTCATCAGGAAATAGGAGTTCGTCATGTAACCAGTGGGTTTCTGGTCCCTCATTCGTTCGTAGAAATTGTCCTATATTCCATCCTACGAGTGAAATTTAGAATGTTGTGTTTGTATGCACGGCACAAGTGGTGATTTATGAAACATGCAGTGACCGCTGTCCATTCCGTTATTCACATACAGAAACTCCCTTCATTAACCAACATTGGTCACGCCACGTCCTAAGCTTATCAAGGAAATCCCTGCGCACCCCCCTCCCAAAAATAAGTACTTCAGTGACAGCAAGATCGAAGTTGCCGAATAAGAAGTTCTCTCAGCGCGTGGGTAAACAGTAAATGAAAAAATGCCTTCTGGGAGAACGTAGCAGAATGTGTAAATCTGTGTAAAACACAAAATACACACATATCTGTGTAAGTACTGTTGGAAAATGAGGGCCCTGGTTACAACCCAGGCTTCGTCCTTGTCGGTCTTTTTGTCCTCGGGCAAGATTTTTCAGCCTCCTTGCCTGCTGGTGGCGGCCGAAGGGACCGGCGTGGCGATTATTTGGCAGCCTTGCTTCTTTGTGTGTGTGTGTGTGTGTGTGTGTGTGTGTGTGTGTGTGTGTGTGTGTGTGTGTGCGTGTGCGTGTGCGTGTGAATAACTGAATTTAGTGTCAGTGTCCTAAAAATGTTACAGTTTCACAATTAAACAAGTCAATCCAGTCGCGAGGGTGACGGTGGCACAGGAGTTAAGGGCTCGCCCCGTAATCGGAAAGGCTGCAGGTTCGAGCCCCGCTCAGTCTGTCGCTGTCGTTGTGTCCTTGGGCAAGACACTTAACCCACCTTGCCTGCTGGTGGTGGTCGGAGGGACCGGTGGTGCCAGAGCTCGGCAGCCTCACCTCTGTCAGTGCGCCCCAGGGCAGCTGTGGCTACATTGTAGCTCATCCCCACCAGTGTGTGAGTGTGTGTGTGAATGGGTGAATGACTAATTGTGTTGTAAAGCACCTTGGGGGGTTCCAGGACTCTAGAAGGCTCTATATCAAACACAGGCCAGTTACCATTTACCAGCAATGAGATATACGAGCTTGTTTTTTAACAGGTTATTACAGGGACTCTATGCTACTTTTTCATATTTAAATCATTTTCTTCAGCCAGTATGTGCTAAAATGACCTTTTATCAGATTAATGAAATGTCTCTCAGACCCCAACCGCCCTCTACGACCAGAATATTGCACTTGCAACGTCAGAGTGCCGGTCTGGTCCCTATTGGACTTTCTAAAAATGGAGCAGACATGCCAGCACGTTTCCTGCACAGCTGATTTGTTTGATTTAGTATAGAATCGCTCCTGTAGACACTAATGAAGGCTGGGGAGGCATTTCAGTCGTTAGATTAAGGTGTTAAAAAGACAACCACACAGCGAGGAGAGGAGTTTCACTTTTGGTTTTACTAACTGGACACTAGGGGGTGCTAAAAGCAAGCCCAAACTGCAGGTGTGCTGTCCTGGTGAGGCCCGGTTCACATTTGCAGGATAATCATGCCGATATTTTAACCCGATCTTCCCTCTCTGACAGTTTTACGAACATGCCCGATTACCGTAATGACTCTTAAGATAATCTTATTAGAAATTCCTCTGTGTGTTGAGTTAAGAGTGCTCTTGTTTCGCTGAAGCGTGTCGTGACCGCTCGGATCATAAATCGGGCATGTCAAGCATGTTGGATTTAGGGACGCACCGATACCGATACTGGTATCGGTAAAAGTTAACCAATACCAGGAACCGATTCCAGTGCAGTTGCTTGAAAATGGCTTCACTGTAACTTGTCATTTCATTTCACCTAATATTTTAGTTTTGTGATGATTTCTATTCATATATTTTACCTTTTATCTACCTCACAGTCTTTTCCTGTTGAAAGCAGAGAAGAAAATAAAATCTGTATTCCAAATCATTGCATTTTTTTGTGTGGTAGAAGTATCGGTATCGGCGAGTATTCAGATCCAAGTATCGGTATCGTATCGGTTTGGAAAAAAGTGGTATCGTTGCATCCCTAGTTGGATTGACATGGTCTGATTTTTCGGGACAAACAAGAGTGCTGCTTTTTAATGTTTGTTTATTTAGCAGACGCTTTTATCCAAAGCGACTTACAATTTATAACCTATAGGGCATGCTGTGATCTGTGGGGGAAACCCACGCGTGCATGGGGAGAACACGCAACTCCACGCTGAAAGGCCGCAGCCGAGTTTCGAACCTGCAACCTTCATGCTGCGAGGCAACAGTGCTAACCGCTGCGCCACCATGCATTAATGTGACATGTAGCCAGTCAAAAAGCGAGGTGACGGTCGAGCGCCGCACACCGCTCCTCCTCCATGTTTATGTACTCTGATGTCACTTTTGATCTCGTAAGATTTTCCCTCTGACTAAGGAGTTTGTGTGTGAATTTGGTTTGTGTGTAGTTTTTACACACACTGCAGGACCAAAGCTAACGTAGTCATGACCTTTGATCACCCCGTCTGACCTTTTCAAACCCTGCTGTGTGAACCGAGCTTTGAACGCCCTGCAGCTTCCCGGATGACAACAGTAAGAATCCAAACTTTATGCGTGTTTCCCCAGAAATATTTGTTTGACATCTATTCAACTTGAACGCGATCAAACTTTATCTCGGTGACTCAGAGTGACTCAGCATAAAAATTGAAATGATTAATTTCACTTTTTCCTGCAAAAAATAATAAACTCATCAGCTGCTTTTGCGTTTAATGTGGAGAAAATTGCGCTCCTCCATGTTTCTGTGGTTTTTATGAAAGTAACGCCCGGCGTCCCTTTCCCCAGATGTTGCTTCGTTCGACACGCAGTCGATGCCGAGTCCCAGCTCCTCGGTGGGTCGACACGCCTCTCTGGACGGTGACCAGGCCACGCGGGACTTCATTGAATTCCTGAAGCCTCTGAAGTCTGGCCGGGAAATCTTCAAACAGTGTCGGGCTTTCACCGAGAGCATGGTGTATAAACGGGTGAGCTCCGACCCGTTCTGCGAGTCCAGACGACCCGTTAACAAGTCACCTTTGAATTCATTCTTCGAGGCGCAAAAAGGCGAACGCTGTCATTGTGAAAATTGTTCAGGATTCTTACCTGTTTGAATTTGCTTGTTTTAAGTGAACTGACTAAAATGTTGACCTCTGTTTCTGGTGCAGGACGCGGGAGCTGAGGAACTGTCCGACTGTGTGCAGGACTTCTACCAGAACCTCTCAGAACGCCTGCAGATCCAGTCTAAAGGCACAGCATCACCCTCACGTTACAGATGTTCAAAACTCAAAATCACAAAAAGGTTGTTTTTTTGCTCTTTATAGGTTCGTCCGATCACGTCGAGATAGTAATGGATGAAGTAGAGAAGTACATGATGAGTCGCCTTTACAAAGAGGTCTTCTGTCCTGAAACCACAGACGATGAGAGTAAAGACTTGGCCATTCAGAAGAGAATCAGGTCTGGAAGCAGAGGTGTGTAAAAGTGACACGCCGGGGGAAACCGGGAGTTCATTTTGGTCGCGTTTGGTTTCAGAGACTTGCACTGGGTCACCCTGGAGATGCTGTGTGTGCCGGTAAACGAAGAGATCCTCGAGGCCTCGGACAGCGTGGTCAAAGCCATAACGGGTGAGCGTCGTTCAGGTTGAGTGTCCAGATGTTCTTCTGCTCCAACGAGGCTTTCAGCTATTTTCTCCTCGCCTTTCCTTGTGACTTTAGATGTCATTGAGATGGATTCAAAGCAAGTCCCTAAGGACAAGCTGTGCTGCATAACTCGCTGTAGCAAACACATCTTCAACGCCATCAGAGTGAGCAAGAAGGAGGCGGCGTCTGCAGACGACTTCCTCCCTACTCTCATTTACATCGTGCTGAAGGCGAATCCTCCACGACTGCAGTCCAACATCCAGTACATCACACGTTTCTGCAAACCCAGCAGACTCCGAACCGGAGAGGATGGTTACTACTTCACTAATCTGGTGAGAAGATGACTTTTATTTCTTCCCTCAGCATCCGTTTCAAATCTGTTGGAACTTTTGTGCACTATTTGTGGTGATTGTGTCCGTTTTACTGACGTCGTGTCTGCTGTCCCCAGTGCTGCGCGGTGGCCTTCATCGAGAAGCTGGACGGTCAGTCTTTGAACCTGAGCTCTGAGGAGTTTGAGCTCTACATGTCGGGCCAGGCGTCCCCCCACTGGCCGCGGTCCGCTGGAGCTGCCGCTTCGTCGTCATCCTCCTCCACCCGCACCGGTGCTCTCGCTCAAGCCCACAGCAGTCTGGACCTGCTAAACGGGCTCAGCGAGAGGCAGGAGCGCGTCATAGAGAAGGCTCACCAGCTGGAGAGTGACCTCATCGACTGGACGGATGAGGTGGAGCAGAAGGTGCAGAGTGCGTTGGAGAGCTTCCCACTGGAAACGCTAAACTCCGCTGCAACCAAAGCTAGCGGGACGGCGTCCGCAGCGTCATCAGCAATCGACTCTGATAATGTTGAGAACGAGCTGCTGCCCCCGCCGCTCCAACCTCAGGTGTTTGCCGGCTAAGAATCCGCCGGAGGCCGAACTCCACCGCCCCGACCTTTCTCGCTGTCGGACCTCTCTGTCCGTTTGCACATCCAGCTGCTGTCGACTCCACACATCTGCTGCCTCAGAGGCTGTGAAACTAGCAGAAACGTTACACGACTGCAGATTTAACGGACTCGTCTGCGCATATTCTCCTTCCTTTCAGATTTAAACAGGAAGATTGAAACCACTTCAGCATCTGTGCGGTAGATAAGAGCCAGATGTTGAGTTTAGCACAATAATCTGGGAGATAACAGCATATCAAAGTTCACTTTCTGGCATTTTGATGAACTCTAAATTTTCTTCTATTCAGTTATCTTGTTTGAATTTGTGCCGCTGAAGCCTAAAAATGAACATTTGCATCCATCGTTACCTAAAATCTGGATTTTACTGGATTTTTCAAGCGTTGACTTTTATCGCAAAGGAGAAAAATGACTCCGGTCTTAAGCTCTTCCTCAGTAGCTGTCCTAGTTGTTGCAGTGTGGAAAAAAAGCTTCTCACGCGTTCGGAGGACTTGTCGTTAGCGTAGGTTTGTGTGTGGAAACAAATGTAACCAAAAGAGGATTTTTAGTTTGAAAAATCAAATATTTTCTTGCTCAGTTCCTCTCCGGCTCATGCTAACTTGTGCAGGATTGAGCCCAAAAGTCCCAGAGAAGTCGAGCAAATGTGTGTGTTTGTGCGTTGAACGCACACGTGCGAGTGCGTGCATGTGCACGTTTCATTCACGGCGGTAATTCAATAACTCCTCTGGTTGTCTGTGTCGATGTAGCCGTCTCGTTTTCGTTCCAGACCTCGCTCCAGCCACAGGCCGGGTGTACAGAGGTGATTTTATTTTTTTATAGATTTTATCGATTCCTCTTGACGACATGAAACCTGTAATATTTACAGCAGCTGAAGAAAATAGAAGATTCACTCAGATTTGGGTTTCTCGAGGCTGCGAGCATGCCTGCCGAGGAGCCGCTGTAGGTGACGCCATTCTGATGCTCTTTTTAACGTAATCAGACAAAAATAAGCCGCGTTTCAGCAAAGATAAAACATCAAAATCACTCTAGAGCCTGTGGTTGTGACGCTAGCGCACATGTCTATTTATTTTAAAGCACCTTTATCAGATTTAGAGTAAAAAAGAAACAACTTCCATCCGGTGGTGTTGGTTCAAAGTCTGTGTTGCAGCAGTTTCACAGGAAAGGAAACACAGTTTGAACTTGAGGCACATGTTTTTGCTCATAAGCTGAAGTTTTTTTGTCTCTTTTATGTTACGAGATTTGACTCCTTGAGTTGATTTTTGCAAACAGGAGGGTTGTTTTAGAGGGGTCTTAATGCAGAGTTCAACCGCCTTTTTGCACGGTATGCAGGACCGTATTTATTTGTTATTTTAAGTCTTCCTGTTCTTGTTTAACGTGGGAGAAACTGAGTACTGCCTTTAATTTAAGACTAACTTATCGGGACCGTTTGATTGGCCGCCGTGGGTGTGGTGATCAATAAAAGTAGCTCTGAAACGCCAGCTGGCTTTGTGTTTTATGTTGATCATAACGTCTAAGCAACTTGTACAAATTTAAAGATGCAAATTTCACAAACTAAAAAGTGACTTTTCTTAGTTTTTGTTTCTTTTTGTCAAAATTTAAAATGCGGTGACGGACGTCCTAGACCAGGGTTCTGCAACCGTTACAACCCAGCCACCAGAATAAACCCGTTTTAGAGCCGTGGCTTTTAGAAAAGACAAGTGTAGAGTGTTAAATGTAGTGCTTTTAAGCTTAATATATTACCTTATGACCGATAATAAGCTGTGATACTATATAAATATAGAACATCAACCTGCTTGGTCTTTGGATGTATAATCAGAAGATTCTAGGATTCTTTGTTTATTCAGGGATTGTAAACACTTAGTGTTGATTCAAGAAGAGAGTCAGCTTTATAAAAAGTAAGAATTTATTTTCAAAACAATTAAAAACATGACAAGTTAACTAATATTTACTGTGATGGAAGGATCTAGGTGGGTGGAATGTGATGTATGGTGCCTATGTGTCAATGTGAGGTTATCAGAACTTTCGTATCTAGAAGAACCGAGTTCTGGGTGTAAAAGGAAAGAATTTCGTTTGCGTTAAGCCAGGAAGTTGATTCTTAGCAAAGCCACATCAGACGCGATCATGCTGTGTGTACCTCACCCTTTGGAAGACCCTCTTCGTGGATCCGAAGGTCAGGGAGGTCGGATGACCTCTGGGCACCGAGGTTTGTGGAATAACCACAGCACCGACTCTTCAGTCCAGAGATGTTTTCCGGGTCACGACAGATGGATGGAGCCGTTTGCGTCTAGAAGGACTCTTAGGGAGTCGGAACAATATCAGCTTGGTTCTGCACAAATTGCTTGCTGCGTCAGCGGTGGGCAGCTTTTAGCAGGGTTTTGGCAGCTTGCCAAAATTGCTCTGGGTTGAAGAGGTTTCGCTCCGGACGGCCGCTCCGTAGATTTTCTCTAGATCTCGAACTGTGAATCTCACAGGATGTTGGAAGCTGGAAGTTGAAGTGCTGAGTCACTGTAAGTGATTCTGTTTTAATATTCTCATATTATGATTTACTTGTCCAATCGGAACGTGCCATGTTAAGGGATACTTGTCATGACTCCCAGGCTTACACCCTCCTCTGCCTCTGCTGCCTCCTCAATCAAGCCCTCAGCCACTTAATTACCATCACCTGCACCCTGTCATCAGCTCATCTCACTCACCTGCTCCCCCTGCTATATAGTCACCAGCCAGCCACCAGTTCCCTGCCAGATTATTGAACATTTTTTGTCAGTAGATCTTCCAGCCTTGCACCTTGCCTGATCACAGCCTCTGGGCCTCGTTTTCACGCCTGACCCCCTGCCTAGGACTCTGCCTGCCATCTCGACCCTCGCCTGTCTTTGACCCCTTCTCTAGCCTGCTCCATTTACCTGCTTCGCCTCGTTCTGGTTTTTGACCCACGCCTCCTCTCCTCCTCTGTCTCCAGCCTCGCCCTCCTCTGGTAACGCCTCATCCAATAAAGACATTTAAGGAACTTTACTGTTGTCATCACGGTTCTTCCAAGTTCTGATCGTGACAATATTACCAAGAATCTCAGAACATCACGCCTTCCTCCAGATACCGGATGCTCTGATTTGGGGTAAGGAAGTATCCATGTGTCATGAGTTTAACTTCTCTTTAATTTGTCCTTGTGTCTGAGTGTAGGTAGTGATTGCCTTGTCATATCAAACATTGCTGATTACCAAATAAATCATTCAATGTAATAATTCATTTCATCTCAGTAAATCAAGCACAGATCAATCAACCTTATTGATTTAAGCACAGATGAATGAAGACATTATTTCACGGATTAACTCGTATGAGCTGAGAACAGTCACTCTTACTAGAACAGTCCGGTCCGGCCTAGATAACCAGGCAGGCTTGGCACAGAAGGACTTTAAGAAGGGAACAGTTTGTTGACACTACAGAGAGTGCAGAATTATTAGGCAAATGAGTATTTTGTCCACATCATCCTCTTCATGCATGTTGTCTTACTCCAAGCTGTATAGGCTCAAAAGCCTACTACCAGTTAAGCATATTAGGTGATGTGCATCTCTGTAATGAGAAGGGGTGTGGTCTAATGACATCAACACCCTATAACAGGTGTGCATAATTATTAGGCAACTTCATTTCCTTTGGCAAAATGGGTCAAAAGAAGGACTTGACAGGCTCAGAAAAGTCAAAAATAGTGAGATACCTTGCAGAGGGATGCAGCAGTCTTAAAATTGCAAAGCTTCTGAAGCGTGATCATCGAACAATCAAGCGTTTCATTCAAAATAGTCAACAGGGTCGCAAGAAGCGTGTGGACAAACCAAGGCGCACAATAACTGCCCAAGAAGTGAGAAAAGTCAAGCGTGCAGCTGCCAAGATGCCACTTGCCACCAGTTTGGCCATATTTCAGAGCTGCAACATCACTGGAGTGCCCAAAAGCACAAGGTGTGCAATACTCAGAGGCATGGCCAAGGTAAGAAAGGCTGAAAGACGACCACCACTGAACAAGACACACAAGCTGAAACGTCAAGACTGGGCCAAGAAATATCAAGACTGACTTTTCTAAGGTTTTATGGACTGATGAAATGAGAGTGAGTCTTGATGGGCCAGATGGATGGGCCCGTGGCTGGATTGGTAAAGGGCAGAGAGCTCCAGTCCCACTCAGACGCCAGCAAGGTGGAGGTGGAGTACTGGTTTGGGCTGGTATCATCAAAGATGAGCTTGGGGGGCCTTTTCGGGTTGAGGATGGAGTCAAGCTCAACTCCCAGTCCTACTGCCAGTTTCTGGAAGACACCTACTTCAAGCAGTGGTACAGGAAGAAGTCTGCATCCTTCAAGAAAAACATGGTTTTCATGCAGGACAATGCTCCATCACACGCGTCCAAGTACTCCACAGCGTGGCTGACAAGAAAGGGTATAAAAGAATAAAAACTAATGACATGGCCTCCTTGTTTACCTGATCTGAACCCCATTGAGAACCTGTGGTCCATCATCAAATGTGAGATTTACAAGGAGGGAAGACAGTACACCTCTCTGAACAGCGTCTGGGAGGCTGTGGTTGCTGCTGCACGCAATGTTGATGGTGAACAGATCAAAACACTGACAGAATCCATGGATGGCAGGCTTTTGAGTATCCTTGCAAAGAAAGGTGGCTATACTGGTCGCTGATTTGTTTTTGCATTGTTTTTGAAAGTCAGAAATGTATATTTGTGAATGTGGAGATGTTATATTGGTTTCACTGGTAAAAATAAATAATTGAAATGGGTATATATTTGTTTTTTGTTAAGTTGCCTAATAATTATGCACAGTAATAGTCACCTGCACACACAGATATCCCCCTAAAATAGCTAAAACTATGAACAAACTAAACTACTTCCATTCAGCTTTGATATTAATGAGTTGTTTGGGTTCATTGAGACCATGGTTGTTGTTCAATAATACAATTATTCCTCAAATACAACTTGCCTAATAATTCTGCACCCCCTGTATGTTATCATGTGTTCTGAGCTGCAGAGAGGCCCGGACTCCAGCAGATTAAAGGCAACACATGTAGACTCCTGTCTCCATATGACCAAATACTGAAGGGGTCAAACTGTGCATGAAAACTGACCATTTGTGAACATTACACAAGGTATCCTTTTTGAGAAATGTATCTAAGGAAGAAATTGGGGCCACTGAAAAATAAGTTCTTTCATTTTCAGAAGTCTGAGAATAACATAAAAATTCTGGAAAAAAAAAAAATCAGGATTGTGACTTTTTCAGTAGAGCTGATGCCCAAGTGAACGATACCACCTAAGAACCATAATGTGGGCATTTTATTCTAAAATAATATGCATCACGTTTGTACCAAATCGTTACACAAACGTGATGCATATGAAAGGTGAGGAACCCTGAAAAACATTTTTTTTTTATGATTCTGATTATAATCAGTCACTCTGAGTTTTTCATGCAGGCTGAACATGAAAATAGTCTCCTACATCTAGCTCCTGCATTAGCTTCTGATGGAAAACAAACGATGAGACTCTAGGATTAGAAAAACTCACAGATCTACAAATTCATGGACTCACCCATCTTCATTTGGCACATGGGAGGCTGTTGGTTTAGCCACAGACATATGCTGTAGTAGATGCCCCATGGACTGGAGCTGCCGCAGTGGCTGGCCGCCATCTTGGATGGGTCTCCTATGGCTCACAGTACAGTGCTTACCCAAACTAAAAGACCACATTAATTATATTCATCACAAAATCAGAAATAAAGCATGGCATGATAATTAAAAAATAAATATAATTAAATAAATATATGAAATTCCAACAAGAAGGCTGGAAAAGTCAATATTAATCCCACGTGATCTATTTGTTGCAACTGTGGGCTGCACAAAACATGGATGTAGTTGCCCAACCTGTGTTCCAGTTGGGTTTGGAGAGTGAGGGTCCCATCCAATATGGCGGCAATGCTGTTACGCTCTCCAGCACCCAATGGGGCTTCTATGCATTCGTGTTTAAGGGTTTAGTGTCCAGAAAACCATTAGCATTAGCAACTTCACCACCTGGCAGAACTCTTCAGGCTTGTGTTATTTGTGGAAATTGAACATCCATGTTGCAAAGCAAACGGTGGAGTCGCATTGACGTTATCCAATCAGAGGAGAGATGTCTAAATACCAGGAAATAAGCTGTATATAGTATGGTTATTATTATTTTTTAACCCATTCTTAAGGTATAAATTGTCTATTGTATTGAGTTTATTTTATCTCATTATGATTGAACTTATTGTATTTTAGTGTTTTCTCCCTCTGCTGCATAACTTTTACCTTACTTTTACTTGGCTGTAAACGAAACAAATTTCCCACATGTGGGACTAATAAAGGTTATCTTATCTTAAATAAGATTCCAAATCCTGTCGTCTACTCTCTCTCCAGCTGACTCCTCCATGCTGCCATGGACACTTTCCTTTAAAGAGATCTAAAAATACATTAATGAACCTTCATTCACAATAGCTGTGTCCTATGCGCCAATAAACAAGTGATATAAATGAGTTCGGTTTCAAAGACTTTTTATAATGAGTAGTAATCATAGTTTTAGTATCAAACACAATACTTAGTTGTATTTATTAGTATTATAAAGGTCTGTTTAGTGAATTAGATTTTACTAAGTATTTCCCGTCATTGTCTCTGAGAACAGTTCATGAACTTCTATTACCAAAGGTCTGTGTCTTTTTGCACTTTCAATGGGCGTTGGTTCATTTTAGGTGAGGGTCAGAGCTCTGAGGAAGCATTTGGTGATTTCAGTTCCTCTTTACTTCTGTAAAGTTCCGGGAGACAACGATCCGGGAAAGGAAGTTTCAGTTACACAGAAATAAAACAGGATTTCTAAAATATCATAAAATGATGTACAAATCTGGTACATGAGAGCTTTTATGATTTGTACAATTTCTTCATTTTATTTGATTTTATCTTGGACGATTTGTCGATTTGATCCATTTTTTAAACTGTTTTGTTTATCCCACTGTTGTCAAAGGTTGATAGCACTTTGGTCAGTTTTGCGGTTTCAAAGTGCTTTATCCACTGATTTCCCTCTTTCCTATTCACTCTCTCTCTTTCTTAACATTTTTTCTTTTAAATCGCAATTGCTTATTTTTGCTCATTTTAAATATATTTTTAAACATTTTCTAAATGCTTTTTTTATATTTTTACATTTTTTATTTTTTGTTTTTGTGAAGCGCCTCGTGATTTTTATCTTGAGAGGCGCTATAGAAATGATATTTTCTTCTTCTTCTTCTTCTAAATAAAGTTGGCTTGGCTGTTTACAACCTAGAGAAAACAGTACAATACCTCATACCGAGTCTACCAAAAGAGAGCTAACGCCAACGACTCCCAAATCGGCAACCAGCTGGTCCACACAACATCTCCTCTACTGGGAAGATGGGCTCAGGGACAACCTGAGGTGCCTGTAATCAGCTAAACAATGACATGTCGTGCATCCTTCATCCCATGAAGTATGCATTTAACTTAAAAATGTATCGTATATTATTATATTTAGGTATTTAGACAGAAACTGTTTCTATGTCATCCAAGATGTAAGTTCAGTTTGCGATCTAAATCATACGGTTATGGGAAGACAGCAGTTTTTGGAAAGCGAGCACATTGTGTGTGTCTCAATAGAACCTGGTGTATAAAAAAACACATTTTCACTTCCTTTTTTTTTTTTTATTTAAATTAAAAAAGGACTTTTTGGCGTGCTGCAATAGAACCTGGAAGAAAACCAAAAAAAAAAAAACGAATCACATTTTCACTTCTCATTTCATCTGGAGTGGAGAAAACACACCTCTTTCTGTTTCTAACAGCGTGCACCATGGATGCAATCACTTCCCTGCTCAGTAAGTTGTATTTATTTTATTTTGACTGTGTTTTAATCTAATTTCTTATAACTGATTATTACCTACAACAACCATCATTCATCCTTAAAAATTATGTTCCCTTTCAGTTCTCTCATCCTTGACGCATCTCACCGTACCAGCGAGTATGTGCCAAAGACATAAAAAAACATCATCATTCAAATCATTAGCTGCATTGTTTGCGCCTACGTTTAAATTCCTTATCTAATGTTGTTTATTTCTATGATTATTCTTTCTGGTGACCCCTTCTTCTCCAGCCCCCACTGTCACCTCCTACAGAGCCTCTATCGAGGTTGTTTCAAAGAGCTTGAGGATCTTCTCTGGAGAAAATGTGCAACTGAAATGCGTCATACCTGACATTTATTTTTCCACCTGGAAGTATCTGTGGTTCAAGGATTCCATGCAGCTTCCTCAAACAGAGGAGACACTCCGGATCTCGCATGCCCATGTCAAGAGCAGTGGAAAGTTCTCCTGCCAGGGAAAGAGGGAGACGGCGATAGGAGACATCCAAACTAGACCAAGTCTGCCTGTGGAGGTCAGTGTGGATGGTAAGATCTTATTTTTAAACATTTTACTGGTGCCATGCACATTTATTTCACTATTTTATTCCTACTTGAAATGGGAACAAAGGTGGTCTTTTTTGTGTTAACTGGCGCTACTTATTTATTGTCTTTTTAAGGAGGGTGGGTCATCCTGCAAACTCCACCTCACCCTGTAGTTGTTGGAGAAACCCTAAACATGGTGTGCCGCCTCCGGAAAAAATTTCCAATTCACGAAACAATCCTGTACAAAAATGGCGTTGAAGTGATGAGACAAAATGGGTCCAGTTTGGATTTACAAGTGGAAAACGTGGACCTTGAGGATGAGGGCATGTACTCCTGCAGGGCATCTTGGGATATGGAGATGCGCACATACTCTGTGATCTCAGCTGCCACTCCTGTGAAGGTTGTAGGTGAGTTTAGATACCTACCGTTCATGAAATGCATACCACCGACAACCTTTCACGTTGTGTTGTGATGCAATGATATTATTGTTTTTGGTCAAATCTTTAAATGAATGTATTGCAAATTCTGTGAATACTTAAAGGTTGAATGTGAAACACGAGCACTAAAGCGACATCTAGTGTGTGACGGTTGTAGTGGCAACAACAGAACAAGTTTTCCAGCCGTCGCGATGCGAGGTTCGCTGCTGATACGTGAAATTTTTTTTATTTGGGTCCATCTGTTGTAGGCATCACCTAGACTCACTGTGGTTTCATATCTTTTATGGTCGCTGCTCTTCTATCAGGGAATGTGTGGGCGTGGCCAGCTCCAGCATATTTTTCTTAAAGTCTCTTTCCGGAGTATTTCTTTTATCCGATGGCACCATCTAGTGGCTGACAAGCATATCACACAAAAAGTCTGTCAATCCGATTTTTTTAAGATGGCGACTTCACGTTTCTTCTTTATGAATGTGCTTCTGTAGCCGACAAACGGAGCTAAAACACGCTTTTTTACTAGTATTATTCTCATGTCATGTCGTGTTCTCATATATTTAAATTTTAAAGACGTTCTTGTTTGTGAAAAGTTCATCAACTCTGCATCAACCGAGGTATTCCTTAAATTTGAAGCATGCCAGCGGTAGTCTAACACTATCGGTTAGTTCTGGTCGGCGCTCAGTTTCTGTTGCACAGAGCTCTGCGGGGCAGGGGGCGTGCTTAGCAAAAAAAAAAAAGACGTGTTGCTTAAATTATCTCACAGTGCATGATAAGATAATCACTTTTACAGATTTCTGAAAAATCATACATCCTTTCTGTAAGGGGAAAACTCCGGAAAGCTACTTTAAAGTGACAGAGCTCTGAAACGGCTCATTCTGGAAGGCCCTGAAAATGTCAGGAGGAAAAATGCTGAAATCCCCTTGAGAGGGATTTTGTGCACAGAACCTCATAAACGTGTTTTTTATGAACCATAATAGGTCTCGTTTAACAGCTGCCGACTTTTACACCTCAGCTAGAACGCATTTTTATTTTCCTGTCGTGTTTCCTTATTCCTTTACAATCTACTGCTGCTCTTAAAACTCCAGTCATTTTTGATCTTCTCCTCATTATTCCCAGAGTTTCTGTCTCAGCCGGTGTTGGAGATTGATGCAGAGAACAACCAGATTGGAGTAAATAAAATAAAGCTTATCTGCCATGTGCAGTACAACGCCCGAGCCCCTGCCCCTCCGATAAACTTCTACTTCTACAAGAATGACCATCTCCTGGGAACGGCAACCTCAGAGAACCACAAAGTGGTCAGACGCGACTCGGGGTGGTACAGCTGCCGAGCCAAGGTACCACAGCTGGGTCTCTTCAGGTGGAGTGAGGCCAGAAGTTTTGGAGAGGTTACAGGTGAATAAACCCAACAGAGTGTCCTAAAAGAAAAGTAAAAAATCTAAAATAAATGCTGATTTGTTTGTGGCCCAACAGGAACCCTGAAGCCTCGATCTTCATAACAAACTAGATGCCATAAGCTCGACTAAATTCACCAAATCTGCAGTGCATCCAAAAAACCACAACCAGCTTTTACTTCCTTTCATTCGGGTCCAGAAGAGTCCACACAATCCTCGATCTGAATTACAAATCTCAAAAGTCAAGATTTTCTACACAACGTCATGTTTTCAATCAAATAAAATACTGCAA
Organism: Nothobranchius furzeri; assembly: GCF_043380555.1. Lineage (NCBI taxonomy): Eukaryota > Metazoa > Chordata > Actinopteri > Cyprinodontiformes > Nothobranchiidae > Nothobranchius > Nothobranchius furzeri. The sequence continues at coordinate 52,755,982 of NC_091753.1, read as the reverse complement.
GGCTGCGCAGTTCGCTTCCCGGTCTGGGATCTTTCTGCATGGAGTTTGTGGGTTCTCTCCGGAGTGTCTGTGTGTGTGTGTGTGTGTGTGTGTGTGTGTGTGTGTGTGTGTGTGTGTGTGTGTGTGTGTGTGTGTGTGTGTGTGTGTGTGTGTGTGTGTGTGTGTGTGTGTGTGTGTGTGTGTGTGTGTGTGTGTGTGTGTGTGTGTGTGTGTGTGTGTGTGTGTGTGTGTGTGTGTGTGTGTGTGTGTGTGTGTGTGTGTGTGTGTGTGTGTGTGTGTGTGTGTGTGTGTGTGTGTGTGTGTGTGTGTTGCCCTGCGATGGACTGGCTCTCTGTCCAGGGTGTACCCCGCCTGATTGCCCATTGACCGCTGGAGATGGGCACCAGCCCCCCCCGACCCTACATGGACAGGCGAGTTCAGACGATGGATGGATAAAATACTGCTTAATATTACTGCTGGACTTTATTCTCATTTAACCCCATTTTGTTACAACTCTACTGTACAGAAGAAAATGGTTTAAAAATGGACATCACGTCATGAAATGTCCCTAAAATGTGTGGAAAGGAGCTAAACAAATGTACAAAACATTTAATAATCGAGCACAGAGATAGTCCTTGTTGACTAGAAGCATCAATTCTTTACATAATTTCTGGTTATGGACACAGAAGCTAAGAGATTGTAGAAGAAGGAAGACGTTTGAGGAGGAAAAGGAACATTGTGGGTCCCGCTGACAGTGGCTCATCGTGGGATTTAACTCTTGAAACAACTGAAAGCATTAATAAATAATTCAGTCAAAAGTTTAACCCTCCCACTGTCTTCATGGGTGACCCCGCCAGGAACGTTGACCAGTGAGTAGGGTTGATGGTTTAGCCCATGGGTCCACGTGGCAGGGGTGAGGAGTGAGCACCACCTCACCATTTTCACATAAACCATCAACCCTGCTCAATGGTCATCTTTCCTGGCGGTGTCACCCATGAAGACAGTGGGAGGGTTAAAGGAACAAAGCCGGTTGTGTTGGGTGACCAAACTCCTGCACACTGCCTTAATATCTGGTTATGAGTGACAGATGTGTGTGTATGTTTACTGCATAGGTTCAGATGTTCGTACGGATGTGGGGTAATGAACCAGATCTTTGATAGTAAAGTTAATTTACTGACTTTTCTTATTCGGTGCACTCTTCACTGTAGTTAGCTATGGTGAAAATGAAAGGATTTCTCCTCTTTTTAAGTTTGTTTTGATCCCATTTAGGTTGGTTGTTGTCATTTTTAGTCATTTAATGTCTTTTAATGCTCATAAACTTTCGTTTTGGATCCTTGATGAATTAATTTGAGGCTTTTAGTTAAGTGTCATGTGTTTCTACTGCATCTGTAGTTTTGAATTTTGACTTTTCACCTGGAGCATTTTGACTTATTCTAAATCAACCAGTCTTTAGTTTCAGTTATCTCTATGTCGTACATCTCTGCTCAGCCTTCGCTGGATTTTGGAGTTTCAACACTTTATATTGTACTATTAAAATCTTTTATGTCACTGCATATGGGTAGAATGGCAGTTCCATTGACTCTTATGTTACTGTATTGTCTCCATCAACACAAAGATGGATGATGGGTCTCCATGTCATGGTCTGCGTCTGCCCCTTCCTTCATGTGCCTCCTGGTGTTTCTCCATCCTCTCTAGATTCCCTTTTGTGTCTCATAGCGCCCTCATGTGTCCTTTGTCTGCGTCTCAATTATGTGTCTTATGTTTGTAGCCCTTTTAAAGTCCATTCCTCCCAGGTCCTGTGTCATTCATTCATTCATTCATCCCCAGCCCTCCAGGTCTTCCTTCTCGTTCTGTAGCTCCAGCCTCTTTGTCCCCAGCTCGGTGTTTGCGTGAGTCCTCCCTCAGTCTTAGGTTTAGTTTTTGGTTTAGGTTTGTCTGCCCTCCATTGGTTCTGTTTCCCCCATTTAGATCATTTGTGTCACCTGCCTTCCCTCCAGCCCTCACTCCACACACCTGCTTCCTGTTTCCTTACTTGTTCTCCCTGTGTATTTAAGCCCTGTCTTGTCTCTGTTTGGTGTCGGTCCATTGTGGTAATTCTGTCAGTCTCTCGTTCCTAGTCTCTAGTGTTTCTCGTGTCTCAGTTGGATCTGTAGTTTATTTTGGATTTTGGACATTTTTGGACTTTGGCTCCCTGCCCTGGATTTATTCTTCGTTTCATCCTTCAAAAATAAAGGATTTTACTTTACATCATCTCCTGCCTCGTGTCATCCTGGGTACTGCATTTTGGGTCCTACAAACCTCGTAACGTGACACTCCATCTTTTTCTGCAGTGTGAAAGTCAAACTGTCAGATTTTGTTTTAAGGCGCTACTATATTTCCTTTTGTGATCAATGTCTCACCAGTTCATCTAAACCCAATCATTCAATTCAATTTTATTTATAAAGCGCCAAATCACGACAAGAGTCATCTCAAGGCACTTCACATAATAAACATTCCAGTTCAGGTCAGTTCATTAAGCCAGTCAGAAAAGATGTTTCCTATATAAGGAACCCAGCAAATTGCATCAAGTCATGGCAAATTTGGCATCAAATTAATTACAACCAAACATATTAGTAACAATGATATGAACTGTGTGAATGAACAGAAGTCAACCCCTTAAAAAAAGCACGTCTGAGTTTCATTTTTTTCAATTTGGACACCGTCCAAGGGGCGGGACTTATAACCTATCCTGAAACCAGCCACTAGAGGGGGCCTGTTTGTTTCTTTCAACTTCTGATGGTTCTTATTTCCAATAATAATAATAATGAATGTTGATGGCTGGTTTTTGGTCATGAGGGGTTTTTAACTCCTTTCATGATGGGTTGCTGGATAAAACAATGAATTCAGTGAAAATCAGAAGTTGCACCATATAGTTTCAGCATCATCCGCGTTTGGTGTTTTTCCAGTATGGTGAATTTGAAACCGTTCTACAGGAACTGTCAGTATGGCAAACCAGTGTCAGGGTTTGTCAGAGTAGAGCAGAAATCCAGTAAAGATGCTGTCATCCTCACTGCTGGCGTACACCCCATTCCAGTCTCTGAAAGTCTCCATCCAAACCTGATCTCCTGCCGCCAAACGTAACACCACCAAACAGGACGCCTGGTCGATGTCTTGACCGTACAGAGAGTCCCGTGTCCTCACTTTCCTGGAGCCGTTCACCACCAGTGTGGCTCTCAGTGGCTGGCTACGCACCGTGATGTGGAAGGAGAAGACGTAAACCCCTGGGTGGAAGCATGTGAAGCTGTTGGAAGTAAAGTTGAAGTGGTTCTCTTCATTGTAGAAAATTTTGTCAAAGCGGATAGGGAAGCCAGAAGGGGGGAAGGATTTTCTTGGAGAGATTCCCACACTGAAGGCAGACCGTTTTTGGGCAGTCCCTGATCCCTTGGCTCCCTTCAAGCCACGAAATCCTCGCTCACCTCTCATCCCAGGGAAACCTCTGTCCCCTTTTGGCCCAGGCATCCCCCTAATGCCCTGTGGTCCTTGGGGACCTGACACTCCTGGTTCGCCTTGGAGTCCAGGGTGTCCCGGATCCCCTCGAATGCCAACAGGACCTGGGGTGCCATGCTTACCGTGCAGTCCCGGTATTCCCATTGCGCCTTGAATCCCTTGAGTTCCAGGTTCCCCACGCTCACCTTTTGGTCCTCTCTCCCCATATACACCACAGTCCCCTTTATCTCCTTTCTCCCCCTTAGGACCCAATTCGACCGCTGTTCCTGGAGGTCCAGAGGGCCCCTGTGGTCCAGGCTCACCTTTCTCACCGGCAGTCCCGTTCTGGCCGGATTCTCCTTTTCCCCCTCTCTCACCTTTGACACCGTGCAGCCCTGTTTCACCTTTGTCCCCTTTGGAGCCAGCGTCACCTGCGAGGTTAGGACACTGGTTAAAACTAAACAAAACTGGTTTGAAAACGTAAACAAGCAAGAATCAAGCAGTTTCGCTACCTTTTTGTCCTGGTTTCCCTGGAAGTCCTGGTGAGCCAGCTAGCCCGCTGTTTCCTTTGTCGCCTTTATCACCTGGAAAATGAATTCAAATAAGCCGTGTGAAACAGTATTTTCTGGGTGTGGTACCAAGAATTAAACATTATCGGGATCATTCGAAGTCTAATGAGGAAAAAGTTTAAAGTGTCTCAAAAAATCACGACGTCACGTAGGCAGAGTCGTTTCTTTAAAAATAAACAACTTAGGGCTAAAATGAAGAGTAGGAGTAGAGGATAATAGATGGTGCAAGACCTATTATTTAATTCAGTTAATGTAGCAAAAATTGACAACAATAGTCATCTCAAGGCACTTTACAAAGACCCTACTCATCAGAGTTCAGGTCATTAGTCAGTGGTTTCCTGTGTAAGGAAACCCAGCAGATGGCATCGAGTCACTGACTCACTTGTGTCAGTGACTTTACAGCAATCCCCACAATAAGCAAGCATGTAGCGACAGTGGAGATTAAAACTCCCCTTTAACGGGAAGAAACCTGCAAATTTACATGGGTAATTTTAATATTTATGCTAGTTTTATGTGTTTTGGTAAATGGTCTGTATTTGATATAGCCCCTTGTAGAGTCCTAGAACCCCCTAAAGTGCTTTAAAACACAATCAGTCATCCACCCATGCACACACACACAGTACCACCCTGGTGGTGATGAGCTACAGTGTAGCCACAGCTGCCCTGGGGCGCACTGACAGAGACGAGGCTGCCGAGCACAGGCGCCCCCGTTCCCTTCGACCGCCACCAGCAGGCAAGGTGGGTTAAGTGTCTTGCCCAAGGACACAGCTGCACCATTCTCTGCTGGGATCTATCCTACCACCCTCTGACAACCCACTCTACCATCTGAGACACCGCTGCCCTCAAATTTTCTTTGCCATGAAACATTTTAAATATATGATTAAATTTACCTTTTTCACCCTTAAAGCCCATCGGACCACTAAAGCCAGGTGGTCCAGGAACGCCAGCTGGCCCCGCAGGGCCTATTCCTCCATGTGACCCTTCATAGGTAAAAAAAAAAAAAAATAAGCATCACTCAAAATCATTAGGTTGTACAAAAATGTCAAATACTCTGACAAATGATCCATGATGTGATACCTGCCAGCCCTTTTTCTCCCTTTGGGCCCCTAGGGCCTCTTTCCGGTGGACAGCACTCACAGAAGTTGAAGTAGCACTCGTTGTAGTCCAATGTGTAATTATCAGGACCGACACCAGGGGACTCGGTGTTTTCATTGTAGTAGGGTGGGTAGACATGTCCTGGATAAGCGGTCTTCACTGTGGTCGGCTGAGGCTGGGGTTGTGGCTGCGGCTGTTGTTGCACAGGGCTTGGGGTTGCTAGTATCTTCAGAGTCTTGGGCACGCTGGTGGTGACGGGGTTGTGCAGCGTGACCTGAGGTATGGGCTTCTTTGTGTACAGGTACTTTGGTTTTGGTGTCGTCTTAGCGTCAGCGAAGAACACCACAGTGAGAGCCGCCACAACTACAGCCACAGGAGTCACGATAATCCTCATGGTTGACCGGGATCTGGTAATAAACATCACTCGATCTGTCAGAAGGTTCACAATTCATCCACTTCAGCTTCAAACACAAGTTTTTTAACGGTGTGTGAGTCTGCAAACCGTGCAGAATAACTGATGGGCCATGTCTTAGCTCACGTCAGTTACCCTTGTGTCAAACCTTTTTGCAAATTACTGAGTTTTCCCAACGTCCCCCCCCCCCCCCCCCCCCCCCCCCAAAATGATGCTTTCAGTCTGGTCAGATTCTGAGGTCAAATTTCCCCATCTACGCACCAACAAAACCCATATTTTATTTCGGTTTCCAAACAAATATCCAGCAAAGTTCACAAGACTCACCCAGTGATGCATAAGTGGTACAGTCATTAATCCTCTGTAGCGGTGCGGGGAAAGCAGCATCAGGAGCCCCGGGTCTCTCTGATATCTCTGCCAGGCTTGGGTGAAAGAACATCCCACCAATAAGAGTATATGTTAGAAGCAAAGGGGGAGGTCTAAAATCCGTCTAAGGCAGGCTGACCCAAGGAGAACCACTCTGCTGTGGCCCATTCTCTGTACCCCTGTTGTGTAGAAAGGTGCTTTTGTGACACAGAATACAGCGTCTGCCATGAGCACTCCCTCACTGCCAGTTAGGCAAGGAGCAAAGGCCGCGGGGCAATGGGTCACCTGATATGGGAGGCATTCCATCTAACCAGGCTCTTAATGTGGGACAAAGCCAAGCTAAGAGAAGTCTGAGACAGAGGCTGGCAGCTTTTTTTTTTTTTTTTTTTTTACCAGAGGTTTGGACACACTTTGATGGTAGCTGCAAGTGGAAAGAAGCAAAACCGTGTGCAGTCTCGTGCGGAACGTTGCAACTTCACGTTGATCATAAAACCTGCTGTTAATGAGAAATGCTTATTAACAAATTTAGAAGCTGGCACAAAGCACAGGGAGCTCAGTAGTTTCCATTTGCCGGTGTTGGTGAACATCCAAAGGAAAGATTTAGCTGTAAGAGCTCCGATAATCACTCAGGAGCTGCTAAACCTGAGCTGTTTGTCGAATGAACGAGCTTATCCCTTTTAAATCAGCGTGGTTGCAAAGCTTGTCCGATCACTGCGGCAGACTTTTTTGCACACGAACGCTCAAGGCCGCTGGCAGCGACATTTGTTAACTATGATTGTGTGGCCGGACAAGGACTCGTTCTTAAGGTGTAATTGGATAGCATCGGGCTTTTGCAGAAAAGTGATTTTCTGGTACCTGTCTTGCTGAAACTCTTGACTTACCAGTGACAAAGAATGTTTGAAAAGTGGACATGGCTCAGTGGCCAAAGACCTCGTGTCCTCGGAGAGTTCCGTGTCCGGATAAAAGTGAGCGGGGAGACGGGAAATGAAATTTGGGGAATAAGAGAGGGTTGATGGTGAAACGAAGGGATGAAGAGAACAATACTAAAAGCTAAAGCGTGTGTGTGAATCATTTGCATCCATTCTTAATATTTATTCTTCACTACCTACACAGAAATAGACAAAAGTTTTTCCTTTTTTCCCTTTAAAGCATTCACAGAAGACCAACTGATGAAGTGTGCAACCCGTAAAAATATCCTGAGAAAATCAAAGGTTCCTCTGGGTTCCACCATGCCTGACCTCAACAACGTCTTCTCTCAGCTCTATTCAGACCACACACACAACAGCGGCGGTCAGTTTACAGCACCCAGCTAGTCACAGAGGACCCGGGTACGGCTCACCCGTTCATTGATTTAACACTGACACCAGCCCTGCCCTCAGCCTACATCCACACACACACTGCAGCACTCGAGACCGGAAAGGGTTAACTTACACAGCCGGTGCAGCCGAGCCGAGAGAGGACCAAAGATGACTCGGATGGATGGAGGAGTATTAGCTTACTGAACCCCATCCATGTAACATAGATCTTGGAGCTGCTGTGAATGTGTGTGGAGCAAATTAGAGAGGGTGAAAGGTAGGCAGCAATGAAGACTTGAAATAAACACAAACATGTAAGCACCTTTCTATTCCCTGACAAGTTAACTTGCACAGGTATGGGGTTTTTTGTTGTTGTTGTTGTTCTTTGCTGAAATTTTATCAAGAGGGATCTGGAGAGCAGCGGCTGTGAGACCTTGGCAAATGAGTGTGGTTGCAGTGAGTTCACTTATCATGAAGTCAAAGCACAAACGCCTTTTTTCCTTGTCACACTATCAAATTCTTGCTTCCCTACAGCCGAGCTTTCTAATGCACTCTAGGTAGGACGAGCAAACTGTGCAAATGGGGGATTTTTAGCATTCTCCAAAACGTGTTTATGTGCACAAACTGCTCATATTATTTTCAGATGTTCCAGATGTTTACTCAGCTGAAAGAAGGCATTTTGCATTCTCAATGCATAAAAGTTAGAATGATTTTTCACTTTGTGAGTTAAATTATCCGTGCAATTATTAACACTGATTTTTTAAAAATACCCAATTAATGAGCCTGAGGATCTTTGTTTGATTTTATAATTGTATGAAGAATTATGTTTTTCAACAACCATAAAATTAAAGGTGTAGTGTGTAGGAAAAAAGTAAGATGACATCTTGTGGTCAAATTTTGTTACCGTACCTTTAAATATTAAATCTCCATCTGATTGTGTAAGTTGGGGAAGCCGACTCCCCCTTGTGGTGAACAGAGGATGTTGTAACTTAACTAACGGACAAAAACACAATAGAAAACATTTTTTCCATCTTATTAAAGTACAAGCTAATGTTGCAGCATTGCTAGCTGCTGCTACAGGAAGTTAGAAAAGCTGAAAACTCCCCTGACCTTCTGCTTCAAATGTGAGGTAATTCATTAACAAACCCATCCAAGTGCTTCACAGGTTCTGCGTAACCATAACAACCAGATAAATTATTAGACGTGCAAACACACCGGTCCCAGTCAACAGATATCTACAGTCTACAGCTGAAATGGTCACTGTGTGGTCTTGGAAAGCTGTACTCATAAACACAAAGTTTTCAAAGCACCAACTCTGTTTAGGTTTACCGCCAATAAATTTAGGACATGTAGTTGTAGCTCTAACTTAAAATCTGTATAATAGTGATGATTAAAAAACACATAAAAATGATTATTAATCACTTGTATTTTGATCTATTTGAGATGAAACAGTTTATAACTTCTGATTTTGTACAAATATTGTGAATCAGTGTCATTATAGGGATTAATCACAATCCTTCTTTATTTATGTCTAATTCATTAAACATTTCTCTATATTCCTTTTCTCAGAAGAATGCTGCATTTTGTTTTCACCTCTAACAAAATGGCATAATGATGCATTGTGAATACTATGTAACCCGATAACTTGTGTGGGATTTTATGTTCTCAGTTTATTAAAGAAACACTGAGAAGCGCCCTACTGGTTGAAAGTGGAATTACAACAGTTGTAAACAACACTGCTGTAGCTAGCGCTAACGAGCTAACACTGAGTCAGCTAATACTAAAATAAACCACAAAGTTAAATGATCCACACTGTTGGACAAAAATATTATTTACAAGTCCAGTAGCAACAAAGCCAGGTCACCATCAGTCCATGTTGTTGTAGTCTCCTTTAGCTCCCTTAAACTAGCGTATGCAGCGCCGATGTTCACTCTGGTTTTAACTCTTTGCTTTGCCTCCATAGACATTACTCTTTTATTTTTACTTCAAGGCTCCACTGTGATGCCAACAGAAAAAGCAAACTTTTTCCTTCTTTTTCTTGTACTTTTTATTGACAATCGGCAAACTGAAAATGCTAACTACTAGCATTACAGTTAACTCATTCACTGCCAACGTTTCTCACCGTTTTCACTGTTTTTTAAGAGTCACAGAACGTTGCGCGCTAGGATGATGTCGACGCCAAAACAACCAAAACAAAGCGGAGAATCACCTCTTACATCAGGAAGAATCCGCGTGTTTCGAGCTTTATTCGTTCTTTCATAATTCATTGTTGAATTGTGATCGGCAGAAGCTTTTCCAGTTCGCGCCTCACTTTTTTTTACAGCAGCCATCCCAAACGATCTCCTAACACATGGATTTTCTGCTTCCTGATCACGTGACGTGTGACGTATGCGGATGGAGATTGGCTTCAGAGCTGAGATGTTTGTTCTCACGGTGCGGGGGCTCGTTCCGATGCCCACACAGTAAAAACATGCAAATGACGACTTTAGTCATCATTGGCAGTGAATGAGTTAACGGTTGTAAAGCAGGTAAAGAGTGCCCCCTGTAGAGCGCCTACCAAGACCACAAAATGATGTGGTTTTTTGCCAACAGAGGGCAGCCGAGTGGTGTCAAATATGAAACCGGTCAAGTTCTAACCCGGGGGTGGGGAACCCTGGTCCATCGAGGGCCGCTATCCAGCATATTTTAGTTTCAACCCTGCATCACCACCAGTAGCGGTTTTAGGCACGGGCAGACAGGGCAGTTGCCCGGGGCGGCATTTTTTCATGACACAAAAGGGGCGCACAAGCGCTGAGTAAAAAAAAAAAAAAAAAAAAAAAGGAAATCTGCGCCGCACCGAGGTTTTCTATTATCTGTCATATGACAGTGTCTGGATTGGAAACAGCAAGTTGGCGCCCCCTGCAGCTGCAGGCGCTCCGTGCACCGTGTGTGTATGAAGAAGAGGAAGGGGAGGGGTGCGGCGGGGGAATTCACCTCTGGGTGGGTCCAAATGAAATGAGTGGGTAGGGGCTGAATCAACTATCAACATGGCTAAAGTCGATCACATCTTGATGTTCTTCCACATTTCATTCATAATATCATAAACACAGGCCTATCATTCTTTCAGGTGTTTCTGAATTGTGTGAAATGGCCGAATAAAAAAAGGAAAAACAAAACGATTTTGTGGTCACCCCCCTATCAAGGTCAAATTGTTTAGTCCTGACTAAAGGAAACTTATTGAGTCAAGAGCCAAACAGAAGAGATGAACATAAAAAGGCTAAAACCAACAGGTGCCCGATTCAGGAATAAAAAAGAAAAAAAGAGGAGAAAAATAAAGGTATGTTCGCTCTCATGATGAATGTTTTCAATTTTTTGAACCAGTTAACTGGGATTTTAACGGTTAAATCCGGTCAACTAGTTGCTAACAGAGCTAATAGGGCTGAAATATTGAAACAAATATTCAAATGGTTCGAATAAATTCCTTGAATCGTTTTTTATTGATTCAAACTAGGATTTGTTAAATGCTCGCTGCAGCCTGTGGCCTGCCTGAACAACAACAAACACATGTTGATCAAGTTCACATAATAATAAATAAAACAACTCTACAAGCAGAAGAAAACACCCCAGTCACCACTAACTATCCTGTTTATTTATTGCAGATGGCTGCACTGATTATTTTTTACATAATTTGTTCTGTAAAAGTTGGCATTTTTGGTAGTCTACAGTTTTTTTATGTCAGTTTAAATTACAATTTCAGAGGCAATTGTAAAATATTATGGATCATGAGATCTATTGGAGATCTACCCCAACTTTTGGACTGCTCTGCCAGTCACTGTGGCTCAAGCTGAGAGGAGCTTTTCAAAACTTGATCAAGTCATGCCTGAGGTCACCTATGTTTCAGGGGCGGCTCACTAACCTGGCTCTGATTAGTATCAATCACTCAGTAGGGGAGCAGATTTCATGTGATGACATTATTGATGACTTTGCATCAAGGTTAGGTTTTAATTTTAGTTTGTGTTTTCTGTTCTAAGTGCAGTGCTGTAGTGATTATCTTTAGTTTGTTATGTGTGAAATATTTTTGCTATTTAGAATATTTATTATAAATTATGTTCATATATTCTTAATATTTAGTTATTGTTTGTTTTTGTATATTTGATTCTATATATTTTGATACAGTATATAATGTATATTGCTTTACATTCTGACAACTTCATAGTAATTAATGTAAATATGTGCAACTTAGAAAAATGAATGTTCAATAGTCGTTCTAATAAAACATGCCTGTTTATAGAAAACGTGTGTGTTCGTGCAGGTGGGGTGGTGTGGTGGTGGTGGTGGGGGCGGTTGGGGGGGCGCTCAAAGGGGGCCTCGCCCGGGGAGTAATTCCATGTAGAACCGCCACTGATCACCACACCTGATTTCAATCAGCAGGTGATTAACAGGCTTCTGCAGAGCTTGATGAGCTGCTGGACAGGTGAATCAACCCCTGAATCAGAAGTGTTGGAGCAAAGACATTCAGGATACTGGCCCTCGAGAAACAGGGTTCCCCACGCCTGTTCTAAACAAGCCCCCACAATGCAGGACAGAAATTGAGGCCAATGCGGAAGTGAAATAAATTGCAGTTCCACTCTCATCCACTAGGGGCTGGTGTCAGAAGTGAGCAGATCCTCATTGACTCCCATGTTAAAAATACCAATTTCACAGCAGAAATAAACATGTTTACAGCCTGGTACCAAAACATGTTTTTGGTTTAAATTATCTAGTTTACACTCATGACATCTCTGAGGGGGGTGATTTTTTTCTCACTCTTCTGTTCAAGTGTATTAAAAGCGTATCTCTGACTCAGAAGCTCTGGTGTTGTGCACAGTTAACTCCGGTTGTCGCTAGGTTGCTACCTCCGTTAGCTTAGCTCCCACCTCCGCATTAGCTTTGGGTTAGCTTCAGGTTAGCTTGTAGCTAGTTCGACCGGGTGTTGTCAGTTGATCCCAGCCTTACAGCCCCACCCTCAGCTCCACCTCTCTTCCCTTTGTTGGAATTGTCTGGGCTTGACGGTCAAAATGGCGGTGGTAGCCACCTCCCATTTTAGCACAAAAACGTGTTATTGTCCATATATGTATATGTCGATGGTTCTAACCCAACAATCACTGAGATCAATGTTAAAGCTCTAGCTTTAGGAAAAACTTCTTATGTAATGTCAGGAAGTTATGATTAGAAAAACCAGCATTGTCAACATTAAGTATTTAAATAGTTATGATGTTGGTCTCATTGAGCTTTTATTGTGTTATTGTTGATAGTTGTGTTTTTAAAATGCACCTTTGACCTGTTCGGGGACGGAAGCTAGCTCGGGCTATCATCTGGTGTAAAACATCTTTAACGCTTTTGCACATTGTCCCTGTTAAATAAACTGAGCTAAATACAACTACAAAGAAAGACGTTTATAGAAATGTCAAAAAAGCTTTGGACACAGAAAGTTTAGCTTATTTTGTTACTTGTTCTAAATCTTTTAATAGTGCAAATGAAGTGAGCAAGTTCTAGGAAGTGCACAAGTCTTTACTCTCTGAATGCAAAACAATGCCCTGTGTTGTTTCAGTGAAGTTTTACATTTCACTAGTTTTGTCCCCAGAGAGGGCGAACCTTTCGCCAGGCTTTTCCTTCCTATGCATTACGGCTTTCAGCGCTACAGAACCCACCACACCAAAATTAATGAACTAATTCTAATTTTAAAACCAAACAAGAAGCATTCACGCCACACATCTCAGGTCCTAAGCTGATTATCTTCTCTCCCCCGTGTCAAGCTGTAGCTCACTTAACAGACTCCATGAACCTTGGAAAGATCACGCAGGTCTGGTGTCCATGTCTACTCGCTCCCTCTCTTGTGAGTTTCTCTGTAAAATTCTTGGTGCCCGGTCAAACATTCCTTCACAGCAGCTCGCTCACATCGAGTTTCCTTCTTTTTGGTAAACATTTAAGATCACAATCACACATTTGGTGCCACAGCAGCACGCACGGACACATTCAGAGATGTTTTTATTCAGCTTGTGTTAAGATTTGCAGACATACACTAAACTGTTTTTTCTCTATTAGGCCACTTGGTGGCAGGCTTTTTTATTCTTTGCAGTTGCAGTGATGAAATGTAATAAATCACATTCAAATGTTTGTGATGAGTTAGTGAAATGTACAAAAAGATACTTAAGGTAGTGCTGTAAAGGACGTGTGCTACATAAATAAAGCTGTCTTTCATACCCAGGTTAGGGTCATAATGAGTAGAGTTGAGAGCACAAACCACTGTTTATTTTTGATTTCACGTGTGTGTGTGTGTGTGTGTGTGTGTGTGTGTGTGTGTGTGTGTGTGTGTGTGTGTGTGTGTGTGTGTGTGTGTGTGTGTGTGTGTGTGTGTGTGTGTGTGTGTGTGTGTGTGTGTGTGTGTGTGTGTGTGTGTAAAATTGAAACATGCTTATTTTTTTATAAATACAGAAAAAAACCAACTATGTCCAATCCAGTCTTTAAGGTCGTGTCATGACTCGAGGTACGTGCCTAACCCAAGACATGCAGAATCAGACTCGACTAGTAGGTTGAGTAAAAGAAAAGTTCTTTATTCACAAAACGGGAACAAAAATAGCACAGGGAAGTCCTGTGGTGGATGAGCAGTACAGCTCGAGTCCATGCAGCGCTCGGGGGGTGGATGAGGGAGGCGGGAAAGCCGAGGTGTGCGCTGGGCAGAGGGTGAGCGATCCGGGATGGGTGAGGTAGCAGAGAGGGGCCAGACAGGAACAATGGCGGAGGATGGGACATGGAGCATGTAGTAATCCAGAGTCAAACAGCGAGGGTGAGGTGGGTTGTGTGAGGATCCTGAGGGAAGGCAAACAAACACCAGGCATAAGGGGTAATCCAAAAACGTAATCCAAAAAACAGTCCGAGGCCAAAATCCAAGTTATCCAAGAGCGAGTCAAAGCGAACAAACGAGTACACATGCAAGCGGCTGGGGCTACCTCAACTGGTGCAATCATCCGGCGTAGTGAGGTGTCTCCATCCTCCTTTTAAACCAGAGTTCCTGACTGGGAATCTCCTGCAGCTGCAGCCCCCTCCGCTCCTCGCCTGTGGGAAATCAGCTCAACAACGGTTAGACTGGAGATGGTGTCACTCACCTCGGCTCTGGAACATGACGGGCCGCTTTATTTGTGCAGCACATTTCATACACAGAGGGGATTCAGCGTGCTTTCCGGGAGCATAAACACAACACACAAATACATTTAGATCAAATTAAATACACAAATTAAATTCTGATTTAATAATCAGATAAAAGGGAGATGAGCAGTTACAGTGCAGAAGGTGCAGCATAAAAAAAACAGTCAATCAAAGGCTGATGAATACATGAAGGTTATTAATGTTGGTTTTGAGTCACTAGAGTTGGGGCACTTTAAAGGTCAGAAGGAAGCCGATTCCATCTGTGTGCAGCATAGTAGCTAAAAGCAGCTTCACCCTGTCTGGTTCTGACCCGGAGATCTACCAGGTGACTGTTTCCTAAGGATCTCAGAGTCCTGCTGGGTGTAAATACAGGAAGGAGATCCAACACGTATTCTGGTCCCATGCCATTGAGTGATTTATAAACTAGTAGAAGCACTTTGAAATAGATTCTGTGGTTTACTGGTAACCAGCTCGGTTCTCTTGGTTCTTTTTCAGCAGCGTTCTGAATAAGCTCAAGTTTTAGTTCAAGTTTTTTATTTGAAATCCAGGAAGTTTTTTCACCCCCCCCCCCCCACCCCCCATCTTCATCATCAACGATTTACAAAGCAGACCCTTTTAAAGAGGAAGGTGCCAGGTGGATGAACTGCACCAAGCCTTTGAACAGGAAAGTAGTCCATTAACAGGCATGAACATCTATTATTTTATATTTAAACAACGTTTCGTCTAAGTCTAATTAAATCACTGCTGAATGTTTGCTTATTCATGTTCAGAGCCTTTGTAGATAAACAGTCTGAGGTCAAAATCAGATTAACGACAAATAATTAAAACAAGCGCCTCCACATAACGTGTAACGAGGAATAAACACTTCCCGGCCTCCATCGCTGACATTTTTAATTTTAAAATCCCAAAGATTACAAGGAAATGTGTGAATAAAAAGTCTGTTTGAACAAGCTCCATGACTTTATAATAACAGACTAACACACCCAGTTGTACAACAATGAGTTAAAAAAAAACCTGTTAAAGGCACTGTGATACATTTTATCACCAGGGTACTGCCCTTTTTCTTTGAACGATACAGATCTTTAACTCAAGTAACTCAAAAACACGATTTTCTAAAGTTTGTGTTTACGACGGATCACAAGAATGAGTTCAATGGTTAACCTTTTGCGTGTTTCTGATAAAACCAGACAAAGTGAAACTACTCTGGTGTGTTGATATTGTGCTGAGCCGTTTACTGAGCCATGATGAGTAGATTTGTTTTGTGCTGAAAGGTTTTTGATGGAAACTGCTGATGGAATAAGATCTTTCACATTCGTCACCACAGAACTGTCCAGTTACATTTGCAGTTGAATTATTTCATATTCTCCATTAACATGCCCTGTAGCTACTGCAATTTTTCAGTTTTTGTACAATTAAAGGGGCATTATGGAAGTTTGACGGCCAAAACATGTATAGAAATAATAAATTTCTTCTTCATACATTCTCCTGCAATGCCCTGGTCCTGTAGAATGAGCCCTGGCATTTTTACTGTGATTGCCTGTTTTTCTGTAAAATCACAGAAAAAGAGAGATGCTCGGGTCGAGCAGGCTGCTTCGTGCGCGTTCACGCTCAGGCATCGCCCTCCGAACCGTTCTTTGAACGATGTTTCAGCTGTCATCAAGGATATAAATGTTACAGATACAAAGGATGTCATTGGTGCTTTAGCTCACCTAGTAAAACATCAGACTTTTGTGCAGAGGATCCGGATTCGAATCTAGATGTGAACATAGTTTATTTAGAGTTAATTTTTTACATTAATGGTATATTTTTTACAGTAAGATGCCCAAATTTTTATTTGAGACTCGCCGAACGGCATTGAATTCACAGATAAAAAAAGATGTGGGTTCAACTTTCATTTTGGAACAATTTTTCAAGCAAGGGAAGGGAATGATCTGAGCATGCAGGAGGACTGACCCATCTTAAACCTTTGTCGGCTGTGCTGAAGAGAAAGGTACAGAACCAAATTATTTAATTAATTAGCTGCACGTTCTCCTGCCCTCTGTCCTCCGGGCCACACACACACAAGGGACTGTCTCAGCTGTTATTTTCGTTAGGGAGTGTGCACGTACAGCATGCACGCCTCGTGCACAAGCCTACTATTGAAGCTGCCATTACGGTTTTGGCCTGAGGGGGCAATCACGAGCATAAAAATTAAAAACTCCGTAAAGTCCCTTTAAGACCCCAGTTCTGCCCGAAGCATCAAAGAGCACTGCTCTGTGTGAGATTAACGCAATAACCCAAATCATTCATGTTTAGCTAAATCAAAAAATGGTTTATGTGAATGTTATTGGACACTTTGCAGTTATCTGATGTTGAACGTCGCTGTTTTGTTTATAAAACATTATGACATTTATATGACTGGTAACAAGACATTGCTTGTCTTGTGTGTGTGTGTGTGTGTGTGTGTGTGTGTGTGTGTGTGTGTGTGTGTGTGTGTGTGTGTGTGTGTGTGTGTGTGTGTGTGTGTGTGTGTGTGTGTGTGTGTGTGTGTGTGTGTGTGTGCTCTGTCTTCTCGATCCCAAGTGAGTCGTGGAGGATGGCTGCTTATACTGAGCCAGGATTCTCTGGAGGTTTCTTCCTGTTAAAAGGGAGTTTTCCTCTCCACTGTCGCTGCATGCTTGCTTAGTATGAGGATTGCTGTATAGTCACTGACACTAGTCAGTGACTTGATGCAATTTGCTGGGTTCCTTATATAGGAAACATTATTTCTGATTGGCTTAATGAACTGTGAATTAGAATGTTTATTATGTGAAGTGCCTTGAGACGACTCTTGTCGTGATTTGGCGCTATATAAATAAACTTGAATTGAATTGAATTGAATTGAACAAAATAAGGATTTGTGTAGGGTTCAGATTGTGCCGTAAAATATTAAATAAGTCGTCACTTTTTCCTTAAAGCTATGAAGGTCTTGTAATCAAAACTTCTGCAGTGGTCTCTCAGAGAAATGAATACAGGAACTAGAAGTGAGCCACATAAGAGTTGAGCTTCAGACAACAGGATTTGGAGTTTTACTTCCTGATGTTTGGACATCTCGCCTCGGATTGGCTAACGGCAACGCTGATGTTTTGTCTCCGCAAGTAACCCAAGCTTGAAGGAGTTCTGCTGTGTCGTGGAGTTGCTAATGCTAATGTTAGCTTCTGCTAGCTAAGACGTGCTCTGCTGTTTCCTGGACGCTAAACCAACTACAGCCTTCCCCGTCATGAGCCAAGATGGGCGAGTCCATGACTGTTAAGTGACAGAGTGACGTAGATCTGTCAGGATCTAGAGTTTCACCGTCTGTGTTCTATCAGAAGCTGATGCAGGAGATAAGTGTAGGAGACTATTCTCATGTTCAGCCTGCATGAAAAATTAAGAGTGACCGATCAGAATCAGAAATAAGATTTTAAAAAGTGATTTTGGTATTAAAGTATTTTCTTCCTGAGTAAATGTGCCTTCTTTTTTTTTTTGCACAATAAATGTGCCCTTTTACAATCTCATATAGGAGAATAGTGCTACTACAAGGGTGCCTAACTGAAAGTGAAAAAAGAATTATGTACATTTAGCTGAGAAGATTTTAAAATGTGTAATTTTATCAACCAGGTTAAACTGAGTCATTCACATCCACATAGCTACAGGTCAGAGGTTGTGTGTGTGTGTGTGTGTGTGTGTGTGTGTGTGTGTGTGTGTGTGTGTGTGTGTGTGTGTGTGTGTGTGTGTGTGTGTGTGTGTGTGTGTGTGTGTGTGTGTGTGTGTGTGTGTGTGTGTGTGTGTGTGTGTGTGTGTGTGTGTGTGTGTGTTCTCTTTCTCCACTGTTTTTATAGGTGACCCCGTGAGGAAAGTTGACCATTGAGCAGTGAGGTGGTGCTCACTCCTCATCCCTGCCACATGGACCCAAGGGGTAAACCATCAACCCTGCTCAATGGTCAACTTTCCTCGCGGTGTCACACCCATTAGGACAGTGGGAGGGTTAAATGTTACTAAAGGTTTGCGGTTTTAACAGGTTCTGAATGAAGGCATTATCAGTGTCACGCACCTCAAAACCCTAAAAAAAACAAGGACGTGTCCAAGGAGGTTTGTTGGTGACCTTTGGGCTCTGGTTGTTCAGCAGCAGAAGAGAATATCACTAAGTGGCGCAGACCTGTGGAAAAGCAGCACATATTAACGAAGGCATGTTTGTAGTAGAGTTGTGTGAGCCGTTGTGAGACGAGGTTTCCAGACACCAACAATAATATCAATCTCTGAACACCTTTGGGGTTTCCTGGTGAACTGAAACCAGCAGTGTTGGTATGTTTGTGTGTTTCTCTTGGTGTCACGTTCCTCTCTGTCAACAGCCGCTTGGTCTTCCCATCCCCCACACGCACGTTTATGAACGTCTGGGCAAAGCAGTAACAGAACACATGTAAACACAACAGAAACAAAACACCAGTCCCATCTCAGCGAGTCGTGAACACGTTTGAGTCTGCAGCTACCTTTGTTTACACCTTGCTTTTCCCCGAGATAGGCTTCAGCACATTCCTTCACGGGACACAGACGGACTCATGCAAGGTCAACGGAACTGCTCCTCATAAGCCCTAAAGGTGGAAATAAAACTCCCAGCACACGGGATGGCTTCAGAAAATGTTTCTTTTTTATGTGAGGAGAGGAGGAAGAAAGGGATGAGGGGTGAGAACGATAGCTTTTAGTAGGAATTTGGGATACGACTGGGTGTTGCCCCATTGTTTTCCATTATCCTGAAAAAAAAAAAAACCACAAGGTAGAAGTGTTTAGTTACAACTCGTAAGCACAGGTTTCCTGCCAGAGCTTCTCCACAGCTAGACTGCAACAGTGTTCACCATCCAGGTCATATTCCATAAACATACGGCCCAAATACTACATAAAAACTCGGAACCTCTTGTCTTTCCCTAGCCTTCGTGCACACGGTGACGTTAAACCTATTGGACAAAGACGTCGGCCAGACTCGGGTCATCAGAGCTCTGCGGCCGTGGGCAGGTTACCAAGTGGGCGCAGTCTGGAAAACAAAGACCCGGGGTATTCATTCATTCCTGCTCCGTCTCAGAAGAACTGGTTCTGCGGCTCTTCCTCTTATTGTGTGATTTTGTTTCATGTGGTTCAATATTTTGGTTCAAATCTTCAAGCCTTGGTCGTTCGTGACAAACTCAGAGTGACTGATTACAATCAGAAATAATCATTAAATTTGTTTTTGTTTTTTAGTGAACCACACCTTTAAAACATCCAAAAAGCAAAAATAAGAACAGACGAGGAAGAGAGCTGTTGTCCGAGCATTATCGGAGCTCTTTATTGTGTGATTAGTGACTCAAGGTGTTGCTTTCGTGTGTGTTTATTGTGGAAATATGTCAGATGTGTGTATCAAAAGTTGTGGGGACCTGAGACAAACAGAGAACAATACAAAAAGCATTTTAAGGCAGAGAAACACATGAAATAACAAACAGCGTAGGATTTATGGCTACAGGAGAAAACGAATAAACAAAAACAAAAAAAGTTTGGTAACTGACATTGTAACCAGCCAAGCATTTACCAGTGCATACAAATATATAACTTCATGTAAAAAAAATTCACTTCGAGGTCACGTTGCATCTGTAAGCCCTTGATTACAAACATAAATAATTAAAAATACTCTAAAACTCTTTTTCCTTTGGGTTTTTCTCCGTAGATGAACTCGGTTTGGAGAAGACGGGTGGTCTTGATCCATTTGTTTTTGTCACTGATCACATTTCTTGCTGTGTTTGACATTTTGACATTCTGAGACAACAAGCATGTAACGACTAAAGCCGAGTTTAGGCGTGGGTTATATCAATATTTGCTCACGCTCAGTCCTGACCACACCTCTCAGACATGCCAGAAGATAAAAGAAAAGTAGAAAAAGAGCCGGCTTGGCTTGTATCAATGCTGTTATTTCACTTTGATCAGTAATTTAGAACAAACTAGAGCTGAGGTTTGACTGTGATCGTTTAACTTTCATTGCATAGGCTTTCCCGTTTGCTCTCTCAGTTGCACATGCATTATTGCACCGGGTGTCTTCGCTGTGCATAAAGGCAACTAAAAACGGTGGATTTTCATGCCAAACCGTAGATATCGGGATATTAGGTGTCAGAAATAGCACTACAAAACTAACGTTCTCACTGCAGATGTTGCAGATGTGCAACACCGAACACTCCGACAATATCTTTTTCACACTTTTTCTTTAACGACAGTTTTTCCGTCCTGTACATAACTGACCTTCAGATGAGCAGAACGTGTCACTTTGTTTTATAACCAACACAGAGAATGGTGTGTTTATGCAATAAAACATGTTGCTAACAGTTTCAAACATTTGTCCAAGTTGTTATAATTTCAGTGCATTTTGAAAACATTTTTAGAAAACAGATAAAAATCCTTGTATCACCACTTTACGTTATGAAGCACAATACATTTCACTTTACAATAAGAGTCATTTTATTAACGTTACTTAATAATAATAATACATTGAACTTATATAGCGCTTTTCAAGACCCCCAAAGACGCTTTCACACACTCTCACATTCACACACTGCTAGTGATGGTAAGCTACTTGTAGCCACAGCCGCCCTGGGGAGGTCTGACAGAGGCGAGGCTGCCATTTGGCGCCGTCGGCCCCTCCGACCACCACTAACACAGGCAAGTTGGGTGAAGTGTCTTGCCCAAGGACACAACAGCAGGATACCCCTGGCGAGAGCTGGAATCAAACCCATGACCCTCCGATCATGAGGCAACCCGCTCTACCACCTGAGCTACTGCTGCCCCATTTAGTGCATTATTAGGTATCAATAAACAAAGGGTCCCTTTATTAACGTTACTTTTATTGTTGACTATTAAGTGTCCTTTAGGACAAAGGGTTGGGGAGGTTGTCTGCAATAATTTGGAACTTTAGCGCATCCTAGTAAAAATTTAAAGAGCAAGTCACCCCTACCAGATTCCTACTCCACTCCCACTTCCTGTTTGAAAAATGCAACAAATGCTGTTGCCTAGCAGACCGAGAGGGCGGAGCCGCTAACAAATACACACACACACACAGGCTCACAACGACATTGTGACATCATATGGTACCAGCTAACGTTCTAGGGTACCTCTTAGCCAATAGCGATGGCAGATTTAAATTCAAATGCAGTGCAGAGTTTTCACCTGACAACGGCACAACACTGACAGTTTTAGGCAGAAAATTAAAATTTTAACTAAAATGCACTAAAGTGCTAAACTATTCACTACACGTGGCTGCAGCACGATTAGACACGCATTTATATAGTTTATCAGAAAAAAAAAGTTAATTTGGGGTGACTTGCCTTTTAAATATGGTTCCTAAAACTGTCAGTGTTGCGCCGCCTTCAGGTTAAAACTCTGCACTGCATTTGAATATAAATCTGCCTTTGCTATTGGCTGAGAGGTACACTAAGACATTAGCTGGTACATTATGATGTCATGATGTCGTTGTGAGCCTGTGTGTGTGTGTATTTGTTAGCGGCTCCGCCCTCTCGGTCTGCCCGGCAGCAGCATTTGTTGCATTTTTCAAACATGAAGTGGGAGTGGATTAAGACTCTGGTAGGGGGAGACTTTAAAGAGGAACTAGGCAGTTTTGTCTTGCTTTTAGCACCCCCTAGTGTTCGTTTTTAGAACCAAAAGCAAAACTCATCTCCTCACTGTGTTTTTGTCTTTTTAGCACCTTAATCTAACAGCTGAAATGTCCCCCTGAGCTTCATTAGTGTCTACAGGGGTGATTCATCACTAAATTATGATCTAAAACGTGCAGGAAACGTGCCAGGTTTGTCAGCTCCCAACAGACCAGCCCGCCAGCCTGAAGTTGCATGTGGAATATTCTGACCACAGGGGGCGACAGGGACTGGGGGCCTTCATTAACCCTGAAAAGGGTCATTAAAGCACATACTGGCTCAAGGAAATTATTTAAAAATATGAAAAATTATGCCTTCAATAATGCATATAGTTACATTAATAAAGGGACTCTTATTGTAAAGTGTTAACTATTTCAGTATGAAACTAACAATAAAAACAGCTCAGCAGCATAAAGGAAATGATGATATTTTATAGTAAAACCAGCATGCTACTGAAATCCCACAAGTATGACCCTATCATGCAAAACCTGGTGGAGGTATGCACTCATACAGGACATATGCAAACATCTCACAATCAGAATGTGAAATTAAAGTACTGCTGTGTAATACCACAGGGTGAGGCCAGAGGGACGTAAAAATAAGTGAGTACGGCTCTGATTTCCAGGCGACTCCAGTGAAATCTTTTTTTTTTTTTGCAGACTTGATAACTTTGTTGCAGGTGGGAGGGGCTTGAGACAACATGGCAGCTAAAGATTCAAACAGGAAACGATTTACACACGTCTCCTTTCCGTCATTTTCCTCCGTTTTTTTTTTTTTCAGTTCATGAGTGCCACGGTGCTTTCATTTTGACCGCCAAAAATACCAGAAAAAAACTCCAGAGCCAGGCGCACATGGATGGGGACAAAGACGTACGAGGTGTAGATCACCATCGCAATGGCGGAGAAAAAAACTGAGTTGAAGATAGATTTTTCCCATGGTTCCAGGACGTAGATGCCAGTGATGAGTAGGTACTGGTAGTAGAGCCAAGCCAGGTACTCCCTCACGTTTTTGAAGTTCATCCTGCGAGCTGAGAGGAAAGAAGGTGGATTATGAATGAGTTTCCTTCGGTTAGTTCTGTCTGCTTTCCTCTCTCTTACACAAATAAGAGCTGCCCTGAGAAGGTGTGAGGAAACTGTAAATTATTTCAGAGTGCAAACAACCAGAAAGGTATTCACTGGACTGTGACGCCTCGTCCTCTATTTGGATGTTTTG
The DNA here is from genome assembly GCF_043380555.1 of Nothobranchius furzeri. Lineage (NCBI taxonomy): Eukaryota > Metazoa > Chordata > Actinopteri > Cyprinodontiformes > Nothobranchiidae > Nothobranchius > Nothobranchius furzeri. Next base: position 52,732,770 of record NC_091753.1, on the reverse strand, counting down.
CCAAACATGTCTACCTGCAGAAGTGTAGCCAACTTTGTGCATGCTCACAAATTTTTTTTCACTAGAAGAAAGGACAGAAAGAGTGTTTTTTCGCTAACATTTTAATGTCTAACCAGATTCGTCTTACAACATCTTTTGTGTTTTCTTTCTGTGTGCTTCTTCTGATTGCATTATTCAGTTCCTTTTTTAAGACAGGAAAGGTTGTTTTAACTTTTTTGCTGACAGTTTCGACCACTCCTGTGGTCCTTCAGAGCTAGCCGCTAACACGGCGTCACTTCCTTTTCTGTTTATCAATTCAATTCAAAAATACTTTATTAATCCCAGAGGGAAATTGATTGCTGTAGTAGCTCAGAATAATAATAAAGTCATCAAAGAGTTATTGTATATTACAATGGCTGTTGGCAGGAAGGATCTCCAGTAGCGGTCAGTGTTGCAGTGAAACTGAAGAAGCCTCTGACTGAAGACACTCTTCCGTTGTCGGACAGTCTTGTGAAGAGAATGCTCAGGGTTGTCCATCATTTTCTTGATTCTCTGGAGAATCCTTCTTTGCATTATCTCCTCCAGCGGTTCCAAAACTGCCGAAACTCTGGCTGAGTCCTTGAAAGGACTTGGAGTTCCTCCATCTTGTTGGCTAGTGATCTCACATTGCCCATTATGATCGATAGAAGAGATGGTTTGAATTTCCTCTTTCTCTGTCTCCGTTTTGCTTCCGCTCTGCACCCACGCTTCTTGAGTTTTAGATCATTTGGGATTTGTGGCTTCAGATGAGGTATTATTTCAGCCTTTCCAATGTTAATCAGCTGCTCCCTATTGTAAACCAGCTTGTTGCCATGGTTACGAATCATAACAAATGCTTAAAAAGTGAAAAAAGCTAAAAAAATAGCAGTAAAAATCCTCCAAGCTTCACAGCACCAGAAACAGAAAAGTAAAGTGTCCACAAAAAAAAAAAAACGTTTTTCTTGAGAAACTAGAAGAAAAAATGCCCAAGAAAAGGCAAAACCTACATATAGTCAATAGAGTTACTCCAACATGCAGCCGCCCAGAGCAGCGCAGTTCCGGAAAAAAATTTAAATAAATTAATCGCCGTTTATCGTCCTCTGCTGCCCGCGCTCTCCTTACGGATGACACAGTCCCACATGCGATCCAATGTGTAGACGCCATTGTTTCTGTTTGTGATTCTGTGTGCAAGTCTCCTTATTTACATGACTTCCTTAATCCATCTTTTGTATTTTTGTTGATCTGTTTATGATCCTACGTAGGTGGGCCTCATATGGAACCTATATGGCCAAGCTGTATGGGTCCCACCAGGTTAGTCCGCATTTTCCATGGTGGGCCCACAGAGGTTTGCCCACGTAGATTTTAACGGGCCCTACATGGGTTTTCAGAGGGTCTAGAATGTTCCTTTCTATGCTCTGTTGTTCTTGTGTTGAGTTGGCGTCCGGATTCTCTTATGAACGTTTTATTGCAGAGTTTGCCTGGGATTTCATAAATGACTCCACACTTATGTCCTGCTGATATCTTGTCCTTTGGGTGTACTAGACTCGTTTTAACTGTTGTGTGTGGGTTTGTTGGTGTGTTCATATCGTGTTTTTTAATAGTAGCTGGTATTTTTTTCTGTAACGCCTTTGATGTATGGAAGAGTTATCACTGGTTTTGGTTCTTGTCTTTCTGGATTTCTGGTTGTTTGTTTTGGTTGTTCTTTTCTTTTCGTTTCGTTGTTGTTTTCCTTTGTTTGTTGCCCGTGTCGGGTATCCGCAGGTCTTTAAAGCGTTTTGTATATCCTCTTGTTTACGGTCTCGTTCCTCTATTGTGTTCGCTCTGTGGTATAATGTTCGGATCACTGACATTTTATGTATGGTAGGGTGTTCTGATGTCCACATGTTTGTGTGTGTTGGTTTTCTGTATGTGTTTATGTTCAGTGTCCCATCTTATTTTCTGCCTTGTGTCATGTTCATGAACGTTATGCTGCCCTCTCTTTCATCCTCACATATAAATGTCATGTTGTTTGTTTATGTTTATGCATTTAGCAGACGCTTTTGTCCAAAGCGTCTTACAAGTGATAATCGGCATGTTGCCATTGAGGCTAACAACAACAATAACAACAACAACCGATTTCCAGTCAGTCGTAGGTGGCAGTGAGGCAGCATGATGAATCATGGAGAGGAGGGAACAAGGAGTGGACAGTAGAGAGGGGGGACGGGTGCAGGGAGGGTGCTAGTTTAGAAGATGCTATCTGAAGAGCAGGGCCTTCAGGAGTTTCTTGAAAATTGAAAAGGAAGCCCCTGTTCTGGTAGTGCTTGGTAGGTCATTCCACATTTGTGGAACGATGCATGAGAAAAGTCTGGATTGTCCTGAGCGTGGTGTAGGCACTGCTAGCCGACGATCCTGTGATGACCGGAGTGGCCGGGCCGAAACGTAAGCCTTTGCAAGAGGATTCAGGTAGATGGGAGCCGTACCATCTCGGACTTTGTATGCTAGTGTTAGCAATTTGAATTTGATGCATGTTGTTAGCGGTAGCCAGTGGAGCTCAATGAACAGAGGGGTGACGTGTGCTCTTTTTGGCTGATTGAAGACCAGACGCACCGCTGCGTTCTGGACCATTTGAAGAGGTCTCCAGTTCAGCCTGGAAGACCAGTTAGAAGGGCGTTGCAGTAATCGAGGCGGGAGATGACAGTAGATTGCACCAGGAGCTGGGTTGCATGTTGTGTTAGGTATGGTCTGATCTTTCGTATGTTATACAGCGCAAAGCGGCATGAACGAGCAACAGAGGCAACATGATCTTTAAAGGGTCAGGTGTTCATCAATCACAAGACCCAGATTTCGAACTGCCTTTGAAGGAGCCAGAGATAGGAAGTCATTTTGGATTGAGATATTGTGCTGTATGGATGGTTTTGCTGGGATGACAAGTAGTTCAGTTTTAGAGAGGTTGAGTTGGAGATGGTGGGATTTCATCCATTCTGATATGTCGGAGAGACAGTTTGATATTCGTGCAGAGACAGTGTGGTCATCCGGTGGAAATTTGTTTGTGCCGTCGACATTTTTCAGGTGTTCTGTTAGTGTCTCCTTTTGTCCTTTGGGTGTGATTTCTAGTATGCCGTCCACGTGGCGTTTCCATTATTTTATTTTGCAGTTTGGGGAAACACACAACCACACACAGAGACGATGGGGTCTACACACTGAATCACCCATGGGACTGTGTCATCGGCGAGGAGAGCGGTGCCGCCCTCTGCTGCCCCCGGATAAACGGAGAAGGAAGTGACGCCGCCATTAGCAGCTAGCTCTGAAGAAGACCGCAGAAGCGGTCGAGACTGTCTAAAAGGTCAAACTTACATTGAACTAAAGAGGTAAAATAACCTTTCCTGTGTTAAAAAAGAACAATTAATGCAATCGGACTCATCTTGACAACAAATTCACCGTGTCAAATATAAAAATGAGCTTTAGGATAATCATTACTCATGACTGGAATCTTGCTTTGCATTGTGATCTGGTTTTTTTTTAGCATAAATAACTCATTACAAAAACATTTTATTAAGTTAAACACTTGAAAATGCAGCAGCATGGTGGTAAACACACAGATAAACAAGTCAGAAAAAAGTGAGTATTTTTCTATTTTTAGTCTAGAAATTGATGAGTATTTTTGAAAATGATATACTGCAACCAGCCACATGGGGGGAGGGGGGTGCATGTTTGTGTTTTTGTTCAGGGTTTTAATCTCATTTATTTGTTTGTTTTTTATTTATTTTGCTTGAAATTCAGGTGCTTTCTGCTTGCAGTTGCTGATTTTTTTTGGCAATCCTCCAAAGACGCACTTTTTAAAACAGCCTCCCTCATTTGCATAACAAAGTATAAGCACAACAGGGGGAAAGGAAGAAACATGGTTGGATAAAGAGGTTTACACAGTAAAAAAAAATAGTTCACTGTAAATTATATATAGAAATGAAAGAAAAAATACTGGAAACAAATCATAAACTTAACTTTAGATTTTGATCTATTATTTATGTACATGGTGTATATGTTTTTTAATTGTCCGTTTTAGTCATCTACAGATTCAACTTTGTTCCAAGACATTTTCTTATGCAGTTTCAACATTAGTCCCATGGGATTATAATCTATGAGACGGGAAACGGTGGTTCTTCTCACACCTCTGATCTAAACCCACAGCAGCTCCGGAGGGGCTAATCAAGCAGATTTTATAAACCCTTCATGCAGGCTGTGGGAATAAAATCACCAATGAAATGTGGATTACTGGTCCCACGTGACACATTTACCCTGAGTTTGTTACACAGGAGAAAAAAGCTGCAGTTTCAAAAAGCCCCTCAAGATCAGATCGCAAAACCAAACTGTGCTCCCTAACTACATGTATAATCTGAATCTGTGCAACTATCATATGGAAAGTGTAACACACAAAGGTTGTAAACAGCTCTGCCACAGGTGTAGGGGGCGGAGCCGACAGGTGCAGGTAGCGTTTTTATTTCAGCACACTTTATTTTAATATCAAATCAAATAACAAAACTCATCCTGAATACTCTTGACAATTAATCTCACCCAGAAACTGAACTCTGAAGTTCACATTTAAGCCTCTAATATAATTTCAATTTTTAATCATAAATTATAAATTTGGGGGAGGATTTTTTTTTTTAATATGCAAGGTGTGATCTGGGTCTGTGACCCAATCCGCGTACCGGCCGGCACCGACTCACCTCCGCAGCCGACGTGAACCCCCTAGACACCCCTCTACTGGCAGATTAGGAGGACGAGCTGCGCCTCTGCTGCTCCGCGTAAACGAAAAGCTGCCTCACCAGTTCATCGCTGGCATATATGCTCTCCACATGCAGACCATGAAACCAGCACCACACCCACTCCCAGTGCTTACACTAACCACTCACCTGGCTCGCAGATCACGCAGGTGGAGTGACAGACGGCTGTTTGACGCATAGGCCAGTGTGTGTGTGTGTTATGGCAGCCAGAAGGAAACAGCTGAAGCATCAGGGGGACTCGGTGTCCCGGCTGAGGCTCTTTTCTAGCATTTTAAGATGCGCAGGTTTGCGCCGCATCTTTAAACTTCAGGCGTCGCATCCCCGTATGGCGCTTCTTGTCCAGGCGCGCCGCGACGGACGCTGCGCCGCAGTGACGCAGCAGCAACACTTCACTGCACATGGACCACAAGCTCGTGTCACGTCAGCCTTTTTAAAACAGACAAAGCTACAAAATCATAAACAACAACTTTTATCTGATCTGTATGGGGCGCAGATTATAAAATAATTCATTTATATGGTAAGCTATTTTGTCATATTTAGATCCTCTTAACAAATTTGAGTTTGAAATTCTAAAGTTATTTTTAAGCTAGGATATATTTAGGAAGTGCCAATGTTATGGATACATGTTCAAAGATAAATTAAATAACAATGAAAAGAGATGGGTCTATGTTAAATTATAAATCCCAAATATATATTTTCATATCCAACTATAAATGAGTCGGGTTTAAACTACATGTTTTAGATAACACTACCGAACTAAAATTGGGATAAGAGATTCCCTAACACCTCACATTTTTGTTCTTTTGTTCAAGTTCATTTAATTTATAAATGTTCCCTGTTTGTATTCTGCATGGTATGATCCATGTTTAAAGAGCAAGTCACCCCCTTTTAAACTTCATTAGTGGCAGTGCTGTGAGGCGATTCTCTGCTTGGACAGCAGAGGGCATAACATTTTTCTGGGGTAACCTGCAGACAGAAGAAGAAGAAGAAGAAGAAGAAGAAGATATCTTTTCTATAGCGCCTCTCAAGATAAAAATCTCGAGGCACTTCACAATAACAAAAATTGTAAAAATATAAAAAAGCATTTAGAAAATGTTAAAAATATTTTAAAATGAGCAAAAATAGGCAATTGTGATTAAAAAAATGTTAAGAAAGAGAGAGAGTGAACAAGAAAGAGGGAAATCAGTGGATCCTGAGGAAGGTGGAATAGGTGGGGAGAGCAGAATAAAGACAGGGTGGTGATGAAGGTCATACAAAAGCCAGCTTGAACAAGTGAGTCTTCAGCTGCTTTTTAAAGGAGACCACTGAGTCCACTGATCTCAGGCTCAGGGGGAGAGAGTTCCAGAGTCTGGGGGCCACAGCAGCAGATGATCTGTCACCTTTGGTTTTTAGCCTGGTGCTGCACAACCAGTAGGCTTTGGTCACTGGACCTCAGGGACCTGCTGGGGGTGTAGGGACTAAGAAGATCACCAATGTAAGATGGTGCTTGTCCATGTAAGGCCCTATAGACCAGAACCAGGATCTTGAAATGAACCCTGAAGTTGACTAGCAGCCAGTGAAGCTGGAGGAGAAGCGGGGTGATGTGGGTATGTTTGGAGGACTTGGTCAGAAGCCGAGCACAGGCGTTCTGAACCACCTGTCGACGGTTCAGGGAGGTTCTGCTCAGACACGTGAAAAGAGAGTTACAGTAGTCTAAGCGTGAGGAGATGAAGGTGTTGAGAACTGTCTCAAGTTCAGAGTGGGACAGAATGGGACTCAGCTTAGCAACGTTCCTGAGATGGAAGAAGGAAGAGCCAACAAGAGAACTGACATGACAATCCAGGGTGAGAGCTGGGTCAAAGGTCACGCCAAGATTCCTGACGGAAGGTTTGGTGCGGGAAGCAAGCTGACCAAGAAAGTCTCTGACTTTGGGAACCAGCTTGTCTGGGGCACAGATGAGGATCTCAGTCTTATCTTCATTCAGCTGAAGAAAGCTCCCACCATCCAGGTTTTGATAGAGTCTAAGCAGGTGTGTAACAGCTGCAGCTTAGACATCTCATGGGGCTTAAAGGAGATGTACAGTTGGATGTCATCTGCATAAAGATGGTATGAGATTCCTTTGAAGGAACTCAGGATGTGTTGAAGAGGAAGCATATAGAGGAGGAATAGCAGAGGCCCCAGCACAGAGCCTTGTGGGACACCATGGGTAAGGGAGGTGGTGTATTTCAGAGACTTGTTAACAGATAAATTTGCCCCTCGCTCTTCCCTATCTTCATGCCTTCACCACCTCCAAACCCACATTTCCTGTCATTTTCAACAACGAATAAAAAGTTAGCAGCATCTTTGCTCATCTCGTGGCTGTATTAATGTTTACATCACCACACTTTTTTGCTAGGCATTCAATCTGCTCTCCTTTGTGGTTCCTGCAACAAAAAAACTCCCAATCTCCTTCAAGTACATTTATCTTTTCTTGCTTATATGGAAACATGTAGCATTAAAAAATACGTTCTCAAAACACATATTCTGGGACTGTACAATTTTCTTTATTATTCTCCATTTTCATCTGTTGAGTCAGCCCAACGACCACAATCTGGTACAACGTTATGAAATTGTAAGGTTTGCTGACCAGCTGAATTATTGATGTGTAAACACAGACTGTGCCTTTAAGGCGCACAAGCACCACACATGAATGCACAGCTGTTCTGCTGGCGTCAGGAGGATGTGAACCGGTTTAAAATGCAGGTGCAGATTATGAAAAGGTTCTCTCACAGTTCTGTGTTATTAACGTGCCTATGGTTGTAGTTTTCGGTCACTTTCCTGACCTTCTCCGGAACGACCCAATCAAAGATTCAGCCTCTGGAGCCTTTAGGACGACAATCCAACATCACACTTGTCTCCTTGCGCCTCTACACAGACTCTGAACAACTCTTAGGGATATTCCACCCCTGGATGGATAAGTGGGAAAAAGTATATTGTCACCAGCCTAGCCATTCTTCTAATCTGCCAATGTTATGTTAGCTTTAGCTTAGCATAAACAATTCCAAAGATACATCACAATAAATAACCAGATGACTAAAAATAGAGGCAGTGCATAGAATAGAAACAAAACATGGTGCATGGTGGAGCAGTTGTTAGCACTGTTGTCTTGCAGAAAGGAGGTTGCAGGTTCGAAACACGGCTGTGGCCTTTCTGCTTGGAGTTGCATGTTCTCCCCATGCATGCATGGGTTTCCTCCGGGTACTCCGGTTTCCCAGACCACAATGTTCCTTATAGGTTAAAAATTGTATGTTGCTTTGGATAAAAGCGTCTGCCAATAAAATAAACATAAACACACAACAGAAGCTCAGACCAAAGGTTAATAGGTAGAAATGTGCTTTCATACTGGATTAAACTATGCAAGCAATGGAGTCTGCCGCACAAAAAAAAAGGGAATGTGTTCCAAAGTTTGGGAGCAGTAAAAGAGAATCCCTACGAAATTTGTGGGCTATTTTTGGACCTTAAGGGGTGAGCGAAGCTCAGACAGCTTGATTGTTGAGAGAATTTAGGCAACTGCACCTGGTGGTATGCAGGGAGCTAGTGTAGACCCGCCAGGATGGGTGTGATGTGGCTACGTTTGTCCAAATTGATGAGGAATCTTTCTGCGGCACTCAGAACTTTCTGTAAACAACTGGCGGAGGACACGTTGACAATTACGAGGACTGAATTACCAATCTAGTTTTGAGGTGATAAATGCGTGGATAAGACTCCAAGGACGAGTTTTAAACGTGTAAGGTAGCAAAGTTGGAAGAGAGATTTTACAGTTGCATTTATTAGCAGAGACATTGACCAATCAGCATTTGGTCTGACCCCAAGGCTGGTCACACAGGGTTTGAGGTTCCTTAAGAACCCGTCACAGCCCATTTCAAGCATCTGCAAAATTTCTTCTCGACTCATGTATTCTAGTTTGACAAGTGAAATCCTATCCTTACAGATATCAGAATTACTTTACTTCTTTTGTTCCTTTTTTTCTAAATTTGTATGTATTCTTGTTAATTTTAAAAGCTTGGTCTCTTAAAGCTTAAGGAGAAGAAAGGAGGCAGTAGATGTGCGCAGATTATTTTTTGAGTTAAAGAGAATTGCCTCGGTCTTGTCACTGAGCCGCAGGAAATACGAAGCAAGCCAGCATTCAACTTCCGAAAGACAGTCGGGCCTCAGAGTAGCGCTAGATTGATTTAAAGCCAAAAAATCTGAGTCACCAGCACAGCGCTGGTAATGCATGCCATGTTCTTGCACATTAGAAGGATGTCAATAGAGAAAAGGAATAGACCCAGAATTGAACCCTGGGGCACCCCCCAGGGGAGAGGAGCAGTGTCCCAGTCAGATAGGAGTGGAGCCAGTCTAGAGGGGACCCTTTAGCTCCAACTCACGGAAATCTGCAAAGTCATTGTGATCCAGACTTTTTGTTTTGTTTTAACAAACGAAATCCTTTAGAACTTCTAATTAACCACATTTCAAACTACTTCCCTGCAGACATTCAGTCTCAAACGGAGGCCAAATGAAGAGAAAATACACAAAATGTTTAATCTTTTGATTTCGAAAAGGTCTGTAGTGTAACGAATTTCAATTTTTTTACTCAACGTTGTTTCCATACACCCACAGCGAGAGTTACACTCAGCCTGATCCATTATTTACATATTTTACACATCAGTGAGAACTGCTGAAAGATTTGCAGCCGCGCCATGTTTTTAAACTTTTTTGCATATCGTACAGCTCCTGGTGATATAAACATGTTTAAGAAGTGCAAACATGCGTGTTTGCACTACAAAATACAAACAAGGGGCTGTTCATTTTGTCATTTAAAGCATATTTAAATCCAAGTCGTATCAAGTATTCCAGATTTTACAGACTCCCATTTCCTTTAAACACACCACAGCTGAAGAGGTTTTTGCATATCCTCCACAGTAGCCAAACGACACCATTAACTGACACCATTAACTGACTCGTGTGTGTGTGTGTGTGTGTGTGTGTGAGTGTGTGTGTGTGAGTGAGTGTGTGTGTTTTGAATGTAAAACTTTAAACATTTTTCTAGGACAGAGCTCCCTCTGCTGGTGGGAGCTCCGGTACAGAAAACAAATAAAAATGTGTCATGATGGGTGAATTTTTATTTTGATCACTTTGTTTTCACATTTCATAACATTTACTCATTTTAAAACACCCGTTTTAAATGCTGAGTGAGAGTAGAAACGATACGAGGTGTTTTATTAGACCAGATGTAAAAGTTGAAGCTCTTTTGTAGTGAAAGTGCTTTTTTAGACGACGAGTCCCAGTTTATGAACCTCAGTCAGAATGTCTTCATCATCAAACATCATCGGTTTGTGGCGAGGTCAAAAACGGACATTTGTAATTCACTGCATCATCAGCGCCACGCAGGCGAGCAGCTGGTTATTCGGTCATCATGTCAGCGCCCTCTCCTCCTGTGGCATCTGTCAGACTGAGCTCCTCCATCATCTCCATCAGGGAGATGCGAGGGGCTCCGTCATCATCCGTGTCGCTCTCCACTGGGATCTTGGAGGCATCTGAGGTAAAGAAAGTGTAGTAAATGACCATCTGTTCAGTCTATCTGATTAAACCAGGGTATCTGCAGGTTTAAGGGAGCCAAATTTAAGACTTTTTAAGACCTTTTTTAAGGTCACTTTGACCAAATTTAAGCTATTTTTTTAATTAAATTTAAGCTATAATTTCCAGCTATTGCCTGGAACCGGCGCTAACCACATCGCGAACGTGGGATTAGCCATCCAGTTACCATTAAACTTGCATTTCCCCATGGCGCAAGCTCCCGCTAGCATAACCAGCTAATGTGCTCATCTAAAAATAGCCCCCTTTCACAACCAGTTGAATGTGTGCGGTTCCGCTTACGCCAACATCACACACAAAAAATGCTGAACACAAAACTAGAAATTCACAAAAATTTTATAGAAGTAAAAGAATTTAGTTTATTGGGTCTTTGGTCATTTAAGACCCTTGGAAACTGTATTTAAGGATTATTTGTCATTTTTAAGGATTTTTAAGGCCTTAAATTTGGAAAAGCAAATTTAAGACTTTTTAAGGACCTGCGGATACCCTGTTAAACATATTTGACGGATAATGTGACAAATTCTGAGAACAAACTAAAGAGAGTCAATAAATGAGCCACAGTCTGAAAATATAAACGTAAAAAGCTTTTAAGAAGCTGCTCACCTTTGTAGATGTTGACGTTCTTCCTCAAAGCCTCATCTTCCTCCAGGTCCTCTAGGAAGTCTTGGTATTGTCTGATTAATGGGAAAAATGAAAATAAGAGCCAGTTTATCTGCCACAGAAGATCAAAAACATCCACGGGACATTTTAACTGTTAAAAACCAGTAATTAAAAAAAAAAACGAAGGATTATTGCACCATTTAACCCTTTGATCTGCACTCTAGTGTCACTAAATGTGTGTGTGGGACTAGGGATGGGTACCTTTGACATTTGAATCGATTCGGTACTAATTACCGGTACCTAGGAATCGATACCGGTACTTAACGGTACCAATTTTAGATACTTTTGAGTGTTTAATATTTTAATTCTCTTTTATAATTAAATATATATTTTTCTCAACAATAACCATATTTGATAAATATCACGATAAATAACATACAACTGTTTGTATTTTAACATCGTCCTTGTAGTTTTATAAGCTGATAATTAAACTGAAGCAAACATCTTTACTGTGAACTTAATTTACTGTGTATCTTCATTCCTTTTGCCGTCCTTTTCATTTGATTTTTCCTACTGGGAAGTTAGAATTTCCAAGCAGAAAGTGAACGCACCATTAGCTGATAACAATGGTGACAATGGAAGCTAATATATCAAGCTAACGTTATCTTAAACCGTTTATTTAGCTGCTGGAGCAGATTTAAATGATGATGCCTCACACTTCAATCGTTGTCGCTGGTTTCATCTTCACCCAATCACCCGTCGCATTTAGTAAAGTGAAGCCAAACTTTAGAGCGCGTTCATGTTCTTCTAGTCCGAAATTTGGAGTTCAGAGGAGAAAGCGAACGCTTAAAGGGACTTTACGGAGTTTTGAATTTTTATGCTCGTGATTGCCCCCTCGGGCCAAAAGCGTAACGGCAGCTTCAATAGGAGGCTCGTGCACGAGGTGCGCATGCTGTACGTGCACACTCCTTAACGAAAATAACAGCTGAGACGAAGCTCTGTGAAGCGTCAGCTCTGAGAGCTGACAGTTCCTTTGTGTGTGTGTGTGTGTGTGTGTGTGTGTGTGTGTGTGTGGCCCGGAGGACAGAGGACAGGAGAACGTGCAGCTAATTAATTAAATAATTTGGTTCTGTACCTTTCTCTTCAGCACAGCCGACAAAGGTTTAAGATGGGTCAGTCCTCCTGCATGCTCAGATCATTCCCTTCCCTTGCTTGAAAAATTGTTCCAAAATGAAAGATGAACCCACATCTTTTTTATCTGTGAATTCAATGCCGTTCGGCGAGTTTCAAATAAAAATGTGGGCATCTTACTCTAAAAACAATAAATCATTAATCTAAAAAAGAAACTCTAAAACAACTGTTCACATCCAGAAACGAACCCGGGTCTTCTGCACGAAAGCCCCACATCATACTGGGCGAGCTAAATCGCCAGTGGCGTCTTCTGTATCTGTAACATTTATATCCTTCATGATAGCTGAAACAACGTTCAAACAACGGTTCAGAGGGCGATGCCTGAGCGTGAACACGCATGAAGCAGCCTGCTCGACCCGAGCAACTCTCTTTTTCTGTGATTTTACAGAAAAACAGGCAATCCCAGTAAAAATGCCAGGGCTCATTCTACAGGACCAGGGCATTGCAGGAGAATGTATGAAGAAGACATTTATTATTTCTATACATGTTTTGGCTGTCAAACTTTCATAATGCCCCTTTAAGATGAGGATGTCTCACTTAGATCGTTGTCGCTGGTTTCATCATCACCCAGTTACCCATCGCATTTAGTGAAGTGGACCCAAGCTTTAGCGTGCGTTCTTTCTACCATGCTGCTCTGTTTACAACTCGCTCGCAGCGACCGACGTAAGTTACGCTCTTGCGCACAGTGTTGCCAACTGTTTTTGACTGAAAGTAGCTGAAGTTCCCCCCAAAAGTCGCTAGATGTCGCCATATGGCGTCACGTGCTAATTTACATATTGATGACGTAATCACGCCACATTGGCATTCATTTTCCCCATAGCATCTAATATATATATATATATATATATATATATATATATATATATATATATATATATATATATATATATATATATACACACACACAATGTGTGTGTGTGCATATAGGACTAAAAGGGAGGAAAATAAAAACTATTCTATGTGTTAAAGTTATTAATTAGTATGATTAAAATGGCCCAAATTGCTTTTGATATTTAAAATAAATTCCAAAAGTATCAGTAAAGTGACAGTAAAACAGATATGGTGTGGTGATTCTGTTGTAGGATATAACTCAGACCTCCTGCTCTCCTCATTCTCTCAGACATTTTCCTAAAAAGCTGTTTTTTTTACACCTCATAGTTTCTCAACTTCTCTGTTGTGTTTTCTCTCCATCGTGATAATAACGGCGCACCGAGCAACAGGGAGCGGGTGTCTCATAGTATAACCATCCCTGTGTCACTGAAGGAAATTCAGATGAGCCACAGAGCTGCGTGTGTAAACGGGACGGTAGTTGAAACTCCCGATGACTTTATTTGCCAAATGCAGGAAAAGCCAAAGTGTCTGACGGCTGCAGAACCAGAGATCGCAGGCTGACGCCTGCGCCGTCTCTAGTAGGAGCGCAGCAGCAGACGTAAATCGGCAGCCTCCAGCTCTGCAGCTGTACATTTGTCTACAGCGAATCAGCACGGCCGAAAACGATTTATGATTGGTCAGTCCTCGTGCAGATTATTGTTCTCTTTCCTTACTCCCGGTAGAACGGTTCAGAGTGCAAATGGTTTCTTTGTTGCTAATCTGTAGAGAATATCTTCAAGAAAGTTCTACAGAAAGTAGCAACGGGTCCTGAGAAATGTCGCTAGGTTTGTCGCTAGGCGCTTTTTGGAAAAAAGTCGTCGAGGGGGGTCAAAAAGTCGTTAGGAACAGCGACAAAGTTGCTGAGTTGGCAACACTGCTCGCGCATGCGCAGCTTTCTAGGAAAGTTCTCGTTATGAAGGACGGGTACGAAAACGAGGCACCGTTTCAAATGACGTGAATCGGTGCTCAGTCGGTACCATGGAATTGGGCCGGTACCTTAAAAAGTACCGAATTCGGTACCCATCGCTATGTGGGACTGGTTTTACGTCACCTTCGTTTTTATGTTGATTTAGGCAACAAGTTACCATGGAGACCACATCGACCTAATTAGGAGAGAATCACAGATCTAAACATACAATAATGATCCTACCTTTCATCATCCGTGTCCATGCCTTCACGGTCTCTGGCCATCTCCTGGAGCTTCCAGTTCCTGCGCTTGACTCTCCGGCTGCGATCGTAGCTCTTCTTAATCAGCACCTTTACCACAAACATACCAGGCCGTTCAGAACCAAATAGTTAAAGAACGAGTCCGTTCAGTGGCGTTTCCACTAGAGCTGCATCAACAAGATACACTGAGATCAACATCTGGATCTAGAACGTTCACACCAAAATCTTCCGTCAGGCGCAGCAGAAATTACCACATCAGGAACATGGTGAGGATTCATCTTGTTCAGGTGCTCGTCGTTGATGTTAGAATTGGCAAAGTCGTACCTAAAGAGGACGAAACAGAAACTTTACATTTTTTTTACTTGTTTAATTGCTTTTTAATAAGAATACAGTGAAAACACTTCCTGATTAAAGACCAGGGCCAGCTGGAGCCTCTAACGATCACCATTAATCATGGTTGCTATGGTTACGAACCAAACATTGCATTACTTCTTCTGGAAAAAGTTTTAGGAGGATGAAGAGCAGCAGAGATGGACTTAAACCTAAAAACCGAAGCTCAAAAGCCTCCAACTCACCCCAGAACCAGGTCTCCAATGTTCAGCAGGTGACCCAGGAAGGTCCGACAGTGGTACTGCTGACTCGTATCCATCTCTGATGTTTTCTGGACCCACACCTCAGCCAGTGTGTGCTATAACACACACACACAAGTAGAATCAAACCAGTGGAACAACATTGCTCTCGTACTTTTCCTCCCATTTCAGGACGTTTCCGTTAAAAATGGGGCAACCTTCAGAAACAGGAACAATGCCAGCCTCATTCCCATCCGAAGAACTCTCCTGAGTGGTTTTGTCATCTTGGCTCGGGTCCCACACACGGCTTCAGGGATAATGTAATGGTCTGCTATTGATTTTAGCTCCAAGAAAAGGGCAACGCTCCCCCATAATGCAATCTGTTCTGCACCGGCACACACACGGCCTTACCTTGCTGGACCTGGTGCCAGCTCCAGCTCCCAGCTTCTGGTCCCTGATGATGTCGACGTCCATAACAATGAACTCCTCCAGTTGCCGTGGGCTACAGAGACTGTTGAAAGGGTTACGCCAGTATGTGTTTCCATCCACCTCCGCAACTAACATGTCAAGAGATTAAGAAATATTCATTATAAAACTGGAAAAAAATGCATTAGAAGTAACTAAATCCGAGGGAAATTTAGTTTTACTTCATGTTCTTATTCCTAAAACCATCTCCGTTCCACGGGACAAATTCACTCAGAGGAAAAATAAAAATAAGTTCATTGCCCACGTGACAATGAACCTGATGAAAGGGCTTGTGGACGTTTCTGAAATTCTAAATCCTTCCTCAACAAGAACATCTTGTTCTTTGAAGAGTGATAAAAACCACGTGTGCGGCTGCAGAGTGTCAGGTTTTGGCCGAGACGTTCGCTGGCCTTTTTCAACAACTGACAGGGTGCATCACTCGTTTGTTGGTTGCAAATCTATTTTGCAAACGCATTTGCTGGCCAGAGAGTCTAGATGTGCTGTGAAAGCAGCAGATTTATGCGCTCGACACACTCCTCCATTCTTTTCCAATGAGACCTGCGCGACAAAGCGACAATCGCGGGTGTCCCTCTGCTAAGCGACACGCGAAAACCGTGCATGTGAAAGGTTGTGTGTGTGTGTGGTGCACAGGCGAGCCAGCAACCTGTGAGCGGACAGGATGCTTCTCAGATCATCTCCGGGCAAATGTGAAAGAAAAGTTAATAATAATTGCCATTTGGGACTTCCCAGAGCTTTACGACTAGGGTTGTCACGGTGTGAAAATTTAACGTCACGGTTATCATGACCAAAATTACCACGGTTTTCGGTATTATCGCGGTATTATTATAAACGTGTTACATTTTCAGACAACTAAATAAACCCTGTATATCAGGAAAATATTGTCCTCAGATTGTGTCTAAATTTTGCCTAAAATGTGTTATTTTGTAATTATGTTGTTTATTTGTTTACATTTTTCCCCTTTAGTCTTTAAAATACCAATAATTGCCCATAACTTCTTATTTTTTGTCTGTTTGATGTCATCATTTTAAAAGTATTACATCAGATGATACTCAGTACTCAAGTAGCCAGAAACTTTTTTACCCTTACTTGAGTAATAAACCCTATATCAGGAAATTATTGTCCTCGGTTTGTGTCCTTCCAGTGAGCTTTGCAGACGTGGGAAAATGTCATCAGGCAGTAATCATTGTTAAATTCATAATTATTCTCGGAGAGAGACCAACTCTTATCTGTCCCTGGGAGCCCCGTAATGCATAGCGTCATTTCAACATGGCGGTGTCCGCGACACGGTTTATATGCAGGTAGCGGCGCTGCGGCTGCTTTATATAGCCACTCGTTGCATTCTCCCTCAACCCAAATCCTCGGATCACGCATTTTAGCTAAAACGCTAACGTTAGCTTGCCTTGCGTTGACTGTAGAGTTGTGGGTGATGGTCACGCAGATGTGTCATGAGATTTGAAGCATCGCTGCCTTTCACAGACTCTTTTTCTGCACGTGCTGCAAACAGGATAACCGTCTTCTATCAACTGTCCCTCGGCATTCTTCAAATATCTAAAATATGCCCGTACTTCCCACTTTGTCTTCTTTGAGGGATAATAAATGTGAAATGTCCTGAGCGATGCCGTCTCCTCCTTTGGCCATTATTTCAGCTTTAGCTTCAAGAAAGTTTTGGTTGTAAACAACAAAGTGCGCATGTGCCGCCGGTAACTTCAGCAGATGATACGGTGGCTGGTAAGGGTCACGCGCCTACACCGCAGCCACGGTAACCCACCGAGATATATTTAAAAAAAAAAAAAAGACGGTTATTATTATTGTCAACTTTTTACCGGGGTTTACCGCTACAGTAATCCCTCGTTTATCGCTGTAGATGCGTTCCAGACCTGGCCGCGATAGGTGAAAATCCGCGAAATAGGGACTCCCAGCATGCCCCTCGCGGGGATTCCCTCCACGTCGCACCTACGTCACAAACCGCGGCTATAAACGAAAGTCGCCTTTCTAGCTCACCACTCAGTCATCGTTTCTTCAGATTCATGATCAGTTTCCAACCTACCGATCAATCCAACAAACTATCAGCTCACAGTAAGTTATCTTACTTACTTCTGGAAAGCCCGGCATTTCCGTGTCACTTCGTTGACGCTCGAACGCTCGGGGGTTTCCTAGATCAGCCGGCGTTTCACCGACGCTCTCACTTCCGCGTCTGTGAAACCACGCTCCCTACAAGCTCAACACCCGAATCCAGCCGACCTGTCTGACATACAGTACTATATTGAATTATCGTGTGATCACATTCTCTTTTTGTGGGTAAAACTCAAGAAAAAAAATTTTTTACTTGGTTTTTTTTTAGTTTTATTACAAAAAGTGCATTTAATGATGAAATTGAAAAAAAAACAACAAGAATTTTTTGATATTTCGCATAGAAAAATACCGCGAATCAGTGAAAAATACCGCGAATCTGCGAATTCCCCCTGAAAAATGCTCCAAAGAAAAAATCCGCGAAGCAGCGAATCCGCGATGAACGAACCGCGAAGTAGCGAGGGATTACTGTACACCGGTTCTTCACAAAAGGGCAGCTGCATGGCAAACTGAGTTGGTTGTTGGCTATTCACCGTTCCTTTATCTGTAATACGGGATGAACTCTAGCAAAACCTTTTGAGACTTCTCATCTACCGCTTTTTAAACTCTGAACTGCTTTAATAACCCAAAATTCCCTCTAATCTGACGGCCAATCAAAACAACAGAAGCTCGTCGTTGGCTTTTGCCACTGGCCGCTGCCACCTCCCGCATGTCGAGCCCATAAATCGGCGTGTCAAAGCGAGGTGTCGTTAGGAGTCATCGGCGCTCTCAGGCTGAAGAAAAACTCACTCTGCAGGGTGCGGGGATCAATGA
Organism: Nothobranchius furzeri; assembly: GCF_043380555.1. NCBI lineage: Eukaryota > Metazoa > Chordata > Actinopteri > Cyprinodontiformes > Nothobranchiidae > Nothobranchius > Nothobranchius furzeri. The sequence goes on along the minus strand of NC_091753.1, from coordinate 52,714,655 downwards.
GATGGATGGTGCTGGTGACTCGGATGCACACACAGATCTGACCCATGTTCCCCAGGCTCTGCGCCAGCCGTGGTGAAAGACACACTACATTGTCCTGGAAACAACACACACACACACACACGCACACAAAAAGAGGAAAATAAAATAAAATGAAAGCCAAAAGGAGCAGATGTTATCTTTGCAGCACTAAAGTAAACCAAACCATGCGCTGCTCGGAAAATACAAATAGAACCGAACAATCAGGATTAAAGTGGCAGTATGCAGTTTCCTGGCACTAGGGGGCAGTATATACATTTCGGGGTAGTTTTCTTGTGACATTACGGTAAATGTTAGCTGTGGAGGAGAAAGCACGTGGCTCTTCAGACTTTGATGGTCCTTCAGTTGATTCCATCAAAAGGAAACAATGTCGATGCTAGTTTTCTGGCGCTGTAGTTTTCGGATCTGCTCGGGGGCCTGCGCCTGCCGATGACGTCATCACACTACGGCAATACCGCTAGGCCAAAATATATTGCATCTTTTCTTGATTCTGTTCTTTCACATTTGTTTTTGAAAGAGTTTAACAGTTTTGTTATAAAAAAAAGTGTTTCTAACATGGCAAGGTAACCTCTGTACGTCGTACATCCAGCCAATCATCTAGTGCAGGGGCGGGGAACCCTGGGCCATCGAGGGCCGCTATCCAGCATATTTTAGTTTCAACCCTGCATCATCACACCTGATTTCCATCAGCAGGTGATTGACAGGCTTCTGCTGAGCTTGAGGAGCTGCTGAACAGGTGAATCAATCACTAAATCAGAAGTGTTGGAGCAAAGACGTGCGGGATACCGACCTTTGAGGACCAGGGTTCCCCACTCCTGATCTAGTGTGACGTTATCAACAGGCGCAGGACCCTGAACCGGCCAGAAATAAACATGGCGTCTCCCAAAGACGCTAGACCTGCACCCTATGTACGTTATATCCGATTTTTTTAGTTTCGTCTTACGAAGCCGCCGATATATTTTAATGACTGGACATCATTTTATTCATTTTGATGGATATTTCCTGAGATTAAAAGGTAAAAATATGCACAGTCACTTTAAGATGCATCTGAAAACTACAAATCCACTATTTTCAACCATATTTCTCATCTTTTACGTAGAACTTTTAATTTTTTCTGCTGCATGTGAGCAGATCACTAAAAAAACTTTCTACTGAAGTTAAGGACTTCAGAGGCCACATGCTAGCACAGATCTGGCGTTTGCTGTGCAGGAAGCAAGCATGAATCCACAAATTGTCCAAAACAAATTCAAACTATCCATCCATCCATTTTCTGAACCCGCTTTGTCCTTGTAGGGTCGCGGGGGGGGCTGGTGCCTATCTCCAGCGGTCAATGGGTAATCAGGCGGGGTACACCCTGGACAGAGAGCCAGTCCATCGCAGGGCAACACAGAGACACACAGGACAAACAATCATGCACACACACACTCACACCTAAGGACAATTTAGACAGACCAATCAACCTAAAGCCGGGCGTACACTGCGACTTTTTCACTTTTTTGAGCCGATTTTCCAGTCGTGCGAGAAGCCACGACATCGGGGCGAGTTTTGCGCCGAGCGGTCGTGTAGTGTACAGGGGGTTACGAGAGGCGATTAACACCACGTGACCAGCCGCCGATCAGCAGTCGTGAGGTCGCAGGGACTTCTGGAGTGTTTAAAATTTCGCTCGTCCCTCGTGAGGGTATCGCACTGTTGAAGCGGCGCTGCGAGCAGCTGCGACCCAAAAAGTATCAGAACCGCTCACGGCGCATGCGCGCGCAATCCTGCATCAACGCCGGCCGGTCGCTCGCTATTTCCCTAATAACACACGCTGTTCGTTTTTGTTTCTACACGTTTTTTTTACTCACAAAGATTGTCAAGAAAGCGTGTTTGTCGTGTTCATGTCAAATTAAACTGATCACAAAACACAGATTCACTTTCTTTATTTCGTTTTCCTCATCCAACCCCCATAAATCCCTGTGTGTCCTCCTACAGCACTCCCGAAGCACAACAGGCAAGACAAAAAAGTCTGACGTGTTGAGTAAAAACTGCTATTTTTAGCATATTTTAGGGCCGACGTGTTGCTACCAGACGTACAGTGTGAGCAGTCAGGTCGCATGCGAGAACTGGGTTGTGCAGTGTGAGCACATGACTCGTGAGATCTGCTCTGCGAGGAAGTCGTACAGTTTGAGCTGAAGCTGAACGCTGCGAGTGAAAAAGTCGCACAGTGTACGCCCGGCTTAACAGTCATGTTTTTGGACCGTGGGAGGAAGCTGGAGTACCTGGAGAGAACCCACGCATGCACAGGGAGAACATGCAGAAAGATCCCAGGCCGGGAAGCGAAGCCAGGACCTTCTTGCTGCAAGGCAACAGCTCTAACCACTGCGCCACTGCGCAGCCTCAAATCCAAACTACACAAATACATTTTGTAGACGAGGTTGTTGTATACCTTGCACACCGGAACAATTTCTACAGAGAAAGTGCTCTTATAGTTGTAGGTGTTTGAATGAATGTCGTGAGAGATGAGGCGCTGGGATGTTTTGGACCTTTAAGAGAAACAAAACTGAGTTAATTATTTGGACAGTCGCCACAACTCGCTTTACAAGGAAACAGAAAAAAGAAGTGTCTAGATGCATAAAAATGAAAAAAATCTTATAAAATAAATAAGAGTTAAAATAAAAAGTAATAATAATTTTTTCCCCCCTGGATTGTAAATTATTTTCTTCTTTAGTAGCAACATTTAAATTTAGGAACATCAGTTGGAAAGTTTTGATGCGAGGCTCACCTGCAGGGCACGGTGCACTGCAAGAAGTCCACCATCTTCTGAGCGTGCTGCTTGGAGCCGTAGTAAAAATCAATCCCCTCTAAGAGAGAAAGGAAGGAAGCACGGTCAAACACACATCATCACCAATAAATTCATCAGAGGTGACGCAGACGGCTCGGCTCTGTGTCAAACTCCTACATATGCAAACAACATGCACAGGAAAGCTGGAAATACGGCTGCCACATGCTGAAACCCTCAAATCTTTGAAGTCCTGCCATGATGTATGATTTGACTTTTAGCATTGGGCCAAATTCCACTTCACAATCCGGTCCAGGAGGAGCTGCTGATGAGCCGCCACAGCGTGCGTGTGTGTGAAGTAGCACTTAGCATGTCTAAAAAAGGCTACGGAGCCAGTTTGTATGAGAAACTGGTAAGAAGTGCCTGCTCTGATTACAGAGTACTGATTATACGCAAGCCACCCCCGGGGCCCCCGCGAGGACAGCTGGATAAAGCGATGGCAGCCAGAGATACGCACGCACGGCTTGGGTTCAGGAGGAGGTAATTAACGCATCATTAGGTTCTGCTCTAATCCACATTAGTCCCTCTGATGACAAATGAGGCAGGTTTCCCACTTTTCAGGGGAAGTTAAACTGAAGCTTTGACGAACACAACAGATTCGTGACAAACAACAAAATGCATTACCTACCATGAATTTCTTTGATGTTGAGAGCATTCATGTGCAGTTTATGCTTTAGGAGCAGCTGCTCTAAATAGTAGAAAGTCTTTTTATGAACCGTCTGGAATGAAAAAAAGAATAAGAATAAGAAATATTTTATGTTTTCACTTTTATATATTAACCCAAGAATTGTTTGCAGGTGAAGAGCCTGCAAAGATTGTTGACTTAACCGAAGGCTGGACCACCCAACTCTACAAATAACTAGAAATTATCCCGTTTCTGGGCACTGTTCCAGTCAAACGGCAAGTCTAAGCTTGTTTAAGGTAGGCGTCACCTGTATAACTATGGAAAAGTATATAATATGTATAGAAAATACGGCTAAGAGAGAGGTAGAGGATAAACAAGAGAGGTCCAAATACAGAGCCCTGGAGAATGCCAGGAAAGAGGAGGGCATCGGGATCTCAATGACTTAAATTGAATGAACAGAGAAATTATTTTAACCAGTTTAGGGTTTTATCAGCATGAAAACGTGCATCAAAGGGGGGCGAGTATGGCCCGAGTCATGCTTCTGCGTCAGTGCGGAGACACGCAACGCCATTATCCGCCCTTGTGGGCCTGCTGGAGAGCCTCGCAAGGACGGATGGAGTCGAGCTCTCTTTACTAAACATCCATCCGTCGAGACGGAGAACGCAAGCTTGTGATAGGTCAGGGCACCGCTGTCGTCTACACCGCCGCCATTGCGCCCCCAAAAACATAAAGAGAGTCGAGAATAACTAGCGGCAGACACGGAGAAGCTTGAAGAACACCTCGTGAAAAAACTAAAAATATGAACGTTTCATTTCCCGTGACTGGAGGAGTGAAAAGATGCGCAGCAAGCGTTTTATTTGTGGACGGAAATGACAGGAAACGTGGGTTTAGAGGTGGGGAGCGCATGAAGAGGTGGAGGAGGATGAGAGACAAATTTGTCAGTGTTAAAAAGTCTCTTATATACAAAAAAACACAACATAAACACACTATCTTGGACCGATACATGACAGGATACCACAGAACAGCGCTACGCCCTCTGTTGTCCTGGCGGGGAATTGCTTTTAAACACTCCCCAGGAGACGTATGAGGGCAAAATGTCTCCGTCTGTGCGTGCGTCTCTCTCCCTGTTGGAGCTGACGGAGAAGCATGACGCCGGGGACACACCGGCCGCCGAAGCGCCGCGAAACGGAGACCGCCTTCATTCGGCGCCCTTGTTATTCTATTCTATATGGGCCGCCGAAGCGCTGCGCGCACCGGCGCTCCAGCCCGCGCCGTGCAGCGATCGTTTCGGCGTCTGCTCTATTTTTTTTCGCGAGCCGCGGGTGAACCGCGTCAATTCTGGCAGGAAGTCAAACCTAGACATAAGAGGCAGGCCGGTGAATTTAACAAAATAAAGCATTTCAAAATACAATTCCGCGATAGTCAAATGTGTTCGTAAACAGACGCTGCATAAAAACCACACACACACACACACACAGCGAACTTTGTGTGTGTGTGTCCACGTGAAAGGGGTGTGGTTTTGGGTGTCTTTCAACCGGAGCAAACAGGACAGAGGCAGAAAGTCGTAGGACAGCTATTAACTGGTTCACACCATAGGTTCACACACACACACACACACACACACGTACAAACACACGCACAAACAGTAAGGAGGAGGGGGGTGTAGAGGAAAAGAGCAGAGAAAAGGCAGAGAGGAAATGGAGGACGCCAAGCGGTTAAAAGAAAAACTACGAGGCGCGCCTCGACCAGAGCGGAGAAACAAGCGTCTGGTCTGAACTGAGCAGCGGCCGAATTTCGGAGCGCTTCGGCGGCCGGTGCGTCCCCGGCCTGACTCAGGCTTTAGAAGCAGTAGCTTAGCGGCAGAGCAAGAGGCAGCGTTGCCAACTCGGCGACAAACCTAATAACATTTCTGAGGACCCTTTGCTACTTTCTGTAGAGCTTTCTTGTAGATATTCCCTGAAGATTAGCTGAGGCTACAATGGAGCGTGGCTAGACCGACTTGCAGAGCAAAACCTTATGCTACTGCAACGGCTTGTCTAAATTTCCAGGCCAGTACTTTAGTGCACCAAACTCCCGGTGCACGAAGTTATCATTCCTACGTCTGTGCAGAGGTGTCAGAATAAGATTTACCATTTGTAAAAAACAATTCCTCAGTAGACCAACCTTCTGCCTCACTTGAACCACTGCCTTCCAGAAGTCTTTGGCCTCCACACGATGGCAGTCGTCACACATCTGTGACTGGATGACAAACTCCACCACAAACACCTGCTGCAGGATCGCGCCATTCATCACCTGGAGAGGGGAGTAGCAACTTGCACCTGAATCTCCCTCAGCTGCATGCAAACGTTAACGTGTTTAAACCTTTTATTAAGCACAATGGTTGCAAAGAAAACTACAGGTTTTAAACATCTGAAGTTAAAACAGCTAAAAATAAAAAAGAAAAAAGAAGGGGCAGGCCATCACCCAACAAGAGGTGTTGGCACTGAGAAGCACAATGGCTCGATTACTTCCTAAAGGTCAAAAGGATGACATGACAGTCAAAGAGAAAACGTTCTCAGTCACACATTTGTTTCTCTGCTGTATAAACAGCTGGTGATTGGTGATCTTCAACAAGTTTGCAGAACTGTTTTCATGTACTTAACAGCTTTTCTTCAAGACGAGACAAATGCAGTCAGTCAAACAAAAATGAGATCAAATCTAGTTTGAGTTTCTATTAGGGATGTCCCGATCAGGTTTTTTTGCCCTCGAGTCCGAGTCATTTGATTGTGAGAATCTGCCGATACCGAGTACTGATCCGATACTTTCGATACATAAAAAAAAAGAAAGAAAAGGAAGAAACAGTTCCAGAATGTTCCTTATTTTTTATTTAATTACCTTTTTATTTTAATTTTTAACAACAGATCACTTCTGTGAGGTAGCTTGAACAATCAATAAATAACATAAATTCTTCACTTTTGGACTTTATTGCAAATATAAAACGTCTAATATAAAAACAGATGGCGCTTCAACTTAAAATACCTGGCAGGGGTCTACTTTGCCTCGGCCCCCAAAATGCTTAGATACGCCCCTGGACATGGGACGGGGTTTTGAAGATGATCTGAATCGTATCAACTATATAAAAACTACATGCTGATAAATTATTGCTTTAAACAGGTACAAACGTGTAGTGGGATCAATCTACCTACATTTTATTTTTTAAGAACTTTGTTTTGTTTTCTTGGTTTTTATTTTCCTGTCTTCCTGTCTGTCTCCGATCTTTCTGCATCTCCCAGTCCTCCAGAAAAACTCCTGCCTGCTTCCTTCTTTTTCACCTCACAAGTAACTTTTTAACTAGCAGATCAAATTGCTCTATTGACTGCAAAAAAAGCGGAGTGTGCGCCGCGCTGCCCGGCTGCGCCGGTGACGAGCGCTGCAGCGCGAGCGCGTCCACGCGTCATGCTCAAATACAGACAGAACTTACCAGAGAGAAAATGAACGGACACGAATGACTGTGTGCTAATTGTATATTTTTGGTGACGCCACTTAGAAACTTAGAAAATGTTACTGTGGCCGTGTGCAGAACGCAGCTGGAGTTCATGAATAATCAGCGGTCTGCCCACCGCTCTCTCTGCTCAAAAGAATCCCCGCTACGCTGAGTCCATATAAATAATATAACATAGGTAGAAAGAAACTGGATATTTTTTGTGCTCCTTCTGGGTATCTTAAAGCTTGGTTTATGCTCGACACGTCCGCGAGGTTCGCACGGCTCCACGCGGTAAAATTGCGTCATTTTAACAACCACGCCCCTCCACCGCGCCTCCGCACGGCCCAAAATTTCCGCACCGCGCACCTAGGAAATTTTCTAACCACGCGGATGGTCGGACGTGGAAAAACATGGCGGACTGGCAAGAACTAGTGTGGTAGAGGTTCGTAAATACAGACATTTGTATGATTCAGCTCTCAGAGATCACCGTGATCAACATGTTGTTAATAATTCTTGGAGAGAAATAGCTCGCACTGTCGGAAAAGACGAGGACGCTGTTAAAAAATGCTGGAATGCCATGTTGTAAACAACAGTAATTTTTACTTCTACTATGGTTTAGTGTTGGATGCATGCAGTAGAGCTCCATGCTGCCCCCTACAGTTTGGGAGAATATTGGCTCACCGCAGAGACAAGCCGCATGAACCATAAACGCTGCAATTTGTGAAGCGCGTTCCATCCGCGAGCCGCACCATCAAGCGGAAAGTAAATGCATCAAGCATAAACCAAGCTTTACTTAAGGGCATCGGGGAGCCTGACAACCTTTAAGGAGAACCAAGTTGCTCTTCTGTAATATGAACCCAGTATCCGAGTCCGGATCGGGAAGTAAAGCCCGAGTCCCGATCAGTCTGGAACCACTGATCGGGGCCGATTTCCGATCGTGTGATTGGATCGGGACATCCCTAGTTTCTATCTTCCCACATTTATTCAGCTTTACCTCTTTCTGGACGGTCAGTTTCATCTTAATCCTCTTGGAGTGCGGCTCCGTCCACAGGAAGCCAGCATCAATGAGACGAACCTGTTAAACCCAGAATGCTATGAGCCCACATCAAGGACCACTGCGAACATCCTCATCACATGTCCAGGAAATTAAAAAGGTCAAGTTATGATAGTTGATGTCAACGTAAATGAAATAAATCCATAAAGACTCAAATATTTTATACTCTGAAGTGTGAACATGTAAGATTTAAATTAGGGCTGGGCAATAAATCGAAAATTTAGCGTTATGGAAATTTGTGACTCTTAGAGATCATTTTTCGCCATGTCAATAAATTTGATTAAAAAAATGAAAAGACGTGTAGGTTGGCAACATTCATGTCCCTTTAAGAAGCTGTTCCACCTACAGTCAAGTAAAAATGTGACTCAATGTAATACATGTGACTCCATTATCCTTATTGAGGGGAAATCCTCAGTATGATGATATTGGTTTTAGGCCACATCGCCCAGTCTTAATTCAAATTCATGTTCATTTTGTGGACTAGGGTTGTCACGGTGTGAAAATGTAACCTCACGGTTATCGTGACCAAAATTATCACAGTTTTCGGTATTATCGCGGTATTTTTTTAAACGTGTTACATTTTCAGACAACTAAATAAACCCTGTATGTCAGGAAATATTGTCCTCAGTTTGTGTCTAAATTTTGCCTAAAATGTGTTATTTTGTAATTATGTTGTTTATTTGTTTACATATTTCCCCTTTAGTCTTTAAAATACCAATATTTGCCCATAACTTCTTATTTTTTGTCTGTTTGATGTCATCATTTTAACAACATTAGACCAGATGATACTCAGTACTCAAGTAGCCTTCTAATCAGATACTTTTTTACCCTTACTTGAGTAATAAACCCTATATCAGGAAAATATTGTCCTCGGTTTGTGTTCCAGTGAGCTTTGCAGATGTGGGAAAATGTCATCAGGCAGTAATTATTGTTAAATTCATAATTATTCTCGGAGAGAGACCAACTCTTATCTGCCCCTGGGAGCCCCGTAATGCATAGCGTCATTTCAACATGGCGGTGTCCGCGACACGGTTTATATGCAGGGAGCGGCGCTGCGGCTGCTTTATATAGCCACTCGTTGCATTCTCCCTCAACCCAAATCCTCGGATCACGCATTTTAGCTAAAACGCTAACGTTAGCTTGCCTTGCCTTGACTGTAGAGTTGTGGGTGATGGTCACGCAGATGTGTCATGAGATTTGAAGCGTTGCTGCCTTTCACAGACACTTTCTGCACGTGCTGCAAACAGGATAGCCGTCTTCTATAAACTCCCTCGGCATTCTTCAAATATCTAAAATATGCCCGTACTTCCCACTTTGTCTTCTTTGAGGGATAATAAATGTCCTGAGTGCTGCCGTCCCCTCCTTTGGCCGTTATTTCAGCTTCAAGAAAGTTTTGGTTGTAAACAACAAAGTGTGCATGTGCCGCCGGCAACTTCAGCAGATGATACGGTGGCTGGTAAGGGTCACCGCGCCTACACCGCCGCCACGGTAATCCACCGAGATAATATAGTTTTTAAAAAACAAGACGGTTATTATTATTGTCAACTTTATTACCGGGGTTTACCGCTACACCGGTTACCGTGACAACCCTATTGTGGACACAACATTGCTTTTATCAAATAATCTTCAGTTTTGAACCCTGAATTTGTGTAAGCTTGTTTTCTGTATCAAACAAAGTGACAAGCTTTATCAGAATCATAAATTATGCGTTAAATAACCTCTCTGAAGCTCCTCCGTTTTAAATTAACTAATATATGCTTTAGGTTGAGCCATTCAGTGTTCACGTTGACCTAACATTTTTCTACACGTGTGATTTTGTTTTAGTAAAGTTCTGCAAGAATCTGTCTTACTTTTGTCATTGAGCTCTTAAGCTTTTTCAGACAAAGAGCCAGGAGCTCCCTGGATTCCAGAGCACATTGCACCCAGGTGGCTGGTGGCTGCAAATACCTGCATGAAAAGAACAAAAATGTAATCAAATGAAGAAAACCACCAATGTGTTCATTAGGATTGTTTAAAAAAATCATGCATGACTGATTTATGTTTATAAAAATGCCTAAAAGATACCGTTCACACTGCTTGCAGAAGTGCACTGTGACTTGTTTGGGAATTCCCTCTGAGATGTCGACCTGAGTGCGAAGGCAGGCCACACACATGTTGGCTGGGTTGGGAGGGATGGGGACACCACAGGTACAGCACAGGCTGTGGAGAAGAACGTTCCTCGGTTAGCTCCTTAAGCCTGCCGCACACAAGAGCAAACGGCCTGGAATGGCCGCTTGCTCAGCAGATACCTCGCTGTGTGCGCCTGATTTTCACAGAGTTTTCTGCCTCATGAGACGCTGAGGTGAATATCTAACCGGTTTGATATTTTCCGCTTCACGGGGGTAAAATCTCGTTGTGTGCGCACTACGTGAGCTGCTGGCTGAGATTAAATATTCTAGTGGCCAAACAAAGGGCGTTCACCGTTCTCTGCTGAGCAAACGGTCATTCGAGGCCGTTTGATCAGCAGTTTGCTCTCGCGCGTGGCCGGCTATAGTAACCTTTCTAGAAAACCAATGAGCATGCTCACATTGGAAATGGTTTAGAGCAGTGTGTGTCTACTAGTTTTTATTTAACCAGATGAGTCAACTGAACTCATTCTCATTTACAACGACGATCTGGCCAAGAGGCAGCAGCAACTAGTGAGAAATGCTGTGAGTTGCACTCTTTTCTGCTAAATGTGAGTTGCTTTCCACTCATTCAGCAAACTTGTGAATACGTTATAAATGTGGAATCCATATTTCTGGTCTTGAAAGACAGTAAAATAGGTGCTCTTTGAACAACCATCTTTCAGTGGCCACGTAAGTAAATGTCAGTATGAACTGAACTTGTTGCAAAGCCTCATTATTCATTTAGTTTGTTTTTATAAACAGCATTGGCCAATTTTAAAACACGCTAAGCTGATTTACAGGCAAGTTTGTTAGTAGGCAGCCGTAGAATATTGGAATAATCACACCATTTAATGTTATTTACGAACTTAACGTGATCTGGGGATCCCAAGTATGAAATTGTTAAAAGGTGGTCCTGGAATTTAGCGACAGGTTCCAGTTGATGTAAAGAAAGCGTTGCATTTTAAAAGGATTAGAAAACTTAAGAGAAAAACACTGACTTTACTTACATGTTGCCCTGGCTGCTGGGAGCAGGGGCTTGCATGTACTCCATAATGATTCAACTCTGAAGACCCGTGGTCCCTGAAATCAAAAAGTTTTATTTATCTCAGACCTAAACCTTTTTATACTAGAAATTGTTACCAACTCAAATTGTTTCTTTTTTTAGATATTATTCTGCGATCCATACAAAAATGTGTCAACATGACCGCACGCAGTTTGTATTCATGGCGTTAGCATAGAGGCTAACCTGATTATTACGAATAATTTTTAAAGATTATCATAAAAATACGCTGAAAACAAGAGCCGATGGTTTCCGGTAACTACGACTGTATAAACGAATCCTGACAAAACACCAATAACGTTATATTAAAGAGAAAGTCTCGTTGTACCGTCTATTTCAACCCTCCACGTTTTCGCCACGGCGACCAAGAAGCCTGCGCTGCGCAGGCAGAACTGCAGGGCCCCGACGCTGTCCTCGCTATGCCTGAACAAATTTCCTTTTGACGCAACCAACTGAAAATCTTTTAACTAGTTTATGGTTATTTGCCTGATAATTTGGAAAAAGGAGAAAACAGTAAAATAATATATTAAACATAAACGAGTATGAAAAGAAAACAAGTTCTTAGAAAGGTTTCAATGCAGAATCTAAGTTTTAAACTAGCCTACAAAAATGTATCAAGCAATATAAACTGTTCTCCAGCCTTTTACATAAGCGCAGTCGATGCGTTCCAGCATTTTTCTGACTGAACAATAGAATTTAAAAAAATTTGAGTAGTGACGTTCTCAGTTATTTAAAATGAAGGCTAACAATTTTAATATGAATAAAACTCCACGTGACATTCACCGCATTTGTTATTTATATATGTATTTGCTATGTTGAACAAAAAAAACTACATAAACTGACAGAGAAGAAAAATATGTTTTACTCTGAATCCATTGTATTTGTGATATATTTTGTCAGCATTTATATCTGAATCATCTGCATATATACTGAAATCACTGAATTAGGGGAAAAAATGCGTTCATGTCTTTCAAGGCACCTGTCAGACAGTTGTCGTGATGCGTTCGAATGCTGTCGGAAATGTTCCTATAAGTTGAAACTTGTTTGTTTCGTTTGTTTGAAAACGTGCTTTGGGATTCTGCTGTAGCGTAAGGACATTTACTTACTTACATTGATAGAACCAATTGATTATGGGATGCAAAATTTAGTCTTCATTTCTTTTTAGGTGAGTGCTTCTGTAATTATTGTAGTTTTTTATTTTACAAGTTTTACAACGAATTCCTGTCCAAACTGGGGCTTTTTCAAGCTATTTGTGGACATTTTAAGTAATATTGTTGCAATTTTGTGTTTTGTAATGTGTTTTACTTGTTAAAGATAGTTTCTTTTTACATTTTTGCACTCCACATATTGATACTGTTTCATTCTATTTTAGTTAACGCGTATTCCTGTTTTACATGACAGACAGGTGTTGTAAAAATGTGAAGGATGGGGGTAACATAAGAACTGGCGGAGGAGTTTAAAATGGGTTTATTTGTAACAAAAAGGTATTAAAACACAAGCAAACAGATCTCTCTAAAAGGTTAACATTACACAGCAAATTAACCATAAAACATCTGGTTAAAACTTGTATTAAAAGCTTAAAGAGCAAGTCACCCCCTACAAGAAACTTACTTCGCTCCCTCTTCATGTTTGAAAAATGCAACAAATGCTGTTGCCTAGCAGACAGAGAGGGCGGAGCCGCAAACCAATGCACATACACACAGGCTCACAACGACATTGTGACATCATAAGGACCAGTTTACATCATAGCATACCTCTTAGCCAATAGCGGTGGCAGATTTAAATTCAAATGCAGTGCAGAGTTTTTACCTGACGACGGCACAACATTGACAGTTTTAGGCAGAATATTTAAATTTTAACTAAGATGCACTGAAGTACCAAATTATTGACTACACGTGTCTGCAGCACGATTAGACACGCATTTATGTAGTTTTATCAGCAAAAAAAAGTTTATTTGGGGGTGACTTGCTCTTTAACCGACCAGAAGGTGTTGTAAAACCCTGAAGTTGATAAAAATTCCAAAACAATCCACTGACTAAAACACCTGGTAAAAACTTATTTTAAAAGCTTTACCACAACGAAAGGTGTTTAAAACCGAGGTCAGTACAATTGCCACAAACAAAGTTAACCTTAAAACCAAACACACAAAAGATCCCACTGGATCATCCACAACTTCTCACTAAGAGTTAAAAAACTACCAAAGTTTAAAACTCAAACAAATCCAAATGAAAAGGGGTTGAAACTGGTCAGACTGGCAACCATAATAATGACTGCCTTCTGTAGTCATTATTATGTTAGGTTCTTGGGAAGTTATCAATGCAGAAACAAATACAGATTGTGAGTTATTGTTTTCATATTTCGGAACATTTTACAATGTTTTGTGTACATTATTTTACATTTTTGGTTGGTTTCACAATAACGTGATAGTTTTACATGTGATTTCTCGCTGATTTACACTTTTTTTTTTTGAAGTGTGAATGCCAACAGGAGATTCCGAGCAGCACGCGAAGCACGTGAAGGCAGCAGCGTCTTTTAGAAACTCGGCAGCTCAGCCTCTCAGTCGGCGAGGGGCCACCGGGAATGTGAGGGCTTCAGCTCTCGCTGTTTCAGGACTGGGGACTCCAGAGCTGGCCGGGAGAGGTTCTGACCAGCCTGAAAGCTAAAACATTTGTTTATTTTTAAGTCCAAGACGACGTGCAGCATATTTCCGCAGGTGGTGCCAGTGTTGTCGGACCCTAGCTGATGGTCAGCCGTTGGTGGTTCGCGCTGCTTCGGGGCTACATGCTAGAAGGAACCTGCTGGAGCACCGCGTCGGTTCCCCTCTCTGCCCGGTGGCTCCGTTTAGACATGCTCTAAAATAGTCACCTGTTCAGTGTGAGTAGCGTTAATGTTTCCTGGCGTGAAACGCGTTAAGTGTGCGCACTTCACCGCAGCTACAACACCAAACACGCCAGCGACGATGAAGTGAGATCTGCGGCAGGAGCGACGAGGCGCCGAACAACCTGCCGTGATTTCCTTCCTGCACGTGAACAAATAAATGATAGAGGATACGATGACCCTGCTGTCACTTTTAGGTCGGATCATGCGTTATTTTCTGCTCAGACCGGAGACTTTGTTCCTGCTGTGCATCAGCCTGGCTCTGTGGAGTTACTTCTTCCACACGGACGAAGTCAAGACCATCGTCAAGTCCAGCCGCGATGCGGTCAAGATGGTCAAGGGGAAAGTGGCGGAGATGATGCAGAACGAGCGGTTCGGCGGGCTGGACGTCCTGGACGCGGAGTTCTCCAAGACCTGGGACTTCAAGAGTAACAATGTGGCCGTGTATTCCATCCAAGGCCGGCGGGATCATATGGAGGACAGGTTTGAGGTGCTCACAGACCTGGTAAACAAGAGCCACCCGTCTATATTTGGGGTTTTTGATGGCCACGGAGGAGAGGTGAGTCTGCTTTATTTGACTTTTTATTGTTTTTGTCTGAATAAGTCCCTGTTCTACACAGATTCACCTTAGTGTGAAATCCTGGGGGGTCATTGAACTGGACCGCAGCAGGGGTTATGAAGTATTATTTTAAACAGGAAAACCTCAAGTTTATTTTGAATTTCTTTGAATGTTGTTTTTAATTCTCGTGATTGACGAGGAACCCAAATCTTACTCTTTCATGTCCGTGTTGAAAGTTAAATTCACAGTCAAGGTATTATTGCACCTGCATTTGCTGTTTTACCTTCACTTCTCATTATTTGTCTCAGCCTTTAGACAGATGGTTGAAATACTTTCAAATCCATGCTTCTGTGAGGCTTTTAAAGCTTTTGCTACTGTAACTGCTACTGCACACATAACATTTGCTTGAAAAGAAAAAGGAGTAAAAATATTTTGAGCAGATGCACATTTTAGGAACCATCACCAAATGTTCCTGGCTATTAAAGTGCAAGTCACCCCCTACCAGAGTCTTAACTCCCCTCCCACTTCATGTTTGAGAAATGCAACAAATGCTGTTGCCTGGCAGACCGGGAGGGCGGAGCCGGTAGCAAATGCACACACACACACACAGGCTCACAACAGCATTGTGACATCATGATGTACCAACTAACGCCATTGTGTACTTCTTAGCCAATAGCGGTGGCAGATTTAAATTCAAATGTAATGCAGTTTTTACCTGACAACAGTTTAAGGCAGAATATTTAAAGAGCAAGTCACTCCAAATCAATATTTTTTTTGCTGATAAACTATATAAATGAGTGTCTGATCATGCTGTAGGCAAATGTAGTCAATAATTCGGCATTCTAGTTCTTCATAGTTAAAATTTAAATTTTCTGCCTAAAACTGTCAGTGTTGTGCCGTTGTCGGGTAAAAACTCTGCACAGCATTTGGATGTAAATCTGCCATCGCTATTGGCTAAGAGGTACACTACGATGTTAGATGGTACATTATAATGTCACAATGTTGTGAGTGTGTGTATTCGTTAGTGGCTCCGCCCTCTCAGTCTGCTAGGCAACAGCATTTGTTGCATTTTGCAAGCAGGAAGTGGGAGTTGAGTAAGAATCTGGTAGGGGGTGACTTGCTCTTTAAATTTGAGCTAAGATGCGTTAAAGAGCAAGTCACCCCCTACCAGAGTATTACTCCGCTCCCACTCCCTGTTTGAAAAATGCAACAAATGCTGTTGCCTAGCAGACCGAGGGGGCGGAGCTGCTAACAAATACACACACAACGGCTCACAACGACATTGTGACATCATATGGTACCAGCTAATGGTCTAGGGTACCTCTTAGCCAATAGCGATGGCAGATTTAAATTCAAATGCAGTGCAGAGTTTTTACCTGACAACAGCACAATGCTGACAGTTTTAGGCAGAAAATAAAAATTTTAACTAAAATGCACTAAAGTGCAAAACTATTGATGACACGTGTCTGCAGCATGATTAGACACACATTTATATAGTTTATCAGAAATAAAAAGTTGATTTGGGGGTGACTTGCTCTTTAAAAAGCCAAAAAAGTGCTACAATTTGATTATGGCAAAAGGTGGTAGATCATGTTGTTTAGCATAAGATAATCAAAAGGGAGATTTAAAGGTGTAGAACTCCTGGAAAAACAATTTTTAAATGATTATTCCTGATTATAATCGGTCACCCTGAGTTTTTCATGCAGGGTCCTGCTTTAGCTTCTGAGAGAAAACCGACAATGAAAATCTAGGATTTGAAAAGCCTGACGGCTCTATGGCACATTGTCACTTAGCATTCATGGACTCAACCATCTTGACTCGCGATGGAAAGGATGTTGTTGCCTTCCTGGAATCAGCAGACAACATCCTGACTAGAGGCTAACATTTAGCATTAGCAACTTCACCACACAGCATAACTCCTCCAGGCTTGTGTTATTTGTGGAGATCCATGTCGCAAGTCAGTGGTAGAGTCAGAATCAGCTTTATTGTCAGTGCTCTAGCATCCCGAAGCACAGAAATTTGACTCTGAAGTACAGCCTGACCAAGGTTACACATACAGGCAGACTATGAGAGCTGCCATTCAAGGCGTGTGTTTTTTTTCCCCCTGCTTAGCTCTTTTCCCTCTTGCTGCTTTCTTCACTGTGGTGTTCATTTTTAGATCACCACTGAGCTAACTTCTAGTCATGTCTAAATACATCCAGAAGGCTTTTGGAGATAAATATGTACTTTAATACTTCTATTCTTGTAAAGCACCTCGTGATTTTATCTTGAGAGGTGCTATATGCAGAATTGTTTCTTCTTCTTCAGGAGGTGTTTGTGTCTATGTCAGATAAGAAATACGAGTGGGAGAGGAAAAGTGCTGAGTGTACGGCTAAGTTGAATGCACGAGTCTGTTCTCATTATTGCATGTCTGTGGATGACAATTACGCTCTCTTTTGAAGTTTGTGGAACGGTTGCCAGACAACGACCTTCAGAGGCACTAGGGATGGGTACCTTCGACATTTGAATCGATTCGGTACTAATTCCCGGTACCTAGGAATCGATACCGGTACTTAACGGTACCAATTTTAGATACTTTTGAGTGTTTAATATTTCAATTCTCTTTTATAATTAAATATATATTTTTCTCAATATATAACCATATTTGATAAATATCACAATAAATAACATACAACTGTTTGTATTTTAACATCGTCCTTGCCAGAAAACGTACGACTCAGGGGGTACGTGTGGCCAAAGGCGGCACCAAGAATGTGATCTGCCTCAGCTGGCTTTTTAGTTTGCTGTCGAAACTTTTATTTGTTTATGCACACACAATCGGTTCATTTAAACCACATAATATTGAAGCAGTTTCTTTGTCAACATCTGCCTGTTCTAGATGCAGCATCAACAAGTTCACTAATCCTGTGTTGACTAGAGATTTAATACACACTTTCAGTGGGGTGTCGGCTCTGATAAAGGATCAAGATAAAGGTGATCCAGTGCAAATTAATAATTATTTCAGTCATTAATTTCTCATAGTATTTTCTCCTACCTCCCAAAAGATAAGGTGGGCGATAACAATTTTATTCCTGAAGTTCATCCTTGTTCTTTGTCTCCATCCTTTTGACTCTTCTTCTGCTTCAGCCGTGGCTTCCCCTAGCAACGCAAGTCATACACAAGCCCCCACAATGCGGCTCTAAAATTGGGCCCAACCCGGAAGTACTAAAAATTGCAGTTCCACCCTCATCCACTAGGGGCTGGTGTCAGAAGCGAGCAAATCCTCATTGACTCCCATGTTAAAAATACCATAAATAAACATGTTTACAGCCTGGTTCCAAAACATGTTTTTGGTTTAAATGATCTAGTTTACACTCATGACAACTCTGAGGGGGGTGAATTTTTTTCTCACTCTTCTTTTTAAGTGTATTAAAAGCCTAAAATTCTGTATAATTAATGAGCATCAGACCCACGTGACCGCAGAGCTAGCTACGTGGAAAGGCCTCAGTAGAGCCTCGGTCTGGCTTGGAAACTGCTCCGGGATTTTGAGTCTCTGTGTTTGTGTATTCTTTTTTGGATATTTTTTGTGCAATTGTTGGACAAAATGACTTGCTGTGGCATTAATTGCACTAATAGAGCGTCCAAGGAGTCTCCACTTCATTTATTTCGGTAAGTAAAATTATATTTATGTGTTTTAGGTCACTGCCGAGCTGAGCTTAGATTTTAACATGTACTGTTTAACCATGAAATTTAAATGTAATAGGGTGAAACCCAGTGCATTTACCATAACGCTGCACTTTAGAAAATTGGTTGAAATATAACATGTTGGTGGAGCTGGGTTCTGACTATCGGCTTGTGGAGCTCTCGGGAGACCGATGTTTTCCACTCGTTTCTCCCCTCCCCGCAGCTCGGCGCATCTCTGTCTGATCGCGGCTTCTGTCTGCTGCGCGGGTTGACGGCTTGTGGAGCTCTGGGACGGAAACCTTTCCACCCGGTTCTCTCCAGCGGCAGCTCTGCGCATCTCAGATCGCAGCGGCGCTTGTCTGCTGTGCGGCTGCCGGCTTGTGGAGCTCTCGGAGACCTCTGTGTTCCACCCGGTTTTACCCAGCGGTCAGCCCGGCGTATCTCTGACTCAGAAGCTCTGGTGTTGTGCACAGTTAACTCCGGTTGTAGCTAGGTTGCTACCTCCGTTAGCTTAGCTCCCACCTCCGCATTAGCTTTGGGTTAGTTTGTGGCTAGTTCGACCGGGTGTCGTCAGTTGATCCCAGCCTTACAGCCCCACCCTCAGCCCCTCCTCTCTTCCCTTTTATGGAATTGTCTGGGCTTGACGGAACATGTGACACGGTCAAAATGGCGGTGGTGGCCACCTCCCATTTTAGTACAAAAACGTGTTATTGGAGCCTATGGAAAGGAGATGTCCAGTATATTTATGTCGATGGTCATGCATCCAAAACGGCGCTAAGGGAGTGTGGTTTACATGTAGGTCACGTGTCTGACAAAGATCGATAAATTGAAGCAGGAAAAATAACTGAGTTCATTTTTATCTGTTGTACGATTAGTTGATTCGATTATCGTCCAGCCCTAGCTATATCAAATACAGTTTATTCAAAGAGTGGATGTATTTGCGTCTTCTTCGACGGTGTGTGGCGAACTGCTCCGTCGGCTGTCATCTGTAGTGGTATTTCATGTTGTCCAATATAGGGCTGGGCGATATGACGATTTTAGACCGTTTTACGATCTACACATCTGACGGTCTGTCATTTTTGAGAGACCTTTTTATCACGATTCACAGCTCTGCTGTTGAATTTCTGGAAAACGAGAAAAACAGATTTTTGTAATTGTTTCTCTCAGGGCTTTTATATCTCTGGTGTGAGTTTAAAATATAAGTGTGTTAGCACTGTGTTGATTATCCCTAATATGAATAAATGTTTATTCAATGTTTCTCTTCTTTAATACGCAATTGAAGTTATGCTATTCATGAATAAAAAATCGTGATAAAATATTGGAAAAATCCTGATATTCTATTTTTGCCATATTGCCCAGCCCTAGTCCAATAGCATACAGAGATGGTTTGAAAGACAACCATAGATTCTGCCCCAGAACCGAGCTCTCCAATAAAAATGATCTTGAGTCTGTCGGTCGTAGCCAGACTATACATTCACGTATATAGGGTAGCTTGCCAGGCTAGGAAACTTTTGTTTACTCAAAAATAAAGTTGTTTTCACTGGTGAGGGGATTTAGCTGGTTAATGGAGACTGATTTAACAATTATTTTTTTTTAACCGACACATAAAACTAACCTGCATGGAAATGATAGCCATGGGCTTTCCATCTGTGTAACAGCAACTGGAGCTATGTGTTCCTGACCGGGATGCAGAGCCACACACCGCCCTCATCCCTATATCGCTGTCAGGATGTGGCTTCAGGCTCTGCAAAATTACAGCAGAATATAGAGAAGACATTTGCTTTGAGCCCATTAAACTGAAATGCGGGGGCCGTTCCCCCCATGTGTTGACTCTGCCATCCTTTTGCCTCTTGTTTTGTCGATTTTCTTGCTCCATGATGGCTCACTCCGTCGTGTAGTTTCGACCAGTGGTGTCTGATTGTGAGTGGGTTGTAATGGATATGGTTTCTAACTGTGAAGGAGGCGATGGGAGAGCTCAGTGCAAAGAAGCACAAATAATGCTGAAACCACAGGGGTTATGACCATTTTATACTACTCTGCTCTGTTTTTGTTCAGCCTCTTGTTCTGCCTTGAATTCATATTCGGCTCATTTGGTTTTAATTGGTTTTATTCACTTGTTATACATTTCTTAAGTTTCAAATTAGACAGGATTTTTAAGAGCTTTCGTGCCGCATAATTCACTCTGCTTTGAAAAGGGAAGTCTGTTTAAAGAAAATCCAGATGCAGAGGACTGGTATCATCATAGTTTAGATGGTAAACTGAATTCCTGCTGAGCTGAGTCTCACTGGAGACATGAAAGAACGACCTGACATGTGACTAATTGCAGTGTTGGCAATACAGGATTAGAGAGAAGGGCCCAAGGACACCAATGTGTGCCTGAGAGTATATGAATATTTATAATGTTTGTGTCGCAGGCTTTGAGAAGAATCTGTTTTCTTCTTCAGGAATGTTGGGTTAGGGTTGAAGCAACGCTGTAGGACCGTTTGGTGCTCTTGTTTCAGGGTAAAACCCTCATCCCCATGTAACGCCAACACCAAAGGTCTATCAGTGTTGATGTAAAGGGCTGGTTATTTCTGACTGGGTTATTCACAGTTAAATGTTTAAAAAATGTTCTTTTGAACATGCTAGACTTTGTCCATCAGTTTAATTCAAACATTTTACCAGCATTAAAGTATCTTTCCGGAGTTTTCCCCTTTCAGAAATTATGTATGGTTTTTCAGAAAACCGTAAAAGTGATTATCTTATCATGTACTGTGATATAATCTAAGCAACATGTCTTTTTTTTTTTTGCTAAGCACGCCTCCTGCCCCGCAGAGCTCCATGCAATAGGAAACTGAGCGCTGTCCAGAACTAATCGATAGCGTTAGACTACCGCTTACTTGCTTCAAATTTAAGGAATACCTCGGCTGATGCGGAGTTGAACTATTCACGGACAAGAAAGTCTCTAAAATATAAATATGAGAACACAGCATGACATGAGAATACTTGTAAAACAGCGTGTTTTAGCTGTTTGTCGGCTACAGAAACACATTTATAAACAAGAAACGTGAAGTTGCCATCTTAAAAAACAGAGCGACAGACTTTTTGTGTGATATGCTTGTCAGCCACTAGATGGTGCCATCGGATAAGAGAAATACTCCGGAAGGAGACTTTAACCTTTTAAATGCAAAGGCTCCTGCACCAAGTTGGCATTGGTTTAGGGCTGCAACTAACGATTATTTTCATAATCGATTAATCTGTCGATGATTTTTTTCAATTAATCGGTTTGTTATTGTTTAGCTATTTAACCTATACAAGTGATGAATACATTTCAGTTAAGAAAAAGAAAAACATAAGAGAATTGTGCAGTTGACTGCAATCTATTTTATTGCACATGAACACAGTCAGCGGTGTAAAATGAGCTAAACAGAGGAAAATATCAGTCCAGAATAATTTTTTGGCATCAAAATATAAGAGGTAAATTCCATAAAAAATTATGTAGAATCTAGAATAGTTTGTAAGTGGTATGCATTGCTGGGGGGTGAGTGTCTTGTTCCCCATGTAGTTGTCCATCGTTGCTTGTTTTTTTCTGCATAAGAAACACAAATTGACTGAAATAAGTACTCATATAAAATAAAGCAGCACACACACTACAACACTAAATCAATATTATATTATTTGAATTAATTAACAATATACAGTGATCATTTATTTTGATAAAAATGTGTTGTGAGGCGTTTTACAGTGTTAGATAGTAAAACAGCCTTTTAATAGTAAAAAAATGACTTTTTCTGAATTTCTCCTGTATTTAAAAATTGAAAGCGTACAACTATGCCGCGTTATATTCACCTGGACACAGCTCGTCTGTATATTTTTCTCCGCTGAGTTGTCCTTTTTGAATGAGGAACATAGTTATGGGTTTGTGCCGTTTTTCTCTTAACGAGAACATTCTTATAAACAGACGTGCTAAATTTGGCAAGCACATGATACACAACATGGAGATTCACGATTGCATCTAGTCAATCAGAAGTAGAACACCGTAGACTGACGCGGCAAAAAAACATGTTTAACATTAGCTATAACGAACTCAGCTAAAACACTAAGTCCCAAATTTGATCTGCGTGTAGTGATGGACCACTATATTTAGCTTGTTTATTTTCTGTTACTTACCGGGCTGGCTCTTCCTCTGCTGCATCAGCCCCCACGTGTTTTCGTCTCAAATGTTCACTTAGGGACGTCGTGCTTCCGTGCCATGCTAGATGGTTTTTGCATATTTTGCAGGTCACCCGTCTTTTCATGGCATCTAGAGTGAAGTGCTCCCATACTCGTGAGGTTTTTGTCCGGGGTTTCTCTTCAGTTTTGTCGCTTCTATTTTTCTTCCGTATTTCTTCTTGTTCCGCCATCTCTCACAGCAAGATGAGCGTCAGTAACGTGTTACGTCATGAAAACCGAGGGCACTTATTGGCTCGTTTCTTCTTCTACAGCTCCACTGGTAGATCAGTGGCTCATTACTGCCACACACTGGCGGCAAATTTAACAGATTGTAACCGATGTCAGATTGTGGTAAAAATAAACTTTATGCGGTAAAATGTGATTATTAAACAACTAATCGATGACTAAAAAGTTGTTAACTATTTTAATAATCGATTATAATCGATTAAATCGATTAGTTGTTTCAGCTCTACATTGGTTCATGTTATTTAAGTGCAGAAAAAACCCTTAAATGTCCTAATTTAAATTACCACCGTAGATAATCGATTTTACACATAAATGGCTATAACTAGGTCAGATATACAGAAATTGAGCTGGTATTTTATGTAGTTGTAACAAAGAGTCATTCACAACACATAGTAACAAACTGCACAAAATCTTTCTGAACTGCACTAGATGTTGATTACTTTTATTGTCAACATTTGACGAAAACAACAATAACTCCATTTCTTAACAAAGCTGATCTTGGTTTGAAACTCTGGCGTTTAAGACGGAGGGTGACTTGAATTCCTCCAAGGAATGCTAGATCTTTAATTACACATGGATTGCCCACCATATTGACTTTTAACCCCACTGAGAATCTTTGGGATGAGCTGCAATTTTTTACTCTCATTGCTAATGGGAGAGCTTTGTGTAAAGTGATTTCTGCTCTAGACAAAAATGAAATGTTATTAGCAATGGGTACCGAATTCGGTACTTTTTAAGGTACCGACCGAATTCCATAGTGCCGAATGAGCACCGTCTCGTCTCTCGTCTCGTCTTCCTCCGCTTATCCGGGTCCGGGTCGCGGGGGCAGCATCCCAACTAGGGAGCTCCAGGCCGTCCTCTCCCCGGCCTTGTCCACCAGCTCCTCCGGCAGGACCCCAAGGCGTTCCCGGACCAGATTGGAGATGTAACCTCTCCAACGTGTCCTGGGTCGACCCGGGGGCCTTCTGCCGGCAGGACATGCCCGAAACACCTCCCCGGGGAGGCGTCCAGGAGGCATCCTGACCAGATGCCCAAACCACCTCAACTGGCTCCTTTCGATCCGGAGGAGCAGCGGTTCTACTCCGAGTCCCTCCCGAATGTCCGAGCTCCTCACCCTATCTCTAAGGCTGAGCCCGGCCACCCTACGGAGGAAACTCATTTCGGCCGCTTGTATCCGCGATCTCGTTCTTTCGGTCATTACCCAAAGCTCATGACCATAGGTGAGGATTGGGACGTAGATCGACCGGTAAATCGAGAGCCTGGCTTTCTGGCTCAGCTCCCTCTTCCCCACGACAGATCGGCTCAGCGTCCGCATCACTGCAGACGCCGAACCAATCCGCCTGTCGATCTCCCGATCCCTCCTACCCTCACTCGTGAACAAGACCCCGAGATACTTAAACTCCTCCACTTGAGGTAGGACCTCTCCCCCGACCCGGAGGTGGCAAGCCACCCTTTTCCGGTCGAGAACCATGGTCTCAGATTTGGAGGTGCTGATCCT
Organism: Nothobranchius furzeri; assembly: GCF_043380555.1. Classification (NCBI taxonomy): domain Eukaryota; kingdom Metazoa; phylum Chordata; class Actinopteri; order Cyprinodontiformes; family Nothobranchiidae; genus Nothobranchius; species Nothobranchius furzeri. The sequence continues at coordinate 52,690,418 of NC_091753.1, read as the reverse complement.
CATCCCAGCCGCTTCACATTCGGCCGCGAACCTACCCAGCAAGAGCTGAAGGTCAGAGCTGGATGAAGCTAGGAGGACCACATCATCCGCAAAAAGCAGAGACGAGATTCTCCTGCCACCAAACTCGACACACTCCACACCACGGCTGCGTCTAGAAATTCTGTCCATAAAAGTGATGAACAGAACCGGTGACAAAGGGCAGCCCTGGCGGAGTCCAACCCTCACTGGGAACAGGTCCGACTTACTACCGGCTATGCGGACCAAACTCACGCTCCTCTGGTAAAGGGACTGAATGGCCCTTAACAGAAAGCCACCCACCCCATACTCCTGGAGCGTCCCCCACAGGGTGCCCCTGGGGACACGGTCATAAGCCTTCTCCAAATCCACAAAGCACATGTGGATTGGTTGGGCAAACTCCCATGCCCCCTCCATCACCCTTGCAAGGGTATAGAGCTGGTCCACAGTTCCACGGCCAGGACGAAAACCACATTGCTCCTCCTCTATCTGAGATTCAACTATCGATCGGACCCTCCTCTCCAGTACCTTGGAGTAGACCTTTCCAGGGAGGCTGAGGAGTGTGATCCCCCTATAGTTGGAACACACCCTCAGGTCACCCTTCTTAAAGATGGGGACCACCACCCCGGTCTGCCACTCCCTAGGAACTGCCCCCGATGACCACGCAATGTTGTAGAGACGTGTCAACCATGACAGCCCTACAACATCCATAGCCTTGAGATACCCAGGACGAACCTCATCCGCCCCCGGGGCTCCGCCGCTGTGTAGTTGTTTGACTACCTCAGCAACTTCTGCCCCCGAGATCGGACAGTCCATCCCCAGGCCTCCCAGCTCTGGTTCCTCCTCGGAATGCGCATTGGTGGGATTGAGGAGCTCCTCAAAGTATTCCTTCCACCGTCCGACTATAGCCCCAGTTGACGTCAGCAGCTCCCCATCCCCACTGTAAACAGTGTGAGCGAGTTGCTGCCTTCCTCTCCTGAGGCGCCGGACAGTTTGCCAGAACCTCTTTGGAGCCGATCGATAGTCTTTCTCCATGGCCTCACCAAACTCCTCCCACGCCCGAGATTTTGCCTCGGCAACTGCCACTGCTGCACCCCGCTTGGCTATCCGGTACCTGTCTGCTGCCTCCGGAGACCCACAGACCAGCCACGCCCTGTAGGCCTCCTTCTTCAGCCTGACGGCTCCCCGAACCTCTGGTGTCCACCAGCGGGTACGGGGGTTGCCACCACGACTGGCACCGGCCACCTTACGACCACAGCTAGCAACAGCCGCCTCGACAATCGCAGAGTGGAACAAGGCCCACTCGGACTCAATGTCCCCCACTGCTCTCGGGACGTGGTCAAAGCTCTGCCGGAGGTGGGAGTTGAAGACCGTCTTGACAGGTTCTTCTGCCAGGCGTTCCCAGCAGACCCTCACTATGCGTTTGGGTCTGCCAGGTCTACGCGGCATGTTCCCTTGCCATCTGATCCAACTCACCACCAGGTGGTGATCAGTTGACAGCTCCGCCCCTCTCTTCACTCGGGTGTCCAAAACATACGGCCGCAGGTCCGAATGAGCACCGATTCACGTCATTTGAAACGGTGCCTCATTTTGGTACCCGTCCTTCATAATGAGAACTTGCCTAGATAGCTGCGCATGCGCAAGAGCGTTACGTCCGAGCGAGTTGTAAACAGAGCAGCATGGTAGAGAGAATGCACGCTAAAGCTTGGGTCCACTTCACTAAATGTAATGGGTAACTGGGTGATGATGAAACCAGCGACAACGATCTAAGTGACACATCCTCATCTTAATCTGCTCCGGTAGGTAAATAAAATGTTTTAAGATAACGTTAGCTTGATATGTTAGCTTCCGTTCTGCTAATGGTGCGTTCGCTTTCTCCTCGGAACTCCGAATCTCCGGCTAGAAGAACATGAACGCGCTCTAAAGTTTGGCTTCACTTTACTAAATGCGACGGGTGATTGGGTGAAGATGAAACCAGCGACAACGATCTAAGTGTGAGGCATCATCGTTTTAATCTGCTCCAGCAGCTAAATAAACCATTTAAGATAACGTTAGCTTGGTATGTTAGCTTCCATTGCCACCATTGTTATCGGCTAATGTTGCGTTCGCTTTCTCCTCGGAAATTCTAACTTCCCAGTAGGAAAAATCAAATGAAAAAGGACGGTAAAAGGAATGAAGATACACAGTAAATTTAGTTCACAGTAAAGATGTTTGCTTCAGTTTAATTATCAGCTTATAAAACTACAAGGACGATGTTAAAATACAAACAGTTGTATGTTATTTATCGTGATATTTATCAAATATGGTTATATATTGAGGAAAAATATATATTTAATTATAAAAGAGAATTAAAATATTAAACACTCAAAAGTATCTAAAATTGGTACCGTTAAGTACCGGTATTGATTCCTAGGTACCGGGAATTGGTACCGAATCGATTCAAATGTCAAAGGTTCCCATCCCTAGTTGTGATGCTGAGCCTTGACTAATGTGTTATAACTAAGCTCAGTGGGGTTCAGCAGAACAGAAGGATGTATGTGATACAGGTCTGTAGTGTTTGTTATTACAGTAATCTTTCTGTTCTTCTGTCATTCCTGCTGAAAGCAGACACCACGTGAGCCCTTCCTTTAAGTCTGTGAAGCAGAAAGAGGGAGAGGTCACGTTCTCATGGAAAATTCTTGTGCAGCAGAAAAAGAGACCATGGAGTTCTCCTGAAATGTCCTCTGACCTTGCTGTAATTTATCCCCAACGGTCAGGTTTGCTTTAGCCGTCTTGGGAGGACCTTTGAGAGGGGGCTTTAGAAGAGGAGATCTAGGGGGGAAAACACAGCACGTAGATGAATGAACGGGGCTGTTCCCTGTCGAGTTACAAGAAACGTTAATTGCAGCAGTAAACAGCTGAAATCTCCTCTTGTCCGACATCATCTTCTTCTTCCATAAAACGAACGTGAGGTTTCTTCAGAAACAGTTGTTGCGTGTTTTGCCTCATGTAAACCTTCTTTGTCATCTAAATAAATAAGAGCATTAATGATAAGAACACGCAGTCCTGCAGTTTGAGAAGCGTGTGCGTAGCAGGATTGTGTGTTTGTTTGCAGCATGTAGCACCAGATAAGTTCACCTTCTTCACCCTCCATGTGCCACCCTGCCCAGCTAGCATCGACTGTTCAATAATTTAACACCCTCTCTGTCACTTTAGCTAAACCCTCCTGTCCAAATATACCCTCTTCATCAGGAGGAGGAAACCACAAGGTCATTGTTGAGACACACGCACGCACGCACGCACGCACGCACACACACACACACACACACACACACACACACACACACACACACACACACACACACACACATTACATCACACAGTTCATGTCGGTGGATTTTTCTGAGATGAGCCTTTTTTTTAGGAAGTCGCTGATGAACTTTGGGGTTTGTGGTGTTTGTCCTCTAATTCACCCACTCCTCACCACATCAGCTCTGGGGCAGGGTGGTACAACTGTGGAATTTCTGCATTCCACCATCTCCTCCCACTCCTCTGTTTGCACACCGGCCGTAGAAGCCTGATGTGGTGTGCTAACATTAGACCTCATGCATTGTTTGCCTGATTTGACCTTTCATCCATTGCTAAGTCTAATTTCCGAGTCGGCTCTGAATGGATACCACTCGTGGTGTTGGACAGTGTAGTCTTGTGTTTTTGGTTTGCAGCTGATTGACGTTCGCTAAATCCGATCACATGACTGGAGCTGAATACCCTGCCTTAAGGGGGCATTCTAATGGCAGTTAGGGTTGCTTGTGCGGTCTTGTCCGCAGCCTGAAATTCGCTCCATGGGCCTAAGCCACCATGTGAGCTCTGGCTCCTCAATTCTAGATGGGTCAGTTGGAGTTTTCCTGCTAGCCGTTCTGGCAGCTAGACACAGCAGCAGAGGAATGTTGGCCGTGCAAAGGTATGAAGTCACAGCTGCTCAGCATTAGTGACATCGGTGTTATTGTGTATGCAAATCGTAAATGGCCACAGTTGTGGTTCTCATCTCTGCATCGGTCAAATGGATCAGTGGCTTGGGGCAGATGCATTCTGGAAAAAGAACAACTGGCTTTTATCACTGGATTTGGGAGAAAAAAAAACCTAGAAACTACTGTTTGACCCTCCCGCTGTCCTAATAGGTGACCCCGCGAGGAAAGTTGACCATTGAGCAGGGTTGATGGACTCAGGGTTGCGAATGAACACGCTCACCAATTCTTGTCTTGCCCATGCATGTCTGATCTCTGAATTGTGTGTACTGAAACTCTAATTTCCCTCTGGGATTAATAAAGTATATTTGATTGACTGATTATCCCTTGAGGTCCACGTGGCAGGGGTGAGGTGGGGGTCACTCCTCACCCCTGCCACGTGGACCTCAAGGGATAAACCATCAACCCTGCTCAATGGTCAACTTTCCTGGCGGGGTCACCCATTCGGACAGTGGGAGGGTTAAAAGACATATTTAAAGCTTTTCATAATAGAAGATTGCTTTTCTTTAACCTGACTTCATCTGGTATAGTATCCGCACACTCATGTGTTTTTAGCATGCTGGAGCCAGCCTGCCGCACACATGTGCCACACAGCCTTCCAGATATGGATCCTTCCAGACACGAGGAATGCAGCTGATATTACGGTTTGATGGTTTCACATGGTTTCTATTCACGAGCAGAACTGTGAGCTACAAAGCTTCAAATAAACTCTGTGGTGAACCGTTCCTGAGCTAGGTTGTCTTTAATTTACACTGCAACAAAGGATCATGGGATACGGGAGAGATCCGACTCTAAAGACCGTCATTAATCTGTGCTTGTGATTAAAATTGGGAGAGAGAAGGTGTGTGTGTGTGTGTGTGTGTGTGTGTGTGTGTGTGTGTGTGTGTACTGAGGTCTTACTGGATTTTTGCCAGGTGCTGTTAGTTTCGGCCACTTGAGATTTAGAGCTGTAATAGTTCTGTTTCTGGTGTTTTTCCAAGTCTTTTTTTTTTTAAGAGGACTTATTAAGAGGTGAAGCAGAGGCAGTGAGGTCAAACATTTGGTTTCCACTTAATGAAAAACAGCCAATCAGGTTGAAGGATGGAGGAAGAGAATAAAGACAGGAACAGGGGATGGGTTAAGGAAACCAGGTTGAGTTATTTGTAAACAGATTAAAGACAAAACCCCATGTGTTAATCAGAATAACTGCAATAAGCACACATAATCCATCAATAGGATTTAAAGTTGATTCCTGTCGGGATTTCTCTGACCTAACCACTTTTTTAAAAATACTAAAGCAGGACAGCAAGTGCTAAAAGCAACAGCTAGCCGTAGCTTCAGTTCAACTTTGTGTCTCAGGCCTCCAGAGGTGAAATGACCTAATTTAGGAAATCAGTAGTAGGTTGTTCACATTCTGACCCTGGGCACCTACGTAAGCCTTGTTGTAATTAAAAGAAATTACTTGGCTCTTTATCTAATTTAAAACGGCCATGTCTTACTAAAACAACATGTGGCTCCTAACTGCTGAAAAGGCATTTCAATTATTTATTTATTAAATCCATAGTTGGTGTCAAAGGTCCTGGAATAGTTCAGATTATTGGGAGATGAGGAAAAACAACAGTTTTTGTTGAACCTGACCTCGTCAGTCACTTATTTAATTAAAACTCAGAGATGCGTCCCTCCCCGACTGGAAAAGGGTGGCTTGCCAACTCCGGGTCGGGGGAGAGGTCCTACCTCAAGTGGAGGAGTTTAAGTATCTCGGGGTCTTGTTCACGAGTGAGGGTAGGAGGGATCGGGAGATCGACAGGCGGATTGGTTCGGCGTCTGCAGTGATGCGGACGCTGAGCCGATCTGTCGTGGTGAAGAGGGAGCTGAGCCAGAAAGCCAGGCTCTCGATTTACCGGTCGATCTACGTCCCAATCCTCACCTATGGTCATGAGCTTTGGGTAATGACCGAAAGAACGAGATCGCGGATACAAGCGGCCGAAATGAGTTTCCTCCGTAGGGTGGCCGGGCTCAGCCTTAGCGATAGGGTGAGGAGCTCGGACATTCGGGTGGGACTCGGAGTAGAGCCGCTGCTTCTCCGTATCGAAAGGAGTCAGCTGAGGTAGTTTGGGCATCTGGTCAGGATGCCTCCTGGACGCCTCCTTGGGGAGGTGTTTCGGGCATGTCCTGCTGGCAGGAGGCCCCCGGGTCGACCCAGGACACGTTGGAGAGGTTACATCTCCAATCTGGTCCGGGAACGTCTTGTGGTCCTGCCGGAGGAGCTGGTGGAGGTGGCCTGGGAGAGGACGGTCTGGAGCTCCCTAATTGGGATGCTGCCCCGCGACCCGGATAAGCGGAGGAGGAGGAGGACGACGAGATGCGTCCCTATCTGCAACACGTTTAAAGCACGCTTGTGTTGTGATGTGTGTACTCTGTTGAGATGCCTTTAAAGGAGAGGGTCATATGCTTGTGATGGATGGGAGTTGGGAGGCAGATAAATGTGGTTAGTAATTGATTTTTGTGGTGCAGAGGAAGCTTATAGTGATGTGAGCTAATACCAGCAGTTCAAAGCTCATATTAGATCCCTGCTCTCTTCCTGCGAGTGACACGACGATGCGGCTGTAAGGAAACGGAGCGACGGCAGGTTAGATTACTGCTAATCCCAGCAGCATTGGTACTTAATTTGGCTGCTCTTTATTTCCCTTCAGCCCTCTCCCACACTCATTTGTGTTTTTAATTAATTACTCTCTCCTGGTCTGCTGAACTTTTCAGTTATTTTTAGAGCACTCGTGTTTATATTTAAAGCCTTCACGTGTTTTTTTTTAACCAAAGAAGTCCATACGTAGCAGATTTAAGTTGATTTTTGCACATCTAGCAGCAGAGCTTGCAGCTGCACTGATGCTGCTTGGAGTTGGGGAGATGCTTTATTGATGATGAGAGCAGAGGAAGATTATGACAAGGATGAGAAGTGCTGTTAGTGGAGGACGGATGAGGAGTGATGCGTGGATGAGAGGGAGAAAGAGACTGACAAAGTAGCTGGGAAATAAAAATGCTTCTGGCATACAGAAGCGTAAGTGAAGATGGCAGCAGAGGGAGCTTAGAGATGCTGTTTGGAGGTGGAGAAAGGGTGGGGGAGAAGTTACTTCTTTCAGTGAAGATGAGGATATAAATGGATGGATGATGAGAGGCAACACTTTGTAGAGATTTTGCAGTGCTGCTGCAAGCTCCTGTTAGTCACAACCCATCTTGTTTTTCTACCATCGAAAGAGTTGAAGTGGAGCTAAAAGCCAACAGACGTCAAAGTGAACAACTTGCTATAAGTTAGATGCCGTGTGGACGTGCCGGTGGAGTTTTATCAGCTTTTGATCCACGGCGCCCTGGGGCAAATCCCCTGAAGAAAGCTGACATACTTCCACCTCTTTCTCCTGCTTTTCATCTTCTCGCTCACACTTGTCCCACGGTCCTTCCTGAACTTTCTCTATAGTAAAATCTCTGTTTTCTCCCCCTCCCCCTTTCTGGCCCCTCCTGATCTGTGTTGTCCACAGATCAAAGTCTTGTGATCGCCCCCGGTTGCTTCAGGTTAGTGCAGTCGGGGCGCTGCACCAACAGATTTGCATCCATCGTTGCAGCTACACATACTTTTAAATAGGGCTGCACAATATATCGAAAATTATCGTCATCGCGACAACAGGACGTGCGATAGGCCCATCGCAAAGCACGTCAAAAACGGCGATAAATGTTTGGTTCAAACATTTCCATCCATGTCATACATCAACTTTTTGTAAACCAACTCTGTTTTTTACGCGGAAGTATTATTTGACCAATCAAATGAAGACCTCCTGATATGCGGCCAATCAGATGGGTCCATTCACGTAATACGCCCGCCCCCTACGTAGACCCTTAGGATGGAAAGCATGGGAATTCCGGCTCTTTTTAGAGAGCCGGTTCTTTTGGCTCAGATCACCAAAAAGAGCCGGCTCTTTCGGCTCCCAAGTGGCTCCTCAGATTTTCTGTTGCGTAGAGTACATTTATAACCAAAATAATGCAAAGCTATATGTAAAATGATTTACTAATGTAAAAAAATGCTATATATCAAATATTTATCATTTCTATGGATTTAATAACTGAACACTTTCAGAAATCTCCACTTTCCGACTGCTGGCGCTCATTTTCTCACCGTCTTCGTCGCACTCTCCTCTCTCTCGCTCGCCTTTTTCCTCCTCCTCATTCCCTCTCGTCTCCCTCCGCCCGCATGCGCTCTGCTGTGTGTCTTGAGTATGATCCTCCCTCTTCCCCGCCCCCTACTGCTCTGTGTGTGGACAGTCTGGACACGCAGTTACACATGCTGACCAATCGCCTGTAGCTTTCACCAAAGCAAAAGGGGAGGGAGGAGGGGAGGGGACGGCTCCCAATGACGAGCCGGCTCCCGTCGTTCACTTCAAAGAGCCGGCTCTTAGAGCCGGTTCGTTCGCGACCGACACATCACTAGAAAGCAACACCCGAGCAGAGTTAGCAGTGCCATTCCCTTGTTCGTCATTCTGGCTCAGAGCAACGAACGCACTTTGTGGCGATGTTTCTGGAATCAGCGCTGCTTTCAAACGTGAACGTGAGTCCGCTCGGTGTCGTTAATCATTTTTACCGGGCTGACTCCGAAACGTGCCGGTGAACCAACCCACCTTCATGTCGCTAGTGTTCCACTGGGTGGTGATGTTAGCCCCAGGCTCCGGTTAGCTTCCAGCTAAAAGGCTACAGCACTCTCCTCCCAGTCCCACCCTGCTAAAGAGGGCCTGGAAAAGTTCCCCCACACATCAAAGTGATTTTTCATTTATGAGCTTTTATAACCTTGTTAATCAGGATAGTTGATTTGCTGCTGCACATAAACTGTCAGTCAGAAGCTCTGCTAGCCGCTTATCTTAAGAGGAGCTAGTTCAATTTGTTAACTTGTTATCAGAATCATAGTTGCAGTTTCATCATCTGAGCTGCTTTTTAAGATCTAGGTAAACTTATTCAATTTGGGGTTAAAAACAAACGTTTTCACATATTTTCCATGTAGTTTTTTTGGCCAGTTCCTCTTCTGAAAGGTAGACAATTGTTTTTCTCTTTCCCTCAGAAAATCTTAACATTCTTTGGCCCAGCACAGATCACTTCCCAGTTACAGCAACAGCCTTATATCATAACCACATAAGTGGAGAAAATGCTCAGTGGCAATGAGAGAATTTGCTGTTGCATGTAAGTGATGTTGACTATTATTTAACATTTAAACTTATTTTCAGATGTTTTTATATATTCAGAAACCCTGGTAAGGGATGTTATTCTGTATTTGGAGCATCAGAAAAAGTTTTATGGTGGTGGTGATGTTTTAAAGTCACTGAGAAACTGCATGCATGCAGTTTGTTGTTTTGCTGCTAATACAGTAGCAGGTGCAGCTGCATATTTTTGCAATAAAAATGTTATGTTGTCATGGAATTCATGCATTAGTTTTTGTTTGCTTTGAACCCAGAGCAGACGTCACACGCCAGATGATATCAACACTGCATACTTTAGTATTTGTTCATTTATCGCGAGTAATATCGATATCGCAATATTAAGCACTGTTATCGAATATCGCAGGTTTTCCTAATATCGTGCAGCCCTACCTTTAAAGATAACGTAGTTAACACTTAATTTTGTTTAGTTATCCCTCTAACAGTATATCCTAAAGCAGTTTTTCTTTCTAAACTTTTTAGCTTGCCACTTTGACATTTTATTACTTTTTTGTTGTTTTTGATTTCTCCTTTTCTATCCCGCCACTCTTCGCCCATACCTGCAGAGTCACCTTATCTCTCCATGGTCTGTCTGACTTATTTATCACTTCTCTAAAATATTAAAGAGTCTGCTGCTTCTCCAGGGGAGTCCGCGTCTTTCACTTAAAACACGTGCGCGTGCGAACGCACGGGTAAGTAATAATAAATCTGAGTGTCTCTCTGCAGTCCCACACTGTGCACAGACTATGTGTGCAGTCTTTTATCATCTCCCCCTGAATTGTAGAGGCTGGTGGTCCTTCACAAATCCTGCTCCTTTTTTGTAAAGGTTGTTTAATACACTCGTATGTGTGCCTGAGTCTCTGCGGTTTCAGGGAGTCCAGTTTGGGTCTTGTAGAAACGACCGAGCTCATGTTCGCGTCACAGAAACTGTAGAAATGCCAGAGTTTTGTCAGTTTTGCAAATTTCCTCAAGCCTTCATAGCGGCTACAGCACAGCGATCCACCAGGATCGACGTGGTTTTTACTCTCGCCCACAAACGTATACACAGAAGGGCAGAGGCTCAGGCTGCCTTCTATTCTTAGCGGACAGTCCCTTAGGGAACAACAGCGTCTGAGGCTGGAAATGTTGAGCAGGCCCGCTCCATGATGGTTCTGCACCTGCCGTGGAAACTGGGCAGCTTTTAAAGCTGTGTGGCCACATGCCTGCTTCTGTCACCTACTGTCTAAACATGCGTGACAACAAATCTGTGTACGACTAGAGGCAAAAATAAACACATCAGAGGTGTTCGATTGCAAAATTCTTCTCCACTGGGCATTCTAAATCGGCTTAGGGCCAATTTATTAGCTGGACCATATTGAAGGTGGAATCATTGGATGCTGATGGCGGCGTGCCGCGTGTAGCCAGCCCAAATGGCATCAGTCTAGTTTTGAGCTGTCTTTGGCAATGTTCAGGGAAGTTTCTGGAAAGTGGGCTCTTGTTTTGCGATTTGGCTTCACATCTACGTCCTTCTTACGTGAACAGGATCTGTGCTGACACTTTTAGCCATCATGGAGAAGCAAACAAGCTCATCAGTGGGTTTTTAAAGCTCATACGACTAAACTGATTTGACCCGAGGGTGTAGGTTTCATTTGTTTTGTAACTGGAGTCCGAGGACACCGTGATCTTGAATCCCAGTTTGATTTGTCTCGTTTTTCAACTGTTATCTTTATGCCCATGTGTGGGAGGGGATGCCCTTTTCTCCTCTAAACCTGCCTGATGTTATAAAAGATCCACTCTGAATCTGGCGCGACCCACAAGTTTACTCCTCTTATTTGCTCGTAGAGATACTTGTGTCCTTTATTAACCACATTTCCTTAAGTTCAGCATCCATGAGTTTTGACCCAGTGTGCAGTTAGAGTCCACTAAATGTGGTCTGTGTTCCGATTCAGAGAGATCAATACTCCTTCTCACGATGTAATGCATACGTTAGGCTTTTACGAAGGCAGCAGATGGAGTCGATGAGTATTGATTTTTGAGTGTGTGTGTGTGTGTGTGTGTGTGTGTGTGTGTGTGTGTGTGTGTGTGTGTGTGTGTGTGTGTGTGTGTGTGTGTGTGTTTATCAGCTGTGCATTTTATGTTTTCGTCTGCAGTCCGTACGGGAACACGTAGAATTAATCTCTAGATTTTTTTTTTCCGTTTTTCTCAAATCAATAGGAGCAGGTGGTCAGAGAAAACAATAAATACAAATAAGAAAAGTCACACGATAAGCTGCACTGCTTATGAAATTCTTAGTGGTGAGATTTAAGTTGTTTTTACAAAAGCTGTTCACCTCGACTTACGACCGTGTCTTCTGAGATGTTGGAGGAGGAGTCCTGCAGGAGTATGGCGTCGAGGTCACTTGTAAAGGCTACTTGGTTCCTCGTTAACCAAAACAAGAGAATCTGCATTCTTTGCTCAGAGTCGAGCTCGCTCCCAGTGTGGGTCGGACTCCTCCAGGGCTGCCCCTCGTCTCGGATCCTGTTTGTGGGGTTCATGGATGGAATCGAGGAATGGTCATAGAGAAGAGGGTGTGTGAATCCCAGGGTCTAATCACAGCTTTTTGTGAAGTAGGTTGTTCTTAGGGCTGCACAATATATGGCAAATATATCGTTATCATTTGCATATCGCAAAGAACAGATAAATATCGTAATGAAATGTTTGCTACACATGATGCATTCTGTCAAACAGAAGCATGATGTTTTTGTTTACAAATCAAATGGAGGTCTTCACCCATTTGGCCAATTGGGTGGGTTTTCTTAGGTTAGATGCCCGCCCCCGAGGCGGACGGCACTTAATGTTGACGGTTAGCAAACACCTGAGTTAGCTTTGTTCTGCTCTTTCTGCTTTTCCCGGGATCCACTGATTTCCATTTCTTGTTCATTTTCTTTTTCCCTTTCCTCACATCTTTTGCTTTTCTCATTTTTATAATTTTTTGGTCAATTTTTTCTTTCTTTTTTTTTTATAGTTTTTGTTCCCGAGTTAAGTTTTTATTTATCGCAAGTAATGTCGTCATCACAATATTAATCACTGTTATTGCATATTGCAGGTTTTCCTAATACCATGCAGCCCTAGTTGTTCTAAATGTTAAATGGTAAATGCCTGTGTTTGATACAGCACCTTCTAGAGTCCTGGAACCCCCCAAGGCGCTTTACAACACAATCAGTCATTCACCCATCTGCACACTGGTGGGGATGAGCTACGATGTAGCCACAGCTGCCCTGGGACACACTGACAGAGGCGAGGCTGCCGAGCACTGGCGCCACCGGTCCCTCCGACCACCACCAGCAGGCAATGTGGGTTAAGGGTCTTGCCCAAGGACACAAACACAGCAACAGACTTAGCAGGACTCGAACCTGCAACCTTCCGATTACAGGGCGAGCTCTTAACTCCTGTGCCACCGTCGCCCCATTCTGTTGGAATCTTCATGCCTGGACTTTCTGCTTGAACCTGAACTGGGGTACTGCACAGTGATCAGGAGAGTCTGGTAGTCGTGGTGAGTTTCTGCCTCAAGCTGAGGACGTCAGATGTCTTGTTTCCAGTGATGGAAGGATGTAGCGAGAGTCATAAGATGAAACTCATGTTTTAATGGTCTGTAAACATCAGTCCTGCGGCGATGTGGTCTGGCTCATGACCAAAGGGAGATCTCTGGTACAAGGGACCGAAATGAGCTTCCTTCACAGGGTGGCTTGGCTCAGCCTCAGAGACGAGGTGAGAAGCTCAGTTATCTGGTGCTGCATCCGTGGTGGTTCAGGTTCTGACCAGGGTGCTGCCTCCGTTTCCTCTGGTGGTTTTCCAGTCACGTCCCACTGGTATGAGACCCTGGGCCAGATCCAGACCTCGCTATATCCTGTCTGGCCTTGGGGTCACCCAGGAGCTGGGGCGAGGGATGTCTGGGTTTCCTGGACCTATGATCCGACCTTGGCTAGGTGGATGAAGAATTAACGTTGGGGTTTTTCCAAACCCACAGGAGCATATAGTTAGAGGAAAAGTCACCTTTCATTCAGTATTCCTTATTAAAGATGACTTGGGAGTCATTGTTGAAAAAACGTTCATCTGCTGGACACATTCTTCTAGGCTACTGTGTGTTTTTATGGCCTTCTCTGATAATACGTATTTATTTCATCCTGCCACTAATCAGACTGAGATGGAGGAGAAGGTGGGAGACGTTTAGATGCAGGGAGAGGACAAATATTGATGCAAGAAGGAGAAGGAGAGGCACATGGTCATGAGTAATGAGTGGAAGCAGTGAACTCCTTCAGAAGTGAGGAATTGATGATACCAGCCGACTCTTAATAAACTAAAACATCATTCACTCACGCACATCCAGCAAAAACCAGCCGTTGCTCTGCTTCTTATTTATGGGTGCCCCAATTATAAGCATACTCCTTTCTGCTTCCCCACGTGCCCCGCACCATATGCTCAATGCTTTAAAGTTTTTCTCCCCTGCAACGTTGTTTAATTAAAAAAGTTTAATGTGCCAGAGAAGCCAGCTGTATGGAGATGAGCGCCACCATGAATGGATGGACACAGGAAGGGATGAATGGAGTCCAGGAAGCTGTTCACACAGGATGTCGGAAGAAACCCTCGGTACTCGGTCTGTTGCTGTTTGGCTTGTTGTGACCAGACTCTTTGAAAAGAAGGAGAACTGCGATGACTTGGTCTTTAGTTTGAGAATGAAATGGTGAAAAAATGTCTGACTAAAAAGTAAAGCAATAATCTTATATTTTTTTTGTAAATATGAATAATTGTTAAAGAATAATAACATTTATATTAATGACGCAATAAGACGGCACGTTTTAAGGGTATATTCTTAATTTCCTATTAAGATTTTTAAAGTTTCTTGACTTTAGCGACCACTTTGGAGGTTTGCTCCATAGTTGGAGTATATTTTAATAGTTCTTTGACTAATTTTAGAACCAAATTCAACTTCTGCAGCGATGGCGAGAGGTTTGATGCATCATTAATTACTGCTGCGATCAGCAGGATGACTGTTGGATGAATTTTGGTCAGCTTGCACTTTTTTCTCTCTATAATTTAATGTGTGAAAAGCTGGCTGAAAAAGTTCTGTTTTAAATGTGATCAGCTTGTTTTTTTAATTGGAATTGAATTTTTTTTTCTAAGAAAAAGACCGTTTAGATATTAGACTAATGTCTAGCTGTGGCTAACATTGACAGCTGTAAAAATCAACGCTTGTTTTGTTTTCCAGCACATCAGCACTAGAAAGACCCACTTCCTTCTGTAAATCGTTGTTTCATCCCCTAGATTTGACTGTACTTCTACCTGTTGTACTCTGTGTGTAGTTTACTTTTTGCCACGCTTACATTCTTTTAGTGTTTTGATGCAAACGGAGAATGTGTCGGCCTGTAGATCAGAAGAGGAGGAGCCAACTTATGAGAGAAATGTGGACCTCCTAGTTTGGCTGCTGCATACATTTTAATCACTCCTTCAATCAAAGCTGAAGTGAGAGAGAAGCTGAGGAGAACAAGGTTTCTATGAGAGTGAGTGATGGGGTATCAGTCAGTGCACGAATGTGCAGAGTGCTCGCAGTGAATTGAGAGAAATGCAGATTGATAGTTCAGATCAGAAGGGTGTGTGTGTGTGTGTGCGTGCATGTGTGTGTGCAAAGTTGATCAAACGGTAGCCTCTCTCTCTTAACAACACGGATGTGATTAAGATACCTGGAGAGCTCCTCTACCAATTAGTCAGGAAGTGTTGTACCCAGCTTCCATCACCGGAGGAAACTGATACACACAGTGTGTGTGTGTGTGTGTGTGTGTGTGTGTGTGTGTGTGTGTGTGTGTGTGTGTGTGTGTGTGTGTGTGTGTGTGTGTGTGTGTGTGTGTGTGTGTGTGTGTTGGTCACCCCATGTGCACACAGACACTGATGTGCTTCATTAGCTTCATGAGGGGAGGGAGACCCTGCTGTGGTCGCTCTTAGCATGTCAGTGTTAATACAATGGATGTGTGTAAGATGGTTATAGTTTGAGATATCTCCGTGTGTGTGTGTGTTTTCAGTCACACTCTGAAGAAGAGAGGGGGTTGATGAAGCTCACCACCCTAACAAGTATATGAATATTTATGCCATTGATATATCAGCATCTGCCAGAGAACACAGGATTCAGATAGGAATACAAATAAGATCACTTGATGTGTGTGTGCGTGTGTGTGTGTGTGTGTGTGAGCGAGAGAAAGAGAGATCTGTGTGTGTGCACGATGGAGGATTAGAGGCCTGGGAGTACATGAGTGGATGGGGGTGGGAGGGGGCATGTAAGATTGAGGTGTGTGTCTGTATCTCAGAGAGGAAAGGAAACGCGTCGCTGACATTTACTCAGCTCTTCTCCTTTAGGCTTTTTGTGCCCCATATTTAAAAGAAGAAAAGAGAAACACTTAATCTGGTTTGAAAACTTTTTGCTCGCCGTTCTCACATCTCAGCCTCCATCTCTCATTTTTCATGCAGTTTGTTCCAAGCAAGTTTCTAAAAAAAGGCCAGTGTGTGAGTGTAAAACAAGAGATTAGAGCCTGAGAAACGCTGCTTTCACACCACTCTGAAACAAGAGGAGGAACCAGATTTGGTGGCACTTGTGTACTAGCTGTTCTGTCACATGACAAACATGAAAACATTAGAAAGATTGTTGCAGTTGACTTTGAAGTTCATTTGATGCTTTTTTCAGCTAAATACATTAAAGCCATATTTATCCAGTTAAGACTGCATGTCAAATTATCTCCGAAAGAAGCTTCCAGGGAAGTTGGGGGGGGGGCTGAATGGATTGTCTTTTTCACCAATAAAACTGCTGCTAATTCAAAAATTCAGCTTGCATCATTTTCAGTCTGTACAAAAGCTGCTAGTCTCAGAAGCATACATGTCAGCTTGTGTGTGTATGTATATGTATATTAGGGCCTGACCGATATGCTTTTTTTGGGACCGATACCGATGTAAAACTTTTAACAAAGGCCGATAGCTGATATAATGGCCAATAAATCCCCCTCACAAAAAAAAATAAAAATAAAAATTTTCTTAAGCTTAAACCCTTCATTCGACAGACTTCAGACATCACACAACAAAGTGTCCACTAGGTGGGGAGGTAGGGTTGGGGACTCTCCACACATCAGTGCATGCAGCCGCAATGAGCAGTGCTCGTCACCTCCGTTTGGACAGGAGAGGGAGGTAATTGGGTTAGAAAGCACAGTGACTCCTGGAAACGGTTTCACGACCTTCACCGGTCTCAGTCCCGCCCAGGTTGGGTTAGGGAGACAGAGTTGCTATGGCAACTGCAGTATTCCACATTTCTTCTGAGGGGGAGTAATCACTTCAGCCTCACAGGCTCAAGGGCACCAGATTCAGATAAGAACTTGTTTTGGTTACAGGCAGAGATTTCCTCTCTGCCTTAGAGTTCTGTTGGTCTCCAACCCCTCCAGGTCCAAAAATGGCGTTATCAAACTATTCCAATCCATGCTGACCCGTCAGCTCTCTCCTTGATCGAATCAACCCTCTGTGCCAGAGCCTGAATCTCAGCCAATGTTCCAAGCTTACGACTCATCTCGACAATTATACGAGTTTGTGCGTTCACAGCGCGGTATAATCCATCCCTGAGCTCCGGGATTGAGCCAATATTCCTCGAAAGCTCGTTAATTTTCCAGTATGCCAGGTAACCGCTCAGGCCAAACAGCAAGAATCCTGACACCAACACCACAAATATCCAGACGTCTTCAGAATCCTCTACAGACAGTTGAGAGGCAGATCAGGTTCCACTGTTTCCAGGAGTCCATGATATGCCCAACTAGATCCGTCCCAGAGGGGCAACCGGGAGCCCCTTCTCCCGTTCTCACTAGCTGCGTTTTCATGTGCCTAATTTCCTCAATCCGATTGAAATCTTGGTTGATCGGAATTTCCGAATCTCTGTTCACATGGACACGAACTGAAATGATCCGATCATGCCGTGCGTACATATGCATCAAGCATTTAATCCGATTAAATAGGTTGAGCATGCGCAGAGTTGCCTTTCACGAAAGAAAAATTGTAAACAAACGCCATGAAACGAAAAGAAAAATGTAAAAACAGAAATAACTATTCTTCCTGCTTTCCTGATCCATTTATTCAATTTAATATTTTTATTTAGCTCATAGAAGTTACGTTTTCTTCAGTGAATAACTGCAGATATATGCTTTGCTGCATTTTATTGTTGATTAAAATAAGGGAGGGTTATGTCTGCCTCTTGATCAGCTGGTCCGCAGGTCTGAATTGACAGCTGTTGCGCTGCGCTGCGGCACAGAGCGGGGGTGGGGGGGGGGGGTTAGCCTCATGTTTTATTACTGAGCTCTGTTGTGGCTTATTATTAATAACATGTGACGATCAGCTGAAACTGTTGAGAAAAATCTGTTCAAACAAAATAACAGAAGATGTTCAGAAAGTTTAGAAGCCTGTGTTCATCATTAACGAACCGCATCTCAGGTCATCTGCGTTTACGTGCTTTTAACGAACACGGACTTTACTGTCGTCCAGATTATTTAACCGAGGACGTTTTCCTACCCAACATCAGCCTCCAATCAGGTCTGTAAAACCCAGATTATCCTGTGTTCTTTACAAGCGTGTCTCCATCACCTGCTGCAGAAGCTGCTGTGTTCAAAGCTGACAGAAACGGGGATCCGTGCGCTGCAACCCCCACGATAAACCTGCGTATTTCCAGTAAAGATTTGAACATCTTTGTCGAATGATTTGTGCAATAATCAGATTTTTATTTTACTTCCACAAAATGCAAGTTCTGAATTAAATATTACTGAAACGGGACGGCTTGTTGTCGGATTTAAAAGCCGCCGCTTGTTAATTACACCGTCATTTTTGAAGTCAGGCAGTCCAAATGACAGCGGAGAGGCCCGCTGGCTGTTGCACACATGCGCAGTGGGCATTGTTTTACCCCAACAATCCGAATGGCTGTGCACATGCACGTCAATCGGAATGAAGAACGGAATAAACCACCTCTCTCAATCGGATTGAAATTTCAATCCGATCGGGCCGAATCGGATCAGAATATTCTGATTGACATGTTTACATGCAGAATTTTCAATCTGAATGGGCATTCAATCCGATTAAATATGCGCATGTAAACGTGGCTACTGTTGAAAAAAATTTGTCAATTGCGTTGAGAGACCAACTGACCAGATCCATTTTAATAATTTCCAGTTTCCAGAAGCGCCGTACACCCAAAGACAGACAACGAGCCTTGGGATAAGATATGGAGGAGAGGAGGGAAAAAGCATCTGTACTCTCCAAGCACCGGAAGAAGACGCATCGACCAATCGTGGCAGCACTAATTACAAGCCTTACTCATCAATGTTCATGATATTCAAACATCTTGCCTCTGATTGACTAACAGCAACACAACTCTGCCATCTCTGTTCACTCTTTTTTTTTTTTTTTGTGCGTTTAGAAAAACCCCACTAACCTGGACGTGTTTCACTGTGTTGCGGGTTGCTAATGCTAACGGTTAGCTTCTACTAGTCGAGAAGTGCACTACTGACCACAAGCAAAGTTTATTTTCTCTGTGATGTAGAAAAAACTGGCTTTTTCTGATCTGATTGTTCCCCAGCCTATTCCCTTCTGCGGCTAATGCGTCCCATGGGGGTTGAATCAAATCTTCACGCTCGGCATGCACGTGAAACTCAGACTGACAGATGATGTTTCTAAAAGAACGAGCATTCCATGGTTTCTCAGTGAATGAGACCTGTAACAAAACGAATATCAGTTGCCATATTTTTATTTCGGATATCAACATGAATGCCATTGGCAATCGTCCAATTCAATTAAGCTGCAGCACAGATCATTTCCAGCTTCAATAGTTTGATGATTTTTTTATCTGACAGCAACAAATCTTGGGAGCAATGCAGAGCTCTTCTAGTTACAAAACACCAGAGTAATGAGTTGTGTCCAGGTTTTAGAGGGAAGCTGGTAGTTCCAGATGAAACTATGGATTTTCTCCGGAAGCCTCTTTCCAACGGTCTGTTTGGGTTTATTATGGCGGGCACTGCAAGGACAAATGGTGGTTTTACTTTAAGGTGTGTGTGCTACTGCATACCTATGCCCTGAATGTGAATCCCCTGTATTAAAGTTCCCTTCATGTAATAGTTTTACAAGCTGGATTTTCTTTGGTTTGTGTGTCTGTTTGTATTAACTCAACGGTCACCTTTGTAGTAAAATGAGCCAACAACCTTCTGTCCTCTCATTTGGGTTTTTTTTTGGGGGGGGGGGTCTACACGTTTTGAGTGAGGAGCTGGGACAGATGTCTAACCAGACAGTACCAGATGGTTTCACCATCCCTGCCTCACACCTCCTGATCTGCCATAATCAGTCTGTCCAAACAGGTTGTGTCATATTTAGACCAGGAATGGAGTTTCACCTTAGTCTTTCTTTCTCTTTGAAGGCTGCAGCCACTGAGGCACTTACTTTTAATGGATTTCTGTTCAACTTTTGAGGCCTCAATCTTTTTCACAGCTCTGCCCCAACCCTCTGATATTCTCATTCCGGCAGAAGCCATCCCTGTCCCCTCTGGCAGGTATTTGAATATGAATGTTGCTTTCTGAGTGGTTCTGTTTGGAGACTTGGGTTCACCATAGTGTCGTCCCCCCACCCCCCACCCCCGACCGTCTATGCTCAGAATGTTTGTTGTGTTTTTTTAGGGAGTTTTCTAGCTGGGTGGAAATGGTTTTGGGATGCCTGGGTAAAATCTGTGTGATGGGAGGTGTTTTCAAGGCCACACAAATAACAGGCTCCGATCTGCCTCCAGGCTCCGACTGCACAGGAAGCAACTTATTGAGTTCTAATTCTCTGATTTACCCAAATTCTTTTCTTCTTTTACTTTTTTCTTTAATATTTCTCAGCTGTTATGGCTGGATAATTTGGCAAAAACAGTCACAAGATTTTTTCAAGGTTGGGAACACTCGTTTAAGCTATACGTTTGCAGTGGTCTAGTAGGAATGAATGCCTTGTAAGTCGTACTCTGGAGGGCAAAAAACACTGGTGCACCATTTCCAGGAACTAGAAGTGAGCTGGCTCACAGCTGAGCTTCAGACGGCTGGTTTTGAAGTCCTATTTCCTGATATTTGGATATCTTGCCTCTGATTGGATAACAGCAAAGCAACTCTACCTCTGACTTGCTACGTTGATGTTTTATCTCCACAAATAACACAAGCCTGAAAGAGTTCTTCTGTGTGGTGGAGTTGCTAATGCTAACAGTTGGTAACGGTTAGCTTCTACTAGCTGAAACATTCTGTGTCCTGGGCACCAAACTAACAACAGCCTTCCCCGTCGGGAGTCCAGATGGGTGAGTCTATGAATGTTAAGTGACATTGTGACGTAGATTTGCCAGGCTTTTCTAATCCTAGGGTGTTTCTCAAAGCCTTGATGTCTTGGTCCCGCCTCGGTTGCCTAGGAGTTGCATCATCAGGAACCACCAAGGCATGTTCCAATGTTCATGTTTTACCAAGGCGTCTGTTCTTCGTTTGTTAGCCATTTAGCTAGCTAAGCAAGGACACATCCATCCATCCATCCATCCATCCATCCATTTTCATCCGCTTATCCGGAGTCGGGTCGTGGGGGAGGTAGCCTAAGGTAAGAGGCCCGGACTTCCCTCTCCTCATCCACTTGGGCCAGCTCCTCCGGGGGAATCCCAAGGTGTTCCCTGGCCAGGTGAGAGACATAGTCCCTCCAACATGTCCTGGGTCTACCTTTAGGTCTCCTCCCAGTTGGACGTGCCCAGAAAACCTCACCAGGGAGGCATCCAGGAGGCATCCTGACCAGATGCCCGAGCCACCTCAACTGGCTCCTCTCGATGTGGAGGAGCAGTGGGCCTACTCCGAGCCCCTCCCGGATGACCGAGCTTCTCACCCTCTCTCTAAGGGAGAGCCCAGCCACTCTTCGGAGAAAACTCATTTTGGCCGCTTGTATCCGCAATCTCGTTCTTTCGGCCACTATCCAAAGCTCATGACCATAGGTCAGGGTAGGAACATAGACCGACTGGTAAATTGAGAGCTTCGCCTTCTGACTCGGCTCTCTCTCCACCACGACAGACCGGTACAACGCCTGCATCACTGCAGATGCAGCACCAATCCGCCTATCGATCTCATGCTCCAGTTTTCCCTCACTCGTGAACAAGACCCCGAGATACTTACACTCCTCCACTTGGGGCAGGACCTCATCCCTGACCTGGAGAAGACATTCTACCCTTTTCCGAATCAAGACCTTGGTCTCAGATTTAGAGGTAGCCTCGTCTTGGTCAAATATTTCCCAGATTGCACTGCAGTATTCTCAAAAGGATGGCGGATCAGAAGCCGGCAGCTACTTCAGGGGCAAATTTCAAGTTTAAATGTAAGTCAACTAATTGTAGCTTTCGGGTTTATATCTGAATTTTTTTTTTTATATCCAAAGCAGTTTGCTATGGTTGGTTAGATGCAGCTTTGGTGGCTAGCAGGTAGTTACTCGCATACATGCTTAATTTAACAAATATATACATAATTTAAAAAGTAACAGTAAATATTTATATTGAAACTTATATGTATAAAATATAACGTTATCTTCCGTGTCACATGACGTTATGTGACCGCCGTGGTCACGTGATGTAAGTCTGTTCCACTTAACCGTTTTCTTTGACCAAGGAAGGACAGTGTTCTCGTAAGCAAGGCACCTTGCTTGTGAGGCCAGGCGCCTTGACATTGAGAAACACCCTTAGAGTTCCACCGTCTATTTTCTATCAGAAGCTAATGCAGGAGATAGGTGTAGGAGACTATTTTCAGGTTTAGCCTGCTTGAAAACTCAGATTGACCCATTATAATCAAAAATAATCATTAAAGAGGTTTTTTGAGTGAACCACATCTTTAAAATGTTTATTTGATTGAGACAGTATGTGGTAATGAACATGTTAGTAAACATACTGAATTACAGCCAAAGGCTCATTTCCATCCGTCTTCCCAAAGTATTGAACATAAAATCATCTTCTGTTTGTTTTAATTAGAAAACATATTCTATGGTCATTGTAGGATTGTAAATTCTCTTTCTAACACCATTACTTTGATTTTAGAATTTTATTTTACTCGTGTTCAAAAACTTAAAACAAAAATGCTCCTTAGGCCTGCTGGTATCTACAGTTTTAGTTGTATTTTATTGCTTCTGTTGTTTCTGTAACTTATTTAAAACTGAAGTCTCACTTTTTTTTTAAATAATTCACTTGAGCAACGTTGATGAAGGGCTTTCACACCCCTCCCGGTTCCCTTTCTTTATTTTTCTCTCCATCTGCCTGCTTGATCTGTCAGAAGCCAGCCTCTCATAGCCGGCCCGATCCCCAGAGCGCCGCGCCAAGCGCAGAAAGAGATTTTTCTTCTTTGGTCATAACTTTTTCACAGATTCTAAAGAGAAAATGATTTTCCTCTGTTCTGCCAGCCGCGTGATACGATGGATGAAAATGGCCTGAATAAAGCTGGCTGACTCTTATTTCTGAAGCTCGTTTTAGTTGGTAAGATGGCTTATTATGGTAACGGGGTTGATGAAGTAAAGAGAGATAATGCACCCTTATCAAGACAGGAGTGGGGGGGGGGGGGGGGTGTGCACACATACAGGATTATGCATCTCTGTGCTACAGGTGGTCTAGCCTGGCAAGCCAGACTAAATAAATGTATTATTTAGTCTGGCAACGCTCCATTGACGGCTCTCGGTTGTGGGGCGGGTTCTACCGTTGTCTTTCAAATGATCTCCGCATTCCACTGGACAATGAATGTGACACAGAGTGCGTTTACATGCAGCCAGTAACCCTTTTAAAACCCGAATATTCACAATAAGGCCGGGCGTACACTGCGACTTTTTCACTTTTTTGAGCCGATTTTCCACTCGTGCGAGAATCCACGAGATCGGGGCGAGTTTTGCGCCGAGCGGTCGTGTAGTGTACAGGGGGTTACGAGAGGTGATTAACACCACGTGGCCAGCTACCGATCAGCAATCGTGAGGTCGCACGGACTTCTGGCGTGTTTAATATTTTGCTTGTCCCTCGTGAGGGTATCGCACTGTTGAAGCGGCGCTGCGAGCAGCTGCGACCCAAAAAGTTCCAGAACCGCTCACGGCCCATGCGCAATCCTGCATCAACGCCGCTCACTCGCTATTTCCCTAATAACACACGCTGTTCGTTTTTGTTTCTACACGTTTTTTTTACTCACAAAGCTCGTCAAGAAAGCGTGTTTGTCGTGTTCATGTCAAATTAAACTGATCACAAAACACAGATTTACTTTCTTTATTTCGTTTTCCTCATCCAACCCCCATAAATCCCTGTGTGTCCTCCTGCAGCACTCCCGAAGGACAACAGGCAAAACAAGACAAATAAGTCTGACGTGTTGAGTAAAAACTGCTATTTTTAGCCTATTTTTAGGGCCGACGTGTTGCTAGCAGACGTACAGTGTGAGCAGTCAGGTCGCATCCGAGAACTGGGTCGTGCAGTGTGAGCGCATGACTCGTGAGATCTGCCCTGCGAGGAAGTCGTACAGTTTGAGCTGAAGCAGAGTGCTACGAGTGAAAAAGTCGCAGTGTCCGCCCAGCTTAACCCGGTTCCGCAGGTCCTTGTAAACACCGCCAGAAACCCGGATATGCTCATAACCGGGTTTTTAAAAACCCGGTTACTACACCTGGGGTAACCCTTTTCTAACCCGAATGTTTGGTCGTGTAAACGCATACCGGGGTATCCCCATCAAAGCGTGTGTTCTGCGCATGCTCTGTTCGCAAGGAATCTTGGTCTTTTGAGTAGCGAGACGTCTTGTATGTGCCAGAACACCGGAAGTAAACAACAAGTTGGGAGCAACATGGCGAGTCGCGGCACAGCACCACACTTTTGGAGTGACGAGGAAACTAAAGCGCAAACAAACGCGGTCGCTATCTCTTCCGAACTGGGAAACATGTTGTTGTTTTCACGGATACCGGAACAAGAAGAACCGGAAATGACGCATATTGCGTCTGGACGTAGTCCATACGTCCTGACGCTACCCCAACATCCGCATTTAAATCAGGTTATGCAAGTTAGGGGTAACTCTTTCCATTTATGCTTGTAAACGGGTTATTCTGATCAACTCAGAAACCCGAATACTGACTTTAACCCGATCATAACCCGGATACTGGCTGCATGTTAACGTAGTCACACTCTTGTTTCACTCTGTTGCATCATCCCACCCACCAGGCATATAGAGTGCCCTGATTGGCCCACAAAGCGGATAGAGCTCTGTGATTTGTTCACTAAGCAGATAGAGCACTATGATTGGCCCACCATTATGGACCAATCACAGCTCTTTATGTGTTTGAAACCCCTCCAGAGAGCTGTGATTGGCTAGCCAGAGTCCTGGTAGGAGCTGCGGAGGTTTCAATGGAGCGTGCCTAAACCAAACTTTGCAAAGCAAGAATTTGGTCTGGTTCACTAGGCTAACAGGTGGTCTGGTGTGAAGGTGAACCCAGTGCAATGCTCTGCATCACTGAGTGGTTTATCTCCTGTGTTGCAACTGGGAAATGAAATGCATCTGAATCAGAAGAAACCTGACTATCAAAATGAACAGATATTCACTTGGGCAGAGAGGAGCGCACGTCTCACAGCCTCTTCTGCACAATCGGAGCTGTTGCTGCAGGACCACTTCTTCCTGCTCTGACCGAACGTAGAGAAGACAAAGAGCTGTTTTCTTGCGATGGGAGAGACCTGCTGACTCTGGGCTGCATGGGTTCACATTCCTGCCTGCCTACATGTGCTCGTTGTAAATGTTTGTCACAATCGTCTGTTTAAGCGAAGAAATCTGCTGATGAGGCCAGAAAAGTTGCTGCATCTGGTGGCAACAGTCAAGTGAATTAAAATATGACGTCAAAATGAGTTTCTGGGTTCTTCCTCATAAATAATTGAGTGGTGAAATATTCAAGTCGCTCAACCCAGTAGAGTCAGCCTGGCCAGTACTTGGAACGATTTGAATGAGCAAAACTAAGAAAATGTTCTTTTTTTAGAATAACCTTTTATTTCATGGCTTTGCTAAAAATGACCTGTGGGTCACGGGAACTTGGACGGCCTTCCTCTGTGTCGACTCGACTCTCCTGCTCATTTACGACCTTTACCAGTTAAAGACCTGGGACACCACCATGGCCTCTCCAACCCATTCTGAGATATTCTTCTGTCCTGCTTGATTTGAATGTTTTTATGCTCCAATAAACCGGATAAAAACCTCCAATCGGTCCATGAATGGCACTCAGGTGTGCTGAAGCAGGAACGTTGAAGTTATTCAGGATGGTGGTCCTCCAGGACTGTCTCTTTCAGCTCCCCCGTCTCATCCACCTCATTTTACTTCACCTCAACCATCTCATCGTGGTCCTTGTACATTCCTTCGAGACTGTCTTAAGCCTTCCACTAATCTCTCACTTCATTTTGTTCCCTTGTGTTCTCCTTATCCTCATCTCTCTCTCTCTGCGTCTTCATCCGTGTCTATCCCCGCTATCCCTCCTTCATCCACCAATCCCTTCTTTCATCTTCTAATCTGATTTTAGATGTGCCGGTGTGGCTAGCCAGCAAATTAGAGTCTCGCAGACTGCTTATAAGGGTTATGTGTGGTACAATGGTATGTAACTGGAGAAACTGTGACCCCCCCCCCCCCCCCCCCCCGCTCTGGGAGATGTACAGTCAGTCCTTGGTAGTTGGAACAAGAAAAAGTCCAATAAGACCAAAGACTTTCTTCTCCGTTAATGATCTTTGAGCCCAGTTTGTCGACTCGGGCTTCCCACATGGTGACTACTGGATGAAAGTATGTCTCCTCTGATTATCTTCAGACAAAAGAAACGCGAGTCAGAAATGGGACGGGGGGAAAGGTCCAGGGTGATCTCTGGCTCATCACCATGGGAGCACACTGAAAAGATGATAGGAAATGAAAAATGAGAGAAGAATGGGAGACTGATTGGGAACCTCACTAGTGCTAACAAAATCTAAGCAAAGTGAGTTGAGTCATTTAAATGAATCTCTATGTGCAGGAAGAGAGGGATGTAAGGCTCGGAGGGAGCACATCAGATTCACCTGCAGGTTTCTGTCTGGACCTGAAGTCATCACGTACAACTGCAGGTTTCCTCCCGTTTGTGGAAGCTCTCCTTGTTTTCTTATTTTCTGCAGATCTCAGTCGTTCTCCAACCTGGGATGAAATCTGAGCTCAATGAATCTCTGATGATGCAGATCAGTGGCTTGTCAGCAGTATATCGGGTGACATTTGTTGTCCGTGACCTTGCGCTGACTGGGAATACGGGCTCTGGACCTATGTGAGAAAAAGGTTTTATGGTGTTGTCTTTAGAGAAGAGGTGAAGATGTAGTTTCTGTAGCCCAGCTGTGTCCCTCAGCATGAGCTGGAGTGCATTTGGCAAGGCTTTTTTAGACCTCTGGTTACTTCCACAGGAGCTCACAGACATAAAAGCATAGAAATTTGTCTTTGAGTGGCAGGATTTGGTCTTAGTGTGCACCGCTTTTGTGATAAATGGTGTGAAACCGTTCAGATTCACATTTTTTTAAGCAGAATATCAGTCCTTTTTTTTTTTGTTTTGGAAATGCGATTCACTTTATGCAATTTAGAACTTTTTTTGTTTTCCAGAAATTTTTTAACAAACGCAAAGATTTGGTGTGTGTGCTGTTATTTTGTAGTTTGTGCGGATGCTACCAAGTGTTGATTTTGTCTAAATAACAAGTATTTTGCCTCTTGGTGTTTCTGACCAACCTTCTCTGTGTCTGCAGCCATCTAATTTCTCTTCTGTCTCCCTTTTCTCTCCATTGTCAGGCTGCTGCTGAGTTTGCGAAGGCCCACCTGCCAGAAGCTCTGCGCCAGCAGCTACTGACCTATGAACGAGAGAGAGAGCGAAACAGAGAAAAAGACCAGGAGAAGGATGAGAAAAGGGAGCGGGTCAGCCTTTCTTACCCCTCCATCCTGGAGCGGCAGATACTGAATCTGGACAAAGACATGCTGGACAAGCTCTCTGCTATTTACAATGAAGCAGGTGTGTTGCTGACCTTGGACTAAATGTCTTCACCTGAGTGTGAACAATGAGCTTGAGGAGGGATTTTAGCTGCATGTTTTGCTCATTGCAGCAGAAATGATAGAAAAGCATCAGGTCATGTTTTAAATGCGCTGCTCCGGCTGTTTCAGTGGGTGATGGTTGAATAGTGACCGTCAGCAGCCTGAGGTCTTGCTTATTCAGCTGTTGCAACACAAGTTGATCTTCACAAGGCTTGTAGTAATTATTCAAGGAGGGATGTGCAAGAGAGAGGAATCATGAGAGGGATGGTGATGGCTGAAAGTGTTGGAGAAGAGGTCAGATGGAGGGTGATTACGTGGGAAGCAAGCCCTGTGCTATAGTGAGATTTGTACAGTGTAATGGAAAAAGAGGGCGACACAACAAGCTAAACGCAGGGAGAGAATAAATCCAATTCAAGGAGGTGATGACAAAAGGAGACGTGAATGCACCCAAACAACCTTGGAGGAGAGATGGAGGAGGGGAGCGAGCTATCTGATATCAGAGCGATCCAATGACACGGATTATCCTTGTAGATTTATCATGGCAGCATTTTTCTGCAACGTTCCTGAATTACTGAGATTTGAACAACTAGAAGCTGATTTTATGGTCTGAATAATTCACTTTATTTGACGAGGTCACAGTTTGAGTCAGTGGTCTGATTAAACCTCAGTTCAGATGGATGCAGAAGACACGTCCTTAGAGCTATTGGTTACTTTTATCTCCTGCCTCTGAATGGGTGGGAGATGATGTTTTTGCCTGTGTGTGAGTTCATGTACGTTTGTAGTGTTTTAATGCATTCACATGTAGGGTTGTCACGGTGTGAAAATGTAACCTCACGGTTATCGTGACCAAAATTATCACGGTTTTCGGTATTATCGCGGTATTTTTTTACGTGTTACATTTTCAGGAAACTAAATAAACCCTGTATGTCAGGAAATATTGTCCTCAGTTTGTGTCTAAATTTTGCCTAAAATGTTTTATTTTTTTAATTATGTTGTTTATTTGTTTACATTTTTCCCCTTTAGTCTTTAAAATACCAATATTTGCCCATAACTTCTCATTTTTTTGTCTGTTTGATGTCATCATTTAAAAAATATTAGATCAGATGATACTCAGTACTCAAGTAGCCTTCTAATCAGAAACTTTTTTACCCTTACTTGAGTAATAAACCCTATATCAGGAAAATATTGTCCTCGGTTTGTGTTCCAGTGAGCTTTGCAGATGTGGGAAAAGGTCATCAGGCAGTAATCATTGTTAAATTCATAATTATTCTCGGAGAGAGACCAACTCTTATCTGCCCCTGGGAGCCCCGTAATGCATAGCGTCATTTAACATGGGGGTGTCCGCGACACGGTTTATATGCAGGTAGCGGCGCTGCGGCTGCTTTATATAGCGACTCGTTGCATTCTCCCTCAACCCAAATCCTCGGATCACGCATTTTAGCTAAAACGCTAACGTTAGCTTGCCTTGCGTTGACTGTAGAGTTGTGGGTGATGGTCACGCAGATGTGTCATGAGATTTGAAGTGTTGCTGCCTTTCACAGACACTTTTTCTGCACGTGCTGCAAACAGGATAGCCGTCTTCTATCAACTGTCCCTCGGCATTCTTCAAATATCCAAAAAACGCCCGTACTTCCCACTTTGTCTTCTTTGAGGGATAATAAATGTCCTGCGTGCTGCCGTCTCCTCCTTTGGCCATTATTTCAGCTTTAGCTTCAAGAAAGTTTTGGTTGTAAACAACAAAGTGCGCATGTGCCGCCAGCAACTTCAGCAGATGATACGGTGGCTGGTAAGGGTCACCGCGCCTACACCGCTGCCACGGTAAACCCACCGAGATAATATCGTCTTCGTCTTCCTCCGCTTATCCGGGTCCGGGTCGCGGGGGCAGCATCCCAACTAGGGAGCTCCAGGCCGTCCTCTCCCCGGCCTTGTCCACCAGCTCCTCCGGCAGGACCCCAAGGCGTTCCCGGACCAGATTGGAGATGTAACCTCTCCAACGTGTCCTGGGTCGACCCGGGGGCCTTCTGCCGGCAGGACATGCCCGAAACACCTCCCCGGGGAGGCGTCCAGGAGGCATCCTGACCAGATGCCCAAACCACCTCAACTGGCTCCTTTCGATCCGGAGGAGCAGCGGTTCTACTCCCGAGTCCCTCCCGAATGTCCGAGCTCCTCACCCTATCTCTAAGGCTGAGCCCGGCCACCCTACGGAGGAAACTCATTTCGGCCGCTTGTATCCGCGATCTCGTTCTTTCGGTCATTACCCAAAGCTCATGACCATAGGTGAGGATTGGGACGTAGATCGACCGGTAAATCGAGAGCCTGGCCTTCTGGCTCAGCTCCCTCTTCCCCACGACAGATCGGCTCAGCGTCCGCATCACTGCAGACGCCGAACCAATCCGCCTGTCGATCTCCCGATCCCTCCTACCCTCACTCGTGAACAAGACCCCGAGATACTTAAACTCCTCCACTTGAGGTAGGACCTCTCCCCCGACCCGGAGGTGGCAAGCCACCCTTTTCTGGTCGAGAACCATGGTCTCAGATTTGGAGGTGCTGATCCTCATCCCAGCCGCTTCACATTCGGCCGCGAACCTACCCAGCAAGAGCTGAAGGTCAGAGCTGGATGAAGCTAGGAGGACCACATCATCCGCAAAAAGCAGAGACGAGATTCTCCTGCCACCAAACTCGACACACTCCACACCACGGCTGCGTCTAGAAATTCTGTCCATAAAAGTGATGAACAGAACCGGTGACAAAGGGCAGCCCTGGCGGAGTCCAACCCTCACTGGGAACAGGTCCGACTTACTACCGGCTATGCGGACCAAACTCACGCTCCTCTGGTAAAGGGACTGAATGGCCCTTAACAGAAAGCCACCCACCCCATACTCCTGGAGCGTCCCCCACAGGGTGCCCCTGGGGACACGGTCATAAGCCTTCTCCAAATCCACAAAGCACATGTGGATTGGTTGGGCAAACTCCCATGCCCCCTCCATCACCCTATCAAGGGTATAGAGCTGGTCCACAGTTCCACGGCCAGGACGAAAACCACATTGCTCCTCCTCTATCTGAGATTCAACTATCGATCGGACCCTCCTCTCCAGTACCTTGGCGTAGACCTTTCCATGGAGGCTGAGGAGGGTGATCCCCCTATAGTTGGAACACACCCTCAGGTCACCCTTCTTAAAGATGGGGACCACCACCCCGGTCTGCCACTCCCTAGGAACTGCCCCCGATGACCACGCAATGTTGTAGAGACGTGTCAACCATGACAGCCCTACAACATCCATAGCCTTGAGATACCCAGGACGAACCTCATCCGCCCCCGGGGCTCCGCCGCTGTGTAGTTGTTTGACTACCTCAGCAACTTCTGCCCCGGAGATCGGACAGTCCATCCCCAGGCCTCCCAGCTCTGGTTCCTCCTCGGAATGCGCATTGGTGGGATTGAGGAGCTCCTCAAAGTATTCCTTCCACCATCCGACTATAGCCTCAGTTGACGTCAGCAGCTCCCCATCCCCACTGTAAACAGTGTGAGCGAGTTGCTGCCTTCCTCTCCTGAGGCGCCGGACAGTTTGCCAGAACCTCTTTGGAGCCGATCGATAGTCTTTCTCCATGGCCTCACCAAACTCCTCCCACGCCCGAGATTTTGCCTCGGCAACTGCCACTGCTGCACCCCGCTTGGCTATCCGGTACCTGTCTGCTGCCTCCGGAGACCCACAGACCAGCCACGCCCTGTAGGCCTCCTTCTTCAGCCTGACGGCTCCCCGAACCTCTGGTGTCCACCAGCGGGTACGGGGGTTGCCACCACGACTGGCACCGGCCACCTTACGACCACAGCTAGAAACAGCCGCCTCAACAATCGCAGAGTGGAACAAGGCCCACTCGGACTCAATGTCCCCCACTGCTCTCGGGACGTGGTCAAAGCTCTGCCGGAGGTGGGAGTTTAAGACCGTCTTGACAGGTTCTTCTGCCAGGCGTTCCCAGCAGACCCTCACTATGCGTTTGGGTCTGCCAGGTCTACGCGGCATGTTCCCTTGCCATCTGATCCAACTCACCACCAGGTGGTGATCAGTTGACAGCTCCGCCCCTCTCTTCACTCGGGTGTCCAAAACATACGGCCGCAGGTCAGATGATATGACTACAAAATCTATCATCGACCTGTGACCTAGGCTGCCCTGGTACCAAGTGTACCGGTGGGCATCCTTATGTTCGAACATGGTGTTCGTTATGGCCAAACTGCGGCTTGCACAGAAGTCCAATAACAAAACACCGCTCGAGTTCAGATTAGGTGGGCCGTTCCTCCCAATCACACCCCTCCAGGTCAAGCTGTCATTGCCCACGTGAGCATTGAAGTCCCCCAGCAGGACAATGGAGTCCCCTGATGGAGCACTATCTAGCACTCGTCCCAGGGACTCCAAAAAGGGTGGGTACTCTGAACTGATATTTGGCCCATAAGCACAAACAACAGTCAGGACCCGTTCCCCGACCCGAAGGCGCAAGGAAGCTACCCTCTTGTCCCCCGGGGTAA
Source organism: Nothobranchius furzeri (assembly GCF_043380555.1). NCBI lineage: Eukaryota > Metazoa > Chordata > Actinopteri > Cyprinodontiformes > Nothobranchiidae > Nothobranchius > Nothobranchius furzeri. The sequence continues at coordinate 52,658,617 of NC_091753.1, read as the reverse complement.
ACCCCAACACACAGGCAGAGAGTCTCGGGGCTAACAAAAAGCCAACCCCAGCCCTCCGCCTCTCACCCGGAGCAACTCCAGCAAAGTAGAGTGTCCAACCCCTCTCCAGGTCTCGGGTTCCAGAGCCAATGCAATGTGTCGAGGTGAGTCCGACTATATCTAGCCGGTACCGCTCAACCTCTGCCACAAGCTCCGGCTCCTTCCCCGCCAGCGAGGTGACGTTCCATGTCCCAAAAACTAGTTTTCTTGTCCGGGGATTGGACCGCCAAGGCTCCCGCCTTGGTCTGCCACCCGATTCGCATTGCACCGGACCCTTCATGTTCCTCCTGCGGGTGGTGGGTCCACAGTTGGACGAGCCCATGTATCCGGTTCGGGCTGGGCCCGGCCGGGCCCCATGGGCGAAAGCCCGGCCACCAGGCGCTCGCTCACGGGCCCCAACCCCAGGCCTGGCTCCAGGGTGGGACCCCGGTAACCCTCCGGGCCGGGTACTCCGACTCTTCGTTTTAACCGCCATGAAAGATCCCGAGATAATATATGTTTTTAAAAACAAGACGGTTATTATTATTGTCAACTTTTTACCGGGGTTTACCACTACACCGGTTACCGTGACAACCCTATTCACATGCATGGATGTAGATGTACAGCTGATACAGGATGGACACCACAGCTAACTAACCTTAATAAACACAAAAATGGCCAAGAGTTTATAGAGACTGTCATCCTGCTGCTGCTGTATCTCCTGATCTGCCTCCTCTCCTCCCCTCCCACCCCAGTTAGAGATCAGCATCAGCTTTCTGGTCAGCAGCCACTAAGCGGTGTTCTTCTCCTAAGCTTCATGAATCGTTGCAGTCAAAGCCCTAAGAGCAATTTAAATTCTTGTATTGTTTCCTTTTTCCAATCATCTTCATCCTGTCTATACAGTCAAAGAAGGACTAACGCGGAGCTCCTCGATAAGCTGAAAGTCAAAAGCCATTCCTATCAAGTCCCTCCTGTGTCGTCTAGTTTCAGCCTTAGACGTTCAGAGATTGAATCTGATGCAGTATTTGTCCCAGCTTTCCTGCCAGCATCTCTGGGGGGAATCTGCTGATCCAAGTGAAAGTTGTGCATCCTTGTCTGAGAACGTAATTCGACAATCGCTTCGTTCAGAGTGCACAGCTCCCAGCCTTTTGTTGTAATCAGGGCCTAAACTGAGCCGGCAAGGAGTGAAAAACAAGGAATAAAACGGCGAAACACTCCATTCAGCCCCTTGTCCCCAAGAAAACAGCACATCAGTTTTATCCTCCTGTTCACTCATCCCTCTGGTGATCAGCAAACATAATCACCTGAATCAAAGACGGGAGATGCAACGACCCGGCGCTCCGTCTTATGTAATGTCGGGTCTGCTTCTACCAACCAGCTTTGTGTCACGTTTTTACAAATCAAGATGGTGATCTTATTTTTACCAACAATCAGTACTTATTTCTCGTAGTAATGAAGTGAGAACTGGCCATGCCATATTTCATAATTCATCTCCTAAATGTGTGAATGATGAGTTTAGGGAGATTAAATTACAGGCATATATCTGGGATAATGTATTATGGTATTTCCCCTTAAAGATTTTTTTCTTGCCTATTTGGCACATTAAGTGTTTCAGATCAGTCAAAGAGAATCACACAAAATAAAACAAAAATTAACAACGTTCTAACATGGTATAGGCAGTCACCTCCCTTTCCGGTGGGTCATGGGTCCCTGAACAGGGCTAAATCAAATCAAATCAAAGATACTTTATTAATCCCAAAGGTAAATTAGAGTTTCAGTACACACAATTCAGAGATCAGACATACATGGGCAAGACACATGACAAGAATTGGTGACTGTGGTCATTCGCAACCCTGAGTCGTGCTACCTTAATAGAGATAAGAGGGTTACATGAGGATTGGTTCAGGTGGAGGGAAAAAGAGTCACTTCAGAGTTACCCTCCACCAGGAGAGCAGCTTTGCTCTGCAAAAAAAAACCCACCTCAGACAGAGATATGCAACAGACTTCAGACAACACAACATAAGTGTCCACTAGGAGGGGTGGTAGGTTGGGACTATCCCAGCTTTAGCTCCTGCAGCCACGGAAGCAGCGCATGTCACCTCAGTGTGTGTGTGTGGGTGGGTGTGTGTGTGTGTGGGGGGGGGGGGGGTGGCATTTAGGGTTGGAGGGTTGCAGTGACCCTGGACACTTCGGCGGCCTTCCCGCTGTCCTGCCCAGGCTGGGAAAGGAGGCAGAGTTGAGTTGCCATAGCGACGGCACATTCCACATATCTTCTGAGGGGGGAGTTTTCGTTGGAGCCTTGCAGGCCAGACAGATAATTTCCTCTCTGTCTTACAGTCTGCTGGTCCTCACCTCTCCGAATCCCAACAGTAATGGACGTTAATCTATCCCAATCCGTGCTGATTCATCCACTCTCTCCTTGATGGCATCCAAAGAGCTATTTTCTAATCCGTTTGCCTGACGTCCGGAATCACATAGTATGTTGTACTTCAATTTAAATGAAAAGTACTGATGTGTTTTTTGGCCACGCTTGTCACGTTCTTTGAGATTTATCAGTTAGAAAAATTCGTAATTACTATAAGTAAGTAAGTAAAAGTTTATTTATAGAGCGCAGATATAAATCACAGAGCGCTGTACAATATGAGTAAGATCAGGGCAAATATCTCAAACCAATAAAAAAATCATAAAAACAATAGCAGTGATAAAATAGTAAATAAAATCAGGAGTAAAAACAAAGTGACAATGTGAACAAGAACAAAGCCATCTTTTAGAACATTTAGGGGGGGGGAGGGGCGCCTGGATGAAAAGGTGAGTTTTAAGATGTTTTTTGAAGACCTCTACAGTTTTAGAGAGACGGAGATTTGAAGGCAGACTGTTCCAAAGTCTGGGGGCAATAGTCTGAAAGGCCCTGTCCCCTTTGGTTTTCAGTCTGGTTCGAGGAACAGCCAGGAGGTTTATCAGATGTGGATTGAAGGTTCCGTGAAGTGGTGTGTGGGGATATACAGGGTATCCGCGGGTCCTTAAAAAGTCTTAAATTTGCTTTTCCAAATTTAAGGACTTAAAACTCCTTAAAAATGACAAATAATCCTTAAATACAGTTTCCAAAGGTCTTAAATTACCAAAGACCCAATAAACAAGATTCTTTTATTTTTGTCATTTTCGTGAATTTCTAGTTGGTGTTCAGCATTTTTTGTGTGTATGATGTTGGCGTAAGCGGAACCGTACACGTTCAGTTGGTTGTGAAAGGGGCTATTTTTACAGGGTATCCGCGGGTCCTTAAAAAGTCTTAAATTTGCTTTTCCAAATTTAAGGCCTTGAAAATCCTTAAAAATTACAAATAATCCTTAAATACAGTTTCCAAAGGTCTTAAATTACCAAAGACCCAATAAACAAGATTATTTTATTTCTATAAAATTTTTGTGAATTTCTAGTTAGTGTTCAGCATTTTTTGTGTATGATGTTGGCGTAAGCAGAACCGTACACATTCAGTTGGTTGTGAAGGGGGGCTATTTTTAGATGAGCACGTTAGCTGGTTAAGCTAGTGGGAGCTTGCGCCATGGGGAAGTGCAAGTTTAATGGTATCTAGATGGCTAATCCCACGTTCACAACGTGGTTAGTACCAGTTCCAGGCAATAGCTGGAAATTATAGCTTATATTTAATTGGAAAAAAATTGCTTAAATTTGGTCAAAGTGGCATTAAAAAGGTCTTAAAAAGTCTTAAATTTGGCTCCCTTAAACCTGCAGATGCCCTGTTTTTAGATGAGCACATTAGCTGGTTAAGCTAGAGGGAGCTTGCGCCATGGGGAAGTGCAAGTTTAATGGTAACTGGATGGCTAATCCCACGTTTGCGACGTGGTTAGCACCGGTTCCAGGCAATAGCTGGAAATTATAGCTTAAATTTAGTTTAAAAATAGCTTAAATTTGGTCAAAGTGGCCTTAAAAAAGGTCTTAAAGTCTTAAATTTGGCTCCCTTAAACCTGCAGATACCCTGGATATAAGCTCAGATAGGTAGCTAAGAATGTAACTTAAGAATGTAAGAAAATATTGATATGGCAAATATTGTGATATTTTTCCTGTGATATTTTATCGATATTCAAAAGCCGTGTAATTTATGGAAGAATTTACTTGCAAACATTTGTGTATTTTCTTTTCTTTTGGTGCAATTTAAACACTGCCCGCTAGTTGTCAGCAGTGTGCAATGGGTTTTGTTTCCACCATTGAAATGTTAATCCCTCTATTATGGTTCAGATACCTCATGTTAAGTATCAGTCTGGACTGTTTATTGAATTTTCCCTCAATAAATTCAGTCTGAAAAAATCACTAATATCGTCCGACTGAATGTATCGCAATATATCGTGATATATTGTATAGTCTCCCCTGTATCGTGATTCAGAATGTATCGCCATAATTTCACCAATACACATCCCTACAATGACTACAAATCAGTCGTCAGCATGTTGCATATGACATCACCACAGAATCTCCTCCCCCCTAGCGTAGCTGCTACTTACCACATGGCCAGATTTATGGTGGTTCTTTCCTCCTGAAGAAGGATTTAAAGTTCGCTAAACTTACAGCCAATTTTCCTCTGCTTTTCTTTGTGTCTGGTTTGATGACATCACTTTGGTGATGCGCATTTGTAGTCCTGGACGTATTTTCCACACAAACTTCATAACTTTTACTGCCGTTCGAAAAGTGCGTTCTTAGCATCAATATGCGTCTTTAATATTCACAGACATCATATGTTAAATCCATGGCACGTAAGAAACAGGATTAGAAAATAGCTTCCATAGGTCCATTGACTTGCATTCTTTTTTTCCTTACTTCTAGTGACCCATGGTCTGGAAGTGCATGGGTGCGACTTAGGCTCCATATAGCTATAAATATATTGTGGAGATTAAAAAAATTAAAAAGAAAAAAATGGGTTCTCTCGCATGTCTATAAATCTCTGCCAATAACGCGTTTCAGACCAAAAGCAACCATTGGACCATCCAGTTGTCTGACTCGCCTCTCCTCTCTGGGTCGTCCATTCATTAGGCACTTGTGTACTTAGCGACAGAACACCACTGGTGTGAGAGGTTCTCCACCTGGTCAGTGGCCTAGTGGTAGAGTGTCCACCTTGAGACTGGGAGATCAGGGTTCAATTCCTGGTCGCATCATAGCAAAGACTTTCAAAAAATGGGACCCAATGCCTCCCTGCTTGACACTCAGCAACAAGGGGGTGGATTGGGGGGTTAAACCACCAAATGGTTCCCGAGCACGGCTGTGTCTGCAGCTCACCGCTCCCCAAGGGGATGGGTCAAATGCGGAGAACAAATTTTGCGCACACACATCAGTGTGTGTGACAACTAATGGAACTTCAACTTTAACAATTACATCAGAGAAGGAGAAACAGCTGGCTGCTACCACTTCAACTTTAGGACAAACTACCAGAGTCCCAAAAAGAAAAACACAATTTGAAGCCACAGAAAACTGTGACTGGTGTTTAGCACTATCCGGTTTCCTCTGGCAGTGCTGGTTTTCCGGTTCCGGCAGAAGTGTCTCATGGGCGGTACCTGAGGGGCGACTGTTCAGTGACTGTTTGCATTAAAAATCTAGCTTGTTTTGAAGGTTTGCTATAACAGGTTTAAAGTTAAAAAGCTATTTAAAACGAACTGGTCTTTTATGTAAAAGTAACAGCAGTCCTTGTTAAATCATGGATCAACTGTGATTAACTACATTATTTCAGTTTCACTCACCAAACCCAGGCTTGATTATTACCAGACCTGTAGAATTAATCACTTCACTAGAACATGTTTGACAACATGAAGGAGGCTAAACCATCTCAAAAACCAATGCATCATGCCTTGTTCTTAAGAAAATTGGAGAACAGAACTTTGTACAAGATGTGCATCCCGTTTCTTGTTATCACACTAATGGTAAACATGGTGGTGGTTGTGTGATGGTCTGAGGCTGTTTTGCTGCTTCAGGGCCTGGACCACAGTTTCCATTGAATGTGCTCCTCATTAACCATGTGACACAACAGCATCAGTTATGCTCAAACTAGGGATGCAACGATACCACTTTTTTCCAAACCAATACGATAAGGATCCTTGGATCTGAGTACTCGCCGATACCGATTACCAATACCGATACTTATACCACACAAAAAAATGCAATGATTTGGTATACAGATTTTATTTTCTTCTCTGCTTTCAACAGGAAAAGACTGTGAGGTAGATAAAAAGTAAAATATATGAATGGAAATCATCACAAAACTAAAATTTTAGGTGAACAGAAATGAAAAGTTACAGTGAAGCCATTTTCAAGCAACTGCATTGGTATCGGTTAAGTTTTACCGATACTGGTATTGGTATCGGTTCCGATACCGATGCCAGTATCGTATCGGTGCATCCCTAGCTCAAACTTCCTAAAGGTTTATACCAAACATTCACGTGCGTAACAGAAATATTAACCCTTTCTTGGCTGCCTGGCATGATGCCATATTGCCGGGAGCTGAATCACCAGACATCTGTTGCCTGAACTTTATCAATGTATTTATTTCTCAGAGAGCAGAGGTTGATTTAGTTATTTTTCACAAACTGAGACGCTGAGACCGCTCTGTCACAAGAGGCCTGCTCTGAGTAAATTAGCACAATGATACAAATCGGGTGGAAGGGAATACTGGGGTCGAAGTGTTAATCTCATTGGAGTGCTGAAGGTTTCCCTGACCGAGCTAAGCCAATTATTAACATGAGCACCGGGTGCACGTGGGCCGCCGTACCATACTAAAGGGAATGCTGAATGTATGCCTGGCATGGACGGGCTAATTGGGGAAGGGTGTGCTCACAAAGCACCTTGGTCCATTATCTCCATCACCATGGGAACTAGATAGGGATAATTAGCTGGACAGCAAGGAGCTGTGCGGCTATAAGGATGAGCTGAAGGATTAAGTTTGGACAAAATGATGAAACTAAAGGAAACAGATTTTTATTTTTTATTTTTCAGCTGACATTTAAATTGGACCGGGATCAGCATTTCCTTCAGATGTTGTCGTTTGAATTGCAGCCAGTCCTATTTGTCTCAGTTCTGATCCACTTGAGCCTTTTTTTCTCCCTTAAAGTTATTATAAATAATTGTTTAGCCGTTTTTTGAAGGCCTGCCCTTCACCCAGCCAGATTCTCTTCCTGAACCATCACGTCCGATGTTTATCTGCTTCCTCTGCAGCCCGTGTCCCGGATTCTTGCTTTTACACTGAAGACAACGTAACTGACCTGGCAGAGATGTTGTTTTCTTCAGCTAAATGCTAAAAACAAAGTGTTGAAATGTTAGTAAGTTGTCCTCTTCTAATTATGATGTTAAAACCTTCCCTTTTTTTTTTTTAGCATTTTCTCACTTCCTGGAGAACAGAGCTACTCGTCACGTGTCCCACTCTCCCCCATCTTTCACATCATCCCTTCTACGTCTGTCCAAGTGGTCCATCTCCAGGTGGTGGGACCCCCTGATTTCTCCTCTGCTCTCCGTTTCTGTTCTTGTCTTTACTCAAAAAGGCAGATTAGTATATATTTTTTTCTGTAAAAGACTTTGACTCACGCAAAGTAAGCCCCAGATTCCTCGCCCGTACTCCGTTCCGCCTGACTGGGAAGCAAAACAAAGAGGAAAGGGAGAGAAAGGCATTTTGGAGAGGAGTTTCTGCCTCGATCTTGATTCTGAATCTGTTTGCTCCATTGTTTTCACCCAGTCACCTTTCACATTTATAAAGTTCTTGTTTTCTGTAAGTCGTCAAGCGGATCTATTGCAGGCACATTCCCTACTCAACCATTTGATGGACAGCCTTAAAAAGTTGTAGACATTAATGTCCCCCTGAGGACATACCTTAAGAACTTTAATCTCTGGCACTTTCCTCGTTTGTAATTATGAGATAAACCTCTGAACAACTCGAGTCTCACTCATCTATTCACCCCCAGGGACTACATGTCTGGTGGCCCTGCTGTCTGATACGGAGCTGACGGTGGCCAACGTCGGAGACTCTCGCGGTGTGCTGTGCGACAAAGACGGCAACGCCATTCCTCTGTCACATGACCACAAACCTTACCAGCTCAAAGAACGCAAGAGGATCAAGAAGGCTGGTGAGGAAACGGCCAAAGTCCCAATTAGAGCACTTTCCCCTCGTCCGAGTCATTCTGGTTCGTTTTTATCTGGTGTCTCAACATCAAAACCTGACTGATAGCACAATTAGCTTCTAACGCTGTGTTATCAGATGCAGACAGTGGCTGTTATTTAAAGTGTGTTTGTAAGCACAACACACACACACACACACACACACACACACACACACACACACCCTGACTGCTGCTGAGCTGAAGAGGCCCACCAGCGCCATCTAACGGTCCAGTTTGGTACTGGAATCAACAATCTTATTAAACTACCCTCAGAACACTTCAGTCTTAAATAAATAATGTAAACACATTAATATAAAACCTTTAAATTAGAAGAACCAGTCATTTTTCTGTTTTTGTCATTAATGTTTTATTAGGAAGCTGCAACATCACCATGACAACAAACTTCCTCCGTTCACAAATCTTTTAGAATGATTCAACCTTTCAGGCCTTTTTTTCAATTTGTATTTGAATTATTACGACAGAATAGTCTTTCAGTTTAGATTATTTTTATTTCAGGCGTTTAATGTAAATTGCCTGAATTCTATGTTGTGGTTTTTAATGGAAATTATTTGAATCCTAATCTGGGATCTAATTGTCCTACACGGTTGATTTTTGTATTCATTTTCAACTGTTACTATATTTAGGTTCAGAGTGTGAGGTCGTTGCTTTGTAATGATCTTTGGTGAATATTTACAATTTATATTTAAAGAATTTAAATGCAGAATTTTTTTTTACTTTAAATTATTTTTCCACCTTCTTTCGCATTTTTACCCTTGATTAACTCAACATTTAAAGAGCGAGTCACCCCCTACCAGATTCTTACTCAACTCCCACTTCCTGTTTGAAAAACGCAACAAAGGCTGTTGCCTAGCAGTCCGAGGGGGTGGAGCCGCTAACAAATACACACACTCACGACATTGTGACATCATAATGTACCATCTAACATCATAGTGTACCTCTTAGCCAATAGCGATGGCAGATTTAAATTCAAATGCAGTGCTGAGGTTTTACCTGATGACGGTGCAACACTGACAGTTTTAGGCAGAATATTTAAATTTTAACTAAGATGCACCAAAGTGCCAAATTATTGACTACACGTGTCTGCAGCAGGATCAGACACATTTATATAGTTTATCAGCAAAAAATGTTGATTTGGAGTGAGTTGCTCTTTAACCAAGCAAAACAAAATGAATCCAACATGCGATTCATGTACATTCAATGTTTTTGACGAGTTTAGGCAACTGAAGGAGATTTTAGAGTTAATAAAATGGGCTTTCTTACGACAACATCAGTATAATCACAGCCTGAACTGTCCGCTTGAATGCTTTCAAATCCTACGGACAGGATCGCTCTCTGGGACGTAGGACGTCCGAACCAATTATCAAACCCTGCATCGGCTCATTTCCAGTGCAAATGGACACCAGATGAAACCAATCCAACAAAAACATTTCTGTGATCGCTGATGAGCAGAAAACATGATCCAAACATGAATTTTAGACTTAAGTGTCAATCTTTTGGTTTTCATAGGAAAATATAAATGAGTACATTTGATTTAACTGTTTCTACTTTTGTGCTTGACTGTTGGTCACTTTGACTTGACCTTCCTCTGTAGTCACTGACGCCCTTTCTTCCTCTCGTAGGTGGTTTCATCAGCTTCAACGGCTCGTGGCGAGTCCAGGGCATCTTGGCCATGTCCCGCTCTCTGGGAGACTACCCCCTGAAGAACCTCAACGTGATCATCCCCGATCCCGACATCATGACCTTCGACCTGGGCAAGCTGCAGCCCGAGTTCATGATCCTGGCGTCGGACGGCCTGTGGGACACCTTCAGCAACGAGGAGGCGGTTCGATTCATCAGAGAACGACTGGATGAGCCGCACTTCGGCGCCAAGAGCATCGTCCTTCAGTCCTTCTACCGCGGTTGCCCCGACAACATCACCGTCATGGTGGTCAAGTTCAAACGCAAACCTGGTGAGAAGTAGTAGTCTATCCCTCAAACACACACACCGCATCAGTTATAAGTCTGAATTAAAATAATTCTAATGATGATAGACTTATTGGGAATAAATTTAATGACAGATCTTGAAAGAGAACTATTTCTATCACTAATATTTCCAAGAATTTCCTCGTTACACGTCACATTAAGCCCGTTCAGTTTTTTAAGTTACAAAACAAAGACGTTTTATATTCCTGTTGAACACTGCGTGTGTGTGTGTGTGTGTGTGTGTGTGTGTGTGTGTGTGTGTGTGTGTGTGTGTGTGTGTGTGTGTGTGTGTGTGTGTGTGTGTGTGTGCGCGCGCGCGCGCGCGTGTGTTTAGGAGAGACAACTTTCACTTGTCTGTGATCTTTTGAGGGTTTTTTTTAATTAAAGGTGTGAAACACTGAAAAACCTATTTTAAATAATTTCTGATTATAATCAGTCAATCTGAGTTTTTCGTGCAGGCCCAACATGAAAATAGTCTCCTACACCTATCTCCTGCATTAGCTTCTGCTAGAAAACAGACAATGAAACTCTAGGATTAGAAAATCCTGACAGATCTGCATCACACTGTCACTTAACAGTCATGGACTCGCCCATCTGGACTCACGACGAGGAACGCTGTTGTTGGTTTAGCCTCCAGGAAACAGCAGAGAACGTCTCTAACATCTCTAGCTAACTGTTAGCATTAGCAACTCAACCACATGGCCGAAGCTCCTCCAGGCTTCTGTTATTTATGGAGATGAAACGTCAACATCGCAAAGCAAACAGTCAGCGGTAGAGTCGTGCTGCTGTTAGCCAATCAGAGGCAAGATGTGATGTGACTCACTTCTAGTTCCTGAAACAGGTGCACCAGGGCTTTTTTTTTCCCCAGAGTACGACTTACAAGGCATTCATTCCTACTAGAGACCGCTGGAAATGTTTCAAATAAACAAGTGAACCACACCTTTAATTTGTTTCCGTTTGATCTGTGTTGAAGTGATGTGCTACACGTTCCGTGTTCTAACATGGTGACTTTTAGTTTTTCTTGTATCAAACATGTGACACAGAACCTTTAACATGTTTAGGATGTTCGTCGTATCAGCCGTATGATTGTATGGCAACAGAACATTTTCGTATCACATCAGTGGATAATCTGGATCAGGGGTGTCAAACTCATTTTAGCTCAGGGGCCACATTGAGGGAAATCTAGTCCCAAGTGGGCCGGACCGGTAAATTAAAAACAACTTCAGATTGTTTTCTTTGTTTTAATACAATCAATATAAAACAAAGCTGGAGCCTGAGGACAGTGTAGTACAAGTACAACACCTGAAGTGTACTTGAAATTTTGAAAAAAATAAAAAATAAAATAAAAAAAAAACATTCCTGAGTGATTCAAAGAGCTTACAGATCACACGGCTAGATCAGTTTCATGCAGCACTTAAATGGTAAATGGCCTGTATTTGATATAGCGCCTTCTAGAGTCCTGGAACCCTCAAGGCGCTTTGCAACACAATCAGTCATTCACCCATTCACACACACATTCACACACTGGTGGGGATGAGCTACGATGTAGCCACAGCTGCCCTGGGGCGCACTGACAGAGGCGAGGCTGCCGAGCACTGGCGCCACCGGTCCCTCCGACCACCACCAGCAGGATACGTGGGTTAAGTGTCTTGCCCAAGGACACAACGACAGCGACAGACTGAGCGGGGCTCGAACCTGCAACCTTCCGATTACAGGGCGAGCACTTAACTCCTGTGCCACCGTCGTTAAAGTATATTTGACTCATTTTACTTAACATCTTTTAGCTTTCACCAGCACATCAATATCAGAAGTCACATCCTGAGTGGCGGCCATCTTCAGGATGTGATTCAAGTTCTTGTGTGAGCCTTGAGCGCAGCTTTATTTATACTCATTACAGAGAAAACTTGCTCACAAACATAAGTTTATTTTCACTCTACATTGTAAAGTATGAAAATAAAGTTTACACAACCGTCTCGCGGGCCGGATCCGGCCCGCAAGCGGGTTACATCCGGCCCGCGGGCCGCATATTTGACACCCCTGATCTGGATGGATTATCTCTTATTAAATTAGATTTATGATATGAAGTCCATCAGGTTTTACATAAATAAAAACGGAGGGAAATAAAAACGACAACTTTTTTATTGTTTTGTCATCTTTTAACGCTTTTACTGAGACAAAAATCCTTAGTTTTGTTTTTCTGGACTGGAGCTACATAATTTATCTGTTGCCTTTGTTGCTTTTACTTCTCTGCTGCCAAATCTTTTGTTTATCAAATGCAGCCGATCATGTCGTGCGCAAAGCTCCCCCTCAGTGCTCTAATGTGTTGATTCAAATGTGGTTGAAGGAACGTCTCCAAGAGACGTGAAAATGTAAAGTGAATGTACATATTGTCTTCATGCATCGCCTCAAGACACACGTCCACTGATGTATTTCACACTAAAATGTTTGTTTTTGCTGTTTCTTTGATAATGTACAGAATGTTTGTGGCATTTGTACTTGCTTTTGTTGACTTTATTGAACTGTAAAAAAAAAATCACAACATTCAAACTGTAAATCATAGAAATCAGAACAAGTTTTTTCTTTTTTTAAATAAACTCAACTGCAGCTTATACAGATGTGTAACAGATGATTGTTAAAAGTAAATGTTACATAGAAAAATAAAACTTTGAATCCCAGCTTGTAAAATGTTATCGGGGGTGCAATAAAATAATTATCATTTAATTATTCTGCTTCCTTTTTTCTTTGGCACGTAAAAACTAGACATGAAATCTGTGTTCCACAAAAAAAATTGACTTTAATATGTTGCTTTTTTTTCTTTTTCTAATAAAAATCTGCAGTAATTTAAATATTTAGACCTTTTGGCTTCAAAGCCAGATGATTGGATGACATTGGGAACCTAAGACCAAAGAATAAGATTAATTTAGCTGCAAACATAACGTAATGTTTAATCCATCTAACCATTATCGTCCACTTCTCCGGAGTCAGGTCTTGGAGGCAGCAGCCTAAGCAGACTTCCCTCTCCCCAGTCACATGGCCAGCTCCTCCGGGGGAATCCCAAGGTGTTCCCTGGCCAGGTTGAGCGGGTTGTCCAGTAATCGGAAGGTTGCAGGTTCGATCCTGGCTCCGGACAGAGAATTCTGCTGTTGTGTCCTTGGGCAAGACACTTAACCCAACTTGCCTGCTGGTGGTGGTCGGAGGGGCCGGTGGCGCCAGTGCTCGGCAGCCTCGCCTCTGTCAGTGCGCCCCAGGGCAGATGTGGCTACATCGTAGCTCATCATCATCAGTGTGCGAATGTGTGTGTGAGTGGATGATGATGCACTGTAGTGTAAAGCGCTTTAGAATCCTTACTCTGAAAGGCGCTATACAAGTGCGGGTCATTTGTCATCATGGTTTATAGTCCCTCCAGAGTGTCCTGGTCTAACTTTAGGCCTCCTCCCAGTTGGACGTGCCCGGAAAACCTCACCAGGGAGGCGTCCAGGAGGCATCCTAATCAGGTGCCCGAGCCACCTCAACTGGCTCCTCTCGATGTGGAGGAGCAGCAGATCTACTCTGGGCCCCTCCCAGATGACCGTTCTTTTGGTCACCACCCAAAGCTAGTGACCATAGATGAGGGTAGGAAAGTAGATCGAGAGCTCTGCTTCTGTCTCAGCTCTCTCTTCACCGCGACAGATTGGTACAACGTCCGCATCACTGCAGACACTCCATCTTTCAGGACCTCATCCCCGACCTGGAGAAGGCATTCTACCCTTTTCCGAATTTAGAGGAGGTAATTCTCATCCCAGCTGCCTCACACTGCTGCGAACCGCTCCGGTGAAAGCTAGAGATCACGTTCTGACGAAGCCAACAGACATCAAAACATTAATAAATCACCTACAGACTCAGAACTGAGGCACTTACACGTCATGATCAATGCTTTCTGTAAAGATGAAATCTGACATAAATGCTGCAGATCATTTCTGCCTGGAGGCTTTTGCAGAACAAACACGTCAAAGATAACACCACGTTAATCCGTCAGCCGCTCCATTCAGCCAAAATATAACCGATGTCACCGTTGTGAAGGAAACACAATCTTCTCCTGGCTTCCTGTCTGACGGCTGGAGACAGGTGTAACCGTGTCTGTCCTCCATAGTTGCACAGTCACTTTGGTTATAAATAGCTCTACCGAAAGTAGTGGAGGGACAAGAAGGGGAGGGATCTCTGGGTCCTCGTAAAAGACCAAATACAGGAAGACAACACCGTTCACACAGTCGCACAAAAGGAAGAGGACGACGAGACCCTTTTCACATTTCAGTCACGGGTACCCATGCATCCCAGCCTCAGAAACAAGTGCAAGTCCTCATGCTGGGCCTAGATGGCTCAGGAAAGACTTCCCTGCTCTACAAGCTGAAATACAACGAGAATGTGGTTACCGTACCGACCGCTGGTTTCACCGTGGAGTCCTTGGAGATCGACGGGAAAAGCCCAGAGCTGACGGTGTGGGATGTTGGTGGTCAGAGGAAGATGAGGCCTCACTGGAGGCATTACTACTATGAAACAGCTGGCCTGATGTTTGCGGTGGACAGCCAGAACGAGAGACGGCTGGACGAGGCTCGCAAAGAACTGCACAGGGTAGCTACGAAAGAAACTGTTTTGTTATACAATGAAGGTTTCATGTGAAAAGTTTTTAACTGTAACAAAAACGGATCTCCTCTACCTCTCAGGTCCTGAGGCAGGACAGTCTCAGAGGAGTTCCTCTTGTGGTTCTGGCCAACAAACAGGCTCTACCAGATGCTCTGAGCCCCCAATCACTGTCTGTGAAACTGGACTTGAGGGGTGGGTGTGGCGGGCCGGGCGTGGTTCGTCCAGCCCTCCTCAGCCAACACTGGGACGGGACTGGAAGAAGGTTTCATGAGGACGGTTTATCTGATGAAGACCCCTTTCAGACAGACTCAGGACGACATTAAGGTTCAGATGAGATCTAAAGGCTTCGGTTTCGCAGCAGTGAAGCGATTCTGTGGCAGCTGATTACAGGACGATTACTTTTGATGTTTGATTCCTGTCGTCTTTCATCCAACTGAAACCAACTGCGAGGTCAAAGGATGATGCTAACGCAGAGATTAGAGTTAATCCGTGTGGTGAAACTGCTGCGGGGTGAAGAGGCGGGAGGAAAAAAACTGTGAGGGGTTTGTGAAAAATCTGGGATTATTGGGGTGGATTTGAGAAAGCCGTCATGAGGGGCCTTGAGACAGTTCTCTGAAACTACAAATGTATATGAATAAATTAGCAAATAAGGTTTAGATATATTTTATCACTATAAATCATTTTCTTGTGTTTTATATTATTTGAAAATCAAGTTTATTTTGAGCAAATGTCATCTTACAATAAAGGAAGTTCATGTATTTGATCATATTCAGTGTGTTTGTGATTTTTTTAAACCTGCAAAAATGATAATGATGCATTAGCTTCTGATAGAAAACAGACGGTCTAACTGTGGGATTAGAAAAGCCTGACAGATCTACGTCACACTGTCACTTAACAGTCATGGACTCACCCATCTTGGCTCACAATGGGGAAGGCTGTTGTTGGTTTAACGTCCAGGAAACAGCAGAGAACGTCCCGACTAGCAGAAGCTAACATTAGCATTAGCAACTCCACCACACAGCAGAGCACCTCCACGCTTGTGTTATATGTGGAAAAAAACATCATGGTTGCAAAGCAAATGAAGTTGGTGGTAGAGTCGTGTTGCTGTTAGCCAATCAGAGGCGAGATGTCCAAATATCAGGAAATGTTTTACTTCCTGAAACTGGGTCTGTGCTTTTTAATAACCAAGTACGACTTTCATTCACTAATTAATTACTAGAATGAAGCCACAGCAAATGTATTGATGAAGCGTGTGCCCCACATCTTTAAATGCAAATGAATTCTGAAGTAAATCAAATTTCTAAATACCATTGCACTCTTATATATTGACAGATATCATTTATATACAGAGGAAATTTCACTCATAATTGTTTAATAAAACTTAATTAAACATTTTTCCGCATTTCCTGTTTGTTATTTTGTCTTTTTATTATTGATCACATCATGTTATTGTTGAATTTGAGCAACACAAAGGGTAAAATAAGGAGAGGGAGGGTTCTCTGTCTTATGACGTTTTTCATTTGCATGGAAGACAAATAACACCTTCTGTAAAGTCAAACCTGCTATATTACTCCGCTAGTGTAAAACACTAAAGTATTTTGTTTCCATAACAAATCTATATTATGGTGCAGTGATAATTGACCAGATGTGACCTTTTTCTTCCAGTAAACTTCATGCGTTTTGCCTACATGTGATGCGGTGCTCCCACCGCCACGGACGTTGGCAGTGAAACCAATGAGAGCGGAGTGGAGGGGATTTCCCCACCCTTCCTCTACGACACAGCGAGGCGCCCCCCCCTCCACCACCGGCATTCCCAGTATGCACCGCGGACAGAGCAGCGAAAAGTAGTCCGCTAACGAAACGCCGTGAAACGGGAACAAGAAAAAAAGAGGGTAGCTCGCCCGCTAAATTCACGAGTCGAACTGTGTATTTAACGTGACCAGAACAGCAAACATGGCTGACAACGAGAAACTGGACAACCAGCGGCTGAAGAATTTCAAGAACAAGGGTCGAGATTTGGAGGTAAAAGTTGTGCGGATAAGGTGTTTAGGCTCGCCGCTGCTAGCTGCTGCGTTCACGGCCAGCCTTGCCTCTCGGCTGCGCTGTGACGTCGTTTCTAATTTCCACCATCGGGATCTCTGCTGCCAGAGCCCGGCCAAGGCCTTCACGAATCGACCGTTAAGCACCGTTGGCTTTTGGCAGAGTGGCTTCTTGTTCGGTTTCTATCGTTTTGTTACACCGTTAGACCGCATTGCTTAAGAAACATGTCAGAAAAGCCTCCGCTGGATGTGCCAGGGCCGCGGGGGGACATGCGAGCTCAACTGAAGCATTTCACCCCCGAGTCGGTTTAGTTCGGTGTAATATGTCACATATATCAGTAAAAGTACACCTAATTGACCCAGGTTGTCTCCTTTTGAGATATAATATCGATAAACACGCCAGCCTAGCGGCGGATTAATGTAGTTTAATACCGCAGTAAGCTAACTTGCGTGCTAGCTGAGCTCGCGCTGGTTGCATTTCCACCCATCCCCCGTCTCTACAACCAAAAACAATGGCGGAAACCAGTTAGCCGTTTAGCTGACCAGTTACCTGGATCTTAACGTCATGCGTGTGTGTTCCATTGTTTTGTTTATCACCAACGAATATTTAGAAATCTATAAACACCTGGTCGACCTCGTGACATGGTAGATCAAGCTACACGTTAGCAAACGTCAGATCAATACTAGGTGAGTTACTGTCAGCCCGGCGTGTCTCATTGTCTCATGTGAGCGTATGGTAGCGAAATAAGGTCTCGGGCGGGATTTTACCTTACGGGTGTTTATAGGCGGGATGTGCCCGTACATCCTGCTTGACAAGTCGTTACTTTCTCTGAAGAAGCAGGCCTCAAGAGTCGTATCGCTCATCGATTTGTCAATAACTTTAGCTACAAGTATGGAAGAGGTTCGGAGGAGGTGGACACACCCAGACTCCTCAGTGAGCAGAAACTTCAGACTTATTTCATTACCATACTGAAATAACGTGTATTTAATCGTTTGATCACGTGACTAAATACGTTGCTCACTCACATTGCATCAAGTGTTTAGATTCGTTTGCAAATAACCAGGAAGATTAAAAAGTGGCATTTAGGCAACATAAACCACTGAATCTTCGAGATCCTGAAATAAAATAGTCTTGATGCAATCATCATCAACTCTGCACGATAACATCTGACACCATTCAAGTTAATTCAAGCTACAGATCGACTGATATGGGTTTTTTCTATTGCAGATACCAATGCCCACTGGTAGGGGTCATGGTCAGCCAATGGCCGATATCTAGACTTTTTCCACCATAACTCTTTGCTAAAATGTCACTAATAACGGGATGCACAACATTCATGAACCTAATCAGTTGACACAGAATTTGACATCATGAATCATAATTTTACGCTCTGCGTGGTATTAAAATCAATCTTTTAACCAACGTTTATCAAAAAGAAAACAAAAACCTGACTAAGTATTAAATATGCAAACCAGGTAAATAAGAATAAATGTCAGTTGACAATGTTTTCGAGAATTTATTAATCAGATGCTATTAAAGAGCAAGTCACTCCAAATCAACATTTTTTTCTCCTGATAAACTATATAAATGAGTGCCTAATCGTGCTGCAGACACGTGTAGTCAATAATTCGGCACTTTAGTGCATCTTAGTTAAAATTTAAATATTCTGCCTAAAACTGTCAGTGTTGCACCGTCGTCAGGTAAAAACTCAGCACTGCATTTGAATTTAAATCTGCCGTCGCTATTGGCTAAGAGGTACACTATGATGTTAGATGGTACATTATAATGTCACAATGCCGTGAGTGTGTGTATTTGTTAGCGGCTCAACCCTCTCGGTCTGCTAGGCAACAGCATTTGTTGCATTTTTCAAACAGGAAGTGGGAGTTGAGTAAGAATCTGGTAGGGGGTGACTTGCTCTTTAAGGAGGGTAAACATAAAATTGTGTAGTGGAATCGGGCTGCCCACTGATGTGCTTGACTTCAAATCAGCTTTAGTATAGTGAAAGGTAAATTACAGCTCCATTTTTTTTGGTCCATCCCCAATTCAACCTGTCATATTTAATGGCATAGGTGATTGTTTGTCATTAGACAAGAAAACAAGAAAATGTGGATTGTATCCCACTTCCTACTCCACATTTGTGTGGAGAAGCTACATCATAGCGGTCCAAGTTTGGTACAATGCTGCATGTAATAATTTATTTTAAATTAGCACATTTTTATAATTAGCATGGAAACATTGTGGTGATTCTTAAAAGTGTTTAATACAAATTTTCTCTGTTTCAGTTTTAAGTTGGATCCAAAATGTATTTTTGGACCAATTTAAGATCTTTTTTATCAAGCTTCTAATATTATAGACAATATGATAGCTTAGCTTATCAAACAACCTTTAATCTACTTTGTAACCTGTTAATACAAATGCTGTAGTCGAATGGACGTAGTAACCTTAAACCAGAAATAAAGTGTACACAAAAATGACTTGTGCTCACAAATGTATCCAGCTAAAAGTCATTTTTGGGTTTGTACCAGACTCGTGCATTGAAGAGGAGGAGTGCTTTTATATAACTAACGTAGCAGGATAAAATAAATCATTAGCGTTTGTAACATTAGAGGGAAAATGTGGCATACAAACGTGTACTAAAGGTAAAGTCACCACCACTACTGTTGTTGCTACACCTACAAGTAAATACATACAAGTAACTCTCTGTTGATGTTAGCAGCTAACAAGAGGTTATTAGCTTACAGAGGCGACTCTTTGCGCTCTGCCATGACGTGCTCGTCCATCGCAGATGTGCGCCCATGAATGTAGAGTTTCACTTTGCAGATTTTGCACTGTGCATGCTTCTCGTTTATTTGTCGTTGTAAAACGCTCTGCACCTTCTGAGCTATGCTGTGGACTCGCCATGATGTCATCTTTCGCCGGTTATTCTTGATTCAAAGGCTGATCTGGACGGCCACGACTGCGCTTGTGCCTCGAGCAGAAAGCAGCCACTGAAGGTGCCACAGAAAGCGTGATTTAATAAATGCTCATACAATAAATGATGTCGACTATTAAATTTCTAGTTGACTATCTTGTTTGTCAGCGTCGTCGTGATGAATCGACTAATCGTGGCAGCACTAATCGTGCCTCGTGATTGTGTCGCGCTTTACGAACACACAGCTAAACCGAAAACAATTAATAAAGCTAAATCTGCGAATTGAAGACTTTGTACACCTTTTAGTTAATTTAGTGAATAAATGTCAAAATCTTCAGTCACAGCAACTTTTGACTCATTTTCAGATGATTAAGCTTTTAGGTGACTTGATCATTACTGTTTTGGAATATTATTTTCCCCACTGAAGGTAAATATTTACCCTTTAAAATTTATAAATTATTGGTCGGTTCGGTTAAGAAACTGGATGAGGATTTGAGTTGGTCAATTGGTGACCTCTGAATGGGAAAATGATGTTTACACGCATATAAAATGTTGCTTTAGCTTAAATTCATGTTTTAACACGTTTTATGTCGTGTTCCTGCAGACCATGAGAAGACAGAGGACTGAAGTAGTGGTGGAACTCAGAAAGGTATATAATCTTGTTGAGATTTTTGTAGGCGTTTTATCTGCATACGATTTTAATATGTGCACGGTGATTTCTGTGCACCACAGAACAAGAGGGATGAACACCTTCTGAAGAGGAGAAACGTGCCTCATGAGGACATCTGTGAGGACTCCGACGTCGATGGAGATTTCAGATCAGTATGTTTTCTCTTTTACATTCCTGTTTGTCTCTGCCCTCTCAGTCTGCTAGGCAACAGCATTTGTTGCATTTTTCAAACAGGAAGTGGGAGTGAAGTAAGTTTCTTGTAGGGGGTGACTTGCTCTTTGAAGCACACCCAGTCAGAAAGAAAATAACACAAGTTCTCACATTCACCAAGGGTCTCAACTGTTGAGATTCAGTTCCTGCAACGACATCATGGTGTCTGGGACCAGCTCCGAACGGGCAGCGTAACGGTGCATCTGCAGCGGCATGCTGCTCAGACTCAGAGAAACCCATTAGAGGGGCTTTTGTGGATCACGCAATTCACTCCAGTTTAAATTCTTGCAAACCAGTGACCGCTGTTTGACTGTTTTCAGTCAGGCTACGATCATTCAGTACATAAATAATCGCCACTGGAAGGGAATTTGATGCTTTTTATTTTTTTGAAGGGTCACTCATTTGCGAACTCGTCATGTTGCTCTCATGCAAACTTTTATTTCTCACGTGTTACTGTTTGTTTAAGAAAGAATGAGGTTATCAGAGCTATGTTTGCTACCACTCCTGTTAGAGGTTCACGGTTAGTCTGGCCAGTTTATCAGCCAGTCAGGTTCCTGCAGAGGGGGGTGACATTTGGCTCTTGAGGGGAGCAGCGTGTGAGATTTCTGGTTGAATAGTTTTTTTTATTTATGCACTAGTTAATGTTGCACAACAGTTTAAAAATCAGATACCCCTAGTCTCCTCCTTAGTTTTTGTCAGATTAGGATTTTTTTCTCCTGTAATTCTTGACAAATCTGCATAAAACAGTTTCTGATCTAATAAGTAACATTTTATTTTACAGCAAAACACCTCTCTTGAAGCAATAGTACAAGTAAGTAGGTTTTTAAATTTGACATTGTCATGATCTCCCAGCATACCTGGTACCTACCCTTCTAAACTTGACATGTATTGATTTGCAGAATGCCACCAGTGATAACCAGGGCATCCAGCTGAGTGCTGTTCAGGCTGCACGGTGAGCACACATCTGTGGCGATAGCTTCGTGTTTCTATAGTTTTATTTACATGTTGTGGAGGGACTGTTTCTGATATCTGAACAGACGCTGTGTCACACCCGGGGTGTGTTTGCATTGTGAACAGCAGCTCTCTGAATGTCATCACGACACGTCTGGCTCATAGGTGTATCTTTAAGCTGCTGATTCTGCACCGTCTAGCCTCAGAACGCTTTCCGGTTACAGTTGATTGACTCTTGCAAAATGTAGTTTCCGTGTTGCAATTTTAGCAGCTGAATGTTTTCCCATGGAGTTCGTCACTCAGCCTCGTCTGATTTAGGATTGTTGCTAATGGGCCTGCAGCTCAGCTACGCTGCCTTCTGCTACTCAGAACAACGCTGCAGTGATTTCTATCCTTTCAGTTTATAATTTACTGTCATTTAGCACCATGTTTATAATATTCCTGCCCTTACAAGATGCAGGTGGTTCCAGTCAGTTGGATGATGATTCACCTGTGGACACACCCCCTCCCATTAGCTGTGTGTGGACTTGTTAATGGTGTCAGTAAAGCTGTGATATGTATGTGTGATTAATGCTGCTGCATGTTCTTTTATTTTTATAGGAAGCTGTTGTCCAGCGACCGTAATCCTCCCATAGATGACCTGATCAAGTCTGGGATCCTTCCCATCCTGGTCCACTGCCTGGACCGAGATGACAAGTAAGCAGCCTGCAATTCTGTTAGTCTGCATGCAGCAAACGCTTCCTCGTGTGTGACGGTCAGAGGTTACCCTCAGTGATGCGGCCGTTTTTAATTTAAATACACTTCAGTGTTGTGCAGATGCACAAGCAGAGTTTGACCTAGCTTACATCTGAGGAGTGTTGCTGTTACATAAGTGTGTTCTAGTTCTTACTCGGTGGTGGCATGACTCATCAGCGTGCTCTTCCAGTTCCACAGTGCTGTCTGTTCTTTGCTTTTACTGCCACTGGACACCTTTTCATGTCTCTACAGCCCGTCTCTCCAGTTCGAGGCAGCCTGGGCTCTAACCAACATAGCATCAGGAACCTCAGAGCAGACCCAAGCTGTGGTTCAGTCCAGTAAGTTTTACTTTCACAGCTTTTCAGCCTAACTTTCTGTTCTTTTGTGTTGCACGTGAAGAGATATTATGATAAACGATCCACACTTGTATAGCTTCACACTACAGTGTATCATTCATCCATTCACACATTGATGATGGTCTACAATGTAGCCACAGCTGCTCTGGGGCTCACTGACAGAGGCAAGGCTGTCACATTTATGGGCTCGACACACGGGAGGCGACACCGCCTCTCCTCTCCAGAGCGCGTAGACGGCTTCGCAGCTGGCCGCTGCCGCGGGTCGCCTCCCGTGTGTCGAGCCCTTTAGGCTGCAAGTACAAATTTAATGGATTTTTGTGGCATTATGTATGATTGCAATCAATTAATTTAGTAAAAATAAAGAGTTTAGTTTATTTTTTTCATCGTAGGCAGCAGGACGATTGGTTCTGGTGCTGGTTTAGGTTCATTCAGAGCAGAGCTGAAATCAAACCGATGAAAACTTCTCAGACGTGTGCAAATGTGTGCTGCAGCAAACACATCAACTCTTTCTCTTGTTTTATCAAAGTGTTTAAAGTTCAGCATCGGTGGAAGCTGCTCGTTGGCTCAGAGTGTTTTAATGAAGAGATTCTGGGTGGATGTGTGCGTCCGTGTAGCCTCACACCTGCTGCAGCTGTGGCTCTTTAGTGCAGGAGAGAAGAGGCAGGAAAAGCTGTACTATTCTGTATCATGTAGTTCAATAATGGTTTGTTTAGATTTGAATGGTTGTATAAATTCCACTCATACTCCAGATGGGGATTAAAATACTTCCGTTTGCTCCAGGTTTTCTGGATTCATGTGACGTCTAAATGAAATCCCATTCTGTCGTAGATGCCGTGCCGCTGTTCTTGAGGCTGCTTCACTCTCCTCACCAGAACGTGTGTGAACAGGCCGTCTGGGCTCTGGGCAACATCATCGGTAAGCAGCCGCCAGCACGATCGTGCGTACACCTTCACTGACTGACACTGTTGGCTGAAGGGCAGACGATAATGTTTTTGCCCGAGGCTGTGTGTGTGCTTGTGTGTCTCCCAAAAAGCACATCTTCTGGGTGAGACGACAAAAACTTCAAACTCTTGAATTTGTACAGGTGATGGTCCACAGTGCAGAGACTACGTGATCAGCTTGGGAGTGGTGAAGCCCCTGCTGTCGTTCATCAGTCCCTCCATCCCCATCACCTTCCTCCGCAACGTCACCTGGGTCATGGTCAACCTGTGCCGTCACAAGGACCCCCCACCGCCAATGGAGACTATCCAGGAGGTGAGTCACAGATTAAAAGTGTAATATTGTTCCTACGGGATCTGAGGAAGATCTGAGCGATTCCTTCTCCGTTCCAAATTATTTATTTATTTATTTTTACCAGTAAGAAGTGAAATATTCCCTGATTCTTAAGTACTAAAATAAACTGTTGCATCAAGTCTAGTCACGTTGATGTCAGTAAAGAGTCAGTCTTTCTCTTTGGTTTAATTTCATTAGGTAATTAATGATATTAATGTGTGATTTCAGTAGCGCGTTCATTCATTCATTCATTCATCACATGAATGTACCAGAGTCAGCTGTAAGGTTCCTTCTGTGGCTTTTTCACTTTCCTGTTTTGTATTTGTTATTTTTTAGTGTAATGGTGCGTTTAGGGTCTCTTATTTCCTGGATTCAGATACAAATAACGGTACTGGAAACTACAAGAGTACCTTTATAAATACTTGACCTGGGCTTTAAAGAGCAAGTCACCCCCTACCAGATTATTACTCAACTCCCACTTCCTGTTTAAAAAATGCAACCAATGCTGTTGCCTAGCAGACCGAGAGGGCGAAGCCACTAACACACACACACAGGCTCACAGCGACATTGTGACATCATATGGTACCAGCTAACGTCCTAGGGTAACTCTTAAGCCTGATTCATGCTTCTCCGTCAACTCCAACAGGGACAGACACGCACTCACGGACGGAGACATTTTCCCCTCATACTTCTCCATCTCCTGGGGAGTGTTGCAAAGCAATTCCCCGCCAGGACAACAGAGGGCGTAGCGCTGTTCTGTGGTATCCTGTCATGTACCGGTCCAAGATGTGTGTTTATATTGTGTTTTTTTTGTATTTAAGAGACTTTTTAACACAGACAAATTTGTCTCTCATCCTCCTCCACCTCTTCATGCGCTCCCCACCTCTAAACTCATGTTTTCTGTCATTTCAGTCCACAAATAAAACGCTTGCTGCGCATCTTTTCACTCCTCCAGTCACGGGGAATTAGATGTTCATGTTTTTAGAGTTTTTTCGCGAGGTGTTCTTCAAGCTGCTCCGTGTCTGCCGCTAGTTATCCTCGGCTCTCTTTATGTTTTTGAGAGCGTAATGGCGGCGGTGTAGACGACAGCGGTGCCCTGACCAATCACAAGCTTGTGTTCTCCATCTCGACGGACGGATGTTTAGAAAAGAGAGCTCGACTCCGTCCGTCCTTGCAGAGCTCTCCAGCGGGCCCGCAAGGACGGATAATGGCGTTGCGTGTCTCCGCACTGACGCAGAAGCATGACTCAGGCTTTAGCCAATAGCGATGGCAGATTTAAATTGAAATGCAGTGCAGAGTTTCTACCTGACAACGACACAACACTGACAGTTTTAGGCAGAAAATTAAAATTTTAACTAAAATGCACTGAAGTGCAAAACTAGACTATATGTGTCTGCAGCACGATCAGACACGCATTTATGTGGTTTATCAGAAAAAAAGTAAACTTGGAGGTGACTTGCTTTTTAATGGCCGTCATCACTTGAAAATAATGTTTGAAATGTGAGAGGAACTAAAAAGTTTGGTGCTCCCTTAGTGATCGTGTTTAATTGTAGGTGTGGTGGTTAGTCATCCTACCTGCAGCTTGTTTCCATCTTCTGTTTCTGAAGCCTTCTGTCATGTTGTCTTCTCAGATCCTGCCAGCTCTCTGCGTGCTGATCCACCACACTGATGTCAGTGTGAGTATGCCTCTGCCATACTTGTTTATATTTGCTAATTACAGCGTTTAGTAAAACGGCACCATTTTTAATAAATTTTCAAGTTTCAGTTGTAACACCAAATAAAATGTTTTTTTTGCTGCTCTGCTGCCTGCAGATCCTGGTGGACACCGTGTGGGCTCTGTCCTACCTAACAGACGCCGGAAATGAGCAAATCCAGATGGTCATCGAGTCCGGCATCGTCCCTAACCTGGTCCCTCTGCTCAGTCACCAGGAGGTCAAAGTTCAGGTTTGTAGAGAAGTCTGATGCCTTCCACCTCAGGGCTCATCCGGCACGACGGCTAACCTTCTGTTTTACTCGTCTGCTCCACATCCAGACCGCTGCCCTGAGAGCTGTTGGGAACATCGTGACTGGTACTGATGAACAGACGCAGGTGGTGCTCAACTGTGACGCCCTCAGCCATTTCCCAGCACTCCTCACTCACCCGAAGGAGAAAATCAACAAGGTACCAGTCTCCCGTCTTTCTGCCCCAAACACAGAAGAGCTGAAAAAGCGACACCGTTGGTCTGGAAGTGATGAAATCTGAGACTTTGTGCCGGTGTGGATGCTGTGTGAACGGTGATGCAGGGATCAGATAGACGGTAGGAGGAATTCACAACGACGACGGAGAGGAAGAAGATGGAAGGAAAAGAAGACATGAGACTCGTCTACGTTTGTGGTTGGTGACAGATAGGGGGGCGGAGTGTGAGTGTGAGTGAGTGTGATGTCACGGGTTGGTGGAGTCAAGGGTGCTGAAGTATCTGTGCTGATAGAAGAGTGCATCTGAGACCAGTCACGTTCAAAAAGAGGCCTTCTTTGTGACTGGTTGATGATTAGAGCCTCAAATCACCCCTCCCCTCCCGCAGCACGCCGTCTCAACCAGAGGTCAACGACCTTCAGTCGACCTCTGGACTCTGATCCAGTTCCAACATTTTCCAGAGCGTCGGCCCCAGATGTTTTGATTTCTATCTGAGCTCAGGACTCTCATTTCTTTTGTATTTGCGCTCCTTGTCCTGTAGGAGGCAGTGTGGTTCCTGTCCAACATCACGGCAGGCAACCAGCAGCAAGTGCAGGCTGTCATCGATGCCAAGCTGGTCCCCATGATCATCCACCTGCTCGACAAGGTGTGTGTTCACTTCAGCTGGCTGGTGTGTGTTCCGTTTGTGACGGAAGTGTCGAAGTGTGTGTCTCACACGAAATGTTTGTTTTTCAGGGAGATTTTGGGACTCAAAAGGAAGCCGCCTGGGCCATCAGCAACCTGACGATAAGTGGAAGGAAAGATCAGGTGAGAAGGTCTACGATCTGCTTTCTGAGCGCAGCTGATAATTACATCAACTAGCAGGTGTTTTATTTCTAACACCACATCTGTGTGGTGCTGTTTCCTCCACAGGTGGCACACCTCATTGAGAAGCAAGTGATCCCTCCTTTCTGCAACCTGCTGACAGTGAAGGATGCTCAAGTCGTGCAGGTTGTCCTCGACGGTCTCAGCAACATCCTCAAGATGGCCGACGACGAAGCGGAAACCATTGCTAATCTCATCGAGGAATGTGGAGGTAGGTTTTTGTGTCTGGCGTCGTTTTATTATCGTCTGCATCAGGTAATCGCTCTCATCGACTTTTCTTTTTGCAGGTTTGGAAAAAATTGAACAGCTGCAGAATCATGAAAATGAAGACATCTACAAACTGGCTTATGAAATTATAGATCAGTACTTCTCATCCGATGATGTAAGGGATGCTCGGATCACACAATTCCCTCTCGTACGCCCCGTGTCGCTAACTCTGTTCTCATGTGTCTCTGACCCAGATCGACGAGGACACCAGCCTGGTTCCAGAGGCCATCCAGGGCGGAACCTACAGCTTTAACTCCGCCAACGTGCCAGCTGAGGGGTTCCAGTTCTAGACGTCACCCGGGCTTATTCTGGAGTTTTGTTCACGATGCAGCACTCTGTTCAACATAAAACAAATTGGGGAGAGAGAGAGCGAGAGAGAGCGAGTGTGAGAATTTCGATCCATTGTGCTTGGCTCGTGGGATCCATGGCTGCATCTTATCTGAGAGAAAAAAATATGTGGATTTCATTTGGCATTCCAGGGGAAGCAGCCCAAATGAAGTTTGAGATGGCGAGTGGGTGCGAGTGAGAATGAGTGGCTACATGTTGCTAGAATAAAAAGAAAACAGTAAACATCTACATCAAACGCGTCGAGAGCGAGACGCAGACGTAACTTCTGCCATTGGAGCCATCGTCTTTGGGAAACTACTTCAACAAAAGACAAATCAAACAAAAATAAACTCAACATCTGTCCAGGGAGAACCGAGGACATTCAAACATACGGAATCAAGAAACGAACTGAGATGAACCACAAACCATCACAATTCTGCAGTCCTCCAACGCGAGAGGGCGCCACCCTCGATGCGCCCCTCCCTCAATCGGCCACGTTTTGTGACTTGTGTGTGAATGGACCCATTTGTGTATGAATGTCTGGACTCAGTGCTGAGGAGCCAGGTTCATCTCCTCCCAACGAAACGCCCCGACTGGGCACCCTCCCCTCCCCTCTCTGGAGGGCGGGGCCAGGAGTCCGGCTGAACGTGTCGCATGTGCGAGAGAATGGACGGATGAGGTGTGTGTGCGCTTGGCTGCGTGCGTGAATGGGGAGTGTGCGAGGCTGGGTGAAAAACGCATGCAGAGACGAGGGAAAAAAAACGTCAAAACATGTGAAACAAAATTGAGAAACGCAACAATCCGTTTAGCAAAGGTTGCAGGAAAGAAATTCTGCCTTCGATCGAGGCTGATTCTCAAATGTCTGAAAGGAAGAACTTTGGATTTATTAAAAAGTCATCAAGGATTATATTTTCTGTTTTGAATTAATGTTAATTTAGTATTAATTGACACTGGACAATGTTTATGGCAGGTGTGGAGCAGCAGTGCATTGGATTAAGATGCTTTTGGGCTTTTCTTTTTGCCTCCAGTGTGTTTCTTTTTTATTTTTAATTTTTACTTTAATTTTCAGCTTTTAGTTTCACTGCTTCTGTAAAGGTGAACGATCATATTCCATCCTTCTGCCCAGACCCTATCCTGAACACCTGACATGGGCTTGATGCTGTGAAAGTTTGACCCCCCCCCCCCCCCCCCTCCATCACCAGTCAACCAAATGACCCGTTCCTCTCACAAAACCACGTTCCTCAGCCTTTACAGCAACACCACTGCTTTTGCAGTACGGCTGCAGCAGCTTTCATAACCACAGGAGAGGAAAACCACGGCCATCCTGCGTAGAATTGTGAATCCTCCCCTTTGCATGTACTAAACAACAGCACAGTTATTTTTTAGGGTATTTTAGTTCCCTTAGGCTGTGAATACAGTGTAATTTTTTTATTTTAAGTAAAGCTGTGCTTAAATGTTACATGTTTCCCTTTCCCTGACTCCTCACTGTTGTCCGGTTTGCTAAATAATTATTGTTTTGCACATGTATTGCAAAGTGAGGCCTGAAGTCTTTCTGAAGGTGTTGCTGCTGGTGGGTTTAATATGTTTTGACCTGCCCAGACACCCTTACATTTAAGCATCACTCAGCCACAGTCTGTGTTTTCTGGAATGATCCAATGATAACATTTAGTGATACTCGAGACAATAATGAGTTTATTTCAGGAGCAGCGGTAGTGAATCTAATGTATCTCAGCTTCACTGGAAGGGGATTTAACCTCCCTGTTCACGGTCAAAGGTGTCCCATGCGTCAGACTGGAGATGTTCTAATGGGGGTTTCCTGAATCGTAAATAAACCCATGAACAGGTTTGCTGTAATTGTAGTACCTTGCAGAGTCTTTAGCCCTTTTTTGCTCCTACAAGCTAAGTGTACAAGCTTACCCTCATGTTTATTTTTCTGTTCACTTCAAACACTAGTGATGATTACACATTGTGCTCAAAACCTTTTGTTGAACATAGGGGTACTTTTTTGTTTTATTTTATTTTTTTGCAGCATTCCTTGTTAGCAAAGTGGTTTCAAATCAAAAATTATGACCTGGAAGGAATAGAAAAAGCCTATAAAACCTTTCAGGGGATGTTGGCTACCGGCTAAGTTGTCTTTAAGAAAAATAAATAGTGAAACACAAACCCAAAAGTGTGTGTGTGTGTGGGAGAGAGAGTGAGTGAGAGAGACAGTTCTGTTGTGAAATGAAGTATAATTAATCCTCTAGTGCATTTTCCTCCTGACGCCTCCCTTTCTCCTAATTGTTGGGCCTGAATTTAAACTGGAAAACGACGCGACCTGATTGGCCTGAGCAACAGATCGAGCGCATGCGCACAAGCAGAACGAGAAACTGTGCGTTAGGAACTACCGGAAAACTAAAACTTCCACATTTTACAATGGAAGACTTTTTTTTCCAAAAG
This sequence comes from Nothobranchius furzeri, assembly GCF_043380555.1. Lineage (NCBI taxonomy): Eukaryota > Metazoa > Chordata > Actinopteri > Cyprinodontiformes > Nothobranchiidae > Nothobranchius > Nothobranchius furzeri. The sequence continues at coordinate 52,628,640 of NC_091753.1, read as the reverse complement.
TAAAATCTTACGGTGGCAAGAGAAGTTGCATCTTAAACTATTCTGGTCCCAAAAACTAATAAAGTACTAGACAGCTTTACCAGAAATGAGGTGAGACGTTTTATTTCCTGTTTAAGCTCGTGTTGCTGGACTTTACTGGATGCACCTGAAGGCAGCACCATCAGGGGAAATGAAAGCTGTTTGGGACAAACGCTACACGGCCGAGCAGAACCGCGGTGAGTCTAAAAACTTCGGGAAGACGGATTTTAAGGTGATTTGCGTCGTGTCACCTCACGAGAAAAAGACTGTGTATCGCAATAGTTGATCAAATTTACGAATGTTGCTTTTAAAGTAGTCTTTAAGCCTCCCCGCCGCGTGAGAGTGCCAGTTTTGGGCTAAAAGAAAGAAAAAAGGAAGCACAAACTATCTGGACACTTTAAACTCATCCCACAGGCCACAGGTAATGGTTTGATCCGAGACACCACTGTTGGCTCTGGGCTCTGGTGTGTGTGTGTGTGTGTGTGTGTGTGTGTGTGTGTGTGTGTGTGTGTGTGTGTGTGTGTGTGTGTGTGTGTGTGTGTGTGTGTGTGTGTGTGTGTGTGTGTGTGTGTGTGTGTGTGTGTAACGAGGAGAGGGGGTGGTCATTGTAATAAGTAATAAGATCCTGATCCAGTGTGAGCAGCACTAACAATAATGAGACATGAGAAACATCACGTAGTGTTTCCTTCAGGTATTTGTTTTATTCTTTGAGCATTAATCAGTCAGATCTTTAGGTAAATTCCAAATAAAGCTTGTTATCTGTTGTGAATTATTATAATTTTTGTCCAACAGGAACCATCCTGCAGAAGTGACAGACTTTGTTCCACCAGAGTCCTCTAGATCCGTCATGGAGACCCTTGAGGAGGACCTGACGTGCTCTGTGTGCTACTCTCTGTTCTGCGACCCGCGGGTCCTGCCGTGTTCTCACACCTTCTGCAAGACCTGCCTGGACAGCCTGCTGCAGGTGTCCACCAACTATTCCACCTGGCGTCCCCTCCGCCTGCCTATAAAGTGTCCCAACTGTTGCAGCGTGGTGGAGCTGCCCCCGATGGGTGTAGATGCTCTGCCCACCAATGTGTCCCTGCGGGCCATCATTGAGAAAGTAGGAGAGGCTGGCCCGTCTGTTCCCGTTTGTCTGAAATCCTTCTGACGGGCTTGTTTCTTTTTACTTTCAGTACCAGACGAACAATGCGCCTCGACCCCCGTCCTGCCAGGAGCACCACAGACAACCTCTGAACATGTACTGCATCCAGGATCGGCAGCTGATCTGTGGTCTGTGTCTGACCGTCGGGCAGCATCAGGGACATCCCATAGATGACCTTCAGGCCGCCTTCATCAAAGAAAAACAGACTCCATCGCTGCTGCTCGCCAGACTTTCGGAGCAGAGATGGGCGCAGGTGGGCGTCGGGGTTTGGGAGCAGGAATTCTGTGCCGTTTTTGTTTTGATTAATACGTCTAACGTCTTGTGGCTGTTGGTTAGGTGTGTGACCTGGCAGAGCAGCTGGAGCAGGACAAAGCCCGCTGTGAGGCTCTAGTGAGGCAGGACAAACAGGAAGTGGATCAGTTTTTTCTTGTGCTGGAGGGAATACTGGCCAGGAAGAAACACGCCTACCTGGAGGCTTTGGATAAAGCTGCTGCAGAGGTGTCGCTTGCATATGACCCCCTGATCCACAGAGTCAAGGAGCTTCAGGTGTGTGGACACTTCCACAATCCCAGTTCTTAGGGCTGCTTTGAAGTTTTGACTCATTTGTCTTCAACCCTCTGGGGTCCGTGGACGCTTATCCGCGTCTTTTGAACAGGTCTGATTTGGGACGCTGTAGCAGCAAGACTCCGCCTCCCTGAGTTTCCGTTTCAATTCAGCTTTAAAAAGGAGATTATAAACTACACCCCAGTTTTTAAATTGTGTTAATAAGCAACGTAAAAGCGGAGTTAAACTAAACTAAAAAATGACCTTTTTTTAGACAATCTGATAACTTGTCAAACAGCAGTTTAGTAATCCGTGAGAGGGAATGTGCTTGTGAACATAAAAAACCCACAAAAACATGAGATCCTTTTGCTGTTGCTGGAAGTCTCACATATTCAACTGATAAAAAGTATCATCATGTAGCTGAGAGAGAGAGGAAGGCCGCACGAGTAACGAGATGTGCGCAAAAAGGAGCCGCTTGGCGGGGAACGGAGTGGCGCGAACGGAGTAACAACAAACAGTTAGACAGATATTGATGGTAAACTTCATATTTTGGAGCGATCCGGACAGATATGTTGTCTCTGCAGTTTAGTAGGCTTTTATTAGGCTTATATAAAGGATGGTGAGAAGGATAAATGTCCACCAGGCAGTTCGGCTGTTTTTTGAACTGGAAGCAGAGGAAGTGGACGGAGACTCGCAGCCGGAGTCTGAAGCAAATAGCGAGGATGTTGATGACGATGTGGCAGATCCATCCTTCCTCATAGAAGAGTTGGGTCATGATGAGGTAGAGGATGAAGGCAGAGATCCAGCTCCTCGGAGATCCAACAAGAGGAGTGGGCGGCGCCGCGCAGCTGTCAGATCTCGATCTCCGCGGCGTGAGACAGAGCCACTCCCCACTCCAAAATGCATGCACATTATTGCCAAATTAATAAAATAAGTATAAATTCAGATAGTCCAGGTTGTTCTGAAAAAAATGATACCCCATAAGGCAAAATTTATTGTTTTTGTTAGAAAATACAAAAGACAAACCAAAATGAGTCAAAAACGGTGATTTACACCCAGGACCCCAGAGGGCTGATATTATTTTTTTTATTTGTTATTTGCCATATTTATTCATATTTTTTATAAATGTACAGTCTAGATTAACATTCTAAATTATAAAAAACATTCGTCATAAATGTTTGTTGGTTTCACAGTAAAATAATCCAATTCGGATTTTATGTTTTTGAGTGATTTAAGGTCTAATATGCAACCCCTTTATGTCCAAATGTAAAAAATAAGTATAAATTCATAAAGTCCAGGCTGTGCTGAAAAAGGCAGTGGTTATGGCTTTTATTTTGGAAATACAAAGAAAACTCTAAATTAGTGAAAAACGGCAAATTACACCCTGGACCCCAGAGGGTTAGTTAGAAGTCAGATGTTGTGATTCAAGTATTTAGTGAGGAACTTTATTTATTTTTTTATTCTAGAGATTATTACAAATGTACACAAAACTCATTGGATGAATGTCTAAACGCTTAATTAAAGAATAAAATGTGTTTTCTGTAGGAAGAGCAGCTGGACCTGGTGTCTCTGGGCTCGTCTGTGGAGGACGAGGACTCCCCGCTGGCGTTTTTGGAGCAGGTGCATTTACTCAGAGAGCGAGTGGAAAGGTTCGTTCAAACCCCTCTGCCCTCTGCGATCCACCTCTCCGTCACTCCTCGAGCAGCGGCGTTCCTGCAGCAGCACTGGCCCACCGTGACCATCGGCAGCCTGGAGCAGGCGCCCGTTCCCAAGGTGTGCTGCTGCGCCAGATGTGGCTCCTTGAAAAGTGAAGTCGAGGAAGTTGGCCCCATCAGGGAGACGCCGAGTGGATGGCGGCAGCGGCAGCCGGTCACCTCGGCGGTGCTGCTGGGGCTCCTGCTGCTGGCGGCTCTGTGGGCGAATCCCATCGGAGGGGCCTCTCTTGGGTTCTCGCTCCTGTCTCGTTTCAGTCAGTTAGTCCACAGCCTAAGCAGCAGCCTCGCCACATCTGTCAGGGATGCGACGGCGTCGGCGTGCACAGCCCTGGAGGCGGCTCTGCAGGGGTGGAGCTTCCAGCTGACTTTAGTGAAGGAGAGAATCTCACAGCAGGTGGCTGCTTTTTTAAAACTCTGACGTCTCGCTGAAAGAAGCAAAACTGGAACCAAAAACCTCGAAGTTCCAATTCCCTGATCTAAGACTAAAGTAAATAAAAGACATTTAAAGTTATGAAACTAACAGTTGGATCCGTAGGTCTAGTTGACTTTGAGGTGAAAGGTCAAACAGGTCAGAATCTCATCTTTATTACCTCTCAGCATTCATACATCCTGGAACATTCAGACGATGCGCAAACAGGAGTCCAAGGAGAAAGAGTTTTAAAACAATAAACTGACCCCTTCTTTCCACCGGAGCCGTCATAGCTGCTGATAGGAACCGCTGTGGTCAACAGAACCTTTTCCACCGGAGCCGTCAGCAGCGCGAGTCGGCCGCGTCTCAGGAGCCGCCGGTTCTATTTTCTACGCGCGACGCCTCTGAAACGGGTCAAGTTCGACATTTTTGGGGAAGGAAAGACAGGAAAACGGACGCGGAAACGGAGCGAAGCTCCCGAGATTTTCAGAATAAAGAACGTACTGCCTTCCGGTTGCTTTACTTTTAAAAAGTTACTAACTGTGCGGCCCCGTGAGAAGTTATCACCTAGCTAGCGGTCTCCTTTGTTTTTCAGGTCCGTATTGGCGATTATAAAACGGACAGAACATAAAACACAAACCTTTTGGAGCCATGTTGTAATTTTCTCCTGCTTGTTGTTGTGTTTACTGACGAAGTCACTCGTGTGACTTCGTGCTCGGTCGGTGACCGCTGCTCCCCTGCTGCTCCGCGTCTCGTGGGAAGGGCCAAGCAGCAGCTGCTGCTGCAGTAACGTGCTGCTGACGGCTCCGGTGGAAAGAAGGGGTTAATCTAGAAGTTCTTTATGTCTGCATCAATCGCCGTTCTGAGCCGATCATGTAGCTACAAGTTCCTGCAAGTATTAAATTGTAAATGTTTTAAATGTAAACTGATGTAAACCGAAGTCACACAGGAATGAATGATGGATCCAGCGCTGCCGCAGGTGAGCTCCGTGCCTTCAGACCGGTTCCGTGGGTCAGGGTTAACAGAAGGTAAGCAGCCGTAATAAGTTAAGGGCTTGTAGCATTCAAGCTTTATAAGTTGCACCACTCCTGTATTTTAAACACACCGTATTAAATAAATGAAATCTGTTTTCCTAGTGCAGGGGTGTCAAACTCATTTTAGCTCAGGGGCCACATTGAGGGAAATCTAGTCCCAAGTGGGCCGGACCGGTAAATTAAAAACTTCAGATTGTTTTCTTTGTTTTAATACAATCAATATAAAACAAGGCTGGAGCCTGAAGACAGTGTCTCCAAAATAGTACAAGTACAACACCTGAAGTGTACTTGAAATTTTGAGAAAAAAAAAACATTCCTTAGTGATTCAAGAGCTTACAGATCACATGGCTAGATCAGTTTCATGCAGCACTTAAAGTGTATTTGACTCATTTTACTTAACATCTTTTAGCTTTCACCAGCACATCAATATCAGAAGTTACATCCTGAGTGGCGGCCATCTTCAGGATGGGATTCAAGTTCTTGTGTGAGCCTTGAGCGCAGCTTTGTTTTATTTACACTCATTACGGAGAAAACTTGCTCACAATAAGTTTATTTTCACTCTACATTGTAAAGTATGAAAATAAAGTTCACACAACCATCTCGCGGGCCGGATTTGGCCCGCGGGCCGCATGTTTAACACCCCTGTCCTAGTGTCTTAGATGGTTCTGGGAAGTTTGTCCACACATGAAAACATCTTTGTCTTAGAGGAGTTGCAGCTAACATTAATCAGCACACAAACGATCAGAAAAAGATTTATTAGTTTTAAAAATAGCAGCATTTCCTTTAAAGGACAGTGAAACGTACACATGGTGCACTGGGATAATGTTTGTAGCTTCATGCAGAGACGGCGTCGTGTTCCTTGAAGACGATGGTTTTGGGGTTGATCCCTACGTTCTTGGTCGTGTTGTGAGTTTTGTAGATTCCAATCAGACGATCGGCTATCTCGAACATGTTGTTCCTCAGAGAGATGATGATGAACTGGGCGTTTTTGGTTTGTTCCTGCACACGGGGCCAAACAACAGTTTAGGATTTATTACGTTTTCATTTAAAATGGCCTGTATTTGATATAGCGCCTTCTAGAGTCCTGGAACCCCCCAAGGCGCTTTACAACACAATCAGTCATTCACCCATTCACACACTGGTGGGGATGAGCTACAATGTAGCCACAGCTGCCCTGGGGCGCACTGACAGAGGCGAGGCTGCAGAGCACTGGCGCCACCGGTCCCTCCGACCGCCACCAGCAGGCCACGTGAGTTAAGTGTCTTGCCCAAGGACACAACGACAGCGACAGACTGAGCGGGGCTCGAACCTGCAACCTTCTGATTACGGGGCGAGCCCTTTACTCCTGTGCCACCATCGCCCCACAAACAGTTTAAAACTGAATAGTCTTTCACGCGACTCCGTCGGAACGCTCTGGAGTCCGTTTACCTACACCTTCTGCATTCTGGAGACATTTTACCGTCTCAAACTCAAGACCAGGTGAAGTCTACAACTAAAAAGCAAGTTCCTGATCGATGACGTCATTAATCAAGTTCAGTCAGCAACGCAGCTGCTGGTCGTTTATCCAGCACCTTAGATGTCCTCCCTTAGGACACAGAGCTCTAAAGGGCAGCTAGGTTTATACTCACATATATGTAACAGGCCACAATGGAGACGTTCTTGAAGTCGAGCGCGGCGTCGATCTCATCCATGAAGTAGAGCGGTGTGGGTTTATAGTGGTGCAGAGCAAAGACCAGAGCCAGAGAGCTCAGGGTCTTCTCGCCTCCGGACAGATTAAAGATCTTCTTCCAACTTTTCTTCGGAGGACGAACGCTAAAAACAACAAAAGCAACAATAAAACCCAGAGGCTCTTCTACCGGAAAACAGAACCGTGGACTCACCTGAACATGATGCCTTCAGAGAAAGGGTCTAAACTGTCCACCAGCTCCAGCTCTGCGTCGCCACCCAGTGTCAGCATCTGGTAGTTCTCCTTCAGCTTGTTGGTGATGATGTTGAATCCAGTCATGAACTCATTGAGTCGCTGCTTACGAAGTTCCTCGCAGGCCCGTTTGAATTTGTCCCTCTCATTGGTGATGTCGTCCAGCTGGGCGACGCGCTGCAGGTACAGCTCCTCCTGCAAACACACACACACACACACACACACACACGGCTACGGTTAATTGTCTGGGAACCTTCACGTCTAGCACCGGTACAGCTGAGCCAAACGTTCGCTCACACCTTCTTCTTGTACTCGGCGATGGAGCCCAGGTTGGGTTTCATCTCAGCACACCGGATCTCCAACGTTCCCATCTGGTTGATGATGACGTTTGGATCCGAGATGGCTTCGAGCTCAGCAGCAGGAAGCGTGTGGAGTTCCTCTGCTGGCTGGCCGTCGATGGTATGAAGGGACAGCTTGGCAGCCTGGAAACAAGAAGGGACTCGGATACCTCGGCTCTTTCATCAACGTCAGTTTGGAGGAGCAGAAATACGAGCTAGCGTTTGATCCCAGCGTTCCCAGCCGCTACGTGGAATTTTGTTGTTTTAAAGCTACATTTTCATTCTGACACGACCTAAAGTTGCAAGAACAAACCACAAGGATGGAAGCCATCCCGCGGGGGACTCACCTCGTCCTGCCAGTGTTTGATCTTGCCGTTGTGTTTGCTGATGGTGGCGTCTATCTGCTCAATAGACAGACGGACATTGAGGGACTCCTCCTGCAGTGCGTGCTCCTGTTGCTGCAGGACCTTTATTTCCTTGGAAACGGTCTGATGCTTTTCCTGAACCTCCGGCAGAGTGGCCTAACGGAGCGGGGATGAACACCTCAGATGTGCCGACACAAACGAGACGTGTTCCTAAAACAAACACCAACCTCCGCCTCCTGACAGGTCTTCATGATCTCCCCGGCCTCGTCTTCTAGTTTTTTCAGTTGTTCTGTGAGCTCCACCATCAGCTTCTCGTTCTCCTGCAGCTCCCCCTGCACGCGGGCGACGCCCTCCTCGCACTTCTTCAGGTTGCTGCAGAGAAAGCAAAACGAAAAATGACTCCTTTAGATTCTGCTGCTTCAGCGATGAATGAAAAACGGTAAAACATCAGAAATGTAAACAGCCAGAAGACATTTTACCAACGTTAAATAAACTCCAGGTTTATTCCCAGACCCCCCCCCCCCGAACAGGCGTTTCCTGCTTACCGATCAGCTGTCTTGATGGCCACTTTGGCCTTGGTTATGATGGAGGAGCAGTCGTCCAACTCCTTGTTGACCTTGTCCAACTTGTCCTGCTGAGCTTTAAGTTTGTGGCTATTGATGTCTACAATCAGGTTGTGGAGCCTTTTCACCTCGTTCTCCACCTTCTCGGCCTTGCCGGACGCGGACTCGTAGTCTAACGGAACCACGTTACGCTTCATTATTGCAGTCGTGTCACGATACGTCGGTCATGTTTCTCCTCCGTGTTCAGAGAAGGTTCTACCTTTTTTGAAGGCCTCCAGGCTCTTCTCCAGCTGCTTCTGTTTGGCCTTGTCCGGGGCCGCTGCCAGCACGTTGGCTTCGAGCTCCTTCATCTGAAGCTTCAGGTGAGTCTCCTGGTCGGCTAAACTCTGAGGCAAGAAGAAGAAAAACACCGTTTACTAAACCCAGGAGGTACTCACGGCTACGGACAGCAGAGGAGCTGATCGGAGACCGACGGGAACTGGGTGGGTGAAGCTCTTACACTCATGCTCTTGGAGTATTTCTCCAGAGTGTTCTTCATCTCTCGGAGCTGCGTCCGCAGACGCTGGATGCTCTCCTCCAGCTGCATCCTTCTCTCTTGGCAGCCCTGCACCTTTGATGCTTTCTCGTTCAGCTTACTCTCCATTCGGTCCAACTGCAAATATGTTTATGCGTTTATGTTTATGTATTTGTCAGACGCTTTTGTCCAAAGTGACTTAAGCCTGGTTTATGCGTCTCCGTCAGCTCCGCAAGGGACAGACACGCACGGATTGACGGAAGCATTTTCCCCTCATACTTCTCCGTCTCCTGGAGTGTTGCAAAGCAATTCCCCGGCAGGACAGCAGGGGGCGTAGCGCTGTTCTGTGGTATCCTGTCATGTATCGGTCCAAGATGTGTGTTTATGTTGGTTTTTTTGTACATAAGAGACGTTTTAACACAGACGAATTTGTCCCTCATCCTCCTCCCCCTCTTCATGCGCTCCCCACCTCTAAACCCACGTTTCCTGTCATTTCCGTCCACAAATAAAACGCTTGCTGCGCATCTTTTCACTCCTCCAGTCACGGGAGAATTTAACGTTCATGTTTTTAGAGTTTTTTCGCGAGGTGTTCTTCAAGCTGCTCCATGTCTGCCGCTAGTTTATCCTCGGCTCTCTTTGTTTTTGAGGGCGCAATGGCGGCGGTGTAGACAACAGCGGCACCCTGACCAATCACAAGCTTGCGTTGTCCGTCTCGACGGACGGATGTTTAGAAAAGAGAGCTCGACTCCGTCTGTCCTTGCGGAGCTCTCCGGCAGGCCCGCAAGGACGTTGCGTGTCTCCGCAGAGACGCAGAGGCATGAATCAGGCTTAACAAGTGATAATCGGCATGTTGCCCTTGAGGCTAACAACAACAACAATAACAACAACAACTTGACATCAATCATGGAGAGGAGGGAACAAGGAGTGGACAGTAGAGAGGGGGGGCGGGTGCAGGGAGGGTGCTAGTTTAGAAGATGCTCTCTGAAGAGCAGGGTCTTCAGGAGTTTCTTGAAAATTGAAAAGGAAGCCCCTGTTCTGGTAGTGTTAGGAAGGTCATTCCACATTTGTGGAACGATGCATGAGAAGAGTCTGGATTGTCCTGAGCGTGGTGTAGGCACTGCTAGCCGACGATCCTGTGATGACCGGAGCGGCCGGGCCGAGACGTAAGCCTTTGCAAGAGGATTCAGGTAGATGGGAGCCGTACCGTCTCGGACTTTGTATGCTAGTGTTAGCGATTTGAATTTGATGCGTGCTGCTAGCGGTAGCCAGTGGAGCTCAGTGAACAGAGGGGTGACGTGTGCTCTTTTTGGCTGATTGAAGACCAGACGCGCCGCTGCGTTCTGGACCATTTGAAGAGGTCTCACAGTACAGCCTGGAAGACCCGTTAGAATAAATAAAACTTTTTATTTCGCTCTAGTAACGGTTTACAGGCACGGGTTATTTATTATGTGATTATATTGAGTGTTCGTTAGGGTCACAGCTAAAGTATTTGTGATTTAAAAAGCAATAAATCATGATTAAACAAAGTGTTGGGAGATTTGTGACGATGTAGACTCACCTCCACCTGAGAGACCTCAGCACCAATAGAAGAGCCCATTCGGCCTTTCAGCACCCGCCCTCCTCCAGTCATGGTTCCTGTGAAACACACCAGAAGAAGCTTAAAGACTTGAGCTCACTGATGAATCCAGACTTCTGTCAGAAGACACCGACCGGCCATCTCGATGATCTGTCCCTTCAAGGTGACCACCCTCCAGCGCTTGTCCCTCTGGAACGCCATCCTCGTGGCCTGCTCCATGTCCTGGGCTACGAGCGTGTCCCTCAGGGCGAAGTAGAAAGCTGGTTTCACGCCCTCGTCGTTCACTCGCACCATGTCGAACAGGCGAGGGCTGTCCTCTGGCGTGTGAATGGGAGCCATGTTCTTCTCCCACACCTTCATCTGAGAACACGAAGAACAAAGGAAGTTTCGTCGCGGTCTTTGTGACTGAAGGTGTAAAACCTTTTTACCTTGTCTAGACCGATGAAAGTGGCCACACCGATGTTCTGTTCCTTCAGGAAGGTGACGCATTTCTGAGCAGTGTCGATGGTATCCACCACGATGTTGTCCAGAGCGCCACAACAAGAGGAGATGGCCACGTCGTACTTCTCATCTATGGCTCCAAGGTCTCCCTACAGTCACAGAAACACAGTACTTACTGCTCTGTGTGTGTGTGTGTGTGTGTGTGTGTGTGTGAGTGAATACTGAAAACAGAATTTGTGTCGTGTTCGTCGACGGTGACTAAAGGGTTTTGTTGACGCCTCCTTTTCTCCAAATGAAAACGAGACGAGCTAAAAATAGCTCTTTGGTGACTAAAACATGAAACTCGACAAAAGTTATGCTTAGATGAACATTTGTGCCCGTCTTACAAAAGCTAAGCGTTACAGCGCTGCTGCTGCGATCCCCGGGTCTGCAGGTCCCACCACCGCGCAGCAGAGCGTGCGTTCTGCCTCTCTGCAAAAGTGGGAACGCGCATCGCTCAACACGGACGCTTCAGGAAGTAAACAATTAGAGCTACAAGCGATCATGAGGCTACTTTTACTTATATTTGTAATAGTAACACGTTTATTACTCATGCTTCTTGAAAACGCGATGTTTCTGGGGTAGATGAATGAGAGAAATGACGGTTTTTAACACGTTTAAGAGTCAGTTTGTCAGGATTGTTTATCCTAGGTCACCTAAATGTTCACGAGCATCTACACGCTGCTGTGGTGCAGATGAAGGACACAACCTGACCGGATCTGCATCACTACATGAATTAGATACAGCTGAGTGATTAAGAATAAAACAGATGATTGTTTTACTGGACAGCTGAGATGGTCTAATCTCCTTTAGCTCGAATATAAACGATGCTCAGAGCACGTGTGTGACCTATAAATTCATCTGTTAGACTAAATTCTCTAAAACTAAAAGCTTTTTGATTTTTATTCGACCAAAACCAAAATGCATTTTTGTCCAAAAGACTAAAACCAAGATGGCTGCCAAAAACAACTGATTACCAGTCTTCCGTAGATGCCAGGAATCCTGCCGCTCTTCTTCAGCTGCATCAGAGCGTCCAGAACTTTCCCTCGGCTGCGGTTGGAGGACAGCGAGCTCTTGGCTTCATCGACCTTCTGCCTCAGTTCCCTCACTACTTCCCTGGTCTCGTTGTCCGTCTTCATCAGCTGCTCCAGCTCAGCCTGATCCTGCAGGAATAAATAACTCATCAGAGCAGAAGCTCGTGGGTAAAAGCCACCACACAAACGCTCCTCGACTGTACCTTGTTGAGTTCCTGCTCCTTCTGGGGTATTTGCACTTCCAGGTCTTTGATTGCGGCGCGGCGTTCCTGCAGAGTCTCGGTTGTTGTTTGAAGCGTCTGTTTGGCCGCGTTGAGGTTCGTCACAGCGGTTTTGTGGCGGCTAAGATAGATGTCGAGCTCTGACTGGGCCAGATCCGCGCAAGAACGGGTCTCGTTTACGGCTTTGCTGAGCTCCATTAGTTCCTTCTCTTTTGTCTGGAAAGAACCGGAGTGGAGAGGATGTCGGCAAACAAAGGCTTGGGTTTAACAAGAAGAGTAATAATGAACATGCTCCGACCTCTTTGTCCTGTTGCAACCCGCTGGTCTCTTCTTTAAGACTTTCCATCACTTCTTTCAGTTTTTCTTCTTCTTTTGTTTTTTCTTTCTCCAGGCCGTCCTTGCGGCTCGTTGCCTCGGTGATGGCGTTTTCACTATTGGCCGGTACACTGCGCACTTCCTCCAGCTAAAAAACAAAAACAGAGACGACGCATCTGATATCATGAGGAACAGGTCACACGTGTTCACGATCAACTGCTAAAACACTCGGTCACAAATAAAGACTGAGAAGTTTAAAGCAGGAAGATTTGTTTTTCTTCCCCAGCCGTAGATGCAGTTTCCATATTTATACTTTTATTCTGTCACCGATGCGTACTTTTTAATTGTGTTTCCATCATTTGGCACAAAAAGAGGTCCGACTGACATTCGTAATTATGTCCCACGCTACAGCAGGCACGCCTCTAGCATCACAAGACCTCTAACACCGGAACATGTCAGAAACTAAGGCTGCGCGATATTAGGAAAACCTGCTCAGTGGCCTAGTGGTAGAGGGTCCGCCCTGAGACTGGGAGATCAGGGTTCGATTCCTGGCCGGGTCATACCAAAGACTTTGAAAAATGGGACCCAATGCCTCCCTGCTTGACACTCAGCATCAAGGGGTTGGATCGGGGGGGGGTGAAACCACCAAATAGTTCCCGAGCGCGGCCGTGTCTGCAGCTCACCGCTCCCCCAGGGGATGGGTCAAATGCGGAGAGCAAATTTCGCACACACACCTGTGTGTGTGACACTAATGGGACTTTAACTTTAACCTGCGACATTTGATAACAGTGATTAATTTTGCAATGACGATATTATTTGCGGTAAATAAAAACTTAACTCATGAACAAAAATAATCAAAAACAACGAAATTTAAAAAATCATAAAAATGAGAAAAGCAAAAGATGTGAGGAAAGGGAAAAAATGAACTAAAGGCGATCAGTGGATCCCGGGAAAAGCAGAATCAGCAAAAGGAGCAGAACAAAGCTAACTCAGGTGTTTGCTAACCATCAAAATGAAGTGCCGTCCGCCTCGGGGGCGGGGCATCTGACCTATGAGAACCCACCCAACGGGCCAAATGGGTGAAGAGCTCCATTTGATTTGTTAAAAATACATCATGCTGACGTTTGACTGACAGAAGGCATTACGTGTAGCAAACATTTGAGCTGACCATGTATATTTATCTGTTCTTAGCGATATGCATATTGTGCATGCTGATATCGCGATAACGATTTATTTACGATATATTGTGCAGGCCTATTAGAAACTAACAACTGAAAATCACGACACACACACGTGTCATTCTGCATTCATCTGACGATCAGCGAATGTTTTAGGAACACGTGTTTTCTTAATAATCACCATCTATTAGCTCGCTGGAAACAAATCTGTGACCAGGGCTTCAATATGCAGGAATTAAAATAAAAACCACGATTAAACTAATATAGTAGAAATAAAAATAAACAAAGTGAGCAAATAAAAAAAGGTGTAACACACACACACACACACACACACAACCAGGACTAAACTAGCCCTGATTCAGACTTAGCTTAGCATGGCTAACCCACTGCTTTGTAGGTCAGCTGAGGGTTTGTGGCTGCAGGGAGCCGGGCCATAGTGGACGACCCAGCAGAATGCTGCTCCCAGAGGTCGGCCTGCCTCTGCCTGACTAAAAACCTTCCATAGAACAAAGTCTTAGAGAAAAATCTCTTAAGTAGTGTTTCTCAGTTTATTATGGAGCGTGTGGAACACACAAGTATGAATCTTTTCCTTGGGAGAGCACCCATCTGAAGCTGGCCGTGTGTTGCTTCAGAGCCCCCTAGTGGCTCATTTACGTCAGACAGCTTCCTGTCATGAACGCTGGCCTACAGATTTAAATGGCGTTACTGCATCCTGTGGATGAAGCCAGTTTACATTAAAGATTCATTTTCTATGGTAAAAGCAGACAAAACTGTAAACATCTTTACATAATCAGACACATCGTAATAAAAGGATTTGAACCAAGAAACATTCCTGTTCTCCACTTCAGCTCAGATAGTGTGCAGATCTGGGATCATTAATCTAAATTTCAATGAGCTTAAAGATAATACTTTATATTTGTTTAATAAACGATAACCATCCACAGCAGTTAAACTAGAAGCTTTTGATCAAAATGGTATCGAGAAAAAAAATCCCAGAAGCGTCGGCTTCTTTACGCTTTTCTTCAAACCGACCAACAAACCTTTATTAATATTTCTGCTTCATTTCTCCCTGATTTGTATTGTTTTTGTTCAAAAATAATAAAAAATGTCATCATTTTCACAACAAAAGTGGTTTGAAGAAATCTGGTTAGAAACTCAACAGACTAAGAACGGCACAAACGTTATTTTTTCCTCCTCGAGTTTCTTTTTGGCCCAAAACAAGCTAACACTGCTGCTATCGCTAGTGCAGCTAATGTTACATTTATTAATGCTACAGATTTTGGGGAAAAATGTTGCTTTTTATTTTTTGTGTGTCTCAGTGCCTTTGATCGGTGTTGCTGCGGGGTTATTTATACCAGAGTGACATCACTTATCTAGTAGAAATCCGTCACAGCAAGTGGAAATGAAACCACTGAGCATTTTAAAGGCCAACACACCTTTTTTCTGTCTTTTTCCAGCTGCTTCTGCAGAGTCTTATTCTTGCTCTTGGAGTGTTTGATCTTCTCACGCACTTCAACATCCTGCAGGTCCAGCTGGGTGAACTTTTCCTTCTGGGTCTCAATGTACTTGTTGATCTCATTTTGTTTTCTGAAGGGAAAAAACAACATTTTACTGAGTAAGCCGAATCAAACCCCTCTAAATTATTTATGAAACATAACTATTTAAAACCAAAAAGATGTTCGAGTTAAAAAAGCAAATATTCTAGATTTTAAAGAACATTTCTGTTCAGTTAACTGATAAGTTACTTATAAAGGTAATGAGTCAAAACAGAAAACTATAAAAAATATTAAAGAGCAAGTCACCCCCACCAGAGTCTTACTCCACTCCCACTTCCTGTTTGACAAATGCAACAAATGCTGTTGCCTAGCAGACCGAGAGGGCGGAGCCGCTAACAAATACACACACACACACAGGCTCACAACAGCATTGTGACATCATAATGTATCAGTTAACATCATAGCATTCTTCTTAAGGTTGGTTTATGCTTGACGCGTCCGCTAGGTTTTCACGGCTCCGCGCGGAAAGCTGCGTCATTTTGACAACCACGCCCCTCCACCGCACCTCTGCACGGCCCAAACTTTCCGCACCGCGCAACCAGGAATTTTTCTAACCACGCGGACGGTTGGACGCAGAAAAACATGGCGGACTGGCAAGAACTAGTATGGCAGAGGTTTGTAAATACAGACATTTGTATGATTCAGCTCTCAGAGATCACCGTGATCAACAGGTTAATAATTCTTGGAGAGAAATAGCTCGCACTGTCGGAAAAGACGAGGACGCTGTTAAAAAATGCTGGAATGCCATGTTGTAAACAACAGTCATTTCTACTTCTACTATGGTGTAGTGTTGGATGCATGCCGTAGAGCTCCATGCTGCCCCCTACAGTTTGGGAGAATATTGTCTCACCGCAGAGACAAGCCGCATGAACCATAAACACTGCAAGTTGTGAAGCGCGTTCCATCCGCGAGCCGCATCACCAAGCGGAAAGTGAATGCGTCAAGCATAAACCAAGCTTTAGCCAATAGCTGTGGCAGATTTAAATTAAAATACAGTGCAGAGGTTTTACCTGACGACAGCGCAACACTGACAGTTATAGGCTGAATATTTAAATTTTAACTAAGATGCACTGAAGTGCCAAATTACTGAATACACGCGTCTACAGCACGATTAGACACTCGTTTAAATAGTTTATCAGCAAAAAAAGTAGATTTGGGGGTGACTTGCTCTTTAAAGAACATCTTTTTGGGAGTAACTTTCAAAAAAACATATTTACATTTAAGCAAAACTTAAATTATCCTCAACACCACATTAGGAGCAGGTAACAACCACGACCCAACCTAATCCAATAAAACTTTATTCATCTCGACAGGTAACGTGATTAAAAACGATTCAAATGACAAAAATTACTTAATTAGCAGGAAATCAAAAATTTTTTAGTAGTTAGAAACAGCAGAAGGTAGGGCTGCTCGATTATGGCAAAAATAATAATCACGATTTTAGTGACTGAAATTGAGATCACGATTATTTAGGACGATTTTTCAATTTATGATGATTTTATTTGTTTTTATTCAGTCATAAAATTGCTCAGGGCACAATTAGGACAAAAATAAGAAACAAGATGATCACTAAAATAACTCCTGATTCCCAGTATAAAAAGACCAATATACTTATAGCTCATAGTCTATGACCCAAGGGCTATAGACCTTGGTTTAACTCATTTAAGTCTAACTAGTACAGACCCAAATACCAATATCTTGCAAATACTGACAGCAAGAATTATACAGTGGCATTTATAACAAATAAATGCAAATAAATTGATGTTCACAAAATGTTGCATAACATTTATTTAGTCATGTCAAGGTGCTGTAGGAGCGTGCACTAGCACCGTGTCCTCAGAGAGATTAGTTATTATTTATCAGCGTGAGGAACTTATTTCTACCTTATTTATAAACTATTTACAGGTCGATCAGTTAATGTAATAATTGTCTCAACCACAGCTGCACCCCCCACCCCCCAAACCGGTCTCACAGCAATCGGGCAAGCTGCACGTGTGTTTAGCACGCTGCACGCGCACATTTAGCTGTTTTTAGCTGCTCAGGAGTCCGCAGGTGCGATGTGTGTGTCACTCACTCTGGTTAATCCAACAAGGAGCCGGCTCCGAGAGCTGTCTTTAGCGACCGACACATCACTACATCATTCCCTTTCCTAATGTTGTGAAGAACGGTCCGGAGCTCAGGCGGAGTGTTTAGCTAACCTGCAGGAAATGTCGACGACCGTTATCCAGAAAGTAGCTAAGGGTTACCAGAGATGTTTCTGAGATGTTCGCTAGGTACTTTTAGGATTAAAAAGTCAAGAAGGGGGTCTGAAAAGCTGCTAGAAATAGCGTCAAAGTCGCCAAGTTGGCAACACTGTGGAGGAGCGCTTCATTTGCAACTCAGGGCAGCGCAAGCGGGAGGAGCAAATAATCGGCTTGTTTTGTTTTTTATAATCGTTCAAAACTCAGATCGTAATCGTGATTAAAATTCGATTAATTGAGCAGCCCTAGCAGAAGGAAACCTTAGACTTCTTACTTCTCGACATTTTTCAGCTCTTGATTCATATTTTCCATCTCTTGAGCTATCTTAGCCGTTTTCTCTGGGAGTTCCTTGGTGTCGTCCAGGATCTTCTGCTTCTCCTGCTCTTTCTCCACAACATGCTTGTGCAGATCATGACTAACGTCAGAGAAAAATGTTCAAAACACACAGAAAAAGTCAATTAAATAAACCACTAAAGCATCACAGAAGAATGCAATGATGACTTTGTGAAGCTATGTTGGATCCGAGTGTGAACTACGAGTACTTATCCTGTGGTAATGGAGTACTCACACGTAGTACTGGTACAGCCGACTCTTGTGTTTGAAGATATCATTCTCCAGGTTTAGGAACTCCACAGCTTTGTTCTTTTC
Organism: Nothobranchius furzeri; assembly: GCF_043380555.1. Lineage (NCBI taxonomy): Eukaryota > Metazoa > Chordata > Actinopteri > Cyprinodontiformes > Nothobranchiidae > Nothobranchius > Nothobranchius furzeri. The sequence goes on along the minus strand of NC_091753.1, from coordinate 52,610,831 downwards.
TCCTTCCAAAGCATTTTTTTCCTTTTCCACCAGCTTTACTCGGTTTAGCTGAAACAATAAAAACATGAGTGATTGATATTGGGTCGCTTTGCTTTAGCCTGGGATGAAGCTAAATAAAACAGGAAGCAGAAAAGAACAGAACAAGCTCCCATGTAGAAGAAGACTTATATGAAATTCTGTAATTTTACTCTTTTATGGTGAACAGGCAGACACGGCTGAACTTCTGAGTGACGTGTGTACTCGGCGGACCGCTGAATCTAAACACTGGGCGTCTTAAAAAGTTCAAGTACATATCTATAACGATCAAGGTACTCTAAACACACAGGAAACAAAACACAAATGCCCTCAACATAAGAAAAATGAAATTTGAAAACAAAAGTGTGTGATTGTTGCTACCTTCTCTCCCCTCTGCTCGTTGAGCAGCTCGATGCGGCGAGCCAACGTTTGGATCGGCTCCTTGAGACGACAGGAACCGATAATGTCCTCCAAGAACTCCAGCATCCCTTCATCGTGCTCCGTGTGACCTTTAGGCTTCATCATGGCGATCTGCTCCACCTCACCCTGGGTAAAGTCCAGAAAGCACCGATATTCACTCAGAGAGGAAAACAAAGCAAATGTGAGATTTCTGTTTTTACGCAGAAAACAAGTCTGCTAAAAAATAGACGAGTCAGTTCTCCTCTAAGAACAAATGTTTACTCTCCAGTTTCACACACTTCATTCAAAAAACAAAACAAACAAAAATACCGTCAACGTCTAACAACCACAGCCAATAATTTCACTTTTAGGTGTTTAATAACAAATAATGTCACATTAAAATCACCACACACACACACTCTATTTATATTTCTTCATCTAAAATAACCGAGTGAATATTCTTGCTAGATTATAAACATCAATTAATGATTGAAAAGTAAATAAAGTCTTATTAAAAGTAGTTTATACACGAGAGGAACAAGCCTTCACCACCCCCGGCTCTGAGCGATGCACAAAACTCCCGTTTGCAAAAGGTCTGGAAAAGTGATGCAACCCTAGAGAACGAGCTCAACCCATAATGATGCAGCCATGTCAGTGGCTGAGACACCCAGAGGAAAGACGACAACAAAACACATTTTAAACCAACCAATCCGTTTTCTAAACTGGAAAAAGTGAAAATGAAGCCTGATCAGTAATAACGGGGTTGTCGGATGTAAAAGCTCAGCGGGGGGTGGAGTGTAAACAAGTCTGCTGCTTCAAACACAACATGGAGGAAAAAGTAAACACTCAAGTTTGAAAAATTCCCAGCAAATCATTCTGTATGATTACAATTCAGAGAGCATGACAACAATAAAATAAAAAGTGAAATAAAAAATAGAACTAATATCAAAGCCATGATAATGAAGAGTTGGATCCAGCCACAGTGAAGCAGCACTGCTAATATTGGGGTTGGGGTCTATTGTCACACGCCAATATTTACGTGCTGCTAAAGCGTGGCAGGTACATGGAAAAGGAAGGGGAAGGGAGGTCCAACATGTCTCTGTGGGTGGATTACCCTTAAAGTATCTCCCATCGCAAAAAGTCCTGCATGTGGGTCCAATAACACGTCAAACTGCATCTTTTCCTTGGAATACTAAAGCAGCAAATAATGGTTCGCACCTTTTGCACATTGTATCAAACCATGATGCGCTGCTATAGCAGTCTAAGGGCTGGCAGAGCACACATCCTCTCCTCTCCAATTCCACTGCAACAAGTTGTTTCCCACAGCCAGGCGTGGCTCAAAGGTGTATATGAAACACTTGACTCACAGGACCAGGAAATAGGTGGAAAAATGAAGAATGGGGAACATTTGACATAATGGGATGATCAAAGGAGGGATATAAAAATTAAATTTCATTAAAAAGCCAAGGGGACTTACAGGAGACAGAGAAAATCCCCAAATTACCTGTAAGATAAGAAATCTGTTGTGGTCTAGGTCAATACCATGGCTTCGGAGTAAAGCTCCTACTTCTTTGAACGTGGCTTTCTTGCCACTGATGTAGTAGGCTGAGGAATTGTCTTTGTTGGCCGTCCTGGACACATAGAAGCTGCTGCTGGGGATGACTTCGTAGTCATCTCCTTCCTGACTCAGGCGGGGGAGGGGCAGAAGCACAGCAGCAGGACAGAGCAGTTAGGGAGAGATCCAGACCCACACACAAAACTAAAACCCTAAAACACATCAAATATACTGAGTAGTCATCAAAAATAAGGCTTAAGAGCAAATTAGGTTTGGAGATTGTTAAGAAAACAAATAAAATAGATCTAAGAGCCACTGCGGCATAAAAAATTTAAATTTTTTTTCTAAATAATAAAAATCTGTCACTTCTAACAGATGTTAAATGAGGTAATGAGATTACAAATCCAACAGATTTGGTGATGTGCTTATAAAGAATCAGTTTTGGAAAGAAGACTAGTAATCACTTATGTACACCACTTCTGAAAATAAAAGAAAAATACCCAAAAAACAATTAAAACACTTTTACATTTCAGAAATGACCCAGTGCAAAGCTAACATACTACAAAAAATTGTGCCAAAAATTTTACACCCTAATTTTCATTTAATTGTTATAAAAAAAAAGCAAGCTGAGAGGCTAAGTTATCATTCAGAACTGCAAAAAAATAAAAAAAATTATAATAATAAATAATAATGTTGCTCACACCTCCTGTGGCAGGTTAAACATATTTAATTACATAAAAAAATTGTTTAGTTTGTTTTAACAGTAATTAGGAAGACCAAGTATATAAATTACTGTTTTACTTGATATAAAACACTCTGCAGCTAATTTTATAGTACAGTCCAGTAAACAACCCATTTAAAAAATGTAATGATAAAAATGCTAGAAACAATTGTAAAAGGTGAAATAAATATAGCATGAATGGGTGTTTGCTGTATTATTCATGACTGATCTGCATCTGTATTCTGTCACTGACGTTAGAAATGAGTAACAATATTACACCATGTGACTTGGGGAAAATTATACATCTATTATTTGTGAAAAACATCAACTTTCCAAACATCATTTAGAATTTTTACTGTAAACTGTCAAAATTAAAATTGATACCACTTGTTTTTGAGTGACAGTGACAAAAATATAAATACCTTATCAATAATCTTTTGAAAATGCACCTCCACTGTACAGCTCTGAAGATCTTTGTGTTGATCCGAGCTGTGAATCAGCACCGAGAGCTTTTTTGATCTGATCTTTTGAGCTCTGTATCCAAATACAAAGAGCATTGAATCTATCACATTGGACTTCCCACTCCCATTGGGACCAATGATGCAGGAAAATCGCTGGGAGAAGAGCAAAAAATAAATAAATACATAAATAAAAAAGGAAACATATACGAGTCAGTTTATATGATGATATATTACTTAAAAATATTGAAATATTTACATTTTTAAAGCCACATGAATGCATTTCAGCCAAGCGAGTGTGTACAAGAGGAAATGTCATGCAGGTGTAGTTAAGATTAAATATGTAGTTATTTTCAAAGCAACAAGAGGGATATAAAATAAAAAGGCAAAGATAACATATTTTTTTTAATTAAATAGAATAGTGGGTGCAGTGATAAATCACTATAGGATGCCAGATTAAATCATAATGGAGAATTGTGATTTTTATCTAGATTTTATCAAGTTAAAACTTGCAAAAAAATGTTATCTTGTGTTGTGTATTCTACAACTGATGGTAAGATACCTGCAGAAGAATAATAAGAAATTAAAACAAATAAAATGAAATACTGTAACATCCGGTTAGGGTGCATCTAATATCAGCAGAACAGATTTAATAAGGTGTTTCTCAGCCAAATGTTTCATTTACATCCATTTGAGAATACCTTATGAAAAGGCCCAAGGATCTGCTCGCCTGCGTACGATTTAAAATTACGATTAACTAGATGCGTGATCATCAGGCGCTGGGCGCCCGGTTCATTGGTCATCGCAGGGGGCGGGGGTGGAGGGATGCTACCGAGAATCTCATCCAAACTCCGGGTATCAACCGCCTCGGCAGCCTCCTCCTGACACGGATCTGTGGCACACAAAAAAGTACAACTTTTAATCTCCTGAGCGAGTCGTTTCAGGTGGAGGCGGGGCCGTCTGTGGTGCATGGGGGAGGGGTAGAGGAGCGCGCACTCACTCACTCACACACACACACACACAAGCACGCGCGCACTCACACAAAAACAAACAAACAAAAACATAAGCAGCAAGTCGCAGTCAAACAACGAGCCCGGAGAAAAGTTGCCGGGCGTTATTTCCCTTTGTTGTGACGGACAGGAGCGAAGCAGAGCAGCACGTCAGAAGGATCCCGCACGATAACGCAAACGCTCTCCCGCACAAGCGCGGATGCGTCACTCCGTCGATGAGAAAAATCGCTAAAGTGGATTTTATTTTGGTGATAAACGACAGGTTTTCATTCGCTGCAGCCAAAACCCTGAGGGGAGAAGCATCTTGTTCGTGGTGATGAGCCCATAACGTCCACCCGATCGTGCTGCCATCGCACCAAGCTACAGCGACCTGTCCAATAATCTATTGTGCTCACAAGCATAAACACGCGAATCAAGTGATGTTTAGGAATCAAATTCCGACAGCAAACGAAGCCCAGTAAAGCTTTTCTACACATTCTGATTAACTTAATAGGGCCCGTGTGAATATTAAGATTATCATAAAATTCATAAACATCACGTTATACGCATTAAAACAATTAGTTTTGATTTACAACACGAAATACTCTTTTAATCGAAATGAATTACCTTGTTTTCCAAAGACATTCGTGGAAGGAGCACATTCGTTGTTAAAATAATCTTGAAAATGAATTTATTGATGAGTGGCACTTTAGGAAAAACCCCACTAAGAGCCATTCTAACTACGTGCTCGAATTTGTGGAAGGAAAAACGCTACAGCTGAGCCATTTGGCCTCTATCAACACAGCACAGCTTATTTAGATTCACAGACGCCAAAACAGCCTTTTGTTACTTGCCAGTTGTCGGCGGTGCCTCCTCTTGGCCATTTGAGTTGGTTTGTAGAGGGGGTACATCCAGCTCGTCCTCCGAGTCATCTCGAGGCTGCAACCCTCTCCTTGTCTTGGTGGAGGCAGTTGAGCTCTTTTGAGTTTTAGATGGCATGATTTGAAATCTGAAGGGGTCATTGGTGAAAAAAGAATATCCATGAGTGGTTTCTGTGCCTGTCAATCTCTAAACTCCGCGTATAGTCGCAGCTACTGAAGTCAGGTTTTATCTTTTTGCCACAAGCACATCTCACTGCCGCTCCTTCAGTTCCCACTCGGTACACATTTTAGCGTACGCTAAAATCAGCTAAAACAACAAATAAGTCTAACTGAGTTACGGTACGATCTCGCGATTAGAATGACGTGATTTAAGAAAATTAAGCTGAAAACTGCTCAGCTGATCTACTTCATAATTTTGATGCTTTTGTGATCATAAAACTAACTAAAATAACAAAACAAGCTAATTTCTTAGCTGAACTTTTTGTTTGTTTGTGACCATCTTAGTCATTTATAAGCGGCACGCTTCGTTTTGGTCGGAAAACGTGAAAATAAGATTAATATCTTGAAAACAAAATACAGTTAATATGCAAATGAGACGATTTCTCTATCCTTAGCGCTTTGTCTTGTCCCATGTTGCATAGCCACGCAGCAGAAGGGCTCTAGCCGAGGTCTCAATCTGACAGTAACATTAAGTTTCCATCCTGGGAGCTCTTCTGTTGGGGGCGGAGGTATAACTGAGCAACCTAAACTCACTGGATAAGCGCGTTCAAATGCATAAAATAACCACCGCATCAATTTAACCTTAAAAAACACGAAACAAACTAACACAAGCAACATAATAGATAACCCTGGCAATGTAGGTCGGGGAGCAACAGCATTAACTCAACCAAAGTCACGTTAACTTTGATCAAAAGGACAAAAACTAGCTTGAAAATAGAAACGGTCCACGTTACACTGCTATTAGATTTGGCAAACAATCTAGATCGAATGTAATATATAACAAATCTTATGAAGTCCTAATTCGCAGCTGATAGACAACACAAGTCTATTTGTATTATTTTTCGGGGTTTCTTCAGTTAAAATGCAGTTCCACATCGTCAGTGGTACTTTTAGTTTGAAACTAACGCTACGCGTTTCAGCAAATAGACGGCACCCAGTCGATCTTCCTCGCTAAGATATCTCCTGGTACCTTCCACAATATCGACGCGGTCCGTGAAAAGTCCTCCTTTCTTTCCCAGGTCGTTGCTCTAAAAAATTCCAGGAAATCCGAACTTCGGCGAATATAATCCATAAAATTCAGCCCTGTAACATTCCGAGTCGGTTTCCTGGTTGAAAATTCTAACTTGTAAATGGCGCCTAAACTGCGCCGTCAAACCAAATTCGTTACAAACTGACGCAAGGCACCATGGACCGTTCAAAGGGCAGGGAAAAAACTCGAAATTCAAAAAAGGGGACGAAGCCAACTCCGCCTCTCCACATCTACAGTATTCATAAAAAGAAAACGGAGAGAATAAAGAGTCGTTGTTCTGGAGTTTAAGATACACAATTTTAAATGACGTTTTGTTGCAAATAAAAACTTTAATCTTGTTCTTTATGTTTACAGTTACAGTAGAAGTGAGTTCCGCCTTTTAAGAATTCGTTTAGTTAAAAAAATGCCCATTACGTTTATTACAATACGTGCAACGTCTGATTTGATTAAAACGTGGCATGTATTAACCGTATATTTATGTGGATGGTATTAACGGGATCTTATTTAAATTTACAAGCATTTTCGAATTTGTTTTCTCGGGAAGATATTTGTAAATCTCGCGATAACTACCGTTTTAAACGTCCTCTCAAATGGCTACCAAAAAGTTAGCCTTACGTTATGACAAATTAGTGCCTGGTGCTGTTTATGGCTGATTTTTACGTTGCTGTTTAATTGAACCGTATTATACGACACGTATGCCTCGCAGGTTCGCTACGGATAAACTCGTTAACTGCAGTATGATGTCGGTGGCTCTCAAGAGGATCGTTAGCACACAAGTTACTGGCACGAGTCCTACCGAGGATTCACATTAGCAACGGTGCCAGCCACCTTAGCAACTGCAGAACACCCAGGGTTTTCCTCCATTAAAGGAACGTTTTACCGCATCAACGGGGTATGTTTATGATGCGTACGCTTAATGTTGTTTTTATGTGTTGTTTTGAATTATTTATTTCATGTATGCCGCATTTGAATAACATGTGTTGTCTGGCATTGTTTTTATTCGTTTAGGAGAGCAAATTCCTACAATGAGACTGAAAACATCGCTGCTAAAGGAACCCAAACATATCCTTTGTATGTTGATATTAGCTTTAGCTATGTCCGTTTTTTTAATCCAGCTCAAACTTGCATTAATTACATCACATATTGTCAGAATTCCTTACCTTTGTCAGCCCCAATGAACACATAACCCAATAAAATCGTTTTTTTTATTTTAAAAGTACCAGAACAAAGATGTTAAACATATTCCAGTTGCAAACACGAGTAATCAAGGAAAAACTGAAAAGTGTTCATTTACAATTTTTACCCTTTTTACATCAGTTACCCTCTTATTCATAAAGCAACATATTGTAAGAGAAGTTTTTTGTTTGCGAGGTAGCGCTTAAAATAGTTGCAAAGCTAGATTGTTAAATAAACAATATGATAGAAAGATGAACATTTATATGTTTCACACCAGGATATATTCTTGTTCTCGTCTCTGTTTTTGTGAATGTAGATGTCGATCTTTACAGTCAGCTGAATGACGAAGCAATTCACTTGAATTATTTTCCTTAACTGCATTTTACATAAAGAACTTGCCAGTTGTGTAGGTTGGACTACAGCAGATGAGCTCTACTCCTGCAGTGAGGATCATCAGATCCTCAAGTGGAACCTGCTCAATAATGAAACCAGCCTAGTCATCCGGTTGCCGGAAGACATCTATCCCATCGAACTACACTGGTTCCCCAAAACCATCGGTGGCAAGAAACAGGTCCAGGCTGAGATCTTTGTCCTTACCAGCACAGATGGCAAGTTTCTTTAAATCAGTTGTCATTTTAAAGGAGCAATATGTACAAATTTTACAGTGAACTATTCACAAGACAGTGTTGTCTCAATCATGTTGGAAGGAAGGTTGTATTGAAACACATTAAGTTCTCAGCTGACTGGAGGGGGTTGTCAAGTTTTCTCCTTAAAAAAACAAACAAACAAACAAAAAAAAACAACGAGTGACATAGTTCATTTACAACCAGTGAGGTTGCCACATCTGCAGCAAGCCAGCACTTCAGAATCGGCATTTTTAATTTAACACCGGGAGACAAAAATCTCCAGAGTTGTTTAAAGAATTGAAGCATGTAAACAGGAGCGACCCAGAAGTAAGTTTTTTGTACCCCTAAAGCCTAATTTATACTTCACCGTCTGCGTCGGTGCGGAGATATGCAACGCCATTATGCGTCGGCGCAAGGGCTCTCTGATGGGCTCTCAGAGGGTGATGGAGACATGCCCAAAGTTATAAACATCCATCGAAAGTGACGGAGAAAGCAAGCTTGTGATTGGTCAGGATGCCGCTTCCTGTATATTCGTCATTAGCAAAGCTGTAGCTCAGTTAAAAAGTTAACAGATATTTAGCAGCAGACCCAGAACAGATTAAAGAAAAAGTTCAAAAATAATAAAAAAAAATTTCACCCGTGAGTGAAGGAGTATAAAATACAGAGCAAACATGGACGGTAAAAGTGAGTTTGGAGGTGGCGACCGCATGAAGAGGTGGAGGAGAATGAAGGACAAATCTGTTCTTGTTATAAAGTCTCTGAAATATATAAACATATTAGTAAATACACTATCGGGGACTGGATACGTGAGAGTTATGGTGGCAGGCTACCATAGAACAGCGCTATGCCCTCTGTTGTCCTGGCGGGGAATTGCTTTGCTACACTCCGCTGCCTTAACAGAAGTTCGAATGTGAAAACCTGTCCGACACTCCATGTGCGTCTCCCCATTGCGGAGCTCACGGAGAAGTATAAATCAGGCTTTAGGAGCCACTGTATCCATTTGTTTTACACTCACATCAAGTGAAGCAGGCTAGAGGCTAATGTTGAGCTAACAATGCTAACAGTGATTTAGAAGCAAACATTAAGGTCTATAAATATCATAAGCTACCTTTTCTGTAACCAACAACTCAATCTTACAGTAAAATGTATGCGTGAAGTGAATTATGAGTAAATCGTGGTGTTCTTTAAATGAGTCATTCAAAACTGTAACAGCAAGCTAAAAGGCAGGAGGGCAAACAACTGCACTTCCTCTTTGCTGGAGGCATATTATCATAATAACGGTAGTAAGTGCTCCCTGCTGTAAAACACCCAAGCGTATTAAACACCAAATATTACAATTTATTTATCTACTTATCAACTTAATGTATATAACTCGTCTTTGCTTGTCATCTAGAATATTCTGGCAACAGCCATGAAATTATGTTTATGTATTTATGTTTATGTATTTAGCAGACGCTTTTGGCCAAAGTTACTTACAAGTGGTAATCGGCATGTTGCCCTTGAGGCTAACAACAACAACAATAACAACAACAAGAACAACAACCAATTTCATGTCAGTCGTAGGTGGCAGTGAGGCAGCATGATGAATCATGGAGAGGAGGGAACAAGGAGAGGTCAGTAGAGAGGGGGATGGGTGCAGGGAGGGTGCTAGTTTTGAAGATGCTCTCTGAAGAGCAGGGTCTTCAGGAGTTTCTTGAAAGTCGAAAAGGAAGCCCCTGTTCTGGCAGTGCTTGGTAGATCATTCCACATTTGTGGAACGATGCATGAGAAAAGTCTGGATTGTCCTGATGATCCTGTGATGACCGGAGCGGCCGGGCCGAGACGTAAGCCTTTGCAAGAGGATTCAGGTAGATGGGAGCCGTACCGTCTCGGACTTTGTATGCTAGTGTTAGCAATTTGAATTTGATGCGTGCAGCTAGCGGTAGCCAGTGGAGCTCAATGAACAGAGGGGTGACGTGTGCTCTTTTTGGCTGATTGGAGACCAGACGCGCCGCTGCATTCTGGACCATTTGAAGAGGTCTCACAGTACAGGCTGGAAGACCAGTTAGAAGGGCATTGCAGTAATCGAGGCGGGAGATGACAGTAGATTGCACCAGGAGCTGGGTGGCATGTTGTGTTCGGTATGGTCTGATCTTTCATATGTTATACAGCGCAAAGCGGTACGAATGAGCAACAGAGGCAACATGATCTTTAAAGGTCAGGTGTTCATCAATCACAACACCCAGATTTCGAACTGCCTTTGAAGGAGCCAGAGATAGGAAGTCATTTTGGATTGAGATATTGTGCTGTATGGATGGTTTTGCTGGGATGACAAGTAGTTCAGTTTTAGAGAGGTTGAGTTGGAGATGATGGGATTTCATCCATTTTGATATGTCAGAGAGACAGTTTGATATTCGTGCAGAGACAGTGTGGTCGTCCAGTGGAAATGACAGATAGAGCTGGGCGTTGTCATAGCAGTGGTAGGAGAAGTCATGTGATCGAATGATCTCACCCAGTGAGGTGGTGTTCATGGCAAAGAGAAGAGGTCCTAGTACAGAGCCCTGGGGGACTCCTGTGGCTAGATGGTGCACAGTAGAGGATTGTCCAAGCCAAGATACACTGAATGATCGTCCTGTGAGGTACGATTCAAACCAGGCGTGTGCTTTCTCTGTGATGTCCATGCTAGAGAGTGTGGACAAAAGGAAGCCATGGTTGACAGTGTCAAATGCAGCCGATAAGTCGGGCAGGATAAGCACTGAGGATTTGGCAGTCGCTCTAGCTTCTTTTAAGGATTCCGTCACTGCTAACAGAGCAGTTTCAGTGGAGTGGCCCTTTTTGAACCCAGATTGGTAAGGGTCAAGCAGACAGCTTTTGTGAGAGGTATTCTGTGATCTGCTTGAAAGCCACCAAATTCACCAAACAGTGGTGAGAGAGTGATTGCAGAAACCAAATTTGACCACAGGTCAGGATGTTATTCTTACTTATTGCACATTTAATACATCTACAAAACATGAATCAGTTCCTGTTTTTAGTCATATTCAGTTTGTGAAATAAATGATCTGATTGGACAAAATTTAGCAACCATATTGTTACAAATGGAAAACAAAATTTATTTCACTGGTCATTTGCTGTTGTTTTATTTGACGTATGCTGTTTTTTTTAGAAGGTGTTGCAGTATGTTACTGTTACTAAAATGCTTATGTTTTTCCTTCATCCTATATTAGATATAAATGCAGAGAGCATGGATGCACTTTTATGGCAGGCAATGTGTGGTCACAACTCTAATGGCAGTGTAGGGTTACATAAACACACCCACAAACTGAAGCAGCAATTTTCTGTGGCAGACCAAAGACTGGTGAAATCCCTGTTACGATTCACCTTTGTAACTTTCGTCAGTCAGTTATGATGTTGCAGTTGCACAAATATAATTTTTACAGCTATTCCTCAAAGCACCAGAAGGAAAACAAACATGAAAAATCCTTTCATGCCAGCACTGTAAACTAAGACCATCTTATACTGAGAAATGATGGGAGTTCAAGTTGTTGTGTCCAAACCTTGAAATAATATGCTAAATCTGAAGCGAGGTCTGATGTGATCTGTTATTACTGTGTTTTTGTTTTCTCACAACATTTAGTTGAGAAAGTTTGCCCAATTTCTGAGTTAGAAACGATTTTGTGTTGGTTAAGAGTGATCTTTATTTATTTTATTATAAGACAGTTGAGTAGCTTAGCTAGCTTAAAATTTTCTTCTGTATTATGATCAAGAATTTCTCATTGAAGAATTTATGACTTAAGCTAAAATAATAATAATAACTTCCCAGACTTTGAACTGTAGCAGCAACGTGACAATTTAAATTTTTATGAAGTTATATAAAAAGTCTAATTTCCCTCTGGGATTAATAAAGTATCTTTGAATTGAATAAGGTTTAAAATTGTGTTTATTCACAGGAGTCACTTAATATAGTTGCACATGACTGTTATACTACCTGCTGGATTAGTAACATACACTTTTGTTGGGACGTCCAAATTTAGAAAATGAGAGAGAGTTGCACGAGGCCGATTTGCAATTACAAGCTGCCAGAAATTACATGGAACACTCAGAATTTGTAACACACATTGCCACAAAGTATATGTTGGGTAGGTGTCTTCAATAAATGTTCCCAACCCCCCCTTCGTGTCTGGCAAATAGAAAATTGGCTTAATTTAATCAACAGAAACCCTTTAGTTTACTCAATGGCTTCATGCTTTAGGTGTTTAATGTTTCTGATTGGAAAAATAGAGCTTTGTTGCTATCAAGTGTGATAGGAGCAGGGTTAGTGTGTTTCTATTTATTTGGTAACTTCCTGTTAAATTTGGTGAAGATTTCTCTCCACACATTTTTCTGGATCGCCTAAAAAATAAACTTTGATCGATTAGCTTTAGCATCTGGAATTACTACCCAGCAAAATTTATCACGTGATCTCTTTTTTTTTTTGGGTCAATTGTCTAGATACAAATTGTGGATATGGAATAAAATAATTGTTGCATTTTCTTGTTTTTATAGGGAAGTTCCATCTGGTCTCCAAGATGGGACGCATTGAGAAGAGTGTGGAAGCACACAAGGGAGCAGTCTTGGCTGGGAAATGGAACTATGATGGGACTGCTCTTGTCACTGGTACATATTTCTGTTAGCCTTAAAATCTAGCAGGGGTGTCAAACTCCAGTCCTCGAAGGCCGGCATCTTTTTGTTGTCTCCCTGTTTCAACACAGTTGATTCATATGTGAAGCTTCTCATCAAGCTCTCCCGAAGCCTGTTAATCACCTGCTGATTGGAATCAGGTGTGCTGAAGCAGGCAAAACAATAAAACATGTGGGATAGCGGCTCTCGAGGACCGGAGTTTGACACCTGTGGTCTAGACAGTCAGTTGCCGACGCAAAATTATTTTAGTCAGCATGCTGGTCTCAACGCATCCCATTGGAACCTCCACACCCCCGGCCAGGCTGGTGGCGTGCCAATTACATAGCTTGTTCGGTTTGGCGGATGGGATGTTACAGCTTCTGAGTAAAACTAAGATGGCGACGCCTCGTTTGAAACGGCTTTGGCATCAAATTTTGACTATTTAGATTTGGGCTTTTCTTTCACTCAAGAGCAGATAGAGGTACTTAAGTCTGTTATTTAGATAAAGGAGATATTTGCGTCTTCTTCGACAATGTTTGGCAGATTGCCTTATTGACTGACGTTCATAGCGGTCCAATCGCAGTGCTCCATTGGTTTGTTGGGCCAATTACAACACTCTGTTGGTTCGGCCGGGGTGTTACTGCGACTAAGTAAAATTAAGATGGGGACGGCTCGTTTGAAACAGCTTTGGCATCAACTTTGGACTATGTAGACTGAGGCTCTTCTTTGAGTCTAGCAGATAGAGGTACTTAGGTTTATTTAGAAAAAGGATGCATTTGGGTCTTCTTCGACAGTGTATGCTGGACCGCCCCATGTACTGACACCCATAGCGGTGAGTACGTCATGTTGTTTGTCTTGTCAAATAGCATGCAGACAGTTTGAAAGACGATCGTAAATCCCACCCCATGACAGAGCCATCAATTGGTCTTGGCCAGACTATATGTTCACATATATAGGATGGCCAGGCAGGCTACATTTCTGTGTCATTTGACCAGAGTTTCATAATTCCTTCAATAAAAATGAGAATTGAACAGCTTTGGTTGACTGTAAGATCCACTTGTACTTTCTCTTATAGCTGGAGAAGATGGTAAGATTAAGATCTGGTCCAAAAGTGGGATGCAACGCTCTACTTTAGCTAATGAAGGTAAGGCTTTTATTTTATCCAAGCAAAGGAACATATTCAATAATATTGCACTTACGATGTTATATTTCAATAAAAATTTTAATATAATTATTCTTCCAAAATAACTTACATTTCGATAATTTAACTTAACTAAATACATTTGAGCAAAGGGGTTTCTTCTTGAAAAAAAAATAGCACTATTTGTTTGTTTGAATTGTTCACTTCTAAAGTTGATTTAATTACGTCTCATAATTTTTGTGCAGGTTATGCATTAGCGAGTAGTTTGGTCAAATTCAGTGTAAATGAAGGTTAAACCAAACATTAATTTAAAAATCCCGACAGATCTATATCACACTCTCATTTAACATTTATGGACTCACCCATCTTGACTCACAAAGGTGAAGGTTGTTGTTGGTTTAGCATCCAGAAAACAGCAGAGAACGTCTTGACTACTAGAAGCTAATCAATCAATCAATCAATCAAGTTTATTTATAGAGCACTTTCCACAACACTGGAAGGGCTTTACATAAGAATGAAAGGTTAAAACCAAAAAAATAATAATAGAAGCTAATTGTTAGCATTAGCGACTCCACCCCATGGCAAAAATCCTCCAGGTTTGTGTTTTTTGTAAAGATAAAACATCAACGTTGCAGAGCAAACAGAGTCAGTGGTGGAGTCGCATTGCTCTTATTCAGTGCAACACAAGATGTCCAAATATCAGGAAATAAGACTCCAAATCTTCTCATGTTCAGCTCAACTCTAATCTGGCTCACTTCTAGTTCCTGGCACAGGCGCGCCAGAACTTTTTTCCTCCCCATGTAAGACTTACAAGCCATTCGTTCCTGCTAGGGACCACTGCAAATGTATTACAAATAAGAGTAAAGTACCACTTTGACAAAGATTTGCATGGAAGTTGGCATATCCCATAATATGACCCAAACCCATGTCCCTAACATCATATTAAAGCTGAAAAGAACACAATAAAGCTGATTCTGATTCTGATTAGTCTTTTTTCTTAAAATATCAATGAGAATGAGAAAAGATCAGTTTTATTGGGATATTTGGGCCATTTAGAAGTTTTTCTGTGAAAAACTGATAAAAAATTACTCTTTTACCCTTTGTACAAAGCTTCTTGAACAGCCACATTCGAAGGAAATGTTCAACAGGCCTGCCTAACAGTTCGTCCAAAAGGTAATCCCTCCAGTGGATCACTTCCATCTTAAAAATGCTAATCTCCAAAGTTTCACAGCAATTCAACAACTTATTATTGTATTAACTTTTACATTGTAATCAATTTGGCACACAGTTATTTACTTGGACTTCATGACTATTTACAAGTGTAAATATCACCAGCAGGCTAGTGCATCCACTGGTCATGTCCAGCAGGAAATTCTTAAAGACCAAGTTCACTTATTTTTTCAATACATTTGTAGTGGTCTTTAGAAGAAGAAATATCTTTTCTATAGTGACTCTCAAGATAAAAATCACGAGGCGCTTCACAAAAACAAAAAATGTAAAAATATAAAAAAAAAGAATTTAGAAAAGTATTACAAATATGTTTAAAATGAGCAAAAAATAGGCAATTGTGATTAAAAATGTAAAGAAAGAGAGAGAGTGAATATTAGAGAGGGAAATCAGTGGATCCTGAGGAAGGTGGAATAGGTAGGGAGAGCAGAACAAGGAGAGGGGGATGAAGGTCACACCAAAGCCAGCTTGAACAAGTGAGTTTTCAGCTGCTTTTTAAAGGAGATCACTGAGTCCACTGATCTCAGGCTCTGATCTCTTTAGAATAAATTAATGCCTTGTGAGTCAATCTCTGTCAGGAAAAAAGCTCTCGGGCCCTTCTTTCAGGAAGTAGAAATAAGCCAGATGAGAGGGGAGCAGAAAACAGCAGGATTTGGAGTCTTATTTCCTGATATTCGGACAGCTCGTCTCTGATTGGCTAACAGCAATGTGATGCTACCACAGACTGTTTGCTCTGAAACGTTGATGTTTTTTCCCCACAAACAACTCAAGCCCGAAGGAGTTCTGCGGTGTGGTGGAGTTGCTAATGCTAACAGTTAGCTTCTACTAGCTGTGATGTGCTCTGCTCTCCCCTGGATGCTAAATCAATGACAGCCTTCCCCTTCATGAGCCAAGATGGATAAGTCCATGAATGCTAATTTGATTTGACAGGCTTTTCTAATCCAGACATTTTCCCATCTATTTTCTATTGGCAGCTAATGCAGGAAATAGATGTAGGAGACTATTTTTACATTGTCTGTAAGAGTTACCGATCATATTTCAGAATAACACCTACAAAGTGGTTTCTCAGTGAACTTAGTCTCTAGTATTTTCTGAAAATAAACATATAAATGTAACTTATCAGACCGGCAAAGTTTTCTGAAATAGCATTGTATGAACAGCTGTGAAATTTAGGAGATTTGAGCAGTTGTAAGATGGCAGTAACACATCTTCTTGGTCTTGTTAGCATTTGACCCTAGCTTAGCTCATCAGGCCTGAACAATGTAAGTTGTTTTTTTTCTCCAGACGGAGGCTGCTCAGGTAGCTGTCCCAAACGGGTTACATCAGTTATTTATAATTTTTACTCAAGGATAAAGACTGTTAAAAATCACTATTTAAAGGGACTTTACAGAGTTTTGAATTTTTATGCTCACGATTGCCCCCTCAGGCCAAAAGCGTAACGGCAGCTTCAATAGTAGGCTCGTGCACGAGGCGCGCATGCTGTACGTGCACACTCCTTAACAAAAATAACAGCTGAGACAGTCCCGTGTGTGTGGCCCGGAGGACAGAGGACAGGAGAACGCGCAGCTAATTAATTAAATAATTTGGTTCTGTACCTTTCTCTTCAGCACAGCCGACAAAGGTTTATGATGGGTCAGTCCTCCTGCATGCTCAGATCATTCCCTTCCCTTGCTTGAAAAATTGTTCCAAAATGAAAGTTGAACCCACATCTTTTTTATCTGTGAATTCAATGCCGTTCGGCGAGTCTCAAATAAAAATTTGGGCGTCTTACTGTAAAAAAATATACCATTAATGTAAAAAAGAAACTCTAAACTATGTTCACATCCAGAATCGAACCCGGGTCTTCTGCTCGCGAGTCCGACGTTTTACTAGGTGAGCTAAAGCGCCAGTGACATCCTTTACATCTGTAACTTTTATATCCTTGATGACAGCTGAAACAACGTTCAAAGAATGGTTCAGAGCTAAAATGGCTATTTTGTTGCTAATTTGCAGGAAATATCTAGAAGAAAGTTCTACAGAAAGTAGCTAAGGGTCCTCAGAAATGTAGCTAGCTTTGTCACTAGGCATTAGGAAGAGCGACAAAGTCGCTGAGTTGGAACTACCTCTCTCTCTGCTGCTAAAGCTACTGATAGCAAATGCTACGGGCGATGTCTGAGCGTGAACGCGCATGAAGCAGCCTGCTCGACCCGAGCATCTCTCTTTTTCTGTGATTTTACAGAAAAACAGGCAATCACGGTAAAAATGCCAGGGCTCATTCTACAGGACCAGGGCATTGCAGGAGAATGTATGAAGAAGACATTTATTATTTCTATACATGTTTTGGCTGTCAAACTTCCAGAATGCCCCTTTAACGTTTAGTTAGAACAGTTTAAAACTGAAGGGAATTGCCACAACAGTTGGTGTAAACATTAAGGACACACTTGTAGAACCATCTTTAGTTGGTAACTTTCATAGAATTGATTTGGGTTGAAGTGTCTGCTTTTCGCTGTTTTCTACTACACTTGGATACACTCATATATTGTAATAATGATAAAAACCCATCCGCCATTCTTTTTTTTTGCATCACAAACTGTTTATTTACTCTGAAACGACATCCTCTTGTATTTACACAACCTGCTCACCTGACTCTTGTTTAATGAGCGGTAACGGTACCTAGGACGTTCTTTGATATTTAAAAAAAACCACCAAGGAGTAAAACCTTTTCTCTTTCCTTCTTCATGACTATATAATTGTACGCAAATGTGTTGAACCCGTTTGGACGTTATTGAGGCTGGTGGAAGAAAAACTTGAGCGCGTGTTCCAGTTTCATGGTTTTCCTTTAATAAAAGTGTCATAAAGCTTAAAAGTTTTATAGTGGAGTTTCATTAAACAAGTTTTATTAAAAGCTAAAAAAAATCCTGCTAATGCTCCTCTCCTCGGGATTCACATTACAGATGACTTACTTCTTAATTGATTCAGTGTGTAGTTCGACCGTATTTTCTCAGCTGTGAAACAGACTAAGAAAAAATGTTAATAAAACTTTGCTCCTTGGGAAAGTGATGATGCATCCCTGATGGATGACAGGGGCCGGAAAAAGCTGGAGCAACAGGAGCATTTTGTGATATGCAGTTAATTTTTAAGTCATCTTTCTTTTTTTAGGGGTGAGGGGCAGATTTGTAGGACACCTGGACTTGGTAGCAGTTCCTTTTAGACGAACGCCATCTGCCACATGGCACGCAGATCACTGCAGGTGTTGCTTCTCTTCATAAGACGCGTACAGGAGCGCACACACATACACACAATCTGCGGGAGCACACTGTTTTTTCTTTCTTTCTTTAAAAAAAATTTTTTTTTTGGGGCGCTGTGACCCATTTTATGATTGAGCTCTGGCAAGAGGTTTGGATCGGAGCACGAGGGAGGAAAGACCAACTTGTCTCAACTCCTCTCGTTGCTTCGTCAGATTTAGATCACGTGATCAGTTGGCATTTGTGAGAAACCGCATGCACCTGGAGTGAGGTTAAATGTCAGGCCCCCTCCCCTCCGCACGTGTGTAGCCACAACTCAACTAAAACCCACACACACACACACACACACACACACACATCCTAGTATTACCGTCTCAGTGGGGACATGGCTGATATTTAGCTTTTACTTATCTCCACATACATTTAACCCTAAACAGCAACTTGTAATATTTAATCCACTCACCTGAATCCACTCCTAGCACTAACATCAAATTCATAAGTTTTATTTAAGTTACCAACTCTGTGGGATCCAGTACTTTGGTCCTCACAAAGTAGCTAAAACACACAGCTATAGAAAACAAGCCTACACATGTATTTGTTCCATAACATGTGTGTGTGTGTACAAACACACACACACACACACACACACACACACACACACACACACACACACACACACACACACACACACACACACACACACACACACACACAGATCTTTTACAGCTTGTTTCCCATTCGTTCTTAGGGCTGAATTAGGTCAGATCTTTAGGAAAACGTGATGCGATGATGTTCATGTCGCCATTTTGTTTGCGACAATGGGGAGAGCGTCTTTCTAATGGCGTATCGAGAAGGAATCCAAAAGTCTACACATCCTGGAGCCCAGTTCACTTCTTGTGATTAATCTGAGATTTTTGCCTGTTTGTTTTTCTGTGTTCCTTCCAGGGTCTCCTGTCTACTCCGTGGCCTGGAGTCCAGACTCCGACAGAATCCTCTACACATCAGGACGGCAGCTAGTCGTCAAGCCTCTGCAGCCCAGCGCTAAAGTCACACAGGTTCACAAAGTTTAGTTGTTTCTGGTTCATAGTGATTTCTATCACTCTCTCACAAGACCCAGTAGAGAGATGCATATTAAACAACACTTTTCAACGCCAAGGCACATTCATTAGACACACCAGGTAGGTAATATTACACAGATTTGCCGACAGTGTGTTTTCTAAAAAGGGTTGTTGTTTCTAATGTGTGTGTGTGTGTGTGTGTGTGGGGCGGGGGTGTTTGGTGTTAGCTTTGATGGGAAAACGTCCGCCTTAATTTCAAATGAAGCAACTTTTGGAGCATTAGTAACTGATCTGTGTAATTCCCTAAAAAACTAGAAGCTAGAGTAGCTCATCCTGATCAATAAGGGCCAGCCTGCTCTATTTCCTTGTTTCAGGTAAATCTAAGAAAATAAGATTGCCTCAAAACTCACATATGGTATCAATAATAATGTGGAAAATACAGGTGCAATTAGAAAAATTACAATATGGTGCAAAAGCCAATTCATTTCAATAATCCAACATAGACCGCGAGACCATCTAAAGGCTCAGGAACCCTTTGCAGTTGTTCGAGATTTATTAGCTGATTAGAGTGCGACACTTTGAGTCTAGAATAGTGAACCTTCTCACATTATTCTAAATGTCTGAGGCTTTGGTGTTTTCATAAGCTGTAAGCCTTAATCATCACAGTTATAACAAATAAAGGCTGAAATATCTGGCTTTGCATGCAGTAAGTCCAGCTCGTGAATTAGTTTCACCGTTTAAGCTGAATTACTGACAAATGTCCTTTTGTAATATATTCTGTTTTTCAAGTTTCAACTTATGAAAATGATCCTAAACAGAACTGATTGTGGAAAATCACAATTAGGCTACTCCAAAGTATGAAAGTTGAACAAAAACTATCAACATAAAAGCATTTTTAAGCTCTGGTGTGAAACGTAGTTGGTGATGTGCATTTCTTTATTGAATGTTAAACCTTTATAACAATTTTTCAGATCTAGGTGTAACTTCATGCATTCTGCTCTAATAACATTTCAAAGAAAACTAGAAAAAAGACCCCCAAAAATACACAATTCTTAGTTTTGTCCCCTATGTACATCCAGTGTGAGCTGTAGAGCAATGCTGCAGATTGTTATTTAGCTTTACTGCTGTACAGGCAGCTATTATTTAACACACGTGAAAGCCAACATTCAGTTGGGCCGTGGACTGGTCCAATAAGGGATTTGCAGGAACTTGACTGGAGCTGTTGCCGTTTTTGTCTGCCTTTACACTCTCCAGTCCGAAAATAAATAGCCATCATTCTTTACCGTGGCAAAGTTTCAGCCTCCCTGATGGATCAGGCCCACTCAGTCCAAACGTATTACTCTGTAGATGACCTTATAGACCAGTGAGAATTCCTCTTGTTCATGTATGCATTTGTTTATTATTCTTCTGGAAGCTGAACAGCACCTGGGACCTTAGATAAACTGGGGAGGGCCTAATGTGAGCTTTGCTTTCTCCCAGTCATTACCAGACTCGCTGGTACCAACTCACACACCCACACGTTCTCAAAAGTGCAACTTTATCACCTTTCCCTCTACCTCTCACCCCCATGGAGACCAACCAAGTGAAGAAAGTCGGCATCACCAATAATGGGAGACTCCTAAAAAAGATGTTTCTTAACCTTGCTAGTCTCTTAACCCACACAGTTAACACATGGGCGTTGAAAACTAAGTTGTTTCTGAAAGGAAACATTTTAAACTGAAATAAAGATTAAGAATAAATATCTCCGTGTGGTTTACTACAGTTTCATTTATTTGTGAAATTGTAACAAACGCAGGTGCGGTTGATGTCATTTGGGATGGTGAAATTCTCTTTCCCTCTGCCTCTCTAGTGGAAAGCTCATGATGGAATTATCCTAAAGGTGGACTGGAATTCGGTCAGTGACCTCATCTTATCAGGTGGAGAAGACTGTAAATTCAAGGTTGGTGTGTTCAAGGGTGTGTTCCAACTACAGGGGGTCACACTCCTGAGCCTTCCTGGTAAGGTCTATTCAGGGGTTCTGGAGAGGAGGGTCCGTTGGATTGTTGAACCTCAGATTCAGGAGGAGCAATGTGGTTTTCGTCCTGGCCGTGGAACACTGGACCAGCTCTATACTCTTAGGGGGATCCTGGAGGGTGCGTGGGAATTTGCCCAACCAGTCTACATGTGTTTTGTGGATTTGGAGAAGACGTTTGACCCCCTTAGGGGGCCCTGTGGGGGTACTCCGGGAGTATGGGGTACCAGGCCCTCTGATATGGGCTGTTAGGTCCCTGTATGACCGGTGTCAGAGCTTGGTCCGCATTGCCGGCAGTAAGTCGGGCTCGTTCCCAGTGAGAGTTGGACTCCGCCAAGGCTGCCCTTTGTCACCGATTCTGTTCATAACCTTTATGGACAGGATTTCTAGGCGCAGCCAAGGTGTGGAGGGCATCCGTTTTGGTGGCCTGAGGATCAAGTCTCTGCTTTTTGCAGATGATGTGCTCCTGTTGGCTTCATCAGAATGTGATCTTCAGCTTTTGCTGGAGCGGATCGCAGCTGAGTGTGAAGCAGCTGGGATGAGAATCAGCTCCTCTAAATCTGAGACCATGGTCTTGATTCGGAAAAGGGTAGAATGCCTTCTCTGGGTCAGGGATGAGGTCCTGCCCCAAGTGGAGGAGTTTAAGTATATCTGGGTCTTGTTCACGAGTGAGGGAAAACTGGAGCGTGAGATCGATAGGTGGATTGGTGCTGCATCTGCAGTGATGCGGGTGTTGTACCGGTCTGTCGTGGTGAAGAGAGAGCCGAGTCAGAAGGCGAAGCTCTCGATTTACCGGTCGATCTACGTTCCTACCCTCACCTATGGTCATGAGCTTTGGGTAGTGACTGAAAGAACGAGATCGTGGATACAAGCGGCCAAAATGAGTTTTCTCCGAAGAGTGGCCGGGCTCTCCCTTAGAGATAGGGTGAGAAGCTTGGTCATTTGGGACGGGCTCGGAGTAGACCCGCTGCTCCTCCACATCGAGAGGAGCCAGTTGAGGTGCATCTCGGGCATCTGGTCAGGACGCCTCCCTGGTGAGGTTTTCCGGGCACGTCCAACCGGGAGGAGGCCTAAAGGTAGGCCCAGGACACGGTGGAGGGACTATGTCTCTGACCCGGCCAGGGAACGCCTTGGGATTCCCCCGGAAGAGTTGGCCCAAGTGGCTGGGGAGAGGGAAGTCTGGGCCTCTCCCCTTAGGCTACTGCCCCTGCGACCCGACCCCAGATAAGCGGATGAAAATGGATGGATGGGTGGGTGGATGGGTGGTGTTTGATTATGTAGCTGCATTTACAAAAGGTCTTTGAACAAGCTGCATACAAACACACAAATGTTGGTTAATAATAAAGCAAGGACTCTAAAACTAACACTAACTCTGACCAACAAGACCCCAAAGGGGAATATTTTAAAGTTGTTCTGATGTTATTAACGCTTTCAAACACTGCATATACAAATGCTACGATGTAGCAAACCTCAGTTCAGTTTTCCACACAACCAGGTGAATGATGTCATCCAGCATTTTCACCTTCAGTATGCCCTTGGAGCTTACTCTTCTGTTTGGACCAGGTCCTCCAACAAAACCCTACAATCACACAATAATCCTGATTGGAACAGAGGAGTTGGTCCCTTGTCCGGGGGAACCATTGTGAGAGAAACAGTTGCTGCTGGCTTTCACTCCAACTGAACAAGGCAGTATTAAAAAAGACCTCTTCAAAGTGCCTTTGTTCACACCTTGCATTGAAATGTGTCCCCATGTTCATCTTAAGTGACCTTTTCTGTTATGTTAAGACTTTTTAAGGCAGGCGGATTGGTTCGGCGTCTGCAGTGATGCGGACGCTGAGCCGATCTGTCGTGGTGAAGAGGGAGCTGAGCCAGAAAGCCAGGCTCTCGATTTACCGGTCGATCTACGTCCCAATCCTCACCTATGGTCATGAGCTTTGGGTAATGACCGAAAGAACGAGATCGCGGATACAAGCGGCCGAAATGAGTTTCCTCCGTAGGGTGGCCGGGCTCAGCCTTAGAGATAGGGTGAGGAGCTCGGACATTCGGGAGGGACTCGGAGTAGAACCGCTGCTCCTCCGGATCGAAAGGAGTCAGTTGAGGTGGTTTGGGCATCTGGTCAGGATGCCTCCTGGACGCCTCCGTGGGGAGGTGTTTCGGGCATGTCCTGCCAGCCGGAGGCCCCCGGGTCGACCCAGGACATGTTGGAGAGGTTACATCTCCAATCTGGTCCGGGAACGCCTTGGGGTCCTGCCGGAGGAGCTGGTGGTGGCCGGGGAGTGGACGGTCTGGAGCTCCCTAGTTGGGATGCTGCCCCCGCGACCCGGACCCGGATAAGCGGAGGAAGACGACGACGACGACATCCAGTGGTACAGACCCAACACTTGATTGGCTTGATCACTGGTGGGATTTTTTTTTTTGTAGAATTATTATAGAATTTAAACAGTCGACTCAAATCTGCCGAAAATGTAGTTCTTCTTCCATTTTGCTTAAGCTTCCCAAACTCTAGAAGAGAGCATTTTATAAAACATGATGCTAGAATGATAAAGTCTGCATACTTACTGGAATTGTTTTCTGTTTTTCTTCAAAATGTCTTTAAGTGTCAAACCTAGTAACTTTGGTCTTCTCTTACAAACAGGTGTGGGACAGCTTTGGGCGTCTGCTACACTCATCAGCCTGCCATGATTACCCGGTCACGTCCTTGTCCTGGGCTCCAGATGGGGAGGTGTTCGCCATGGGCTCCTTTAATACCCTGCGGCTCTGTGACAAAACCGGAGTAAGTGAAACTTTTCTGCTGATTTTTAGTGTCTTCTTTTCACAAATTGTTGATTTTTCCTAATAAAACGTAAATCTTAACGTATCGGGGGGGGGGGGGGAGTCACACCGTTAAAGAGCAGGAGCAGACTCTGAGGTGTTGGAGCTGCCGTGTTAGGTTGATTCAGCAAAAGATTCTTTGAGATGTTTGGTTTCTGACATCTTTTTTCCTTCTTTTGTTCATTTCAGTTTAGTTTTATTGACATAAAATGTAATCCCAGGGCAATTTACACACCAAAAAAAAAACCTCCCAACGAAATCAACAATGCAGGTTACTGCATCCTGTGCATGAACAGAGTAAGCTTTTCTGCTGATTCTGGGCACACGCCGTCCATGCAGAAGCTACAGTAAATATGTGTGCCGTTACAATCAGGCTCTACCTAAACATTTTAACGTCTTTAAGATGCGGCCGTGCTATAGGCAGCTGTTGCTGACAGTCTTTGAGTCATGTGCTCACCACTTCATTTAAACCTCTGGGTTATGTATTTTCATGTTTTTGTTGCTGTTTATTCTCTTGTACAGATATAATTCTCACGTTTTATGGTCAGACATTGTCCTGTCCCCTGGAACTAACAGGATCTGTGGTACACACACTCTCGACATGCAGCGTTTCCAGTGAAGTATGGTTTATATTCCATCTTTCAGTTCTTTTTCAAACACAGAAAAGGTTTAATTACCTGCAACGTTTCGTTTGCGGCTGCAAACATCATCAGGCTGACGCCGATGGTGGCGTCACTTCCTACTCCGTTTATCCGCGGGCAGCAGAGGACGTTGTCGCCCTCTGCTGCCCGCTCTCCTCTCTCCGATGATGCAGTCCCATGCACGATCCAATGAGTAAACTCCATCGTCTCTGTTCATGGTCCCACAGCCACGTCTCCTTATCTCGACAGCTTCTTTTATCCATCTTTTGTATTTCTGGTGTTCGGTGTTTATGATCCTTGTGTTGTCCCAGTCCATTACATGGTTTTCTCTTGTGCGGTGATCTGTTACGGCTGACTTCTTTATTGTGCTTTCTGCTTCTTGTTTCGCTGCTCTTGTGTGTTTTCGACTTGTTTCTTTCTCGCACTCCTTTCTATGTTCTATTGTTCGTGTGTTGAGTTGGCGTCCGGTTTCTCCTACGTATGTTTTATTGCAGAGTTTGCATGGGATTTCATAAACGACTCCACATTTTTGTCCAGCTGGTATCTTATCTTTTGGGTGTACTAGTCTGTTTCTAACTGTTGTGTATGGTTTTGTTGGTGTGTTTATGTTGTGTTTTTTCATTGTTGCTCTTATTTTTTCTGTTATGCCTCTGATGTATGGTAGGGTTATCACTGGTTTTGGTTCTTGTCTTTCTGGGTTTCTGGTTCTTTGCTTAGGTTGTTCTTTTCTTTCTGTTGTTGTTTGTTGTTTTTCTTTGTTTATTGCCCATGTCGGGTACCCGCAGGTCTTTTAAGCGTGTTGTATGTGTTCGTCCTCTTGTTTACGGTCTCTTTCTTCTGTTACGGGCAGCAGAGGGCGACAACGTCCTCTGCTGCCCGCGGATAAACGAAGGAAGTGACGCCACCATCGGCGTCGGCCTGATGATGTTTGCAGCCGCAAACGAAACGTTGCAGGTAATTAAACCTTTTCTGTGTTTTAAAAAGAACTGAAAGATGGAATTTGAAACTAAACACAGCAAGAACACACCAAAGATGGTTTATACTGCATGGCTCATTACAGGCCTCGTACATTCTATACATCATTCATCTCTGTAAATCACATCAGGCTGCACGCCACATTTTCTTGTTACCTGGTGCTGATGCTCACTGCAGTAATGAGAGGGGAAATGAGAGAATGATGAATGGTAATTGTTGTTTTATTATTGCCGAGCATTTGGCCAGGAACAATATTACTCGTTTCCTCGCAGGAGGTTTGGTGCTTCTTCGAGTTAATGTGGAGATGTCAGTGTATTGCTGCAAAAGATTGCTGTAATCAAAACAATCGAACAAGGCTTGGTTTTTGTGCCCTGATCACCAGGCATTTCATGCTCCATTTTGATTTAATAAGGATCAAGTGTCTTTTTTTTTCTGGGGCACTGCAATAAATTAGCTGGATAGAGGTCTGAGTGAACACACATGCCCTCTTCAGACTGCTAAAGTTTGTGTTTGAGTTTTTGAAAGATGCGTTAGCATAAAACATTCTTCTCCATTGATCTTCGGATTCTGTGACTTTTTGGGGAGTTTTCTTTCTGGTTATAGCCATAAATCATGTTATTTTTGCATTGTTAACTAACCATCCGATGTTAAATGATCCCTTCCAGGTTTGTGCAGCTTCTTATTCACGTGTATTTTGTTTTCTGTACTCACCCAAGTCACCTTACCTCCTCCCGTTATGGGGTATGTTTATGTGGTTGGTTTGTTCCATTGTTTCATCGTTGCACCACTTCTCTTCCTGTGGTGTGTCTTGGTTAAGGCGGTGTGATGATGATGATAATTATGATGAATGTGGTTCTGCCCAGCTCTGATTGGAGGAAGGGCATGCTAGCCTTCTCCTCCCTGAGCCCCACAGATAGTGTGTGTGTGTGTGTAGCGTATGGTGTGGGACGCTGGCTCAAACATGAGGAGAGAAAGTAGCAGAGTGGCTTTCACTTTATGAATTTAAACTTGATGTTTTTTGTGCTTCTTGTTGGAAGAGCTTACGCCGGTAAAATTGCAAAAATATCATTTGTTCTGTGAATTTGCAAACAAACGCACCTGATTACAAGTCCTGTGATGGTTAGCGGTGCAGCAAGGGCTAGACACTGTTTTCAGTTAGCAGCGTAACTAATGCAAAGGAGTTTTGTTCTGTATCTGCAACAATGAAACCCCGCACTTTAACATATTGCTGCTGGCTCAGCAGGATCTGCTCTGCCTGTTTAACCCTTTCACCTCCTGTCCAGCCCAGCTTTCCCCTAAAACCTAAACCTAATTTGTGCCATTCGTCCGTTGTTGCTGGGAACGTTTGGATAGTTAGAAAGTTTACGTCATGGTAAAATTAAAGAAAAAAATATCTCTGTTTTTATCATTCTAATTGACTGATAAAAGAATCCTTGTGTGCACCAGTACAGAAGTAATAACTTGCACTTCCTGAATTATTGATACAACATTTTTTAAGTTTTATTGTGCTTTCAATTTTGCCTTGTGGAGTACTTATTTCTTATTTGAAGGAGAGTTAGCAGCACCAGCGACACAAAGAGGTTCGCTGTCCCTTTTACAAGATTTGGGAGACACAATAAGTCAGTGTCTGTCTGTGTGCCTGCTATAGTGGATGCATGTGCCCACATGCCTGTGTGTGTGTGTGTGTGTGTGTGTGTGTGTGTGTGTGTGTGTGTGTGTGTGTGTGTGTGTGTGTGTGTGTGTGTGTGTGTGTGCGTGTGCGCGTGTGTGTGTGTGTGACCATTGGCGTGCAAATGTGCCTGCAAGACAGCAGTCTATTTACGAGGCACTGCAGCTGGTGTCTAGCGTCTGGACCCTGTCACGATCCCTGACACTGTCACTGGCTAACAAGTAGGACTCATTGTGCCAGGCAAGCACCCTCTCATTTCTTTCTCTCTCCCCCTTCTCCCCCTTCACCTCTGTGCACTTGTTTTTTCTCTCTCCACTGTAAACCCTGTTAACAGACCTACAATGTTAAAGCCACTACGTTTTTGCTCTTCTTTTCCATCTTGAAATCATCAATTATTTTACCCTTGATTAAGAAGAACTGATGCATATAAATATGGCCATTAGATATTTTAAAAATATAGGATAGCAAGCCTTCAGGACCTGCTCATGAGTGGGTATGATGCACAAGAGCAGAATAGAATGATGGAAGTATGACTTCCTTAATTAGACATGGATAGATGTAATCTGAATGAGTTATCATGCTTTTGTCAGACTCAGAGTGGCAGCGAAACCGAGTCTCATTGCATTTAGTTATTGCAATTTTCTTTCTCAGTTCTTTTTTTAATCTAAACCTTAAATGATACTTGGCAACTTTTTCATATTTTTAAATCATTTTCTTGAGCCAGCGTGTGGTAAAATGATCCTTTACAGGGTTAATGAAATAGCACTCAGACCCCAACCGCCCCCTGTGGCCAGAATATCGTCGCATCTGCAACTTCAGAGTGCCTAAAAAAGAGCTTTCATACCTGGCACTGCATTCTGCCTCCAGCACATTTCCTGCATGTTTTAGAGCATGAAAACAGCCGATTTGTTTAAATTTTTATTTTATTTGTTTTTTGATGAACCGATCTTGTAATGAAGGCTGGGCAGACGTTTCAACTTTCAGATTAAGGTGTTGAAATGACGAATGCACAGCGAGGAGATGAGTTTTACTTTCATTTCTACTAAACGGACACTAGGGGTTGCTAAAAGCAAGCTAAAACTGCATAGTCTCCCATTAAAACACAATTTGCGTCTGAATATGGCTAGAAGCCTCTTGTTTGCAAACGTGCAACTTTAAAAATTCAAAGTAAACTAGCTTTTAAACAGAAACACGGCACTCCCACCCCTCCCATCGGCTACTATCCCCAGGCCACGTCTGTCTGCTATCGGAACGCACATCACTAAAGTGAACCTGAGAGTGCTAAACACCAGTTAACGTTTCTAGTAGGGATGTGAATTTTAGAGCAACTAAATTTTAGAGCAACTTTGATTCGATTCCGATTCTTGGAGTGCCGATTCGATTCAGAATCGATTCTCAATTTAAATCGATTCACAATCAGGATTAACAAAGAGCGTCAGCTCCAGGATGAACTACTTTGCTGTACAAGTTAGTTAAAGCTATGTGACGTTTTTATTTGACTTTAAACTGGTCGTACTCCAAAAATGCTAATTTACAATGTAAACTAAAGTGATGCTAAAACTGTAAACAGAAGCAATCTTTTGACCAAAAGGCAACATTTATTTTTGCTTACCTTGTAAAATATAACAAATCTGTAGTTACCTAACAGTAGCTTTGAAAGTAATACGGTCAAATACTTTTCAAGTATGTGTAGAAACAAGTTACATGAGTAATCCTAACTAATTTCTGAGTATGGAAAAAATGACATTCAAGTGCCGTCTTATCAGCAGATTCAAACGTAAATCATCTCTATTTATGGGACCACAAAAGTGAACGGAGTACTGACTCTCCTAAAAAAAAAATCAAAAAAAGTGCTTCTCAAACCTGTAACGTGCCAAATATTTGAGTTCTTGGAATCGATTCTGAACCTTTATGAGTCGATTCTGAATCTTTATAAATAAGAATCCCGATTCAGACTTGAATCGATTTTTTTCAGCACCTCTAGTTTCTAGGTCCTAGCGTTTTTTGTTGTATGTGACTTTAAATGGTGTTTTCTTTGGGGGGACTATGATAGTTTGTTCTGAAGTTGAATTGGTAGCAACCGACTGTTTCTCCTTCTCTGGTATTACAGAGCAGAGAACCTCGAGTGCGTAATGAGCGGAGGACCCAGGGAAGTGTGACGTGTCTATGAGACAGAAGAACGGGTGGTCCGATAGTTGGTATCGAACCGAGCCGTGTTATTGACTGCGTTTTTTTAGATTAAATGATTTACAGCTATACTGTGTTAGAATGTTGTAAAAAGGCATAAAAATGTTTTAAACTACCTTGTTTTGTAGATTTAAAGAATTACCATTTCTGCATCAGATAAAACACACGGGCATGCTCTTTGATGAACATCATCATTGATTTGTTTTAATTCAATTCAATTCAATTCAAAAATACTTGATTAATCCCAGAGGGAAATTGATTGCTGTAGTAGCTCAGAGTAATAATAATAATCAAGTCACCAAAGAGTTGTTGTATATTACAATGGCTGTTGGCAGGAAGGATCTCCAGTAGCGGTCAGTGTTGCAGCCAAACTGAAGAAGCCTCTGACTGAAGACACTCTTCCGTTGTCGGACAGTCTTGTGAAGAGAATGCTCAGGGTTGTCCATCATTTTCTTGATTCTCTGGAGAATCCTTCTTTGCATTATCTCCTCCAGCGGTTCCAAAACTGCCGAAACTCTGGCTGAGTCCTTGAAAGGGCTTGGAGCTCCTCCTTCTTGTTGGCCAGTGATCTCACATTGCCCATTATGATCGATGGCAGAGATGGTTTGAATTTCCTCTTTCTCTGTCTCCGTTTTGCTCCCGCTCTGCACCCACGCTTCTTGCGTTTTAGCTCATTTGGGATTTGTGGCTTCAGTTGAGGTATTATTTCAGCCTTTCCAATGTTAATCAGCTGCTCCCGATTGTAAACCAGCTTGTTGCCATGGTTACGCATCATAACAAATGCTCAAAAAGTGAAAAAAGCTAAAAAAAAACAAAAGCAGTAGAAATCCTCCAAGCTTCACAGCACCAGAAACAGAAAGGAAAGTGTCCAAAAAATACAGTTTTTCTTGAGAAACTAGAAGAAAAAATGCCCAAGAAAAGGCAAAACTTACATATAGTCAACAGAGCTACTCCAACATGCAGCCACCCAGAGCAGCGCGGTTCCGGAAAAGAACTTTACTCGCTAAACTGTATTTTGATTAGCTTGTTTTTTATGCCATACACTCTGTTAGGATACTTACACAAACCTCCATTCTATCTGAGCTTGTTTTGGTGATTAGACTACATTATTTCCCTCCAAATTAGCATCTTTGTATGAGGAATTGAAACACTTTTCTGTTTTAAAGATAATACGTGCCTATTCTGTGGATACGTTTGAATCCCTTCTTATCTTTTTTCCTTTCGCGGCTCGCCTCTCCCTCCTCCCTTTGAGCTTGTTGAGCTTATCAGTGTTCCCCTTCTTGGCTCCGTTACTTTTGTGCCGTTCCCTGAGGCCTCTTTACCTCCTTTTTCTGGGTGAGTCCAGGGTTCCCCTTGGGGCTTTGTTCAGCATTACCACTTTTGGAACAAGTCCATGTTTAACTGGAGTCACCAGTGCTTTTTCTTTTTCTTTCGCCGTGATTCTTAAATGTGACTTCACTTTCTATAGGATCTTTGTCTTCCACTTTCTCCCAGAGAGTCCTGGTTTAATGGCGAATTCAAAGGTTTTCTTTGTCTTTATGATCTTCAACTCTTCATTGAAACTTTTCATTTAAAAGATGTCCCATCAAATATATCATGTTTTTTATTGCTGGGGATACAAATGCAAAGTGCGAGAGTTTTTCATTGCACATTTCTGCCAATCTTTGTCAGTTTGAGTCTAGAATCTAGAATTTGCCACTCCTGAAAAATAATTGAAGCTTCCAAAAGTAAAAGAAAGTTATAGATTTATTAGCCTGCTGCACCCATTCATCTATTTGATCTAAAAGAGAGGGGGACCTCTTGTACAGTAATGTTTAGGCAGCAGGAGCTGGAGAAACCGACACACGTACGGAATAGGGTTAAGAAAACAGCAAAGGGAGAGTTACACAGGTGAAAAGTTGAAAAGTGAAATTATTGGCAGAGGTCTGACAGAGAAAGAGCATTAGAAAAGATGATGAGTGAGTGTTTGAGGAAAAAACCCAGCAACTTTCAGAGTGAGAGTAAGAGCAGGGGCAAATTGTCAAACAAAGAGAGTCCTGAGTCAGCAGCAGAGCAGTTTTCTCCCCGGGCAACTGGGTAGGTCTCTCTCTCTCTCTCTCTCTCTCTCTCTCTCTCTCTCTCTCTCTCTCTCTCTCTCTCTCTCTCTCTCTCTCTCTCTCTCTCTCTCTCTCTCTCTCTCTCTCTCTCTCTCTCTCTCTCTCCTCTCTCCTCTCTCCTCTCTCCTCTCTCTCTCTCTCTCTCTCTCTCTCTCTCTCTCTCTCTCTCTCTCTCTCTCTCTCTCTCTCTCCTCCCCCTCCCTCCCTCCCTCCCCCCCCATCTTACTTTACCCCTCCCTCCTCTTTCAAATCTGTGTTTTGCATGCTATTTCTTGCTCTCTTCCACTCTTCCTTGCTGTTCTTTATCTGAAGTAGGAACAGAAAGCTCCCTCCACACATAGTGAACTGGTAGAAAAAGTTCTGAAAAGAGCTCCGTTTTACCTCTCAGCTTTCCCCTCCCCCACCGTTGACCCGTTTGTTGACAAGGGAATAATTGTGCAGACTCATTTAACACATTTTGATCATCTTTCCAGCCCTGATGACAGTTAGTTCGGGGCTATGGACGCAGCATGACGCTATTACATGTAGACTTAATTTACCTCCATAAAGAGCTCATTAGTTTCCCCAGCAGAGAGCGAAGGGTTAGGGTTTGTGTTTTAGTGTTTGTGCTGAGCAGGCTTTGCCTTTTGGCAGTTTTGAAGGTGATTCTGGCCTACCCTGTGAAACTGTGCAATCTAAAGTCTAACGGGTGATTCCTCCCAAAGGCCTGTGTATGGGAAGGGCAGATATGTCTGCAAAAAGTGGGTTAGAGTAAGAAGGCACTTGTTGACATGGCATTACTTTTACACCTCTCTAGAGTTCGGCTTAAGGCTTGCCTTGTTGGAAACCAAAAAGTGGGGGGAGTTTAAAAAGAGCTGAGAAAAGAGAGCGGTGGGGGTGGGGTAGTGTGGAACTGTCCAATATATCCTTTAAGTTGGCCTAGGCAGCAGGGCTTGGAGGCTTGGTCTCCATAAAAGATGGTGGTTTCTCCTTCCCTCAAGACTCTACCATGCTCTCTCTTTCTTTTTTTCTCCTTTATTTCTCAATCCCCTCCCTCCCTCCCAACCCTCCCACCATGGTTGGAGTAAGAGTATGACAGTGAGACAGTGCCCTGCCAGCCCCTCTGGCAGAGTCATCATTCTTAACTATACTAAATCGCAGCCTCCACTAGCTAGACAAACATGTCACACTTGCAGAGAAAAAGGAAAAGCAAGAGTGAACAAAACGTGCATAAGGAGGGAGAGTTGGTGAACCCGGGCAGTGAATGCGAGGGTTTTCAGTCTGCACACAAATGAGAGAAAGCTGAGCATGTGTAGAACTGGGATATCACTCTGAGTTTTACTGCCAACCCAGACTTTATTAAGGGCTGCTCTTGAGGACTTGGGCTGTGCTGGAGACGCGGCATGAGGGTCCAAAGAGGGATGTTTTCATTGGGTCCGAGTCGGCTGCATCCCAAGGTCCCCCCCTCCCCTATTTTTTTGTTTAGCTTTAATAGAGATCAGGTTGCTGCTGATCTTATTTCAGTCTTATGTTCAACTTTTACAAAGTAAATCACTGACTTAAAGTTTAAAACCGCAGCGTTTTTCTCCTCATCACACGTTTTAGAAGACAGTCGGTAGTCACTGGGCTTTGACCGTTGACATCGAATTACAAACAGCATCTGTGAGAGTACTTCCAAAACAGTTCAAAGTGTTTGCTGAGGTTCCTAAGTTCCTTGTGTGAGCTGCAAAATGCCACAAACGGACTTTCCAATAGGCACAGAGTGTTCATGGGTACCTGAGTCCTCCTTTACACAGGTTTTGTTAGTCAGAAGCAACGAGAGGCGACGTGAGAGGGCATGACAAAGTAAATGAGAATAAAATGAAGGTCAGTGTCAGACAAATTGAGAATTAAGAATTGTGAAATTTAGCAGAACAGTCACATATCCATGTTAATGTCACCATTTGTAATTAGGTCATGTGACCCAACCATTTTCGCCTGCCTACTTGAGCAAAACTCATTTTGACAACCTCTGTGCAGCAAAGCTTTCGCACACCAGCTGTGATTATTGGCACTCCCGCCATTCAGGGGATGAAGACCCCAGGTTTGGACTTGCTTCTTTAATGGCTAACAGATTAAACCTGGACATTCCTGACCCAAAAACTTTAATTGTTGCATCGCCTCGTGTTATGCCTTATGCAGCATTCCAAATTCTCTGTTTACCTGTGCCTATTTGTGTGTGTGTGTGTGTGTGTGTGTGTGTGTGTGTGTGTGTGTGTGTGTGTGTGTGTGTGTGTGTGTGTGTGTGTGTGTGTGTGTGTGTGTGTGTGTGTGTGTGTGTGTGTGTGTGTGTGTGTGTGTGTGTGTGCGTGCATGTTCGTTTTTGCAAGTGCATATGTGCATAGCTGGTGCTAATAGAATTCTGCTGTCCAACGCACAGCTGTGTCCTGCTGATGAGTCCCAGGAGGCCCCAGCATGTGTCTATGGTTACTATTGAGGCTCTAGTATGAAACCATGTGTAGATCATTACACCCCTTTCTTTTCTCTCAATCCTGCTATCTTCTAGTTTGTCTTGCTTCCCCCCCCCCTTCAGCCCCCCTCTGTTTCCCCTCACACTGCCGAAGCTCTGACTTATACCACTTTGCACTCATCTCAGGCCAGGCCTCTGTATCGCTTTAGCTGATCCAAGTGGGTATTTCAGCGCAGACGCTTGCACTGCACAAGCTTGCATTTACAATTGGATGACAGCTTTAGAGTCTCATTGCAGAGTCGAGGAACATTGAAGACGTTTTGGCAAATTCAGAAGCTCTAAAGTGTTGGATTAGGAGCATTTCTACAGGTTGGTGTTTGCAGAAGTCGAGTAAAGTGCCACAAGTCAACTTTAAGATTTAATTACAAGACGTGAAACCTGCAGTGATCCTCATCTTTACTAGAAAAAATGGGATGTTCAGATGACAAATGATATAGCCTCTTTTACACGAGTCCGGCTAATCCCCTTTACCTGCTAACATCTGGTTTTTCAGAGCCAAGTGTTTCATATGAAATGACTCTGCAGCTATCGCTTTTATTTATTGTCTCTGATGCGACTGGCATAGCCTGGAACACAACACACTCGTGCACAAGCACATTTTTTATTAGGCAAAAGTGGGAATGGGCGCCTTTTTAAAGAAAGCCTCGCCGAAGCATCAGTGCTCTGCATGTGACAGCAACAACTCCCAGACAAATTTAGATGGGATCAGCTGATTGAATCTCTCTGCGAGACAGCTGGCAGCTTGTTGGCTTTTCTGCTATGTGCTGTTAACATCTGGAGTCTTGTCAAAAATTATAAACTAAGATCATTATCTCAGAAGGTGTGATGCAGAGCGACACCCTCTATGTGTGTTGTTGTACCTGAGAGGCTTTTTGTAGTAAGGTACCCTTTCCAGGAGTTATGGGAAACTATTTAATTAGCTTGTTCAAATGATGCACTCAAGTATTGTTCCAGACAGCCGTGCCCTTGCACTGATGATCACATCTTAATTTAGTATTTTTTATCATTTTCTTTGCCTCAAAAGGTATTTATCTCTTTTCCTAGCCACGAGTGAGCCTGTATAGTTCTAGTGTCCATCACAAACCATACACATGGTGCTTATGATACTCAGGGAGTTATCCTCTGTACCTGCACCCCCAGGTTCTGTCCTGCATACAAACGCACAAGAAAACTGAAGCCAGCTGGATTTGCTAAGAGTCTGCCATCTGTTCTGATTTATGAGACCGTCAACTCTGGACTGAGGCGGCTCCCGCTTGCTCTCCAGCACAGAATTAAACCAACAGCAACAGATAAATGTTGGTCTTTTGCGGCAATATTTGATTAATATTGAGATAATTTAGTATTTTTGAAACAAAATTTGAGTTTAGCCTTTAAAACAATTTTAAAACAGAAGTGTGACATACGGTGCAGGTAGAGGAGAGGTAATCAAATTTGAAATAGAAGGAAATTTTTAGGCGGTGTACAGTAGCCCGGATAAAAATATGGAGTTATGTAGGTTTTTTTCTGTGTGCAGGTTCATTTTGCAAGTTAAAGGGGCATTATGGAAGTTTGACAGCCAAAACATGTATAGAAATAATAAATTTCTTTTTCATAGATTCTCCTGCAATGCCCTGGTCCTGTAGAATGAGCCCTGGCATTTTTACTGTGATTGCCTGTTTTTCTGTAAAATCACAGAAAAAGAGAGATGCTCGGGTCGAGCAGGCTGCTTCATGCGCGTTCACGCTCAGGCATCGCCCGTAGCATTTGCTATCCATAGCTTTGGTCTTTGTCGCTGTTCCTAACGCCTAGTGACAAAGCTAGCTACATTTCTGAGGACCCTTAGCTACTTTCTGTAGAACTTTCTTCTAGATATTTCCTGCAAATTAGCAGCAAAATAGCCATTTTCACTCCGAACCGTTCTTTGAACGTTGTTTCAGCTGTCGTCAAGGATATAAATGTTACAGACACAAAGAATGTCACTGGTGCTTTAGCTCACCTAGTAAAATGCCGGACTCTCCTGTAGAAGACCCGGATTTGATTCTGGATGTGAACATAGTTTATTTAGAGTGTCTTGTTTACATTAATGGTATATTTTTTACAGTAAGATGCCCAAATTTTTATTTGAGACTCGCCGAACGGCATTGAATTCACAGATAAAAAAGATGTGGGTTCAACTTTCATTTTGGAACAATTTTTCAAGCAAGGGAAGGGAATGATCTGAGCATGCAGGAGGACTGACCCATCATAAACCTTTGTCGGCTGTGCTGAAGAGAAAGGTACAGAACCAAATTATTTAATTAATTAGCTGCACGCTCTCCTGTCCTCCGGGCACACACACACACACACACACACACACACACACACACACACACACACACACACACACACACACACACACACACACACACACACACACACACACACACACACACACACACACACAAGGACCTGTCTCAGCTGTTATTTTCGTGAAGGAGTGTGCACGTACAGCATGCGCGCCTCGTGCACGAGCCTACTATTGAAGCTGCCGTTACGCTTTTGGCCTGAGGGGGCAATCGCGAGCATAAAAATTCAAAAGTCTGTAAAGTCCCTTTAAAAATTTCTCTCCTTTACCCCGAAGTCCTTCTTTTGTGCTATTAAAGCTTTTATAGCAAATCTGCTGACAAGTTAGATTTTGAACACAGACGCTGGCCCCTCAGGTGCTCAGAGATATGCTCATGATATCCCAGGCCAGAGACCGCCCATGTGTGCAATCACGTCCGCGTTCCTAAAGCCTGATTTACACTCCTCTGTCTGCGTCGGTTCAGAGACACGCAACGCCATGATGCGTCGGTGCAAGGGCTCTCCGGCGGATTCACAGAGGGTGATGATGACGTGCCCAAATCTTTTAACATCCATCGAAAGGGACGCAGACCACAAGCTTGTGATTGGTCAAGACGCCGCTTCCTGTGAATTTGTCGCCAGCACCGCCGTTGCCAAGTTAAAAAGTAAAAAAAAAATAAATTGCGGCAGACCCAGAACAGATTGAAAAAGATTGAAAAAGTCTGTGACTGAAGCAGTAAAAAGTACGAATAATGAAGGACGAATTCGTCTGTTATAACTAAATCTCTGAAATATATGAACACATTAGTAAACATACTATTGTGGACCGGATACATGAGAGTTATGGTGGCAGGATACCACAGAAAAGCGTTACGCCCTCTGTTGTCCTGGCGGGGAATTGTGTTACAACACTGCTGCCTGCCCAGAAGTTCGCATGTGAAAACCTTTCCGACACACTCTGATGCAAAGCTGAAGGAGGAGTATAAAGCTGGGTTTATGCTTGACGCATTCACTTTCCACTTGGTGATGCGGCTCGCGGATGGAACGCGCTTCACAACTTCCAGCGTTTATGGTTCATGCGGCTCGTCTCTGCGGTGAGCCAATATTCTCCCAAACTGTAGGGGGCAGCATGGAGCTCTACAACATGCATCCAACACTATACCGTAGTAGAAGTAGAAATGACTGTTGTTTACAACATGGCATTCCAGCATTTTTTAACAGCGTCCTCGTCTTTTCCGACAGTGCGAGCTATTTCTCTCCAAGAATTATTAACAACATGTTTATCACGTGATCTCTGAGAGCTGAATCATACAAATGTCTGTATTTACGAACCTCTGCCATACTAGTTCTTGCCAGTCCGCCATGCTTTTCCATGTCCGACCGTCCGCTGGGTTAGAAAATTTCCTAGGTGCGCCGTGCGGAAAGTTTGGGCCGTGCGGAGGCGCGGTGGAGGGGCGTGGTTGTTAAAATGACGCAACTTTTCCGTGCGGAGCCGTGCGAACCTCACGGACGCGTCAAGCATAAACCAACCTTAAATCAGGCTTGAGGCAGTGTGGAACAAACGCGTCCAGGCCAGAGCGGGTGGAGTGAAGTCGATGCTAGTGTGTAAGTGGCATTTGTTTCACCTCCAAAGACATTACTCTCTTGCATCCAGGCTCCGCCATGATGTCAACAGAAACTTCTTATTTTTCTTTTTCTTGTGTCTTTTTTTGACGATTAGCAAACTGA
Source organism: Nothobranchius furzeri (assembly GCF_043380555.1). Classification (NCBI taxonomy): domain Eukaryota; kingdom Metazoa; phylum Chordata; class Actinopteri; order Cyprinodontiformes; family Nothobranchiidae; genus Nothobranchius; species Nothobranchius furzeri. The sequence goes on along the minus strand of NC_091753.1, from coordinate 52,572,570 downwards.
AAAATCTAACTGCTAGCATTACCACTAACAGCCGTAAAGCAGGTAAAGAGCGCCCCCTATAAAACGCCTATCTGCTCCACAAAACTATCCAGCGTGGTTTTTGGTCAGCAGAGGTATGGCGTTTAAAGCGTGCCACAACCCGTGCACGCGCATTGGGTCCACAGCGCGCGTGTGAACGGGACTCGCGAGCGCAAATATACATGGCAGCGCGCGTGTGAACGGGACTCGCGCGCGTGTGAACGGGACTCGCGAGCGAAAATATACATGGAGAGAGGTCATTTGTGCACTGAGAGGGAGCAAACTGTGTCTGTGAGCGCACAAGGATGTGCACAAGTGACAAACCTGCGTGTGCGCGTTGTCAACGAGCACACGGCAGAGGAAAACGTGCGCGCGCGGCAGCCTCTGTGCGCGCTCGGCAGCCTCTCTGCGCGCTCGGTTTCTGACTCCTGCTCGCTCGGCTGTAAGGGCTTTTGGCACTCTGGAGGCGTGGCCTGTGGCAGATCTTGTCTGTCCTCTGATTGGTTAGTTCACCCCGCACTTTACCCTCTATCTATATAAAAAAGTCTGATGTTCAGTAGTTGCTGGCATAGCTCAGCTGGGAGAGCGGGTGACTCTCGCCCCGGAGGATCCAGGTTCGAGTCCGGGCAAGGAAAACGTAGTAGATGTCATGTTAATTTTTCTTAATTTCAGGTATTTTACAGTTGTGACCGTTCAACTGTCATTAAACGTCCGAATGTTTGCTGGGCAGTGTTTTAAAAAGTGCACATAAGCTAGATGGTTTTAACCATATAAAATTACATTTTTTGTGATACTGGAAAAATACATACTGAAATAAAACTACTGATTGAAAACTTTATGACTGTGGTTGTACAATATATGACTCACTAATACACTGCAAACTCCCTTAGAGTGGGGCTTCCAGAGAGAGAGAGAGAAAAGTTCTTGCCTCATTAATGAATTGTTTATTTTTTTCAGTATTTAATTGACAAATTATCCTTTCAAATAATTAATTGATGAGTTACATAATTGTCCATTTAGAATTGTTGAATGGACTGAGTCAAGTTTGGTGCACTTTATATATTTCAAAACATGTTTTTTTTTTTAATGATGCATATAAATAATTTAAATGTTAATTTAATGAAATATTTCTATTTTTTCATTACCTCACCCTTGTTTTGACAAAAACGGGACCTTGCTGGATAATATCATGGAGAAACTATTTGTTCACAGTACATGGCTCAGTGAGGATCTGTGTAAAGGAGGAGATACTCAGAAATCTGTCTGCAGATTGTTACAACCCAGACTGGAAGTGGTGGGCTGTAATAAGAAAGGAGGCCAAACAGAGGAGTGGGGGTTCAACAACTGATTTATTTAACAAAAGTAAGGATTTACTAAAGCAAGTTAGTGAACAGAAAATGGCCATCTCAAGGTTTTACTCGGATGTCCCTCAGCAGGGTGCAGCACTGTTGAAGGTCATCTGAATGAAAGCTTGATATGCAGTTTCTTTATGAAATGGACAATTATGTAACTCATCAATTAATTATTTGAAAGGATAATTTGTCAATTAAATACTGAAAAAATAAACAATTCATTAATGAGGCAAGAACTTTTCTCTCTCTCTCTCTGGAAGCCCCACTCTAAGGGAGTTTGCAGTGTATTAGTGAGTCATATATTGTACAACCACAGTCATAAAGTTTTCAATCAGTAGTTTTATTTCAGTATGTATTTTTCCAGTATCACAAAAAATGTAATTTTATATGGTTAAAACCATCTAGCTTATGTGCACTTTTTAAAACACTGCCCAGCAAACATTCGGACGTTTAATGATAGTTGAACGGTCACAACTGTAAAATACCTGAAATTAAGAAAAATTAACATGACGTCTACTACGTTTTCCTTGCCCGGACTCGAACCTGGATCCTCCGGGGCGAGAGTCACCCGCTCTCCCAGCTGAGCTATGCCAGCAACTACTGAACATCAGACTTTTTTTTATATAAATAGAGGGTAAAGTGCGGGGTGAACTAACCAATCAGAGGACAGACAAGATCTGCCACAGGCCACGCCTCCAGAGTGCCAAAAGCCCTTACAGCCGAGCGAGCAGGAGTCAGAAACCGAGCGCGCAGAGAGGCTGCCGAGCGCGCACAGAGGCTGCCGCGCGCGCACGTTTTCCTCTGCCGTGTGCTCGTTGACAACGCGCGCACGCAGGTTTGTCACTTGTGCACATCCTTGTGCGCTCACAGACACAGTTTGCTCCCTCTCTGTGCACAAATGACCTCTCTCCATGTATATTTTCGCTCGCGAGTCCCGTTCACACGCGCGCGAGTCCCGTTCACACGCGCACTGTGGACCCAATGCGCGTGCACGGGTTGTGACACGGGTATGACGCGATACAGAGGTGTCAAAAATGAAACTGGTCAAGTTTCTAACCCAACAATCACTGAGAATAACGTTTAAGCTCTAGCTTCAAGTAAAAAAAAACTATCTGTTGTTATTGTGAGGCATGAAAATTTTTTTGAGCTTATTTCATTTCCAAATTTGCCATTTCAGCTTTAATAACATCTCAGAGCATTTATAACCAATCTGTTGGTCATGTTGTGCCATTATTTGTAAAAGCCAGATGATACATTGTAATTTATCTGCGTTATTGCTACGCTTGTGTGTGCTGTAGACCACATGTATGTTGTTCTTTTTAAATCATGGGTTAATTATGTTGCGGCTGCACAAAATTTATGTTTTCAACAAGGTCACGGACTAAACTTGACCCATTAACACTAATGGCAGTGAAACGTTTTTTTTTTCTTGATGCCTGCTTCACTGTGTCAGGAGTGTCTGAGACAAAGGGTTAGAATAGCACCAGAGAGTCTGGAAAACTCATGCCCCACTTCTGATTAGCAGGCTGTTGACTTGCATTAGGACTGGGGGGGGGGGGGGGGGGGGGCAGAGAGAGGTCAGGGCAGACGTATTTAATGCTTGTGAAGTAATGGGGCTGAATCAGCAGATAGCTCCACAGGGAGCCATTAGTCCAGACATGTGTCATTAACCCTTTCCCTGGACCAAGGTTCAGTCCTGCCCACCTCCACTCCCCAAAACCCCCACTGTTAAGAAGCAGAGCTCTGTTTCAGGTAGTGGTAGAGAGGGGCGAGGGACACAATACTACAGATATACACCCCCCCTTCTTCTTCATCGGACTTTATAGGATGTAGTCTGAGGTGACTAACATTTCTCAGGCGGTCTAACAGTCCCGAGTGTATTTGCATAATAACACCAAGGCTTCCTAACAGTGCCACCTATTGCCTGCAGACATGTCTTAGGCAAGCCTGGACGTCTGAACTGTCTTTTGCAGTGATTAGTTCTTAGGATGGCTTCTATTTCTTATATCAGATGACAAATTTGCATAATAGCACCTGTAAATGTCTAAGGCATGTGATTGAGGGATGTTGAAAAGAACAAGAAGACACTAAAAGAAAAGGCTACAGGGCCATATCTGGTTAGAGAGGCGCACATGTGGAGTAAGATGCAGCGGGTGCTTTTTGTTACAACTCAGAGTCATAGTGTGCTGCGGTTGTCAGAGTAAGACCGTCGTTGCCTTGGAGCTAATTTTTGTTAACATAACCTCTTTGCAGACGTCCCCATATTGGTTGCGGCTGCAGGGCAACAATGGAGAGAAGCGGCAGGCTCGCAGCACCTGCCAGTCTTAATGGGTAACATATGTGGAGAAATGCAGAGCGAGTGAGCGGGAGGAAGAGAGGAGGGGCAGAGCAAACACACTTCTTCAAGAGCCTGTGTGCTAATGGATTGGCTTTTTTGTTTTTAGTGTGTGTGTGTGTGTGTGTGTGTGCGTGCGTGCGTGCGTGCGTGCGAGTGTGTCATTGTCTAAAGGGTTGTCGGTGTGTCTGTTTAGGGCTAAGATGAGTTGCATGCTAGGAGTCTTCACCTGGAAGTGAGATGGGAACGATGAGGATGGTTAGACCAGGACGCTTTATTAAGTTACGACGTTGCTTCTACTTAATGATTCAAACTTTTATATTAAAGCCTCCTGAACGCAGGATGTTTACACACATACGCAGGATGCAACACCACAGTTTAAGACTGTGCAGTTCTGTAAAAGCTCACTGTGAGTTTGAAGGGTCTCAACTAAAAGCTATACGTCATGTCTGCCACCTTCTCCCTGACCACAAAGCTGCTCATTCTGGGTAGATGGAGTTCCGTGACCAGGCTGGACCTAGCTAGATGAAGTCCTAGAATAACCCCCCCCCCCCCCCCATCTCCCTCCTAAATCTTGATTTTGATCTTTCTTCACTTTTTTAAGCATGTCTCTATATTCTTTCTTTCCACACTAATCCTAAATCTCCTTCCAGCCTTGTCTTGTAGAATTCCCAAGTATCCAGCGGAGTTCCACCCCTTTGGGCTGCAATAAAAGCAGCTGCCAAATCTGTTGCCACTGACTGATTCAGCTCCCCTCTCTGTTCCGCTCCTTCTCAAGTCTCCTCCATCTCTCCTACTTTTAAAACCGCCACATCTTATCCCTTTTCCTCTTTTATTAATGAGGTTAAATCTCTAATAAAACAAGAAAAAAACTCCCACTTCAGCTTTTCAGTGTGCCAAAAAAAAACAAAAGCAATCCCTGAATGATGATATGGGTGTAAATAAAAAAAAAAGTTTACTAAAAGTTGGCTTGAATTCATTGTAATCTGTGAGCTCTGTGCAGATTTTTGAAGAAACATCACATAAAACATGTAAAGCCATTCAGGCTGACACGGAGCGGTGGGTGTAGAATGCTGAACAGTGAATTTGGTCCATCTCCAAGGACAAAGACAAGATTTATGTTTGCAAAAATCTTTTCAAGTCTTATCATCATTTGTTTATAAATGATTACGTTGCGTTTTAAGCACCCCGTACAACTCTCTATCACATGCTGAGTTTATGTCACTGCCTCTTGTGGTGGACGCACTCAATGGATAAACTAAAAAAGGACTCAAAAAGGATCAAATCTAAAAGTTAAAAATGTTTTTTTCTTCAAGATGCAAACACTCTTTTTTTTTTTAAATGGAGAGCATAGATTTGTCACTGTGGCAGGATGCTGAGTAATGCATTCACATAAACATTGAGCCCTAACCTAAAATGCTGCTGACACTCATTCGCTGTGGCGTTGTTTCAATAAAGTCCTGCAATGTCACCAGATTTATCTCCATCCAGTGTTGCATTAATGTTTCACCACGATCTTGCATTGATGATTGTAGAGTCTGACTGTGTAAATGTGATGAAAATGCTCATTCAGTGAATTCAGGTAGTCAGCTGACCTCATTCTTGGAGCACATCCTGTCGCTGAACCTAGACCTGACCAACTGCAGCAAGCCCAGATCATAACACTGCCCCCACATGCTTGTACAGTAGGCACTAGGCATGATGGGTGCGTGACTTTATCTGCCTCTCTTCTTACCCTGATGCACCATCACTCTGGAACAGGGTCCATCTGGACTCATCAGACCAGTTTTAATTAGGGATGCAACGATACCACTTTTTTTTTCAAACCGATACGATACCGATACTTGGATCTGAGTACTCGCCGATACCGATTACCAATACCGATACTTCTACCACACAAAAAAGGCAATGATTTGGAATACAGATTTTATTTTCTTCTCTGCTTTCAACAGGAAGGACTCAGATTCAGAAAAAACTGTGAGGTAGATAAAAAGTAAAATATATGAATAGAAATCATCACAAAACTAAAATATTAGGTGAACAGAAATGACAAGTTACAGTGAAGCCATTTTCAAGCAACTGCATTGGTATCGGTTCCTGGTATCGGTTAACTTATACCGATACTGGTATTGGTATCGCATCGGTGCTGATACCGATACCAATACCAGTATCGGTATCGACACATCCCTAGTTTTAATAAAGCGTTGGACAGTTCTTAACCCAACTTTAGTGGTTTCCGCATCTCCTTAGATGTTTCCTCTGCTCGATGCCAATGATCTGACCCTTCTCACACAGACTAACATCTTTTCCACGACCACCAGATGTGTCTTTCCACGTGGTTGTTTAAGAAATGAGAAGCAACTCATTGCACCAGTTGGGTTAAATAACTTGTTGCAGCTGAAAGATAATCGCCCATGCAGTAATCATCCAATAGGAGGCTCCTACCTGTTTTCTTAGTGAAATCCAAGTGGCGACTTTTTCTCCCGGGATGTGTATTTTTTTAACTTCACAGTAACAAGAAGCTTAATTTTTCTATAATACTAAAAATATTTATTTAATTAATTTGTTAGCCTGATACTTTTACATTTTTTATAAATGGACTCAAGAAGTGTGAATTAGCAAATATTCCTGTCAGATATCAGAAAAGGATCAGAACCAAAAGAGAACAATTGAACTTATTAATGATTAATTCTGATGAAGGACGGCGTAAAACCCTCATAAATGTGATCATCTTGCACTGGAAGCCACCCCCCTTTCCCTTCCACGTGCCCTAAAGTCAAACTGGAGCTGAAAACTCTGACAAGCTGGAGGATTTTCACCTCTTTTACGTACACAGTTAAAAAAAAACAAGTGGACGCTCACTTAATGGAAACCTGAACTACTTGTTTTTTTCTGTTTTTATGCACACATGTAAAACTTTTTAATATTATCACCCTTTACGCACTTTTTATCTCAGGCGCACACATACGGGTGTTACACACAGAGATGCCAGCACACGCTTACACACATCCCAGCTTTCTGGCTGTAGAAAGTGTCAAACGGCTCAATGTGTTAAAAGCATTAGGTAAGCACGGGTCCAGCAGTGCTCCACAGCCTGGTATCACATGTCTTGCTTCATTACAGTCTGGTGTATACATTCAGCGGCATCTCTGACTGTCCGTCTGTCCACCGCTCTCACTTCACCGCCCCTTTTTTTTTTACCTGGGGTGCTTTAACCCAGAGCAGACCATCTCAAGATGTTAGCAGAAGAATAAATGTGCTCTCTTGTTCTGGTGAATTCTGCAACCTTAACATAAAGAATGTTTTATATAAAAGAAAGGACAATTGATGTTGAAATTCACAGAAAATGTGAGGGATGCTGAATCTACAGAAATCAAAGGGGAGGGAGGGGTAAGAGTTAAGTAGGTAATGATTTAACTTTAGCAAAATATCCCAGTCCACAAGGGAGAGGTGTCTTTTCTCCTTCTGCTATTTTGGGTCCTAATACGACATTAACTGCTGGAAGGGAGCTGACCAAAACCAGCTGAGTGGCGTGTGTTTGAGGCACACGGAGGGATACTGGAGCGGGAGGGAGATCAAAGCAGAGAGCCTGTAACCTGTAGCCCCGCCGGAGGCAGCGAGGAGGAAATAACGATACACCTCGCATCCCGCAGCTGCACGTGTGCTAGGCAGCAAACACACTGAGGCCATTTGCTCCAAGGTTCACCGCAGCACTTGGCCAGCTCGCCACACTTGTCTTGCCTTTTCGAGCAAGCCGACAGCGCGAGGTTGACATTAGCACTTTTCTCCCCTCATAAGCAGTTTACAGTGTGAATGCAGGCGTTTGTGCCGAAGATCTCAGCCGAGAAATTCCAGTTCCCAACACGGATCATCCAACAGACACGTTTTAGATGGCAGTTATATTTCTATGTGAAATAAAATAACAATTTTACTCTATTGGTCTATCAAGTGCTCGTCTAAACAGTGCTGAAACTAACAAACCCATCTGCAGGTCAAAGTCCTCTAAAGCAAAATAAACCTCGGAGGATCTGAGAGTGACCTTACATAAGGGAGATGACTTGTGTGGTAGCATTTGGTTTCTATTTAAAGGTGCAAAAAGTCAGAATTTTACGCTGAAATAATAACAAAACTGTCTAATGTTGGAAGGAAGGTTATGTTGAAATAGATTTCCTTTTCAGTCGGGGGTTGTCAGTTTTTCCTCATTTTCATAAAAGCTAAAGAGAAACAAAGTCTTTGTCCGTTTCTCAATACCCAATGACACTAGTATGTTCTTGTTAGAGCTGCACAACATATCGTAAATTTATCGTTATCGCAATATCAGCATGCACAATATGCATATTGCAAAGAACAGATAAATATCACAATGAATGGTCAGCTCACAGGTTTGCTACACATAATGCATTCTGTCAAACGGAACCATGATGGTTTTTTTAACAAATCAAATGGAGCTCGTCACCCTTTTAGCCAATTGGGTGGCCGAGGCGGAGGGCACTTTGTTCTGCTCTTTCTGCTGATTCTGCTTTTCTCGGGACCCACTGATTGCCTTTTCTTGTTCATTTTCTTTTTCCCTTTCCTCACATCTTTTGCTTTTCTCATTTTTATGATTTTTTGTCATATTTTTATTTCTTTGTTTTTGATTATTTTTGTTCCCGAGTTAAGTTTTTATTTATCACACGTAATATCGTCGTCGCAATATTAATCACTATTATCGCAAATCACAGGTTTTCCTAATATCTTGCAGCCCTAGTTCTTCTGTACGTGACAAGTATGTTCTTGGGAAGTACACCAGAAAGTTTTTTTTACCAAGTACGGGAGGTCGAGGATTACATTTGGTACAGAACTGTACTCTGTTGTGTTTATTTATTTTATGTCAGGTCAAAAAAGACCTGACATAAAATTAAAAGTCTAGTTTGTCCCTTTGACACTGTTGACCATCACCTGCTGCTGGAGAGGCTGAGAGACTGGGCAGGCCTATCAGGAACTGCTCTGGAGTGGTTCTCCTCTTATCTTTCTGAGCACTCCTTTTCTGTGGCCATCTCCAAGTTTAGATCCTCCATCACCTCCCTTACCCATGGTGTCCCACAAGGTTCTGTGCTGGGGCCTCTGCTCTTCCTCCTCTATATGCTTCCTCTTCAGCACATCCTGAGCTCCTTCAAAAGAATCTCCTACCATCTTTATGCAGATGACATCTGACTGTACATCTCCTTTAAGCCCCATGAGATGTCTAAGCTGCAGCTGTTACACACCTGCTTGGACTCTATCAAAACCTGGATGGTGGGAGCTTTCTACAGCTGAATGAAGATGACTGAGATCCTCATCTGTGCCCCAGACAAGCTGGTTCCCAAAGTCAGAGACTCTCTTGGTCAGCTTGCTTCTCACACCAAACCTTCTGTCAGGAATCTTAGTGTGACCTTTGACCCAGCTCTCACCCTGGATTCTCATGTCAGTTCTCTTGTTCGCTCTTCCTTCTTCCATCTCAGGAACGTTGCTAAGCTGAGTCCCATTCTGTCCCGCTCTGAACTTGAGACAGTTATCCACACCTTCATCTCCTCATCTCCACAGCATCGTTTTGATTTATTCTAATATCAATAAAAGAAGGCAAGAGGCTAACGTTGAGCTAACAATGCTAACAGTAACTCTCTTTTCACGTGTCTGAGCAGAACCTCCCTGAACCGTCTACAGGTGGTTCAGGACGCCTGTGCTCGGCTTCTGACCAAGTCCTCCAAACACACCCACATCACCCCGCTTCTCCTCCAGCTTCACTGGCTGCCAGTCAACTTCAGGGTTCATTTCAAGATCCTGGTTCTGGTCTATAGGGCCTTACATGGACAAGCACCATCTTACATTGGTGATCTTCTTAGTCCCTACACCCCCAGCAGGTCCCTGAGGTCCAGTGATCAAAGCCTACTGGTTGTGCAGCACCAGACTGAAGACCAAAGGTGACTGATCATTTGCTGCTGTGGCCCCTAGACTCTGGGACTCTCTCCCCCTGAGCCTGAGATCAGTGGACTCAGTGGTCTCCTTTAAAAAGCAGCTGAAGACTCACTTGTTTAAGCTGGCTTTTGTATGACCTTCATCACCACCCTCTCTTTATTCTGCTCTCCCCACCTATTCCACCTTCCTCAGGATCCACTCCCTCTTTCCTATTCACTCTCTTGCTTTCTTTACATTTTTAATCACAATTGTCTATTTTTGCTCATTTTAAATATATTTTTAACCATTTTCTAAATTCTTTTTTATATTTTACATTTTTTGTTTTTGAAGCGCCTCGTGATTTTTATCTTGAGCGGCGCTATAGAAACGATATTTTCTTCTTCTTAAATAACAGAACAACAATGAATACATATTATTACTACCTTACCTGCTGTTTACAGGGTGTTGTTTTCATGCCTTTTTTATGTTTTTCTAGAACTTTGGGGTTTTTGAGCAACAGTAAATGTGCCAATTAAAAAAACAGTTGACATTGACACCTGTCGGAAAAAAGCAGCAGTGTTTTGAAAAGATCCTAAGCCAATAAAAGGAGCAGCCCAGAAGTTACCTTTAAGAAGTCACAGCATCGTTTTGATTTATTCTAATATCAATAAAAGAAGGCAAGAGGCTAACGTTGAGCTAACAATGCTAACAGTAAATTAGAAGCAAGTAGTTGCCTCTAAAATTATATTGAGCTACAATTACCAACAACTGGATAGTACAGTGAAGTTTATTTTAGGGATGCAACGATACCACCTTTTTCCAAACCGATATGATACAGATACTTGGATCTGAGTACTTGCCGATACCGATTACCGATATTTCTACCACATAAAAAAGGGCTATGAATTGGAATCATCGACATATAAATATTGGACAATGGGTTTCCATAGGCTCCAATAACATGTTTTTGAAGACAAATGGGAGGTGGCCGCCACCGCCATTTTGACCGTGTAACAGGTTCCAAGCCCAGACAATTCCACAAAAGGGAAGAGAGGTGGAGCTGAGGGTGGGGCTGTAAGGCTGGGATCAACTGACGACACCCGGTCAAACTAGCTACAAGCTAACCTGAAGCTAACCCAAAGCTAACATGGAGGTGGGAGCTAAGCTAACGGAGGTAGCAACCTAGCTACAACCGGAGTTAACTGTGCACAACACCAGAGCTTCTGAGTCAGAGATACACCGGGCTGACCGCTGGGTAAAACCGGGTGGAACACAGAGGTCTCCCGAAAGCTGCTGAAAGCCGGCAGCCGCACAGCAGACAGAAGCCACGATCAGACAGAGATGCGCCGAGCTGCGTGGAGGGGAGAAACGGGTGGAAAGCAGAGGTCTCCCGAGAGCTCCACAAGCCGATAGTCGGAACCCAGCTCCACCAACATGTTATATTTCAACCCATTTTCTAAAGTGCAGCGTTATGGTAAATGCACTGGGTTTCACCCTATTACATTTAAATTTCATGGTTAAACAGTACATGTTAAAATCTAAGCTCAGCTCGGCAGTGACCTAAAATACATAAATATAATTTTACTTACAGAAAAAAATGAAGTGGAGACTCCTTGGATGCTCTGTTAGTGCAATTAATGCCACAGCAAGTCATTTTGTCCAACAATTGCACAAAAAATATCCAAAAAAGAATACACAAACACAGAGACTCAAAATCCCGGAGCAGTTTCCAAGCCAGACTGAGGCTGTACTGAGGCCTTTCCACGGAGCTAGCTTTGTGGTCACGTGGGTCGGATGCTCATTAATTATACAGAATGTTAGGCTTTTAATACACTTAAACAGAAGAGTGAGAAAAAAATTCACCCCCCTCAGAGTTGTCATGAGTGTAAACTAGATCATTTAAACCAAAAACATGTTTTGGAACCAGGCTGTAAACATGCTTATTTCTGCTGTGAAATTGGTATTTTTAACATGGGAGTCAATGAGGATTTGCTCGCTTCTGACACCAGCCCCTAGTGGATGAGGGTGGAACTGCAATTTTTGGTACTTCCGGGATTGGTTCAATTGTTGAGCTGCATTGTGGGGGCTTGATTGGAATACAGGTTTTATTTTTATCTCTGAGGAAAAGACTGTGAGGTACTGTAGATAAAGAGTAAAATATGTTAATATAAATGATCACAAAACTAAATTATTAGGTGAACAGAAATGACAAGTTACAGTGAAGCCACTTTCAAGCAACTGCATTGGTATCAGTTCCTGGTATAGAGCTCCGTGAGTTGACGTCACTTCTCCCGGCATGCAACAGTTCAAATCGAAACGGCGCCATATTGGCAGGCAGAAGCTGGACTATTTGTTATTGTCAGAAAACTCATTGTCAGAAAACTCAATCAAACGGGAAATATGGTAGATTCCTGTTGTGCCCCAGGATGCCGAACAGACGTGGACGACATAAGGAATGAGCCATCTACAGGATTCCCCAAGATCCGGAGCGCTGCAAACGTTGCATCATTGTAATAAAACACACTAGTGACCGGGCTAAAATGAAGCTGTGGGATCCCGAGAGTAAAGGTTTTCACTTATGCAGCGACCGCTTCATATCAGGTACTTAAACCAACGTTTCCTCAACTGTGTATGGTATTTATTTTAAATGCTTTTATTACGATTCTTAGTGGGCTTCCTAAACTTATTTTGGCGTGGCTTTTTCTGTCTTATTACTCATAGCAACAAGTAAACATCACGTAAAACGTTGCCTCGTGATTTCTGCGTGCTGCCGTTTACGTGTTTTATGATCACAGCAATTAACCGGCTAAGCTGTATTTAATTTTTAAGCAATGGTTGATCAATTGTCAGATCACACATAAAAAGCACTTTGGATTGCTATTATCTGTCTCACCGAGACAGATCTCAGACAGACCCTGAGACGCTCCTGCCTGACATATTTATTTTATTCACGGAAAACAATCAAACTAGTGATTTCTCTTGGCGTTCAGTTTATACATTCAAACAGCACAGCCCTCTATTTAAACTACTTACCTGTAAATCTGTTATTTGTCCATCCATCCATCCATTTTCATCCGCTTATCCGGAGTCGGGTTACGGGGGCAGTAGCGTCGAGAGGCCCAGACTTCCCTCTCCCCAGCCACTTGGGTCAGCTCCTCCGGGGGAATCCCAAGGCGTTCCCCCGCCAGGTCCTGTAAGAAGTCAGCTCCGACAGCTTCTGGCGTTTTTAAAAAGTATCCCAGGGGCACGGTAAGGGTCGGAGATGTTTAGTCTATTTAATTTCTGACTATATAAAACAATTTATTCGGTTTTAAAGTGTGAAGTAAACTCCAACGAAGTAAAATCCAAGCCGATCCTGTTCATTTTGTTTACCTTTGTTGCCATACCAACATGGCGTCTACTCTCTGAGAGTCACGTGACGTCCGGAGCTCTATAGGCTAACTTTCATCGATACCAATATCAGCACCGATACCAGTATCGGTGCATACCTAGTTTATTTATCTACTTGTCAACTTACTGTGTCTGACTTGTCTTTACTTGTTATCTAGAATTTTCTGGTGCTGATTGGTAACCAACAACAGCCATGAAACTCATGGAATGGGAGTGAGAAAGTCACTGGTTTTGTTTAGAAAATGGGCCGCAGTACCCACATTTTACCACAGGATGTCATTCTTTATGCACCTTTAAATTACAGCTCGTCTTGTCATATTAACATTTATTGGGGCAGCAGTAGCTCAACAGGTTAAGTGGGTTGTCCAGTAATCGGAAGGTTGCAGGTTCGATCCCGGCTCCGGACAGAGAATGCTGCTGTTGTGTCCTTGGGCAAGACACTTAACCTGCTGGTGGTGGTCGGAGGGACCGGTGGCACCTGTGCTCGGCAGCCTCACCTCTGTCAGTGCGCCCCAGGGCAGCTGTGGCTAAGTCGTAGCTCATCCCCACCAGTGTGTGAATGTGTGTGTGAATGGATGAATGATACACTGTAGTGTAAAGCGCTTTGGAGTCCTTACTCTGAGAGGCGCTATACAAGTGCGTTTCATTTATCATTTATGTTAACGTGTTACTCACATGTTTGCTTAAACATGAAAACAGCTTTGCTCTTCAGTGAATCTAAGTGCACTAATCTATGTTTCCGTCATTTCTTTTTGTTTCGCGTCTGTGTTCCAGTGGTCCTATGCGTTGGAGAAACCCAACACAGGCAGCGTGTTAAGCTTGGCCTGGTCTGCGGACGGCACCCAGCTGGCCGGGGCCTGCGGAAACGGACATGTCATCTTTGCCCATGTGGTGGAGCAGCACTGGGAGTGGAAGAACTTTGTCATCACACTCACCAAGAGGAGAAGCATGGAGGTAGAGAGAGAGAGCCTGAAGCACCATTGTTGCTCCTTTTCTCTGTGAAGAAGCCTAATGTTGTATTCTGGCTGGAAAATGTAAAAAAAAAAAAAAGAAAAGGTTTTAAATTTCACTTTTTGACTCTAAGGATGAGTTTATGGAAGTCTGCAGCGTTTTAAAACATCAGCAGTGTGCTGAATGTCAACTTTAAAGGCGGGTCAAGCCTTCCCTAGTTTTTGGAAGTTGTGTTCGCTTTTAAAGGCCGATCCTCTCAGGGCACCGGCGTGCTGCCCTTTGAACGGTCAGCCTGTCTCGCCGCCTCACTTGCTCCTCCACTCCCTACTGTTCAAACTCACGCTAACCACAAGGTAGCATTTACATGCGTTTAACACACCCAAGTGTATACACACACATCACAAAGGTGCACACATCTGCTATTGACAAGTGCAGTTGAAACCAAACAATGTTCGGTCATCAGCTGTTTATTTTCAGCCTCGCTGGAGCCTTTCCGTCTCTTCCTTGCACTCCCATATAAAAGCGCACATCTGCCAGTGGTTTGTGAATCAGCCGGCCAAATTTACCACCTTGCGGTCAAATGTTGTTTATTCCTGGTTGTGTTGCATGTAAATTTGGATTGCCAGAGCAAGCGGGAGAGGAAGATTTGTAAAGCTGTAAAAATAACCCCACCTTTCACCTGATGCTGGAAACAGCCTCCTCAGTCCTTCCCGCTGAGCTGGCCGGGATGTTTATCTATGCAGGTGGAAAAAAGAGCGCCCGCTTTTGCTCTCACTCTATTTCAGTGAAAAAACATCCGTCTTTAAATATAAATAAGGATTACTGGTCAGTAATCCCTATGAAATCGCCACCTTTAGCCTTTTTCTCCTCGTTTTTTCACAGGTGAAGAATGTGCTGAACGATGCAGTTGACATTTTGGAGTTTAGAGATCGCATCATCAAAGTCTCGCTGGCCTACGATCACCTGGTGGTCGCTACTTCCCTCCAGTGCTACGTCTACAAGTCAGTAGTTTCTTGTTGTTTATCTCCTTTAAGCCTTTACTAGTTTTTTTTTTTTTAATCAGATTTAGGTTTTTTGTGCAGCCAAGTGTGAAGCAGCTGGGATGAGAATCAGCTCCTCTAAATCTGAGACCATGGTCTTGATTCGGAAAAGGGTAGAATGTCCTCTCTGGGTCCGGTATGAGGTCCTGCCCCAAGTGGAGGAGTTTGAGTATCTCGGGGTCTTGTTCACGAGTGAGGGAAAACTGGAGCGTGAGATTGATAGGCAGATTGGTGCTGCGTCTGCAGTGATGCAGGCGTTGTACCGGTCTGTCGTGGTGAAGAGAGAGCTGCGGCAGAAGGCAAAGCTCTTGATTTACCGGTCGATCTACGTTCCTACCCTCACCTATGGTCATGAGCTTTGGGTAGTGACCGAAAGAACGAGATTGCGTATACAAGCGGCCAAAATGAGTTTTCTCCAAAGAGTGGCTGGGCTCTCCCTTAGAGATGGGGTGAAAACTCGGTCAGTCGGGAGGGGCTCGGAGTAGACCCGCTGCTCCTCCACATCGAGAGGAGCCAGTTGAGGTGGCTCGGGCATCTGGTCAGGATGCCTCCTGGACGCCTCCTTGGTGAGGTTTTCTGGGCACGTCCAACCGGGAGGAGACCTAAAGGTAGGCCCAGGACATGCTGGAGGGACTATGTCTCTCACCTGGCCAGGGAACGCCTTGGGATTCCCCCGGAGGAGCTAGCCCACGTGGCTGGGGAGGGGAAGTCTGGGCCTCTCGCCTTAGGCTACCTCCCCCGCGACCCGACTCCGGATAAGCGGATGAAAATGGATGGATGGAGGTTTTTTGTGCTTGAATAAAATTCAAGAGACAAAAATGAACAAAACTTAAAGAGACAATGTGTCGTTTTTAACCATTAATCTCTGGAAAAATACCGAAATGTTGTTGAAAATGAATTAAATGTCGCTGAAAAATATTGGCCGCTTTATAACATTTAGGCATAAAAATCGGGTCTAAAATACACAGGAGCGGTTCTAAGTCTCTGGGCGACGCCATATTAGACACCATGATTCCTTCTACGGGAGCCCATGAGGACAAAATGCACTTACTGATTTGTAACAAACGATTACAAAACTTTCGTCATTCATAAACATAATTTTACACATTTACCTCTTCCCTCATTGCCAGTGATGAAAGTGAGTCTGATTGCTGGAGGTTGTGCTCCCAGGGATTTTTGACCCTAATGGGCATCCATTGGTAAGGTCTTACTCAAACACAAAAATGCTGCTTGCTTACAATGATTTAGGTATGTATCACCAGGGGAAATACACACTGTCACTTTAAGGCATCTATTAGCAAAAATGTAACTGTTATTAAAATATAAAAATATTTTTTTGTTCTATGTGTGGGAGCTAAAAGGAAAGTCTGTCAGCTTCTATCCCCTTTACGATCATTATCTGTCTTTCATCACCGCTCTACAGGTGGAGCTCTTCATTAAGATTTATCTCCACTCTTTATTGATGTTTCCTCTCAGTTTTATTGACTATAACAGATGCTTCTCATCTTTTTTCCTGCCCCCCCACCTTTACCATCCTCTGTCCCGTGATGATACGTTCGAATGTTCGTAGCAGCTGGTTACTGACTGGTTTTTACCCAGAGTCTGAGCACTTGTCTTTGACAGTCCAAACTCTTTGTCATCATATTCCACAAAACTTTTTCCTTTCATCTGAGTTATTATTATGTCCTAAAGTCTTTATATAGATAAACATCAGTAAAACTGGACTTATTAGTTTCCTTCTGAAGCTGCTGCTTCAGCACACTTTTATAGCTTTGTCTTTGTCTTTACACATAAAGTTAGATTCAGGATGCTGCATCTGCTAGTTGGTCTCATTGTAGAGAGCGATTGTGTCCATAGGGAGAGTTGTTCTGATGGAAAACCCACCTGTCTGCTGTTTAGCAGAGAGTGGTTTATGCACTTCTGTTTTTTTTTTTTCATTTATTATTTCTATGATCACACATAAGAAAACTCAGTTTGTATCAGCAGTGTTTAAAGTTGCTAAAGTCCCGCACAAACCTTTGATAATCATTTTATTTGTGCAAAAGATATTTGTATCATTTCCGTATTGTTAAAAGCTCACGTCGTCGTCGTCTTCCTCCGCTTATCCGGGTCCGGGTCGCGGGGGCAGCATCCCAACTAGGGAGCTCCAGACCGTCCTCTCCCCGGCCACCTCCACCAGCTCCTCCGGCAGGACCCCAAGGCGTTCCCGGACCAGATTGGAGATGTAACCTCTCCAACGTGTCCTGGGTCGACCCGGGGGCCTCCTGCCGGCAGGACATGCCCGAAACACCTCCCCAGGGAGGCGTCCAGGAGGCATCCTGACCAGATGCCCAAACCACCTCAACTGACTCCTTTCGATCCGGAGGAGCAGCGGTTCTACTCCGAGCCCCTCCCGAATGTCCGAGCTCCTCACCCTATCTCTTAAGGCTGAGCCCGGCCACCCTACGGAGGAAACTCATTTCGGCCGCTTGTATCCGCGATCTCGTTCTTTCGGTCATTACCCAAAGCTCATGACCATAGGTGAGGATTGGGACGTAGATCGACCGGTAAATCGAGAGCCTGGCTTTCTGGCTCAGCTCCCTCTTCACCTTTTCGATCTGTAAAAGCTCACGTGCCCCCCTAAATAAAGATCCGGACCACCAGGTCAAGAGTCAGTTCCCCCGTTATCTAAGTTAGTAGAAGTTTATCTTTCTAGTTTTACAAACTTCAAAATGTGTTAATTGTGCTGTTTTATCTGCCCCAGCTCACGAAACTGGAATACCCCTCTGATCTTCGATCTGAAGGAGGGAACGGTCAGCCTCATCCTGCAAGCAGAGAAGTGAGTCTTTCAGCTCCACGAGCGGTGCAACAAGAGACAGAACAGACTGTAGGATCATCTGTCAGCTTCTCTAATGCTTCATTACTCTCCACTGGCCACTCATCGAGCAGCAGACACACACACACACACACACACACACACACTGGGTGTGCTCTTGCTTAGCCCCTGTCATACAATAAGGCTGAGAGAGAAACCGCTGGAGGAAATTAGATTAATATGGAGTAGCTCTTGTGCAATACTCCAGTGCCGTCTCTGACACTCAGCATAGAGCTAAAGTGATTACCGGCTATTTTGTAATCGCAGCCGAGTTCGATGCATCTCACTTAGTAAGTTAACGCCGCATTAATGTGCGACGCATTATAAATTACCTGAATGTGTCAGTTAATCATCACTTCATTCTTTTGTATCCTAACATTTTATCTATTTCATTTCTCCCATTGCCCCTTTTAGTCCTCCCTCTCCCATCCACGTGTGAAACGAAAATCCTTTGCGGTGTTTTAGTCCACTCTCACTCGCTGTGTCCCAACTTCCTCTCTCAGATATATTTTACTGGTGGACGGGTCAGGGTTGTACACTTTCTCCTACGATGGTCGATTAATATCCTCCCCGAAGTTTCCTGGAATGAGAGCCGACCTCTTAAATGCTCAGAGTGTCTCACTTAGCAACGACACCGTCGCCATCAGAGACCAGAATGAGGAAAAAGGTGACGTGGCCTCTTTAAGTAGTCCGTTTTTTAAAAAACAAAAGAGAAAGAAGAAAAGAAAACTGTACCTGGTGCTTTTATCATGGTCTCTTTCTATTTTTCATCTCAACAGTCATCCTTTTTTTTGACATCATGAGTGGAAAATCTGTTGGCGATGGGAAACCCGTCACACACAAGGTGGGTGATCCTTGTTCAGCCCAAGTGGCAACTAGAAAATGATCCCACCTCTCGGTTTTAGTTTTTCATTTGTTTTCTGTTTAGACGGGAGGTTGGAATTGGAATAGCTTCTCACCTTTTACATGATGGAAAATACTAGGAATGAAAGAAAATATCGATAAGACAATATATGTGAAATCTTTTCCTGCAATATTATATCGATATTCAAAAGTTGTGTATCGAATTTTTGGAAGAATTCACATGCAAACATTTATGTATTTTCTTTTCTTTTGAAGCAGTTCAAATGCTGACCACTAGTTGGCAGTAGTGAGCAATGAGTTATGTTTTCACCACTGAAATGTAAATCTCAATTATGGTTCAGATACCTCATGTTAAAGAGCAAGTCACCCCCTACCAGATTCTTACTCAACTCCCACTTCCTGTTTGAAAAATGCATCAAATGCTGTTGCCTAGCAGACCGAGAGGGCGGAGCCGCTAACAAATACACACACTCACGACATTGTGACATCATAATAAACCATCTAACACCATAGTGTACCTCTTAGCCAATAGCGACGGCAGATTTAAATTCAAATGCTGTGCAGAGTTTTTACCTGACGACGGTGCAACACTGCCAGTTTTAGGCAGAATATTTAAATTTTAACTAAGATGCACTAAAGTGCCGAATTATTGACTACACGTGTCTGCAGCAGGATCACACACTCATTTATATAGTTTATCAGCAAAAAATGTAGATTTGGAGTGACTTGGTCTTTAAATGGTAAATGGCCTGTATTTGATATAGCGCCTTCTGGAATCCTGGAACCCCCCAAGGCGCTTTACAACACAATCAGTCATTCACACATTCACACACACATTCACACACTGGTGGGGATGAGCTACGATGTAGCCACAGCTGCCCTGGGGCGCACTGACGGAGGCGAGGCTGCCGAGCACTGGCGCCACCGGTCCCTCCGACCACCACCAGCAGGCAACGTGGGTTAAGTGTCTTGCCCAAGGACACAACAACAGCGACAGACTGAGTGGGGCTCGAACCTGCAACCCTCCGATTACAGGGCGAGCACTTAACTCCTGTGCCACCGTTGCCCCAACATGTTATGTATCAATCTGGACTGTTTATTGAATTTTCCTACAAAAACTTAATTCTAAAAAAAAAGAGCTAATATCGTCTGGCTGAATGTATCGCAATATATCGTGATATATCGTATCGTCTCCGCCGTATCCTGATACGTATCGTATCGTCAGAATTTCACCAATACGCACCCCTAGAAAATACCCAGAACTAAAGTAAAAGCTAGCAATGCTTCTTTCGTGTCACTGTTTCAAATCAGAAGGGCTTTATTTCCATATGTGCGAGAAATCACAACATTAGGAAGTTGCTGCCGTACTTTGTGCAAAAATAAATATAAAAGTAAGAGATAAGCAAATATAGGAAGTAAGAATATAATCACGATAAAATAATAATATAAAGTGGCAATAATTAGAGATACGGCTACTGTTTAAGTTACTGATCAGAGCAGATGAGTTCAGGTAGTAACACAACACAGGGTCATGTGACTGAAGTGACTGGAGTGGGCAGCCCTAGGATTGTCGTTCATGAGTCCAACAGCAGAGGGGAAGAAACTGTTCTTGTGGCGAGAGGTTCTGGTCCGAATGGATCTGAGCCTCCTGCCCGATGGGAGCGAGTCAAAAAGGCTGTGTCCAGGGTGACACGGGTCAGCTGTTATACGACCTGCACGCCTCATTGTCCTGGAGGTGTGCAGGTCCTGTATGAAGAGGAGTTTGCAGTCAATGACCTTCTCGTCCCTGGTGGTAGCTCCAGCATACCACACGGTGACTGAGGAGGTGAGGATGAACTCGATGACCGCGGTGTAGGACTGCCTCATCGACTGTGCTGGCAGGTTGAATTTATTCAGTCAGGATCATTTTGGGTTAGGCTGGCTCTGAGCCGTATCCTTTCAATGTATAAATGTGTAAAAAATATAAACCTTCTTTCTAGTTTGTTCGTGTTAAGTTACTTTTCCCTTTTTTGTCTTCTTTATTCATTTGTGTATATTCCTGTGTTTATTTTCCTAGTTGGAGGTGGTGGAGATAGCTTTGGATCAGTGTGGCCCATCCAGTGAAAGAAAAATAGCATTTATAGACAAGAACCGCGACCTTTACCTGACCTCTGTGCGTCACCTGAGGAAAGAACCCAAAGTCTGCAAAATAGGTGACATGAGCAGGAGAAATCTTTGTAACACGATGAACGGTTATCGTCTGCTTTTATACACACGTAACAAATAACAGATGTGTATTCTGTGTTTTAGGGAGCATGGTTCATAGTATGGCTTGGAATGACTCTGCTAACATCTTGTGTGGAATCCAAGACCATCAGTTTACAGTTTGGTACGACCCCGGCGTTGTCTTCACCGACAAGGAGCTTCTGTCAAAAATACTTTACATTAAAGACGGCAGGTAAACATTACTGTCCACCATAATGAGTCATTTAAGCCTTCCACCACAAGGGCAGCGTCTCTCTTTTTAAAGGGAGATTTGGCCGTTTTGGCTTGCTTTTAGCACCCCCTAGTGTCAGTTTATTAGAACCAAAAGCAAATCTTATCTCCTCGCTGCGCTTTTGTCTTTTTAACACCTTCATCTAACAGCTGAAATGTCTCCCAGCCTTCATTAGTGTCTACAGGAGTGATTCATCACTAAATCCAACAAATCAGCTGTGTTCGTGATCTAAAGCATGCAGGAAACGAAGCAGACTGCAGCGCCAGGTATGTCATCTGCAACAGACCGGACCGGCACTCTAAACTTGCAAATGTGGTATTGTGGCCACAGAGGGCAGTGGGGGGTCTGAGTGACTCTTCGTTAACCCTATAAAGTGTCATTTGAGCGCATGCTGGCTCAAGAAAAGGACTTTAACATATGAAATGGTTGCCTAGTATCACTTTGAATGTTAAAGTCAGAGTTTATGGTGTAATTGTCAAACCTGGTTGCAGTTTTGATTAAAAATTGAGAATAAACAGGAGGATTTATAAAGTAAAATAATAATTTTTTGCACCTTCCAGCTCATTCCTTGAGGTAAAGTGTCTTATTTACTCAGTGTTGCCAACAGCTGTCAGACTGCACAATGCTTCCTGCTCAAAAGTCCTTTGTGTCAGCCAGCTCAGGAGGTGCTCAGGCAGCGTGCCTGCTTTCAGGCACCCTAAAGCCTCTTTTTTGCATGTCTGCAACACTGATCTGTATACAGCAGTAAGAAAGGATAAACTCAGGCCAGCTCAGAGGCTGGTGGAGGCTGAAGTTTCTCTTAAGTAAAGTAATAATTCAATAATTTGCTGGAAATAACTGATCAAACCTTGGTGGTAGCTCTTGTGTAACAAAACAGCTAGCTTCTCCTGCTACTTTCTTGACTTGGCTTCAGTGCATCAAAGCTAAAGGCCTGCTGGGTGGGACTGTAGTCAGCTGATGTTTGTCTCTGTAGTCTGAATCTAAACTGCACAGAATGAGCAGAGAATTTTCCCAATTGTCCAAAATCACAGTCTAATAGAAGTAACAGTATATATAGTTTAGATTGATTGATTTTTGATATTTTATCTTGTTGTTATCCAATTAATCATATCTGTTAGGGATGAGCGAGTACACCACTATCTTTATCTGTTTCTGTTCAACCATTAAATTATCCGTATCTGTACTCTGAGTGGGCGTGGCCTAACCCGGAAGTGGGTGTGATTTACGTAAATACATTATTTTAAGTCTAAAATTGATATGGCTTGATCAAAAGTTGAAGCAAGCACAGAGAGATTCTTTACTGTCTGTGTGTGTGTGTGTGTGTGTGTGTGCATGCATGGGCCAGACGGACTGAGCTCCCGGCTGCAGATTTTTGTGTGTAGGGAGGGGCGGGAGCTCTATGTGACTGGCCAATCACAGAACATGAAGACAGTCAGTTACCCTGTGAGGATTTTCCTTCAGCACGATTAAAGATATTTTCGAGCTTCACTCGTTTCATGCTCGCATTTTTGAAAAATGCGTTATCCATACCGGATACTCGTCTAAAATCCTGGCGTGCTGTTCTGTTGGGACTTAGAAAAAATGCTGCAGTCTGCTTCCAGCACGTTTCCCTTCATGTTTTAGATCATGAACACAGCTGATTTGTTTGATTTAGTGATGAATCACTCCTGTAGACACTAATGAAGGCTGGGAGACATTTCAGCTGTTAGACTAAGGCAGTGGTCCGCAAATGGTGGCCCGCAGGCCGTGTCCGGCCCACGAGCCCTCTCTTTGTGGCCCCCCAAACCCTGCGTGCACCCCCCACCCCCGACGGCCTACCGGGAGGTTTAGGATAGAGCTGAGGAAAATAATGAAATAATCAATGCATTGAGATGCGGGCATAAACGATTCTGCATCATAGAGGAGTGCCATAATCAATTATAGTGGAATGTAGTTTTGTTATTTTAACGGCGGCACCAGCGCAGCATCCACATCTGTCAGAGCGGGTGTTCTCTACATTTACCGGGTAGGAAACTTTGGTCTGCCTTTATGTGGTACTGCAGGGCTGAGCGCTGGAGTTGTAACCTGAGACTGAACCCGAATCGAATCAGCCCGACCGGTTCTGTTGGATTTGGGCCATAAATTATGTTGATTGAGCGGGTTGTCAGGTGCACTCTCCCCTCGCTCGATCAGCGACAGAGAGAGAGAGAGAGAGAGAGAGAGCGAGAGAGAGCGAGAGAGAGAGAGAGAGAGAGCGAGAGAGAGAGAGAGAGAGAGAGAGAGAGAGAGAGAGAGAGAGAGAGAGAGAGAGAGAGAGAGAGAGAGAGAGAGAGAGAGAGAGAGAGAGACACTGTCTGCTCACACACAGAGAGAGAGGATCGGAGGACGCTCCTCCAAACACGCATTATTATTTTCATAATTTCATCATTATTTCTCCTGGAAGCGCTCAGTCAGACCGAGTGCTGTGATGTCGGGAGATCCGGTCTTGGGGAGGGGGCGGGGTCAGTGATGGCGGCTGCAGCGTGATCATCTGTCTCTTTTGTTTAGGGACACGGAGAAGTTAACAGGAGAAATAGAAGAAAGAAGTTTTTGTTCCACTTTATTCTCTTGTTTCATGAAGATAAACTGATGTTAAATTCAGCTTAAAGAGAAACTGGGAGGAAGCTTTGGTTCATTTTAAGTTACAGGAGATCTTGTTTCCTCTCCGCTCCTCCAGAGACAGCATGGACATGGGGGTCACATGGTGAGGGTCCCACAGGACAGGTTAGTGCAGTCACACAGCCGAGCTGGAGGGGGACAGGTGTTGTCCTGCTTTATATTGCAAGCTTGTGTGTTATGTGCATTACAGCCAGCGATCCAAGCAGCAGCAGCAGCCCCCCCCCCCCCCCCCCCCCCCGGCCCTCTTGCTTCTGGGTCTTTTTTGTGTGTGGCCCTCGGACCATTATAATTGAGGACCCCTGGACTAAGGTGTTAAAAAGACCAGCGCACCACGAGGAGATAAGTTTTGGTTTCGGTTCTACAAACAGGCACTAGGGGGTGCTAAAAGCAAGCCAAAACTGCCTAGGCAGTAAAAAGCTGCTGCAACCTAGCAGTCGGAGCTGGAATAGCAACACACACAAAAATGCATTAAATGTTTTCTTGTAAATTCTCAATAAAAAATGGATACATAACTTTTGACTATAGATTCAGAATCATAACATGAAATATCGTGATAATTCAGTGTATCGATAATTTGTTCCATCTCGATTTGTATGTAACTGTGATTGGTTCCATCCCAATGAAGCTATATGGTCGTTCAGATCTTTGCATTCATAATTAGCATTCTCCTGTAGACACTGATGATGATTATTACTTTATCACCTCTCATTGGTCTATAAATGTCACGGAACACACGCATTTGCAGAGGGAGCTTCCTTGCAGAGTCGTATGTGGTAAAACGTGAGGATGTGGTCGTTTGTTATAGTTTTAACTTGTGCATATCTGTGTCTGCTAAGTGAGTTTAGCCGTGCGCCTCACATTCTGAGCTACGTCGGCACTAAAGTGACATTACGCCAAGGAGATGGTTCGCTGGTGTACAGCAGCGTGCCTGCATATCCCGCCATCCTGCACGAGTACAGCGCCGCAGCACGCTGGGAGGATGCGCTGCATCTCTGCCGCTTTGCCAAAGTAAGACGTCTCAGCACCTCCTGGTGTGAGTTTATAGAGTTTAGTTCTACTCGCCGTTGTGGAAGTATTGCATGTAATCTGAGTACTTTTGTCCTGCAGTCGGAGGCTTCAACACTGTCCAGATTCATGTCACCCAGATGTTTGGATGCTTTGCATGAGAGTGGGCATGGTAATGAGAAGGTAGTGGACAGGTTTATGAGACCAGAACAGCCGGCTTGAATTAGCCTTCAGTTAGCCTGGTGACAGCATTCACTGGATGAATGTGAAGCCAGACGTTTAACTCATTCTGATCAAGACCTAAAACTCTCTGCAGCAGCAACCACAACAGGACAACAGTTAATGAGGGAGGGGTGGAACGAGTGAGATGGAGAGAGTCGCGGGTTTTAAGAGATTTCTCCCTTGACCCCTCCCCCGCTGCTTCTGGTAAGAGTTCGGCGGCCGTGTGGTTTTTCCCAGAAACCCGGCTGTTGTCCGTAACCTCCCATCGTACGTGAGCTGATGCAGATTAGTTTACAGCTCTGGTCAAAGACGCACAACGGGAGGTGTGTACCAAAACAAATGTTCCCTCTAAAACTGTGTTTAGTAGTGGCGCTGCACGTTTACGGCCTCAGCCAGGGCCTGTCAGTGATTTCTGTCATTTCCTATTACAGCTCTTACAGATCCGTGGATGGATGGATGTTTCCTATTACAGCTGTTTGTCACCGCGACAGACGCTGATTAAAGGATGAGTTAGCCTTTAGCACAACTGTTGGACATTTGTTGCTGACATCTTTGTTTTGTTTTTTATCGATGCAGCTGTAGTAATAAAGCGGTGACACGTGTTTACATTGACTCGGGGCTAATGCGGGTCTTTAACTGGCTTTGCATGTAGAATAAAACATAACAAAGTAAATAACTGTTAGCAAACTAAGCTAGGATTTAATTAGACAAGGACGAGCCCTACCTTAATAGTTGAATTCATCCTTGTTTTAATATTATCTGTATTAGTTTCTCTGTTCTACTGACTTCACACACGTCACGTTTGTTTTTATTTAAAATAAGTTTGAATCTTTTTTTTTTTCCTAGGAATATAATTGGCATTTCTGTTTTCTTCCCTCTCTCCTTGGGACTCGTTTCAGAGACGGACCTGATTTATCAGGTGTTTCTGTGATGAAGCCGCAGGTCAGGTTTCCACCTGGTGTCTGTCTGGTTTATTTACCCGTGGAAAGGAGCCCCGCCTAGACCTCCCTGCAGCTCATTCAGACGAGCAGGAATTAAATGTCGTGTGCTTTCGGACATAACATTCAGTGTTATTGCTGATGAAGTTAAAAAAGTCTGTCACAATTGTATTAATGATGTTGTGAAAATCCCGTCAGGTGAAATCTTAATCACAACTTAGCCGTTACTGCGCTTTAATTTAATGAAATCCCGAAAGCATAAATGTTTGCTAGACGTTTTTGTTTTTGAAATGAAAACTGCTAATGCTGTCCCTCTGCTCCCCGTGTGGTTAGGATCGGTGTCTGTGGGCGTGTCTGGCCGGCATGGCGATGGCCAACAGGGAGCTGAGCACAGCAGAAATGGCCTACGCCGCCCTCGGAGAGGTAACAGCTGATTGATTTGAATATTCATTTTCTCCAGCCGACACAGATGCACGCAAAACCGAGTCGGCTGACACCTAAAGGACTCTGACGGACAAATGAAGTGAAAAAGATGGTCTCTCGCTTTTTTTTTTTTCCTCTTCATGTCTTCTCCCCCTCTGTTTTCAGTTACCGAGGGTGCAGTACATCAACTTTATTAGGGAGCAGCCATCTAGGGAGTCATCTCTGGCCCACATGCTGATGTTCAGTGGTCAGATCCAGGAAGCTGAGTCAACACTCCTGCAAGCCGGTCTCATCTACCAAGCCATTCAGATGAACATCGACCTTTTCTACTGGGAGAGGTATAATTCTCTCTCTTACCAAGGAAAGGGGGGAATAGAAGTTCTGGAGGAAGCCATTTTTCAGCCATATTGGATTTATTATTAGAAGATCTAAATTGTGATTTGAGAGCAAGTGTGTTCATTCAGTATGTTGTTTTGTGTTCAGAGCTCTGGAGCTGGCCGTCAAACACAAGACCCACGTGGACACGGTTCTGGCCTACAGGGAGAAGTTCTTGCAGAAATTTGGCAGAAAGGAGACCAATAAGAGATTCCTGCAGTACTCTGAAGGGGTATGTCGTTATCAGTCTTTATGTTGTGTTATATAAACCATCAGTAAACATAAACACAAGACACGGGAACTTAAGCCCGAGTCATGCTTCTGCGTCTGCGTCAGTGCGGAGACACGCAACTAGGGATGCAACAATGCCACTTTTTTCCAAACCGATACGATACCGATACTTGGATCTGAATACTCGTCGATACCGATTACCAATACCTATACTTCTACCACACCAAAAAATGCAATGATTTGGAATACAGATTTTATTTTCTTCTCTGCTTTCAACAGGAAAAGACTGTGAGGTAGATAAAAGGTAAAATATATGAATAGAAATCATCACAAAACTAAAATATTAGGTGAACAGAAATGACAAGTTACAGTGAAGCCATTTTCAAGCAACTGCATTGGTATCGGTTCCTGGTATCGGTTAACTTTTACCGATACAGGCGCCAGCATATAACACCAGTTCTCAAATCCCTTCATTGGTCGCCCGTCACTTTCAGGCTCCAACATAAAATGCTACTTTTTGTTTTCAAATCCCTCCGTGGTCTTGCCCCCGTGTACTTACCTGATCTTCTTTCAATTTATACTCCCAGTCGCACACTCAGGTCCTCCAGCCTGTTGCTCCTCGAGGTCCCGAAAGCGTGTTATAAATCACGCGGACCAAGAGCTTTCTCTGTCGCCGGTCCTAAACTGTGGAACGAACTTCCAGTCACAGTTGGACTGGCATCCACCTTGGCAGATTTTAAGTCTAGACCAAAGACACACTATTTTACCCTTGCTTTTAATAGTTAGCTGTTAGTTTGGCTTTCACTACTCTTATTTTATCATCCATTGTAAGGTTTTTATTGGTACTTTTTTATCGGCTTGTCTTTTTTGTTGTTGGTTGTATTTCATAGTACTGTTTTATGTTTTCTATCTCTGTTATTGTGCGACTGTTCAGCACTTTGGTCAGCCGTACGGCTGTGTTTTTAAAGTGCTATATAAATAAAGGTGGTATGGTATGGTATGATACCAGTATCGTATCGGTATCTGCACCGATACCAGTATCTGTATCGGTGCATCCCTACATGCAACGCCATTATCCGTCCTTGCGAGCCTGCTGGCGAGCCCTCGCAAGGACGGACAGAGTCGAGCTCTCTTTTCTAAACATCCGTCAGTCGAGACAGAGAACGCAAGCTTGTGATTGGTCAGGGCGCCGCTGTCGTCTACACCCCCGCCATCGCGCCCTCAAAAACAGAAAGAGAGCCGAGGTTGTCTAGAGGCGGACATGGAGAAGTTAGAAGAACACCTCGCAAAAAAACTCTAAAAACATGAACATTTAATTCCCCGTGACTGGAGGAGTGAAAAGATGTGCAGCAAGCGTTTAATTTTGTGACGGAAATGACAGGAAGCGTGGGTTTAGAGGTGGCGAGCTCATGAAGAGGTGGAGGAGGATGAGAGACAAATGTGTCTGTGTTAAAAAGACTCTTGAATACAAAAAAACACAACATAAACGCACTATCTTGGACCAGATACATGACAGGATACCACAGAACAGCGCTACGCCCCCTGCTGTCCTGGCAGGGAATTGCTTTTCAACGCTCCCCAGGAAACGGAGAATTATGAGGAATAAATGTCTCCGTCTCTCCCTTTTGGAGCTGACGGAGAAGTATAAATCCAGCTTTAAAGGGAAGGTGAAGTGCGTATGTAACAATCGCCCTCTAGTGGCTGGTTCCAGTATGAGTTTTAAGTGCTGCTTCATCCTAGTGAACAAATGGGATGTTTATCTGATCTTTCCTTTTAAAGTGCCGCAGATGTTTCTTGGTGTTGATTCATGTGGGTTTTTTTGTTGCTGCTGTATTTTCAAATGTTCATTTTTCAAGTAAGTTCGGTTGTAATTACTCTGAAAAACTGTCAGACTGACGGCCGAGAAGCAAATGTCAGAATATCAGTTCTTATGATGGCTGGACTGAAAAGCCCAGATTTTATCAAATGTAACCAATTTAACTTTTTTATGTGAAATAACTTTAACAATAATAACAGTTATTTATTGGAAAACTACCTATGAAGCTTTTTCTAACTGCTGTGAGTTAAATTGTGTAAAAATGATGTTTCACTTTTCATCGTTTACGGATCAGAAGTTGCGTTTGTCCTCCTTTACTGGATGTGCTTCGGCTCAGCGCCACATCCCAATCCCACGTTTTTCAGTTCATCTAATCTAATTTTGTCCAATTTTCCTTTTCCTCTTCAAGGTTGAAGTGGACTGGGAAAAGATCCAGGCCAAGATAGAGATGGAGCTGTGTAAAGAACGGGAGAAAGCTGCCAACAACCCTGTGAGGAGCAGCGTGGCCGCACGCCGTTAGTTATTGCACCCGAGCGTAATGCAGGACCTTCGCTGGAGGTACGGTGTCCGCCAGAAATGAGACACATCCAAAAGAAAAAGACTCAGAGACGTGATTACCAGGCCACGAGGAGCAAGACTCTCCCCACTCATCCAGCCCTGTGACGCGCGCTGCAACATGCTGTCACGGCGCTCCGTTACTGTGGCAGGAGGATAACAACAAACACGACTTTTCTCTACAAAGACGTTTACCGCGAGCTCAGCCCTGAATCGCTGTAGTCGAGACTAGAACGGCTGCTTCTGAGATGAAGAACAGCGAACTTTGATGTCCAGAAAGTGTCTAGATAGCCGCATTTGCTGCTTGGTTGTTAATTTTTCTGCTTTTATTAAATGTAGCTTTCCGCTGTGGATTAGTTCCTACGGACGTGCCTGTGGCTAGTCGATCCTCCTGAATATGCTGTGAGTAAGAGCCAGCAGCTGTTTTAGCATCTCCTGGGTCCCGGTTCTTCCACAACACCAATCTGCTGGGTTTCAGTCATAAGATCACATGCAGCCCTCTTGTTTAACACCCAGCACCATCTGGATTTCTGACGTGTTCATTTTCATGCACAAATGTTTATGTTTATGTTTTTATTTATTTAGCAGACGCTTTCATCCAAAGCGACTTACTATTTATAACCTACAGGGCATGTTGTGATCTGTGGGGGAAACCGGAGTACCCGGAGGAAACCCACGCATGCATGGGGAGAACACGCAACTCCACGCAGAAAGGCCGCAGCCGAGTTTCGGACCTGCGACCTTCGTGCTGCGAGGCAACAGTGCTAACCACTGCGCCACCATGCAGCCCAATGTGGTTTTATAAATTAAATATATATTTTTTTACCTGTTACCTTTTTTCCTAATGCTAAAAAAATGGGATGATTGTCTTTCTCTTTCTCTCTTTTCATTTTGTTGTCATTTTCTGACGATCGTAGGATTATTTCTTATTAAAGAGCAAGTCACCCCCTACCAGATTCTTACTCAACTCCCACTTCCTGTTTGAAAAATGCAACAACTGCTGTTGCCTAGCAGACCGAGAGGGTGGAGCCGCTAACAAATACACACACTCACGACATTGTGACATCATAATGTACCATCTAACATCATAGTGTACCTCTTAGCCAATAGCGACGGCAGATTTAAATTCAAATGCTGTGCTGAGTTTTTACCTGACGACGGTGCAACACTGACAGTTTTAGGCAGAATTTTTAAATTTGAACTAAGATGCACTAAAGTGCCGAATTATTGAATACACGTGTCTGCAGCACCACCAGACGCTCATTTATACAGTTTATCAGCAAAAAAATGTTGATTTGGAGTGACTTGCTCTTTAAGTTCTTGATGCGTTCTTCCGCTGAGGTGCGAACAGGCTGCTTGCTGCAAGACCTCGCTCCACCCGTTTGGCCGAACGCCCGCGCATCAGCACCGCAGCATTACGGCCCATCCATCTACTCCAGCGGCCCGGGAGGGAGAAGATCAGCCTGTGGACTCTCAGCTCCACGGTGGTGTCGTGGACATATACGGTAAAAAGTGAGCAGCGTGAATCCACCGACCTGGATGCTGAATCATCAGAGAAAGCTGCAGCTGCAGGAAAATCCCTCAATGGATTAATTCTCCTAAACTTGTTTTACTTCTTCCCGCTGCTAATGTTCCAAGTCTACTTTTAAAGTAAATTAGAGCAAACTATGAGTCTAATAGAAGTTTCCCACTGGCCACGCACAATGAAATCCTGAAAAAGATCACGTTGATGTTATTATCACTTATTGGAAAATTCATTTTCATTCATTAAACCTAAAGTTTGGCACCAAAACCTCAACTTTTCATCTTATTTTGAAGTGAAAACTAACAGCTGCTCCTTCTAAACACAAAAAAGCTGCTTTTGGTGTTTTTGAACCCGCATGACACGAAGTAAACTCTGTTCTTATTTTAAACCGGGAGAACCAGAGGCCGGTGATGCAGCGGGGATATCATGAAAAATGTATGAGGAGTCTAAGCTTTATCGATTTGCCCTTTTCTGTTCTTTTGTCCAGTAAGCAACGGAGTAACCGGATTATGGGCACAGACCGAAAATCCGCTTCATGTGCGCCAAATCTAAATCTGTCAGTGTTTCATCTTTTCTTTAAACAACAAAAACAAACTAATAGAATAAATATGTTGTTCTTCAGCCAAGCAGCAGAAGTTGTTTGGATTTGAGTGAAACCGTTTTAACTACATGTTCTGACACACACACTGCACCTCACACACCCATCAGGATTTAACTGGTCTAATGGTTTTTAGAGCAAAAATTCAGAGGAGAGGAAGCATCGGTGATCACTATCGGCTCAGCCATCACAAGGGCGGTGTTGGATTACCGAAGCCACAACAATCACAGTCCAGCGTTTGGTGTGTGTGTGGGGGTGGGGGGCATTAGAGCAGCTGATGGTTGCTAACGCTAAATGCTAGTGTGCATCTTTGTTCCTGTGACTGCTTTTTTAAAAGGTTTAGGATCTGAGTAAAATAAGAGAGTTGTGATGGATGCATTTGCTTTAATTTTGAGGGTCATTAAAGTTTGCTGGGATTTCAACCTTTCTCCCGACAGAACGGGGAACTCGGCCTGTTTTGTGTTGTTTGACTAAAATGAGATGCTTTTCAAAAGAAAAATGCTCCAAAACAATGTGTTTCTGAAGCCTCTTGAGCAAACAAAAGTCCCCTTTCATGGTAAATTGAGCATAATAGTGTTTGCAAGGATGTGACCTTTGACCTCCAGATGACGCTCTCCATAGTTTACACGCAGGCTTCATTTTTGGCTTGGAGTTATTGACAGGAAAGACGATAGCGCGCTCTGCTCTTGTCAAGCAAAACTCAACGAGAGCCTTTTCTTTGCAGCGTCTGACTGACCGTCGTCTTCCCTCCAGGAACAGTTGCATTTAGCTTGAAGTCACTATTTACGTGTTGGGTGGATTTTGGGATTGTAGCGTCCAAAAAAAGACCGCGTTAGCGATGGTTACCACTTATGGTCATCACTTAGAGGTTTTCTCAGCCTGTGTCCTCACATCACCTTTGCAGAACAAACAGCAGCAGCCTC
Organism: Nothobranchius furzeri; assembly: GCF_043380555.1. Taxonomy (NCBI): domain Eukaryota; kingdom Metazoa; phylum Chordata; class Actinopteri; order Cyprinodontiformes; family Nothobranchiidae; genus Nothobranchius; species Nothobranchius furzeri. Next base: position 52,540,129 of record NC_091753.1, on the reverse strand, counting down.
CTGCCTGTCTCGCAGATGTCTCCGGTCTTCTTCTGAGCCGTTTAGTATTAGTTCTGCTCGGACCATCGGTTCTGATCTCGTCTGACGCGTAATCATCAGAATACAACTTTAGTTTTTGGCAGCTCCCACCAGAACAGAGTCCCAGCTGCTGTTGTTCTCCCTGCACGGGGTGTTTAAACTTTGTTGTGCCTCATCTGTCAGCAAACACATAAAACATGACTCAGCTCAATGATAAATAGCTTATCTATAAGCTACCAGTGAATGTGCATATTTGAATAGCATCTCGCTTTCATGCTGACGGGTCACCATCCCACTGGCTCCTAGGCTGGCTTGCTCTAACAATAATCTCTCTTTTTTTGTCAATGATTTTTGTGAAATTTCTTTTCATTTGGATGCAAGTTCAATAAATAATAAAAATGTGCGATTTTCCCTTTGATTAAGAAGAGAAAATGTTTCTCACAGTTCCAAAAAAATGTAGGTGCAGACTTCATGCACCGTAATTATTCTGGAGCCAAATGATGACAAAGAGCTCCCTTTAAACACCGTTTCTCTATAATCCCTTGGATTATGACCCAAACGCTCATTTGCATACAAAAGAGCAGACATCTATAATCTCACAATCTCTCTCAGCCTCCTCTTTTATTCCGAACATTCAGGATTATTATAATTGCACTTGAGTTTGTGAATCTGCAAACGTCCCCTGATGGTGATGAGTGAGTAATACTGTTGTCTCAGTTTGTGTCCAGCTTCAGACGGAGTTCCGAGCTGTCCTTGGGCTTTGCTGTGGTCCTGTCTCCTCCAGCAGATCCGGTGTCGGCTGTCCGGACCTCGGTCCGGTTCTGCTCCCCCTGCCCTCTCCGCCCCTCTCGCTGTCCAACAGCAGATGGTCATCGGACCGGTCTCTGTGCATCTCCTGCATGCTCTCCTCATACGAGGGCAGGTATTTCACCTCGTCGTAGGCTGGCAGGTTCGGGGAGGCGAAGTCCCCCAGGTTGCATTCGGGGTACCGGTCCAAAAGGAAATCCTGGGACGCGGATGTGTGGCCGTGGAAGAGGGAGGGCTCCTCGCTGTGGTCGTGGTTCTGGGGTCGGCGGGGCCGGGGGCAGATGATCCTCTGGATGAAGTAGCCCATGGCAAAGAGCAGCAGCAGGATCAGGATGCCCGACAGCTTCCGCGTGAACCAGCCGACGTTGTCGAAGAAGACGTGGATGGGCAGCTTGCAGCAGCGCACCGCGGAGGTGGCGCTGCCGTTACCGGAGACGGTGGGCGGACAGCACTGCTGGCCATCGACGCACTGGACGTCCCCGCAGCTTTGCAGGGCTTGGCAAGCTGAAATCAAGCATCCTGACAGAAAGGTCCTGGTTGTCCCGCCGCCCAGCAGACGGGGCGTCATCTCTGGATCCCACGAAGACGGAACGCAGCCTCTAAAACGATGCGCCGCGCGCGCGCGCCCACCGCTCCAAATCAGCTCAGGTGTGCTACGGGAATGCCTTTCCTCCCAGCCAAATCGTACTCATCATCAGCCTCTGCAGCTCCGAGCGGGACAGCCAGCGTCCCCCCTGCAGAACAGGAGCCGTCTGTTGCATGTGGGCGCAGGGAGTGGGGCAGCTGCTCCGTCTGGAGGGAGTATCGATGAGCATGATGAATAATCTGACATCACGGTTACGTGAGGATGTTTCTGTTATAGGTTCCCCGCTTGTCCTCGTATGGCACAATCACATCAGGCTGAATCTCTTCTAATTCACCCCCCTCCCCCCAGTTAATGCAAAGTTTGCTGCAGAGCCCCAAATTTATAGATTATATAAGGAATTATACAAAAGCAGGAGTGACGGCTGCAGGTGGGACAGTGGCCTCTTGTGAATCTGGGAACAGTTCCTCAGCACCAGCAATGCAACACTCACATCCTCTGTGCTTTATAACATAATAAAAGTTTAATCAACCATATAAGGTGATCGTGGACGTGAGTGGGGGGGACACGGGGGGCAGGGGGGTGGTATCTTTACAGTATGTTCTAATGGGAAACCAACTTCAACACAAACGGTTGTTTTCCGCTTGGTCCTAGAGCTCTACCAGTGTCAATTTCAATATAGCGTAATATTGTTTTTGGATGGTAAAAAGTGCAGGGGTCAAAACTTGACTTTGGAAAAAGTGGGGGGGACATGTCCCCCCTGTCCCCCCCAAAAATTACGTCCATGAAGGTGATGATTTATTTTAATTTTATTATTCATTCTAATTCAAGACGGTTTTCAGCACGACTCAAATAATAAATCCCCATTAAATCTATTTAGTGTTTCTGAACAAAGTATTTTCTCACAAGCACCTCCATAAATCACCTCGGGTGTGTTGTTTTTATTCTGCATCAATACTCTGGTGTTGGATCCCTTCAAACAAAGCATATTTCAGCTTGTCGACATGACCCGAAAAGCTAAAAATATTCCTTTAAAACTGAAACAGGATTGCCTCCATCTGAGGGCCTGCATAAAGAGGCAATTGCCTCAGATGAAAGATACCCAATGACTCCATGCTTCTCGTTAATAATGAATGATCCTCGCTGTGTGGGATGTAATGGATTTGAGGAGACTTTTAGTTCAGCTTCACCCAGGAGAACCATGAGTCTGCAGCGTCCAAGGACGGGTCCATAAAACTAAATCTTCAGTTGTAGTCTCTTTGAGCGACGTGTTAATTTACTCTAAAAATGTTTTTTGGTTTGCGTCCAAGAGCAACAGACTGTTCACTAATGTGCTACAAGTCCTGAATGTTAATTGATTACACCAGTCTGCTTTTTCTTTTAACTTCATCGCTCATCTTGAGCTGGCTACGCCAAACTAAAACCTGTTATTTCAAATAAAAACACTTCACCCTGTGTGCTTGTTTGTCCCCAACAGCTGGATCCTTTCCAAAAGAAAGCTTGATGCACATTGCCTGTAATCTAATTACTTTAGCATTATGACGTGAGATTCGGGACAAGCGCAGCATCATGTTTCTTTCTGTAATCTGCCCCGATTAGGGAAACGTGATCGTAGGGCAGTCCTCTAATCGAATAAACAATCAATAACCAGAGGACGGTGACTGAGAGCTCAGAAGCCCTCTTTCGGTCCAGTCCTCTTCTGCTTAATGGGCTTCCACTTACTGGCCACTTTGTTAGGTACACTTGTTCAGCTGCTTGTTAACACACACAGCTAATCAGTCGGTCACATGACAGCAGCTCAGTGCCGGCGTAGTGAAGATGTTCAAACTGGGCATCAGAATGGAGAAGAGGATGAAGTGACTCAGATGTGGTTTTTGGTGCAGGGCTAGTCCAAGTACTTCAGAAACTACTGATCTACTGGGATTTTCACCCACAACCGTCCCTGGGGTTCACAGAGAATGATGTGACAAAGGAGGAAATCTCCAGACAGTGAAAGTTGTTTGGATGAAAATGTCTCGTTGATGTCAGAGGTCAGGAGAGAAAGTACAGACGGGCTCTAGATGATGGAAAGCTCAAGTACACCACAACATGTTGAGCCTTGAAGCAGAAGGCCACACCAGTTGTCACTCATGTCCCACGGGATCTCCAGAACTGGAACATAAGAGAGTGGAAAGAAACGTTCCTAGAAGGGATGCACAATATCGACATCGGTATCGGCCATTTTTTAACATCTGCATCGGTCCGATAAACAAAACTGGGCTGATATTAACTACCAATATTTTTTCCAGCTTGTCTCCATTTGTTTATCTGTTTCAGAGGGTGACGTGTGTTTGTTTAGTCATGTGACAGTTATTTTATTAATCTCCGAAGCGTAAATGTGTGTGATGTGTGTTCATAATAACGCAAATTAAGCTTTAATCATTTTTATTCTATACAAAATCTGCTGATTTTAGAAGCATTAAAGGGACTTTATGGACTTTTGAATTTTTATGTTCGCGATTTGCCCCCTCAGGCCAAAAGCGTAATGACAGCTTCAATAGTAGGCTCGTGCACGAGGCGCGCATGCTGTACGTGCACACTCCTTAACGAAAATAACAGCTGAGACAGTCCCTTGTGTGTGTGTGTGTGTGTGTGTGTGTGTGTGTGTGTGGCCCGGAGGACAGAGGAAGGACAGGAGAACGTGCAGCTAATTAATTAAATAATTTGGTTCTGTACCTTTCTCTTCAGCACAGCCGACAAAGGTTTATGATGGGTCAGTCCTCCTGCATGCTCAGATCATTCCCTTCCCTTGCTTGAAAAATTGTTCCAAAATGAAAGTTGAACCCACATCTTTTTTATCTGTGAATTCAATGCCGTTCGGCAAGTCTCAAACAAAAATGTGGGCATCTTACTGTAAAAAAAATATACTATTAATGTAAAAAAGAAACTCTAAATACATTATGTTCACATCCAGAATCGAATCCCCGGGTCTTCTGCATGAGAGTACGATGTCTTACTAGGTGAGCTAAAGCACCAGTGACATCCTTTACATCTGTAACATTTATATCCTTGATGACAGCTGAAACAACGTCAAACCAAAGAATGTTTCGGAGTGAAAACGGCTATTTTGTTGCTAATTTTCAGGAAATATCTAGAAGAAAGTTCTACAGAAAGTAGCTAAGGGTCCTCAGAAATGTAGCTAGCTTTGTCACTAGGCGTTAGGAACAGCGACAAAGTCGCTGAGTTGGCACCATCGACATATATACTACCTCTCTCTCTGCATACATCCATCTGGACTGGATGATTCAGGTTGATGGTGTAATGATGTGTTCTCGTCCCACTATGAACCCCTCCGTACCACCTAGGTCTGATTTAAACATCACAGCATACCTGAGTATTGTTGCTGAGCATGTCCATCCCTTTAAGACTACGTGGACCCATCTTCTGATGGCTACTTCCAGCAGGATGATGCAACATAAGCTCAACTAATCTCTAACTGGTTTCATTAAAATGCAACAGTTCACTGAACTCCAACTGCCTCCAGAGTGTCCAGCTCTCAGTACAGTCCAGAACCTTTGGGATGTGGTGGAACTGGAGATGATGATGTTTCCAACACTTTACTAAATATATCACATGAAAAATTAAAGCACACCTGAAGGGGGGCCCAAACTGTAGTAAGATGGAAAGGATGAAGTGGCTGTGTGAGAAAACACACGCCTGGTTTGAAACGTACCTCCCAGGACGATCATTCAGTGTATCTTGGCTTGGACAATCCTCTACCGTGCACCATCTTGCCACAGGAGTCCCCCAGGGCTCTGTACTAGGACCTCTTCTCTTTGCCATGAACACCACCTCACTGGGTGAGATCATTCGATCACTTGGCTTCTCCTACCACCGCTATGCAGACGACACCCAGCTCTATCTGTCATTTCCACCGGATGACCACACTGTCTCTGCACGAATATCAAACTGTCTCTCTGACATATCAAAATGGATGAAATCCCATCATCTCCAACTCAACCTCTCTAAAACTGAACTACTTGTCATCCCAGCAAAACCATCCATACAGCACAATATCTCAATCCAAAATGACTTCCTATCTCTGCCTCCTTCAAAGGCCGTTCAAAATCTGGGTGTGGTGATTGATGAACACCTGACCTTTAAAGATCATGTTGCCTCTGTTGCTCGTTCATGCCGCTTTGCGCTGTATAACATACGAAAGATCAGACCATACCTAACACAACATGCAACCCAGCTCCTGGTGCAATCTACTGTCATCTCCCGCCTAGATTACTGCAACGCCCTTCTAACGGGTCTTCCAGGCTGTACTGTGAGACCTCTTCAAATGGTCCAGAACGCAGCGGCGCGTCTGGTCTCCAATCAGCCAAAAAGAGCACACGTCACCCCTCTGTTCATTGAGCTCCACTGGCTACCGCTAGCAACACGCATCAAATTCAAATTGCTAACACTAGCATACAAAGTCCGAGATGGTACGGCTCCCATCTGCCTGAATCCTCTTGCAAAGGCTTACGTCTCGGCCCGGCCGCTCCGGTCATCACAGGATCGTCGGCTAGCAGTGCCTACACCACGCTCAGGACAATCCAGACTCTTCTCATGCATCATTCCACAAATGTGGAATGACCTACCAAGCACTACCAGAACAGGGGCTTCCTTTTCAAATTTCAAGAAACTCCTGAAGACCCTGCTCTTCAGAGAGCATCTTCTAAACTAGCACCCTCCCTGCACCCGTCCCCCCTCTCTACTGTCCACTCCTTGTTCCCTCCTCTCCATGATTGATGTCAAGTTGTTGTTGTTATTGTTGTTGTTAGCCTCAAGGGCAACATGCCGATTATCACTTGTAAGTTGCTTTGGACAAAAGCGTCTGCTAAATACATAAACATAAACATAAAAGGGTTCTAACGAAGGCAACTGGACTTCTTTGGGTTCTTGAAGATGTTTCACTTCTGGGGAGCTTTGTCACTTCTGACTGTAATATGGAAGAGTCGAGCTTTAAACCTGCAGCTGGCTATTGTGTAATGAGCTGAAACTACACGTGAATACCTCTTCTCCCTACCCACTTAGGAGTCGTTGTGGTTGTTAGGCTCTATTGTGTGGGGATGCTTGTTTTGATTAGATGCAGGAGGGTGTGACCTAGACTGAAACGGTTTTGGAATTAAGTGTAAAGCAGCACTGTATGTGCTGGAAAGGTGAACCCGAGGGCCCCTCCCATGTTTAAGAAGTATTTTCGAACCTTGAATTTTCCAGTTGCCTTTATCCGAACCCCTTTGGATTACCATGACCTGGATGACTGAGGACCTTCACCAGCATGCTATTTGTAGCAATTGCTTAAATTCACAGCTTTCTATTTCTGATGTCAGTTCTGCAGAACTCAAATGCTGATGGGACATTTAATTAAAGGACATTCAAACTGTTAAAAAAAACAGACTTTTTTTCTGTCTTCGGCTCTGCTCCTAACTGACCACATCCTGCCACAATCCTCCTCCTTTCCCTTAAGTCAGACAAAAAGTGCTGTTTTTGTGTGATTGAATAAATAAATAATCATTTCATGTCTCTCCTTAACTCTTTCTTGTCAGCTGTCACCAGGGACTACCGGAAGATGACCGCTGCCTGCATCTGCAAACGGAAATCACGTGTTTTCTCTTAAACAAATCAGAAACAGCTGTATTTGTTTTAGACTGATGATACATTTCCAGGCTCCAAATCTGCTAATACCACCACCACGAAGGCACGCCCGCTCTCGCTGCGTTGACCTACACAACAGTTTGAAGTTCTTTGCCTCCTGTGTGGCCGACAATTAAAAGGCCGACACTCTGACTTTTCTAGAACACTGTAATAAATTTGCCTTTCCGTGTGCTTCTATTAATCCGGCACAAAGGTCTCTTGTGTTGTGCTCAATAATGCAGTCTTGTGGAGTCCATTAGCTCTGTGTGCAGATGAATGGCACCGTTCATTTTAATGTGTCATCGATGTTGATGTATGACCCGCCAAGCAGTCAGTGTCACGGTTATCGCCTTTGCATTAATTATGAGACAAAGAAGGCTTTGTCGGGCCTCTCTGGCTTTGTTAACCGACCCGCTGGAGGTTCTGGGTTTTGCTTTGTTTGCTCCGGAGCAGAAGTCACAACCCCAGGGTCGCTGCTCTGAGACCAGATTCAGGTTCTTTGGATTCTTGACTTGCTGCATTCAGGAAAACAACCTGATGATGTGATTCGTGGTCATTTATAACCTAACGCTCGCCACGATCGGCGGTTGGGTCTGAATTACAGTCAGTGAAGCAACTGCTGCATGATAGTTGGCAGGTTTGAAGTGTGAGTGTGTAAAAGCTGCATCTGAGCAGGATCCGTGCGTGGGTGTCGTCGGCGTCTGCGTATTCCCATCAGCTAGAACTCTAATAAAAAGTAAGGCCTGCAGTCGGTGTTGATTGTGCGAATCCAGAAAGTCCCACGCCGCAGCTATTTCACACCCACATACTTCCTCTAATGTTATCGCTCTGCTGGCTCGGAGGGCTTAAAGCGGACGGACTGTGTGTTCTCGGGTCGTGGGGCAGCCGTATTTATGTTTTCGTTTGTCTGTGTGGGTGTTTTTGAATGACTTCAAGCCTCTTTTTTTGATCGCCGGTGGATGAAATGTGACAAAGAGATACAGTGCTCTGAAAAAGTGTTTGCCCCCTGGCAGATTTCTTTTTCTTATTGTTTTTCTGCAATCAGAATCCAGACTTCTTTATCTCTCACCAAATAGAATATTTACTAAGACATCACAATATAACTCTAGACACATTACTTGTCTTTGTGTGTGTGTGTGTGTGTGTGTGTGTGTGTGTGTGTGTGTGTGTGTGTGTGTGTGTGTGTGTGTGCGTGCGTGCGTGCGTGCGTGCGTGCGTGCGTGCGTGCGTGTGTGCGCGTGTGTGTGTGTGTGTGTGTGTGTGTGTGTGTGTGTGTGTGTGTGTGTGTGTGTGTGTGTACTCTGTCTTCTCGATCCCCAGTGAGTCGTGGAGGATGGCTGCTTATACTGAGCCGGGATTCTCTGGAGGTTTCTTCCTGTTAAAAGGGAGTTTTCCTCTCCACTGTCGCTATATGCTTGCTTAGTATGAGGACTGCATCAAGTCACTGACACCAGTCAGTGACTTTGCTGGGTTCCTTATATAGGAAACATTATTTCTGATTGGCTTAATGAACTGACCTGAACTGGAATGTTTACTATGTGAAGTGCCTTGAGACGACACTTGTCGTGATTTGGCGCTATATAAATACACTTGAATTGAATTGAATTGAACTTTCTTGGACAATTACTAATTCAACCTAAATAACAACAACAACAATGACGACAACATACGGCATGGCGCAAAAAACAGTTGGTACAAAAAAAAAGGGTCACAATCTAATATTACGCTGGACCGCCTTCAGCTTTGACTACGACACACATTGGTTGTGGCGATGCTTCGATCAGCTTCTGCAGCGTCACCAGATTTATTCCCATCCATTGTTGCATTAATGTTTCACCAAAGTCTTGCGTTGACGATGGTAGAGTCGGACCGCTGCACAAAGCCTTCTCCAGCACATCCCAAGGATTCTCAGTGGGGTTCAGGTCTGGACTCTGCGGTGGCCGATTCATGTGTGGAAATGATGTCTCATGCTCCCTGAACCACTCTTTCACTATCTGAGCCGATGAATCCTGGCAGTGTCATCTTGGAATAAACCCGTGCCATCAGGTCATTCAGTATATTAGGGGCAGCAGTAGCAGGTTGTCCAGTAATTGGAAGGTTGCAGGTTCAATCCTGGCTCTGGACAGAGAACTCTGCTGTTGTGTCCTTGGGCAAGATACCTAACCCTCCTTGCCTGCTGGTGGTGGTCAGAGGGAGCGGCGGCGCCCGCGCTCAGCAACCCCCTCCCACCCCGATGCACCATCACTCTGGAACAGGGTCCATCTGGACTCGTCAGACCAGTTTTAATAAAGCGTTGGACAGTTCTTAACCCAACTTCAGTCGTTTCCGCATCTCCTTAGATGTTTCCTCTGCTCGATGCCAATGATCTGACCCTTCTCACACAGACTAACATCTTTTACGCGACCACCAGATGTGTCTTTCCATGTGGTTGCTTAATAAATGAGAAGCAACTCATTGCACCAGTTGGGTTAAATAACTTGTTGCAGCTGAAAGATAATCGCCCATGCAGTAATTATCCAATAGGAGGCTCCTACCTGTTTTCTTAGTGAAATCCAGATGGTGACTTTTCTTTTGACCAGAGAGTGCATAAAAATACAAACCCTCAGTCGAGTTGAGGGGGTAGAATCCCTTTTGTGTCTCGTGGGATTCCCTCTCAGCGCTCTTACTAAATCAGATAGATGGGAGGTCTGTGCTGAGCCACACTTTTATTTTTACTGTATAGAAAATAAACACGCCCGTCTGATCATTTTCACGCTTTCATTTCATGGAGGTAAGCGATTTGACTCAGCGTTGTTGCTTTCAGCTCAGGTTGCCTGGAAACATTTATGTAAATCAGTTGCTGTATTTCTTAAAAACGTTAACCACACGCAGATAACTATCACCAGATGCTTTTTAAAAGAGCGTAAAAGTTGATAAATGGGACATTTTACCGTTGAAGAAGCCTCAAATTTACAGCGCTGCTCTGTCAGAGCACTGTAGTTTTTCTAGGCTTTTAATTGCAGATGAAATATGTCTGCTTTGACCTCAGGCAGATTTAATGGAGAGAGCTGTGGAGCACGAAAGGCGCTGACACACAGCTTTTCCAAGTCTGCTAAAAGCCCCCCCCCCCTCCTTTCTCCAGCCAAGCCCAAGAACAGGGGTAACCTATCTAGCACCCATCTGTGGATGACTCAGTTACTAACCCATCACACAGACACCCGGAGGTTAAATACAGGAAAAAGTTTTCCCTTTCCCACATGGTCGGAGTGGGGCTGGAAGGCAGGGGATTTCTGACCCCCTGCCTCTGCGTTTCAGTGCTGAGTCACACTGGAAGAGGAAGAGGAGGAGTGCTGGCGGAGGGGTTCTTGTTCCTCGGAGGGCTGCTAGACTACAGCTCTCTGCTGCGTCCTGCTTACTCTACGCCCACATTATCCCAAGACTTGTTTTTTTTATCCTGTAGCCCCTGAAAGCACCGAGATCCCTCAGGGGAGCGAGAAAGTAATTCTTCAGCAGCACAAACAGAGGGCAGGATGGATAAAAAGAAAGAGACACCGTGACACAGCACACACAACAATGATGGTCTCAGTGTGGGGGTGCAGGAGTGGGAGACATCATGTTTCCACAGGACCGTAATACCGTTATTAAAACTAGGGATGGACAATATATCGGCATCAATATCGGTATCGGCCGATGTTAGTAATTTTTTTTACATATCGGTATCGGCCCGATAAATAAAACTGGGCCAATGTGAACAACAGATATTTTTTCCATCTTGTCTCCATTTGATTACCTGTTTCAAAGGGTGAGGGGGGTGATGTGTATTTTTGTTTAGTCATGTGAACACAATGAATGAAATCATCTCAGAAGTGTAAATGTGTGTGGTGTGTGTACATAACAACGTAAATTCAGCTTCAGTGATGTTCATTTAATACAACATTGCTGATTTTAGAAGCATTCATGTCAGTATATCAGTTATTGGCCATAACAGTGATATTAGTATCGGATATCGGTATTGGCCCAAAAATGTCATATCGGTGCATCACTAATTAAAACCATCCAATTGTTTAAAAAATGAGGTTTTCCCCTTATATGTTGATCAGTTTCAGTATTATTGGCGTGTGGGTAAAATATACACTTGAGGCTAAGGTTTAGGGAGGCGAGTGGTTTAAAGACATTTTGCGTAGTTATTTTCTTCTTTAAAAGCATCCGTCCAGTTTTAGCTCAGAGACTCAGCTCGCAAACCTTACAGACAAACCGTGATGGTCAAAAGACTCAGAATGTTTGTTTCATTGTGTAATGAAGTTAATTTACATTTAATTAAGGACCACAAGACATTAAAATTTCATATCGAGTATGAAATCCATCTTGCGGTCCACTGGTTTATTTAATCAGAAGATTGGAACTTTTTATTGTAGGGATTTGCAACACCTTGTATCAACTGAGAGACAAGAGAAGAGAGAGAGTCCTTTAAACGTTTAAGATAATTTACTACTAAATCATTTTAAACAATTTAAACAATACTAACTCTCTAATGATGGATGGATCTGTTTGAATGAGATGTGAGATGGATGGTGTGTGTGAATGAGTGTTCTTCAGAACTCTCGTATCCGGAGAAGCAAGTCTGAGTGGGAGATGATGTTTTGCTACTAACTGATCAGAGTTTGAGACTTGTAGTCATAAACACATGAGACGTCATATTGCCGCATCCACACATACCCTTAGTGAGACCTCCAACAATGGATCCAGAATGCCAGGTCCTCGGACCTTCCTTCCAGTACTGGAGCCAATGGTACAGCGTCACATCACGACAAACTAGTCCTTGGATTGTCTCCAGGTAAAAAGTGACAGGTGGTTCACAGCGTCAAAAGGGGACCCTCCTTGGGTCAGCGAGATCAGCTTTTATTCTGGAAGGAACCATTGCTTGGTTGGTAAAAACAACAGAATTTTCCCAGCTTGGTGGTTCTCAGCTTAAAAAGAGAAGTACAGAATGGGCGGTCCGATTACTCTGCTTAGCATGCGGTGAACTCCATGGGATCTTGAGAACTGAACTTAAAATGGCATTGGAACTGTTTTATTAATCTGGATGTTTTTGATTCTGGACGAATCAAAGCTGGCAGATTTATAAACACCACAGAGACTATGCCACGCTTCAGACTAGGAAGGTTCTGATTGGATCAGCAACAGCAATGTGTCATGCGGCTGTTTGCCTTAACCTGTGTCAGTGTGTCTAGTGAACTAGATTAAGTCATATCACTTATTAAAACATATTAATCATAACATTGTGATTTCACAGATCGGTCACATTTTATTATTGACTAGCAGTTGTTTTGATTAGCTTTATTGAAAATAGAGTTCTTTGATTTAATAAAAGAAACGAGTCTCTTCATCTTCTGTCTTCATTGCTGGAAAGTAAACAGTTTAGAAGCAATATGCATGACCTTGAGGCTGTTTCATGCACTCTGGCGCTGTGTCAGAGGGAACAGTGGAAAAAGTTAAATAACCTTGGAGGAATAGCTCCTTCATCACGTTACAATTGATTTATCTTAAGCTATTTAGTTTTCTTTGAGGAGATCTGAGGCTGGATGGAAACAGACAGAATAGTGATGAGACACTTTTGCCTTTTGAGCAACATATTTAAATATTGGGAAAGACGTTTGAAGGAAAGATGGCACTAAACTCTTAACCTTTTCCTTATTTTTGACCATATTTGACATTTGACATGGATTCTATTCCTCAGTTACGTCCCATCTTCTAGTTTAATGCCCATCTAGAGACAGGAAGTAGATTTATATCAAAGGGGTAACTCGTAACGCGGAAGTTACAAAAACTGCAGTTCACTCAATCTTGGTTTTCTGGCTAAAAGCGCCCACCAACCTCTGCTAGCTTAGGTTAGCCGAGTTAGCTCATAGCTACACCGGCTTAGAGTTTGATGGGTGTTGATCATCTTCCCCCACCCTCACAGCACTGCTCTCAGATCCATTTTTACATTTTCTGGGAGTGACGAGACGCACAACAAATCCAAGATGGCGGTGGTGGTAGCCACCCGCTGGGCTTCAATTAAGCTCTCAAAAACCTACTGGTGATGGCGAGGAGGGTTCATTCATTATATTCACAATCAATGGATTATATAAAATGAGGCAGCAACTCCTCTGAGAGATAGGATCATGATTCGAACCAACACCAGGCAACCTCGACGACAACCTTAAAGGTTGAGTCAAGTACTAGAGGGAGCTGTCTCAAAAACAAGAGACGCCTGAGTCGGCCTGAATCTGCGGTCTCCAGGTCTGCAGTCATACACTATTGAGTTAAAGGAGGAATAATCCAACAATTTTAATCTCCAGTCATCATCCCTGTGCTTCATTAATTTTTTTCCTACATAAAGACAGGGAGATATTTGCAGCTGCATAAACTGAGGGTAATATTCATGTGTAAACACACGTTAGTTAACAGGTTGACTGTCCTAGACTATTTCATTGGTATTGTGTGAATTTGAGTTAAATTTGATAATATAGTTTATGAACATGGACATTAAATATAATATTTATAATCATTTTAGATACACTTCTTTCCACTATTACACTGTAAGCCTTTAGCAAGCTGAAACAGCTTTTATTTCAGTATTTAGTGTCCCCTTTGGCTTTCCGTATTAGTTTTGGCGGCAATTATGCACGATTTTAAAGGGCGTTTCTTGCCAAATCCCAATACTTGCACTTCCACACTTGCGGCCTTTAATTGCGCGGCCAGGGGTGCAAGTGTGTAGGGACCTATTCTCAAGTGCGGAAGTTATTCATGCCCGTTTTGCACCCTTGATCTGTACCTCACCCAAGTCTGAATCGATGTGGACTTGGGCAAAGGGTATTATCCAAAATCCATTGCTGTGGGAGAAAAGGCTCAAGTGCTTTTAGACTGCGAGAGAATGGGGGAAGGTATTCGCTCCTCTCAACAGCAAACCAGAAAGAGGTCCAATAGCAAAAAGTTTGGTGTATTTAGCAATCATCATTGAGGCCACTGGGATCCTCATCTGTGCCCCAGGCAAGTTGGATCCCAAAGTCAGAGACTCTCTTGGTCAGCTTGCTTCTCACACCAAACCCTCTGTTTGGTGTGACCTTTGACCCAGCTTTCACCATGGACTCTCTTGTTTGCTCTTCCTTCTTCCATCTCAGGAACATTGCTAAGAGATTGTTGAGAGTGATATACATTCATCTCCTCACGCTTAGACTACTGCAACTCTCTTTTCAATTGTCTGAGCAAAACCCCCCTGAACCATTTACAGATGGCTTAGAATGCCTGTGCTCGGCTTCTGACCTCCAAACACACCCACGTCACCCAGTCTTCTTCCAGCTTCACTGGCTGCCGGTTAACCAGAGGGTTCATTTCAAGATCCTGGTTCTGGTCTTTAGGGCCTTACATGGACAACCACCATCATACATTCAATTCAATTCAATTCAAAAGTACTTTATTAATCCCAGAGGGAAATTCAATTGTTTCAGTACACACAATTCCAAGATCAGACATACATACATAGACACATGGCAAGAATTAGTGACTGTGGCCATTCGCAACACGAGACGCGCTACCGTTATAGATCAAGAGAGTTTATATGAGGATAGAGTCAGGAGGAGGGAAAAAAGGCACTTCAGAGTTACCCCCGACAGAGAGGGTAGCTTTGCTATGCAAAAAAACACCTCAGGCAGATACGCACACAGACTTCAGACATCACACAACATAAGTGTCCACTAGGTGGGGAGGCAGGGTTGGGGACTCTCCTCACATCAGTGCATGCAGCCGCAAGAGCAGCGCTCATCACCTCTGTTTGGACAGGGGAGGGAGATAATGGGTTAGAGAGCACATTGAATCCTAGATACGGTTCCACGGCCTTCACCGGTCACAGTCCCGCCCAGGCTGGGATAGGGAGAAAGGGTTTCCATAGCGACAGCAGCATTCCACATTTCTTCCGAAGGGGGAGTTTTCACTTCAGCCTCACAGGCTTCAAGGGCACCAGATTCAGATAACAAGAAATAATTTGGTTACAGGCAGAGATAATTTCCTCTCTGCCTTAGAGTTATGTTGGTCTTCAACCCCTCCAGGTCCAATAATGGCGTTATCAAACTATTCCAATCCGAGCTGATCCGTCAACTCTCTCCTTGATCGAATCAACCCTCTGTGCCAGAGCCTGAATCTCAGCCAAAGTTCCAGGCTTACGACTCATCTCGACAATTATATGAGTTTTTGAGTTTACAGCACGATGCATTCCATCCCTGAGCTCCGGGATTGAGCCAATATTCCTCGAAAACTCGTTAATTTTCCGGTATGCCAGGTAACCGCTCAGGCCAAACAGCAGGAATCCCGACACCAAAATGGCGAATATCCAAACATCTTCAGAATCCTCTACAGACAGTTGAGAGAGGCAGATCAAGTTCCACTGTTTCCAGGAGTCCATGGTATACCCAGCTGGCTCTGTCCCAGAGGGGCATCCGGGAGCCCCTTCTCACGTTCTCATCGTTGAAAAGATTTTGTCAATCGGGTTGAGAGACCGACTGACCAGATCCATGTTTAATAATTTCCAGTTTCCAGAAAAAATGCAGAGAAGTGCAATACACAGGCAGACAGGACAGAGAGCCTTGGGAGGAGCAAGGAGGGAGAGGAGAAAAAAAGCGTCAGTACTCTCCAAGAGCCGGAAGAAGAAGATTGATGATCTTCTCAGTCCCTACACCTCCAGCAGGTCCCTGAGGTCCAGTGACCAAAGCCTACTGGTTGTGCAGCACCAGGCTAAAGACCCAAGGTGACAAATCATCTGCTGCTGTGGCCCCCAGACTCTGGAACTCTCTCCCCCTGAGCCTGAGATCAGTGGACTCAGTGGTCTCCTTTAAAAAGCAGCTGAATACTCACCTGTTCAGCCGGCTTTGGTGTGACCTGTTCATCCTCTTCTTCCTCACCATCAGCTTCATCATAGGGATGATGCTCCAGTGGACTACCCCACCAGCATCCTGGGATATTTGGGTTAATTGGTGAATCTAAACTGAACCTAGCCATCAACCTGTTAGGAAGTTGGGTATGGTGTGAAGCATGATGAAAAGAGAGACGTTTGCATGGAGTGAGTAGGTGATTCTGTGTCCAGGTCAGCAGCTCCTTCCAACATGAGGTACATGAAAAACTACAGCACAAGGGTTATGTCAGGAAACAGACCACCTGATCAGTCTACTTGTGTGAGGTTTTTATCTGGGTGCTCTAGTTCGCCCCCCACCCAAAATCCTAACATGTTACCCTGATAGGTGTGTTTGGATTTCTTATTATTGTCAAACATTTCAAGTTTTTGCCCAACTGAACCTCAGACTTTTCTACCAAGTCTAACTTTACAGGCATAGACATAGTAATTAAGTGGGCGGAGCCAAATTTTTTAATTTGGCCCCCTTTCTCCATGTTGGCACCCATAGACATAAATATGTAGACGCCTCATTGGGCGCTGGAGGGCGTAACAGCGTCACCGCCATATTGGATGGGTCTCCTCACTCTACAAAATCCATGCAGAGTGGGCATCTATGCCCTTTTTGTGCTGTCTTCGGTTGCAACAACCAGCGTACTATAGAAAACAGATCACGTGGGATTATTATTGACTTTCTAGCCTACCTGATGGGATATTATATTGAAATTTATTTTGTTGAATTATATTTATATTTTAATTATCATGCCATACCATGTGTCTGATTTTGTGAAAAGGCTTTTTTGGTTATTAAAGCTGTTTTCCGGAGATTTCCTCTTTGAGAAATGATGTATGATTTTTCAGAAATCTGTAACAGTGATTATCTTATCATGTACTGTGAAATAATATAAGCAATACGTCTTTTTTTTTTTTGCTAAGCATGCCCCTGCTCGGCAAAGCTCCGTGCAATGGGAAACTGAGCGCCGACTAGAACTAACCAATAGCGTTAGACTACCGCTTAGATGCTTCACATTTAAGGAATATCTCGGCTGATAAAGAGTTGATGAACTTTTCACGGACAAGAAAGTCTCTAAAATACAAATATATGAAAACACAACATGGCATGAGAATAATACTCGCAAAACGTGTTTTAGCTGTTTGTCGGCTACAGAAGCACATTTATAAACAGAAACGTGAAGTCGCCATCTTAAAAAAACAGGAACAGCGGTTTTGTGTGATATGCTTGTCAGCCACTAGATGGTGCCATTGGATAAGAGAAATACTCCGGAAAGAAGCTTTAAGCACCTTCCTCAGTAAAATGAATACACTGGGGGCGAATGGAGACCAATCTAAGATGGTGGCCAGCCACTACGGCAGCTCGATTAGGCAGCACCAGTCCACGGGGCGTCTAGTATATATGTCTGTGCTGGCACCGTCCGGATAAAATTCTCAGCAGTCAGCATTCAAACAGCATTTCTGGAAGAAATGCAATTTATCTGGTTCAATCTTTATTTTTGTGTGTTTGTCATAGATAGAATATTTTCATTTATGCAATTTAAAATTTAATTTTGTGAATTTTAATTTTCCCAATCCTTCCAATGCTTCTGCTCCATCTGCCATCACTGATTCCCTTAAAAATCATGGATATGTTTCACCACTGAGTCTGATGTTTGCTTTCTCCGTCTCCTCAGAGGAGCTGATTTCTCCCTTTAGACTTGGATAATGTCTCTGGAGACTCTCCCCACTTTTCCTTGCTGCGGCCTAAGGATTTATCAAGTTGGACAAGTGTCCAAAGGGAGGACAGAGGGAAAAGATCAGTGAGTTGATGCTCATTAGGAAAAGCCTTTGATCACTTGGAGCCAGTGGTCTTCTGGCAGGCTGGCAGCCAGCTCTGCCTCCCCTCTTTACTTTCACATTCAGCTCAAATGATGGATGAACACCATCCATCTTTGATTTGTTTGACATTTATTAAAATGTGTAGTTTGAGATCAATCCTTATGTTATTTATGTGAACTTGTTTTTAAAATCTGCTTTGCTGGAAGGATGATTAAAGAACAGATAGGCTTTGTCGTTCTCCCGTGCTGTCTGGTGGGTCCTCTGGTGGTATATCCTGGTACAACAAGCAACAATTTCCCGCATGCGCCATGGATTCTCCTGTATAGCAAGTCATTGTGGTATTTAATTGAAACAATCAGTTCTAAACACGAAAAGTTAAAATTAAAGTGTATTAAGTTTCATTTCTCAACAGAACAATAAAAAACTACACTTAAATTGTTTCAGGAGAGAAAAAAAAGAAAATTTTATAACTGAGAAAATTTTTCAAATGTTACTTTGTGACATTTAATGGCTCAAAACAAAAGTCAATTTAGCTTATAATTGTTTAAGGTTTGCTAGTCATAAATAATATTTTAGGTATCTTGAACTTTTATTCATATATAATATCAGTATTTTAAATAAAACAATAGTCATTTCCACCAACACGCCTTAATTCCCGATGTTCAAAACTAAAATATTTCTCATGTAAAATAAACATTGTAGATAAACACACACACACACACACACACACACACACACACACACACACACACACACACACACACACACACACGCTGTGTACTCACTGGTGTGCTATCCTTTTGAGCCTTTTCAGATGATTCCCTTAATGAGTCACTTTATTTAATTTTTTAAGTATAGCCGAATTTCTCGCTCCGCACATCTGACCACAAAAACTTTAACAAACTCATGCTTCTTCTTTGCTGATATGTTTTTACGCAGAGGAGTTAGCTGACAGCACAGCAGAGCTGCCAACTGTCAACAAGCAGCTCATTCCACATCTCCAATTTGTGCTTTTTTTTACTTTTGTGTTTTAGAGAGGAGGGGGATTGACGCCCTCCAGTGGCAACAAGCTTGAACTACAAAAGTAGATATGGAAGGAAAAAAGTCATGACCTGAGGCGCTCCGAAAAATTATTTATTATAATACAAGCTGACGCGTTTCGGTCACGTGCAACCTTCTTCGGGGCGTCAAAAAGTGTAGCTTGAACTGTTAACCCGATGTGAGGTCAAAGCGTGGATGGCAGAACATTTCCTGTGCCTCAATGAAAGGAAGACAGATGCAGTGCTCCTTGGTCCCATTTGTCACACTGATACCTCCATGGTGGATTAACCCCACACTTGAAGGACTATGTTGTTAACTTGGGAGTGAAGATGGACTAAGACCCCCTTTTACCCGTTAAGACGCTTGGCTAAGGTTCAACCATTTTTGTCCAGACGGGATCTTGAAACTGTTGTGCATACGTTCACAACTTCATACCTGGACTATTGCAACTCCATCCTGTTCGGAGTGAGTCATGGTGCCCTGGCCTGTTAGCAACATGTTCAGAACGCTGATGGGAGATTTTTGGAGGGCAAACAAAAGTTTGACCACATGCCCATGTTGGCAGCTCTACACTGGCTACCTGCTTCTTTTAGGATTTGTTTTAAAGTTCTTTGACTGGTTTTAAAGCTCTAAATGGTTTGGCTCCAGCATATCTGGCAGACACACTGCACTTGTGTGTTCCCTCTCAGGCAACCGTTCAGAAGACCTATCCCTGCTCGTGGTCCCCCGGTAACGGCTGAAGATGCGGGGAGACGAAGCCTTTTCAGTGCAGCTCCAAAACTATGGAACGAGCTTCCATTACACATTCGGCAGTCCTCCTCTGTAGCTGTTTTGAAATCAAAGCTGAACACCCATTTTTATTAACTGGATTCAAATCTGTGGAGTGATTGACTTTGCTGCTCTTTTAGTCTCATTTGTATGTTTTTATTTGGTTGTGTTTTATTCATTTATGTTTATGTTTATGTATTTAGCAGACGCTTTTGTCCAAAGCGACTTACAAGTGATAATCGGCATGTTGCCCTTGAGGCTAACAACAACAATAACAACAACAACAACTTGACATCAATAATGGAGAGGAGGGAACAAGGAGTGGACAGTAGAGAGGGGGACGGGTGCAGGGAGGGTGCTAGTTTAGAAGATGCTCTCTGAAGAGCAGGGTCTTCAGGAGTTTCTTGAAAATTGAAAAGGAAGCCCCTGTTCTGGTAGTGCTTGGTAGGTCATTCCACATTTGTGGAATGATGCATGAGAAGAGTCTGGATTGTCCTGAGCGTGGTGTAGGCACTGCTAGCCGACGATCCTGCGATGACCGGAGCGGCCGGGCCGAGACGTAAGCCTTTTGCAAGAGGATTCAGGCAGATGGGAGCCGTACCGTCTCGGACTTTGTATGCTAGTGTTAGCAATTTGAATTTGATGCGTGTTGCTAGCGGTAGCCAGTGGAGCTCAATGGACAGAGGGGTGACGTGTGCTCTTTTTGGCTGATTGGAGACCAGACACGCCGCTGTGTTCTGGACCATTTGAAGAGGTCTCACAGTACAGCCTGGAAGACCCGTTAGAAGGGAATTGCAGTAATCGAGGCGGGAGATGACGGTAGATTGCACCAGGAGCTGGGTGGCATGTTGTGTTAGGTATGGTCTGATCTTTCGTATGTTATACAGCACAAAGCGGCATGAACGAGCAACAGAGGCAACATGATCTTTAAAGGTCAGGTGTTCATCAATCACAACACCCAGATTTCGAACTGATTTCATGGATTGTGTGTGTTATGTTTTTATCTGTGTCTGTGAAGCCCTTCGGTGGCATGTATGTGTCTGTAAGGTGCTATATGAATAACGTTTGAGGCCTAGTCCACACGTACCCGGATAAATACGTTGTTAAGGACATGCCAGACCTGTAGGCGGCAGTACTTCCCCCGTTCTTAACCTCGTCCTTCGTCTGTGGTCTTCCACAAGGAGCAGTAATTCCGCTTGCAAAACCAAACAAGCAAAAAGCGCTTGGACAATTGATGGATCGGGTAGTGACAGAGCGCAGCTCTGAGGGCTTCCATGATGCCGGCTAGTGTAAACACAGGTCGCACACGTGATGTCAGCATTTTTTGTCGCGGAAAGTGACGTTGCGGACATTAAAACTCCGGTTTTGTCTGTCCACACGCAGACACCCAAAACGGAGAAAACGCAGATCTTAACTTTGGCCGGAGTTTTAAAAAAGATCTGTTTTCGTGTGGATGACAGGCCAAAACGTAGAAAAATATCTACGTTTTGGCAGATCCCCGGCTACGTGTGGACAGGGCCTGAGTCGAGTCGAGAACCGTTTAGCCTGTTTAACTCTAACACCCCCTCAATTGGCGGCTTCTACAATTTCATGTCCCAAACATCTGCAACTGTCCACATTCTCCAAACACAACTAAAACCACAACCAAACAGCCCAGATGGGAAACAAGGCCATTTTAAATTGTAATAAATTAAGATACAACGATATTTGAACTTTATTTTAGAAGAGCTTCTGACCTTCTCCGGTGTCTGCTGGGAAAAAAAACAACTAACAAATTTAGTCGACGACCCCTGGAATAAATAAAACAATTGACTAAATTTCCTAAATGGAATTTGAACTCACAACCTCCATCCTGTCAGCACTTTCACACAGGGCAGCTCTTCTAAAACAAAGTTCAAATATTATTTTATCTTAATGTATCAAAAACCAAAAACTGCTTTGTTTACAGTCTAAACTGTTGTGATTGTAGCTGTAGCTGTGCTCGGGGAACGCAAACCATCACTGATACTTGGGACATGAAACTCCAAAGGCCCCCAATTGGGGCCCAAAGAAAAAAGGCCTAGGGCCTAAAGGGCTAAAAGAGAACGTTGCCTTCTTTTCTCAATGAAGCTGGAGGAGAAGAATCCTAATCTTTGATTTTTCCTATTGAGAAACCCTTTCTTAAAACAATTTCATAAAATACACCAACGCAGACTCACTCTAACAGTGTTTTTATCTTATGTTTTAGCTAAAAACACCATTAAAACCTTATTTGTGTAACAGTTTTAAATATGATGGTACAAATGGAATTTTTCGTTCACAAAAATCCAGTTTAGTGTATTCAACGGTAACATGGGAACCAACAGGAGGCAGCTCAGTCTTAGTGAGAGACTTGTGTTTAGTTTAGTGCCAGAGGAGGGCATGGAGCTAAATATTGTACTCTAATAGCTTTGTTATGATAAATGATAAATGATCCTCACTTGTATGGCACCTCTCAGAGTAAGGACTCCAAAGTGCTTTAGACTACAGCGTATCATTGTTCCATTCACACACACACTGGTGGTGATGAGCTACGATGTAGCTACAGCTGCCCTGGGGCACACTGACGGAGGCGAGGCTGCTGAGCACAGGCGCCACCGGTCCCTCCGACCACCGTCAGCAGGCAAGGTGGGTTAAGTGTCTTGCCCAAGGACACAACAGCAGAATTCTCTGTCCGGAGCCGGGATTGAACCTCCAACCTTCCGATTGCTGGACAACCCGCTCAACCTGTTGAGCTACTGCTGCCCCAAAATGAAAAGGTAATCAGAAAAACAGACAGTTGGTAAAATGTCGATCATAACAGCTGATTTAATTTGATAAACTCATTTAATTAGATAAATAAAAAATAGGTTACATGCAAATTCATGTGTGTTGCCTCTGAAAACTTCAGTCTGCCTTTTTAAAGCTTTATTTCTCTTTTAGAGAATTTATTTTACTCATCAAAGCACACTAGGGCCTAATTAACCCTTCAGTGGCTGAAACGACTTTCTCTGACAAATGGTGTAATTTTTTCAAACATAATGGTCTTTGGAGTGACCTTCAGTAGCAACTCATCCCCTGAAATAACGAAAGTCTCACTGAGATTCTTGTAAAAGTTGGCAGCCCATGTGACAGCGTGGCTTCTAGCTCTCTTCCTCTCTATGTTCTTTTATCTTCGTGCAACTTTGTTTAATGAAGCAGAAACAGAATTTCCTAAATAGTTCCCCCCCCCAAGTCATAGACACTGTTTATATGTAGTTCTGCTTCAAACCTTGTGCTTAGTGTTGATAGCCTGCAGCAGACCTCCTCCTCATCGCCCTGAAACATGCCCTCTCCATGTGACATGCGCAGAAAGGGAAGGCTGCTGCCGTCAGATTACGGTCCTTGATTATTGCGAACATCGTAGTAACATGTGAAAAACATTCAATCAAAGATGAGTTCAAATTGAGAAGAGGGGAGTTTCCAAAATGTCTCAAAATGTTTGCAAGAGTTCTGAACTTCCTCTGGGACCGGACGTTATCATCATGCTCCTGGAAGTCTGAACAAAAGGGAGAGAGCTTTGGGAGAGGTTGGCAACCAAACGGCAAAAAAATTGAGGCTCATTTTTGAACAGTTGTTTTTTTGTAGTTTCTCACAATTTTGTGTCCCTAGCTACTACTATAAATTTCACCATTGTGTGTTGACTAATGGGACTTTACTCATCGATAGTCCAGGGAGAAACTGCACATGTAGCTCGGCTTCAGTTTAAAAATTAATAAATTAATGTTTATTCCAGTCGTGCACTTGTATTGTACACTCACCTATATGAATTTAATAATAATAATAATAATAATAATAATAATAATAATAATAATAATGATAATAATGATAACAATAATAATATTAATAACGATAATAATAATAATATTAATAATAATAACGTTAATATTAATATTAATAACGATAATAATATTAATAATAATAATAATGATAATAATAATAACGATAATAAAAATAAAAACAATAATAATAATGACGATGATGATGACGATGATGATGATGATGATGATGATGTTTTAATAAAATAAAATAGAGATAAAGAATGATAAAATTATGATGCTTTGGCTTGCCTTACTTGATGCATGTACCCTTGTTTGTTTATCTTGAGTCACTTAAATGTGCTTTAACAGTTGGAAGACTTTAGAAAGCCTTTACTGGTTGTAGTGGATTAAATCTACTGGTTTGTTTTATCCAGCAGTTGATGTAACTTGAAAGTGAAACATCGGTCACCTCTTTAGCCACACTGGCTTTGATGTGTCTGCTACATTAACAGAAGCATGGAATCTCCCGGCTTTAAACTTTATAAACGCTCTGCTGAAGGCGGGAGATTCGGCGCTCCGCCCACATCTGGTCTCATTCACGCTTCTGCGCAGAAGCTGCGCAGCAGCGCTGATCATTAACGCATCTCTCCCTGGTGTTGCTGCGTAGCGTTGATGTTAACGTGATGGTGAGATCTGCGTTATTTTTACCCATCCTTATTGTGTTTTGTATCTGTGAAAGGAAACAATAGCCTGTGATCGTCAGTGTAACTCAACAGGCTCCGAACGCGTCGCGTGTGGACTTAATGGATTCCGATCCCGTTTTAAGGGGGAATTTAAAGATTTTTAAATGAAATAAGGATGCATAACTCAAAGGAAGGTGTGATATGAAGAGGCTGTTTGGCCACGAGGGCTTTGATGACCATCCCCGCCTTTAAACCGAACCGATCGGTGCCTCTCAGGTGGTTTTTACGCACAGCTGCTGCGCGCGGCGTCAAAAGAGAAACTACCGCTTCAACGGGGTTCGGTTTCAGGCAGAGGATGGTGGCGGAGATGGCGAGCTGCGGGGCGGCTTGCCACCTGGAGGACGGGTGAGTTTTTCCACATTACATCCAACAAAACAGATAAACTGGAGCAGCGTGGATGCAGCGCCACCCGCACACAGGAAGTGCGGTATTTGCTGGTGTTTTTGCCGCGTTTGGGCTCATGTGTTTGTGCGTGTTAATGCAAACAAAAGGCAGCCCAGCACGAACAGCATCCTAGCTGTAAAGTATGTCTAAAACCATAAGAAGGTATGAGAAAACAAACTAAAAGTTGATGTTTTGGTATTTCTGAGCTGCACGCGTTTCTGTTGTTGCACGAGATGACTCACTGATGTGTCACAGAGAAAGTTGTAAAAAGCATCAGAAGCTCATTTTAGGTAAGCTCTCTGAACATTTACCTTAAATTCAGGCATATAGATGCTTTTGTTGTTGATTATTTTAGATGAACTCACGGATGTGGTGCGTTTTTGTGAATGTTTGTTTTACTTTAAACAAATTCACCAGTCAGGACTTCCTTCTTTGTTGTTGACCCAGCCACAGACAGGTAAAGTGACACAGATGAGTCACTGTCCTCTGATGTATTGTTGGTACCTTATTCAGGTTGCACGAACTACCTGGAAAAATCCCCAAATGGACAAATAAAAACCTTGATTACATAAACATGAAAGAACAACTTACAAAATAAAAAGTGTTTGAAGCTGAAGCAGATATACAATACAATATTCAGACAGATCTGACTTACAGGAGTTAATTTACAGCATTAAAGCCGTTTATTCCCCTATATAATTCTAACTTTTTAACACTAAATGTTTATCATCGAGAGGAGCCAGTTGAGATGGCTCAGGCATCTGGTCAGGACGCCTCCCTGGTGAAGTTTTCCGGGCACGTCCAACTGGGAGGAGGCCTAAAGGGAGACCCAGGACATGTTGGAGGGACTATGTCTCTCACCTGGCCAGGTAACGCCTTGGGATTCCCCCGGAAGAGCTGGTCCAAGCGGCTGGGGAGAGGGGAGTCTGGGCCTGTTGACTTAGGCTACTGCCCCTGCGACCCGACTCCGGATAAGCGGATAAAAATGGATCGATGGATGGACTAAATGTTTAAGAAAAAGATAATGCGGTGACTCGTCCATAGAGGGCGCTACCCTTCCTGACTTGATGGTAGAAAACAAATCTAAAAAGTAAAAATAAAACTACTACATATTTATATATATATATATATATATATAAACTATATATATACACACATATACACATAAATTGTATCTAAATGTGTCAATTTTGCTTAATTGTGTGTGCCTACATGCAATATAAATTACATAAGCAGTGATCGTCTTCCAACAAACTCACTAGTTTCACTCCTGGGGCACTGGAAAAAGGGCCCCTGAACTGCAGCTTAACAGCCAATCACATCTGGTGGCTAGGGAGAACTGAAGAATTTTGGAACAATCAGCATTCATGAATTTAGTGCCTCTGGGGCTACAGCTAGCTAGCATGTTAGAAGGTGGTGCATCACCTTTCCCCTCTCTTCATCACTTCCTCATTCACACTCACTGCTGATTTAGCTGAAATCCTCTAATACAGGCCCGGGCCTGTATTAGAGGATTTACGGTATATAGATTTAGCTGAAATCATACCTGTAGGTGTTGCTGTAAGATGTGTTTAATTATATATGATTAAAATGTTTAAATCTTCACTTAAATTTCTTTGGCCTGTTAGTTCCACCTACTGGTGTACTGAGAACGTCCGACCACAATAGGAGTCAAACAAGAGTCAACATCGAGTATTTTCTGAATGGCGAGAGCTCAGAGACATGAATCCTGCATGTTTTAGATCGTGAATACAGCCGATTTGTTTGTTTTTGTGACGAATCACTCCTGTAGAATTTACTGAAGGCTGAGGAGACATTGCAGCAGTTGGATTAAGGTGTTAAAAACTCAAACGCACCGTGAGGAGAAGAGTTTCAGTTTTGGCTTTACAACCTTTAGTTCAAACGAACACCAGGGGGTGCTAAAAGCAAGCCCAAACTGCAAAGTTCCCCTTTAAAGGTGCATACAGTAGACTTGTGTTAGCCTGGCCAGCCATGCCCATGCATCCTTATGGGAAGCAAAGGGTCTGGTTCGATTCAAATATACAAATAAACATCGTACTTCAGGCCAGGCTAGACTTGTGTATTTGAGTATTAATATTATTATTCTAGTCTAATTTATCTGTAACTTTGAAAATTGACTGTATGTAAAACTGCTTATTTGGAGAAGAGAATTAAAGGGACTTTACGGAGTTTTGAATTTTTATGTTCGCGATTGCCTCCTCAGGCCAAAAGCATAACGGCAGCTTCAATAGTAGGCTCGTGCACGAGGTGCGCATGCTGTACGTGCACACTCCTTAACGAAACTAACAGCTGAGACAGTCCCGTGTGTGTGTGTGTGTGTGTGTGTGTGTGTGTGTGTGTGGCCCGGAGGACAGAGGATAGGAGAACACGCAGCTAATTAATTAAATAATTAGGTTCTGTACCTTTCTCTTCAGCACAGCCGACAAAGGTTTATGATGGGTCAGTCCTCCTGCATGCTCAGATCATTCCCTTCCCTTGCTTGAAAAATTGTTCCAAAATGAAAGTTGAACCCACATCTTTTTTATCTGTGAATTCAATGCCGTTCGGCGAGTCTCAAATAAAAATTTGGGCATCTTACTGTAAAAAAATATACCATTAATGTAAAAAAGAAACTCTAAATAAACTATGTTCACATCCAGAATCAAACCCATGACTTCCGCACGAGAGTCCGACGTCTTACTAGGTGAGCTAAAGCACCAGTGATGTCTTTTGTATCTGTAACATTTATATCCTTGATGAGAGCTGAAACAACGTTCAAAAGAACGGTTCGGAGCGAAAATGGCTATTTTGTTGCTAATTTGCAGGAAATATCTAGAAGAAAGTTCTACAGAAAGTAGCTAAGGGTCCTCAGAAATGTAGCTAGCTTTGTCACTAGGCGTTAGGAACAGCGACAAAGTGGCACTGCCTCTCTCTCTGCTGCTAAAGCTACGGATAGCAAATGCTACGGGTTATGCCTGAGCGTGAACGCGCATGAAGCAGCCTGCTCGACCCGAGCATCTCTCTTTTTCTGTGATTTTACAGAAAAACAGGCAATCACAGTAAAAATGCCAGGACTCATTCTACAGGACCAGGGCATTGCAGGAGAATGTATGAAGAAGAAATTTATTATTTCTATACATGTTTTGGCTGTCAAACTTCCATAATGCCATTTAATGATTGTTTTGTAATTTAAATGATTTCTCACTTTGTTATGGACTAAAAAGGGAAATATTTCACATAAAGCTGCTGCCGCTGGACATTTTTCAAATGAGGATTTCATTTCATTGAGAAGAGTGATCCAAGCCAACCTGAACCGTGTTACATTATAGAAAACTATGACCAACCATCTCACTACTCGCCACGGCCACACCTGATTACTTCCAGATCTGTTTGGATCCGACTCTGTTTGACAGATAGAATTAGGCTAAAAGACCCAAAAAAATAATCAGATCCTGTAGGAGAATGTCTGATCTTTAACCTTAACGGGGCTTTTCAAATGCAGATCACGACATTTGTTTACAGTCTGAAACTTTTACGTGTGACAGAAAGATTTAAAACAGAAGAACTATGTAAGGGGCTCGATGTGTAGTCACTGGAGTTGAAAGCAGTGAAGGGAAATTAAGTAGATGGTGCAAAGGTCAAGAGTTTTTGTTTTTGATGTTTTATGGCTGCAGCGTAACCGACAATCGTTTATCTACACACAGATGCCTCCTATCTGCACGCCCGTGTGTTTATGAGGGAAACGTGAACATGTTTGTGACATTTATCTGTCTGCAGGAACGGACCAAAACCCTTCTCACAAGTCTGAGTCTGAGAACTCCTGCAGGGAGTTTGGCGAAAACAGGTTTTATTTAGCAGGAAGATATAATCGCCTCCCCCGCATATCAACATTCTGCGGTTCTGATTGGACACACATTTGGTCCATATGTGAGCGATGGAATATGGGTGATCCGGACTATCAGATCTTGTTTGCCAGGTTTTTCTTTTCCAAGTTGACAGGAAATAAAACCACAACTGAGATTATTCTAAGATCACTGTGGAGTGTATTGACACTCGGCTACTTTATTTTAGTTTGAGAACTCATGCGGGATTATGTTCACCAAAAAAAAAAAAAAATCACCCAAACAATCCAGTTTTGCTGACGGTAAACGTTGGTCACCATGACAACCAACAAGCTCGGCCCAGTTGTGGTGGCTTGTTTGGTCGACCTTGAGAAAGAGAAAGAAACGTTTCCTGAGCAGCTGCATGAAAACAAAAGAAACCGCCGGTCCTTATCTGGATGCGCCAGATGAAATAACAGCCAAACAAATCCACATTTCCTTATTCACCATTTGGCTTCGTTTGGATTCGGCGTTTTACAGCCGTGGGATGGAAACGGGAAACGGATGACCCAGTTTTCCACGCCTTTGGGCGTTGAACTTGTTGGTCTGGTGTGGATTTCTCCTCGTCACTCTTAGACGTGCTGCGTCCTGCTTCAAATGCATCTGAAAGCTCACACTTCCTGTTTGTGTAATTCACTTGGCAGCGCATGTTCCTGTTCAGAGAGCAGAAGTGTTTTAATACAACATCACGCAGCCGCACAAAACCAAAATGTATTGCTCTCACCTTTAGAACCGGGAGCAGTAACTTGATTTTTTATTAAACTTCTTGTGCATGATCTCATTTTGCATTCTCCCTCTGCAGAGACGGAGACGTCCCTGTGCTGGAAAACAAAGGTAGGCTCATCTCCACCTGCACGTCTGTCAGCTTTCACTTTGTCATCCTGCACGAGCAGAGTTATCGTTCCCTTTCACGCTCACCTCGCATCTCACTTTCGTACTTTCCATATCGTTTGCATGAAAGAGTCATGCATGTGAGTGCTTTCCTTCCTTCCTTCTTTCTCTTTTCCTTTTATTTAAATCAGTGATCCTGTTTCTGGAGTTATAAACGGAACAAAAAATGTCAGAAAAGATGCATTCAAATGTTTTAAGTTTTCAGCGACCCGTAGAGCACTTAGTGGTGTCATGTTCTAGTCCGTCATGGATGTTTAGGGTTGCAGACCGGTGGTCCCAGTTACAGTATCACAAAGAAGCAGACACTACTTGTTGTGTCTACCGCTTCTCGGATAAGAGAAGTGAGTGAGAGGAGTTAAAGAGCAAGTCACCCCCTTCCAGAGTATTACCCCACTCCAACTTCCTGTTTGAAAAATGCAACAAATGCTGTTGCCTTGCAGACCAAGAGGGTGGAGCTGCTAACAAATACACTCACACACAGGTTCACAATGACATTATGACATCATAATGTACCAGCCAACATCATAGTGTACCTCTTAGCCAATAGCGATGGCAGATTTAAATTCAAACGCAGTGCAAAGTTTTTACCTGACAACGGCACAAGACTGACAGTTTTAGGCAGAAACATTTTATTTTAACTAAAATGCTCTAAAGTGCAAAACTATTGACTACAGGTGTCTGCAGCACAATTAGACATGCATTTATATAGTTTATCAGCCAAAAAATGTTGATTTGGAGCGTGACGTGCTCTTTAAGATGGATGCCTGATAATGCTACACGTGACGCAGGTTTGAAGAAAGCATGGAAAAGGAATTCTTGCCCACTCGTGCCACTTTCTGACATAACGGCCAATCTGAACACTACTGTCAATTAACTTTCTGTTTGCAACTGCTAAACTAGCGATCTGGAAAACTGGGAAGAACTGGATGTTGGGATGGAGCTGGACTCGCGTAGAGCGGAGCCTGAAGGGTCTGGTTAGAGGTGGCCTGAAAGTGGAACATGAGTTTTATAAGCTCACCTGTAACCTGGACCTTTTAAAGCTCTGTGGGATCGGGCAGGTTCTCTGTTTGGTACATGAAGATATTTCCCACAGCATCAACTTTTACATTTGTCTGGTTTTAACAATATTTTCTTGATACGGTTCAAGTGTTAAGATGAAGTGTTCCTGTGTTGGAAGGACTGATGTCGGACCCGCTGTTTTGACTGGGAAAAAAATAATTTCAATGTCAAAGTTCTCCCTGCAGAAATAAGCCTAAAATCTATCAGCTGGATCACAGATGAGAAGAACATGAATCAGATCACACGTGGATCAGTGTGTGTCTTTGCTGTTGTAGATAGCATTTGAAACAAAATCAGGTTGGGGAAGCGCATCCATTCAGATCAAACACAATAGTTAATTACTGTCATTTTACCGGAGGAACCACGAAACTGAAAGTGAGCCCACAAGCACCACAAGATAAAGACACAAATCCTTTACAACAAAGACGAGATAAAACACTGAGAGGAAGCAGAATGAGATAATGGTGAGCCATAACAGGATTAGCTAAAACCTGCCTTACATAATTCAGCTCTTTAAGATATTATTTAGCATTTTCTGCTAATTCTGTTACAAAATTTGATCCAGATGTGTCACAGAAGCTAGCTCCGATTTCTACTGCAAGTAGCCACAGAAATCAATATAAAAAATATTCTATCCAAAAATATAAAACCATCATCCATCCGTCCATCCCTCCCTCCCTCCCTCCCTCCCCTCCATCGATCGCCCTCCACTTATCTGGGGTTGGGTCGCGGGGGCATTAGCCTAAGGCGAGAGGCCCAGACTTCCCTCTCCCCAGCCACTTGGGCCTAGCCTGGCAAGCCAGACTAAATAAATGTATTTATTAGTCTGGCAACGCTCCACTGACGGCTCTCGGTTGTGCGGCAGGTTCTACTGTTGTCTTTCAAATGATCTCCGCATGCTACTGGACAATGAATGTGACATACTCACCGCAACAGTTATCGGTAAATGAGGCGGTCCGCAGTTGAAGGAGAAAACACATAATTTTTTCTAAAAAAAAAAAAGCACTTAAATACATTTATCTGCTCCTGATTCTGATGAAGCCCAAGTTCTAATAGTCCAGAATTGATGTAAAAGCCGTTTCAAACGAGCTGTCGCCATCTTGTTTCACTCTGTTGCATCATACCACCCACCAGGCATATAGAGTGCCCTGATTGGCCCACAAAGCAGATAAAGCTCTGTGATTTGTTCACTAAGCAGATAGAGCACTATGATTGGCCCACCATTATGGACCAATCACAGCTCTTTATGTGTTTGAAACCCCTCTAAAGAGCTGTGATTGGCCAGCCATAATGCTGTTAGGGGCTGCAGAGGTTCCAGTGGAGCGTTCCTAGACCAATCTTTGCAAAGCAAGAATTTGGTTTAGTTCACTAGGCTAACTTGGGCCAACTCTTCCGGGGGAATCCCAAGGCGTTCCCTGGCCAGGTGAGAGACGTAGTCCCTCCACCGTGTCCTGGGTCTTCCTTTAGGTCTCCTCCCGGTTGGACGTGCCCAGAAAACCTCACCAGGAAGGCGTCCAGGAGGCATCCTGACCAGATGCCTCGAGTCACCTCTACTGGCTCCTCTCTATGTGGAGGAGCAGCAGATCTACTCCAAGCCCCTCCTGGATGACAGAGCTTCTCACCCTATCTCTAAGGGAGAGCCCAGCCACTCTTTGGAGAAAACTAATTTCGGCCTCTTGTATCCGCTATCTCGTTCTTTCGGTCACTACCCAAAGCTCATGACCATAGGTGAGGGCAGGAACGTAGATCGACCTTCACCTTCTGACTCAGCTCTCTCTTCACCACGACAGACCGGTACAACTCTGCATCACTGCAGAGCAGCACCAATCCGCCTATCGATCTCACGCTCCAGCTTTCCCTCAATCGTGAACAAGGCCCCGAGATACTTAAACTCCTCCACTTGGGGCAGGACCTCATCCCTGACCCGGAGAAGACATTCTACCTTTTTCGGACTCTAGACCATGGTCTTGGGTTTTCAGGAGCTGATTCTCATCCCAGCTGCTTCACACTTGACTGCAAACCGATCCCGTTCGAGCTGGTGATCACGTTCTGATGAAGCCAACAGGACCACATCATCCGCAAAAAGCAGAGGCCTGGGGCCTCATTTATCAAGCGTGCTTACGCTCAAAACGGGGTCGGAAAACTGCGTAAGCAACTTTCCACGCAAACTTTGGGATTTATCAAAGAAAACTTAGCGGGAAAATGTGCGCAACTTTAAGTTGACTAAGGACCTGGCTTACGCACATGTTGGACATGGAGAGCACCTGCAGTGCTGCTGCTGAGACGGATAAAATTATGAAATCCTGCAACATTATCACTTGTACTGCTTCGTTTTCACACAGAACAAGACACCCCCCCCCCCCCCCCACACACACACACGTGCGCACGCACACACACAGCCTGAAGCGCAGAATATGAATAGCAGAAAATCAGCAGGGGGACACACTGAGACAGAACGTCATGCGTCTGTGACGGTGTGTGTGTCCTGTCACTGTGAGGGGGAAATTATGCATATTATCCATTTTCCATCCTGATTTCTAAAATTCATCATCGGTCAACACCTGGTTGTGCACTCATTCCCAGAGCTCCTCCTACAGAAGTACCAGTTGGTGCCGGAAACGCTTCTCTGTAACCGACGGATCACTTGCTTTTCATGTACACTGTTGTCTATAAGTTTGTATTCCTTTTAAATTTAAGGATTGTAAGTAGATATATAATGATGTGAAAGTGTTTACACATGAGGCGCGGACATGAAAGCGTCGGTCCCAAACTTTGATCCTAAACCAGCAGATGGCGGCACACACCAACTCTCCAGGGTTTCCAGTGCATCTTTCATGTGCCTCGTTCTGATGAAGAAGCAGCTGTTTCAGAGTGAGGTAGAGCGATGCTCAGCTGGGAGGCGGTGAAAAGCGCGAGAGGCAGAGGAGGCAAATGAGGACAGGGAGAGGAGAGGAGGAGGGGAGGGGAGTGAGTGCACAGAGAGGTGAAGCGGGGAGCAGAGTGGAGTAGAGATGGATGGGGATGGCGCAGCAAGTGGAGCACTGGTGGCAGCATCTGCTTGTTAGTTTAAGATAAAAGTCCGTGGGCTGAAACGAGATGGGCTCCATCCATTAAAGAGAGCAGGCGCTCGTCCAGACGGCCCATCCACGGCCTCCGGAGCGGCTCCTCTGGACCCATCAATAAAACCACGGCGGAATGCAAATGCTCCACTTTTTCTGCAGGCTCATGGTTTAGCCACCGTGAAGGATGCAAACGTAAAAGATGGTGGAGTAACCTGGCTGTGCTTCGGGCTTTTTGGTGACTAATGCAGATAAATAACTTTAAAAAGAGAATAAAGTGGACTAAAACAAGGCCTCAGTGGGGCTGCACCTACTTCCTGCTCTTGAGCCTGAACTGTTGTTGAGGTCTTTGCTGCTTGAAATGGACTTTGGGGTGTGACTAATTAAAGAAGAGCCTTTACTCGCGCCACACTTGTCTGTTTCTCTTTTCTGCAGAGTTGTGCTTTAGTTGGCTTACTCCCAATTATCTTAATATGAGTAAAAACACATAAAAAAGCAAACTCCTACATTTTCAGCGTTTTTAATTTTAGTGGTTATAATCACCTGTAGGAAACATTAGGACACATTCTAACATTTTTTGCACATTTTGATTTCATTGCATCACCTTTGGCAGAACAAACTGATGATTTTGATTTCGTTTCCATTTATTTACAGATAATTTGTCAGAAGGTGACAGCAGCAGTTCAGGTGAGCAAAAATATCCCCTCAGATTTCAGCTTTTGCCCTTCTGACCTGGATCTTTTACCACATCCGTCCGTAAACGTTTTACGTATCCGTGTGTCGAGCAGAGAACGCTGGAACGTCCACCGAGGACAGCTCAGAGGAGGAAAACGAGGAGGAATCAGGTGAGAGACTTCTATACAGGCTCATGCCTGCGCTAATGTTTGGTCATGTGACTCTCAGCAAGTTGCACCTTTAATGAGACGTTTCTGGATCCACCGACAAGCTTCTGGCTGATGTTTCAGCAGCCCTCTGGGCAGAATTGCTGGAGTACATTTCCTCAGACTATTAATGAGAAAGAAAACATAAACTGCTGTTCTGAGGTGAAAAACTTTGGGATTAAAAAATTCAAACCGATGTGTTGCTCTTGATTTTTCACCTTTTTAATCACGCTTCATCGCCAGAAGGCGGCGCTGATGGAGACGCAGGAGACGATGGTAGGATTTGCATCCCTTGTTAAAAATTATGCTCAAAGTAGGGCTGCACGATATTAGGAAAACCTGCGATATTCGATAACGATGATTAATATTGCGATGACGATATTACTTGTGATAAATAAAAACTTAACTCAGGAACAAAAATAATCAAAAACAAAGAAATAAAAAATTCGTTAAAAAGAGAAAAGCTAAAGATGTGAGGAACGGGAAAAAGAAAATGAACAAGAAAAGGTAATCAGTGGATCCCGGGAAAAGCAGAATCAGCAGAAAGAGCTAACGAAGCTAACTCGGGTGTTTGGGCGGGCATCTAACCTATGAGAACCCACCCGATTGGCCAAATGGGTGAAGAGCTCATTTGATTAGTTAAAAAACATCATGCTTTCATTTGATTGACAGAATGCATTATGCGTCATTGCTAGGGCTGCACAATATATCGAAAAATTATTGTCATCGCGATAACAGGACGTGCGATAGGCCCATCGCAAAACACGGCAAAACAGCGATAAATGTTTGGTTCAAACATTTCCATCCGTGTCATACATCAACTTTTTGTAAACCAGCTCTGTTTTTTACGCGGAAGTATTATTTGACCAATCAAATGTATCCGTTCTGATATGCGGCCAATTAGATGGTCCGTTCATGTAATACGCCCGCCCCCTACATAGACCCTTTTGGAAAGCAACACCCGAACAGAGTTTGCGGTGCCGTTCCCTTGTTCGTTATGCTGGATCAGAGCAACGAACGCACTTTGTGCTGAGGTTTCTGGAATCAGCGCTACTTTCAAACGTGAACGTGAGTCCGCTCGGTGTCGTTAAGCAGCTGATAATAACCGGGCTGACTCCGACACTTGCCGGTGAACCAACCCACCTTCATGCCACTAGTGTTAGCCCCAGGCTCCGGTTAGCTTCCAGCTAAAAGGCTACAGCACTCTCCTCCCAGTCCCACCCTGCTAAAGAGGGCCTGGAAAAGTTCCCCCACACATCAAAGTGATTTTTCATTTATGAGCTTTTATAACCTTGTTAATCAGGATAGTTGATTTGCTGCTGCACATAAACTGTCAGTCAGAAGCTCTGCTAGCCGGTTATCTTAAGAGGAGCTAGTTCAATTTGTTAGCTTGTTATCAGAATCATAGTTGCAGTTTCATCATCTGAGCTGCTTTTTAAGATCTAGGTAAACTTGTTCAATTTGGGGTTAAAAACAAATGTTTTCACATATTTTCCATGTAGTTTTTTTGCCAGTTCCTCTTATGAAAGGTAGACAATTGTTTTTCTCTTTCCCTCAGAAAATCTTAATATTCTCCTAGTTTGGCCCAGCACAGTTCACTTCCCAATTACAGCAACAGCCTTATATCATAACCACATAAGTGGAGAAAATGTTCAGTAGCAATGAGAGAATTTGCTGTTGCATGTAAGTGATGTTAACTATTATTTAACATTTAAACATATTTTCTGATTTGTATTTATTTACTCAAAAAACCCTGGTAAGGGATGTTTTTCTGTATTTGGAGCATCAGAAAAAGTTTTATGGTGGAGGTGATGTTTTAAAGTCACTGAGAAACTGCATGCATGCAGTTTGTTGTTTTGCTGCTAATACAGTAGCAGGTGCAGCTGCATATTTTTGCAATAAAAATGTTATGTTGTAATGGAATTCATGCATTAGTTTTTGTTTGCTTTGAACCCAGAGCAGACGTCACACGCCAGACGACATCAACACTGTATACTTTAGTATTTGTTCATTTATCGCGAGTAATATCGATATCGCAATATTAAGCACTGTTATCGAATATCGCAGGTTTTCCTAATATCGTGCAGCCCTAATCATTGCGATATTTATCTGTTCTTTGCGATATGCATATTGTGCATGCTGATATTGCGATAACGATATATTTACGATATATTGTGCAGCCCTAGCTCAAAGCCTCACAATGTTCCATCGTTTCTGGATTCATTAACATTTCTCATCTCTTTTTTTCCCCAGACCATAAAGAGGCCAACGCCGAAGAATCTAAAAGCAGTAAGACAGATTCTTGTTACAGTCAGACAGCTGCACTCGCCAAAATAGCGTTTAATCACCAAAAACAACAAAAGAATCGGTGTTCTGTGACTTTTATTTTCCCTCCAGGATCAGACGCCAAACCGGAACCAGCAGCTTTAAATGGAAGAGGTGAGCAGATCCCAGCTGACTTTTTACCCTGCAGCCTCCTGGTTTGTTAATATTTTATTCATATTTGATCCTCACAGACGACAGGTTCAAGGTGTGCTGTAACAAATGCAAAGCTGTGCAGCAGGTGAGATCGGAAAACGCATTTTCTGTCCTTTCGCTGCATATTTTAGGTTCGGCCTAATCCCTTCCTCGTTTACGCGTCAGTTTTGATTTCTGGAGATGTTTGAGTGTAGAAATGAGCTGCGTGTGTTTCTGCAGACTCATGGCAGCGAGCTCGTCACCCCCCGTAGGATGTCAAAGGGACGATTCCAGTAAGAGAGGTTTTGTGGTTCTGCAGGTCTGAAAGAATGTGCAGCATCACTCAGTGTGTGTGTGTGTGTGTGTGTGTGTGTGTTAGGATACAGCTGGAAGGAGAGGGAACCTTCGAGTGCTCCGTCACTGGCCTGGTCTTCGAAGCGAGCGAGCGGGTTCTCGTTCGATACTCGATTTTATCTTGGTCCAAGTTTGGCGCGTTTCTGCACAACTCGTGGAAATGTGCCGGACCCATCTTCAACGTAGAAACAGTCAACAAGGACCCGTCTTCCCTCAAGTCCATCCAGTTCCCCCACTCCATCTGCCTAGCTCGTAAGAACCTCAGAGATCTGAAATAAAACAAAAGCAAACATATTTATGGTGGTTGTAAAACTTTGTCCTCCATTTTCACAAAGATCCAGATGAAGATGACATGACGTTTGGCGTCCTGCACATCAAGGACAACCGTCCACTCATTGAGCCGACATCGGACCACTCGGGGAGCCATGTTAAGTGGAACGTGACCTCCCTGTCACCTGTGGGTCCCATCATCCAGACCACCCACGCTGTGGAGCACCACGGGGTGGTTCTGGTCTACAAGCAGCTGAGCACCGACCCAAACAACTACAGCTTCCACATCTACATGGCCACCAACAGTGCGTCGGACATCAAGGTGAGAGGTGGTCAAACCCACACCCTCCTCGTTGTCAGAAACTCGCCTCAAATCCAAAAACTGGACGAGTTTCATGGAAGTTTGCACCGCCGGCGGTTTTCACTTGCAGCCTAGAAACAAAACTGGTGGAAAACGAGGTCAGGTTTTTCCAAACAGTTTTTAGTTTCAGGATCTTGTTTTTTTTTTTTGTTCATACCTGCAACACCTGATTAGTGGAAGCTGCTTTGATCCGTTATTGACCTGTGCAGAAATTTCAGCACCTGTTTGTGCAAAATTAGCAGTGAGTTTTGTCTTAAGCTTTTCCGAGTTGTAAATTGTGGGTTTTTACTAGTTTGCTGCTCATGAAAACTGTATTTTTCAACTGAATATAGGACTGTGCAGTTAACCAAATCTGTATCTTAACTTGTGATTTCAGCTCAGCTTCCATCCTTCTAAAATAGATTATTATTTAAATAATTTTCCCACGATTGCTCTACATGCACGCTCTCGTGTAGTCAATTTTACCCTCGTGT
Organism: Nothobranchius furzeri; assembly: GCF_043380555.1. NCBI lineage: Eukaryota > Metazoa > Chordata > Actinopteri > Cyprinodontiformes > Nothobranchiidae > Nothobranchius > Nothobranchius furzeri. The sequence goes on along the minus strand of NC_091753.1, from coordinate 52,501,906 downwards.
GTTTTCACGAGTTTCTTTTAAAAAGTAAAGATAAAGAAGTAAGACTTCCACATGCTCTCTGAAGCTGAATTCAGCCACATTTAATTTTTTTTTCATGTGCTCGTTTCCTTTCTGGACATCCAGTAGCTCTTCTCTGCTTTTATAGCAGCACTGTCTAAGTTAATAGTTGAATTAGTTGTTTTTTTTACATGTAATCCAAACTAAACAAATGTTTCTAAACTATTTATTTGATATTGCATGTAGCCTAAACTTGCCCACGCTTTTTATTTTAGTCCCCATTCAACACCCTCTGATGTGAAATAGAACCTGCAGTCTTCTTAAGATGTGAACTCTGGATAGTTTCTCCACTCAATAAAAATGGTGTAAAACAAGCTAGCTTTTAAAGGTGTGGAACACGGAAAACACATATTTATTTCTGATTATAATCAGTCACTCTGAGTGTTTCATGCAGGCTGAACATGAAAATAGTCTCCTACACCTATCTCCTGCATTAGCTTCTGATAGAAAACAGACGATGAAACTCTAGGATTAGAAAAGCCTGACAGATCTACGTCACACTGTCACCTAACAATCATGGACTCACCCATCTTGACTCACAATGGGGAAGGCTGTTGTTGGTTTAGCGTCCGGGAAACCGCAGAGAAAATCTCGATAAGTAGAAGCTAATCATTAGCATTAGCGACTAAAAACAGCAGAACTCCACCAGGCCTGTGTTATTTGTAGAGATCAAACATCAAAGTTGGAGCCAGTGGTAGTTACGTTGCTGTTATCCAATCTGAGGCGAGATGTCCAAATATCAGAAAATACGAGTCCAAATCCTGTCGTCTGAAGCCCAGCAGTGATGCTCCAGACTTCTAGTTCATGCACTGGTGTTTTTTCCCCATGAAGCGTACAGCTTTCCAACCATCCATTCCTACTGGAGACCACAGGAAATGTGTTGATTAAATGAGTGTGCTACACCTTTAAACACAACATGGTCGCAGAACTCTTATCCCTTTCTTACCCCCAAATTCCACTACCTCCGCTCCGCTCCGACACGAACGCCGGAGCAAAATCAGTCCCGTTGTAGTCAATCAGAGCAATTCCACTACTGCGGCCATGCTCCGGCAGTGCGGCGCCGTGCGCCGCCCTCTGTTCCGGCGTCCGGCAAAAATAGAATCGATCCTATTTTCGCCGGACGCCGGAGCACCTCCACAGTAAATGGACAGAAATCACCACCGCCCAACAGGAAAAGGAGCAAGCACAACTTCCGTTTTTCACAATAAATTGATAAACAAAAAGCGTTTTTTGTTTCATATGCACAGGTTTAACAACTTTTAACATTTATCAATGGCGGCTGAAGTTTAAATGCACAAAAGTAAGCCATAAATACAGTTTCTACTATCAAAGTAGTCACACTTTGTTGATCCAAACACTGCTGATCTCTCAACACAAATCATGGGCAGATTAAACAGTTCATGCCGATGCTTCTCCCACACAACGGGTGTTTGGATCTAACTTCCGCGTTTATTGCTCGGACTGTATCGCAAGATCTCGAAAATCCCGCGCATGCTTGTTTGTCCCCCTCAGGTCTCCGCACCGGAGCGGAGCCGTTGTAGAGCGGGTACCAGTAAAAATTGAGTTCGGAAGCGAGCGGCTGCGGAAGGCGGGGGCGGACCGGAGCGGAGCGGAGGTAGTGGAATTTGGGGGTTAGGGTATCATCCCTGGGCCACGCCCCCGTTGTTGGGAACACGCATTACCAGAGGAAACGAGTGCGACACCCCAGTCGCCGTTTTCTAGGCCCAAACATCTTTTGTTGTGTGTGACTTCAAATGGTGTTTTTCTTTTTGGGACTCTAGCTGGTAGCAGCCAGCTGTTTCTCCTTCTCTGATATTATTGAGCGGAGAAGCTCTCACGCCAGTGGTGTTCTGTTGCTAAATACGTGATGATATATATATATATATATATATATATATATATATATATATATATATATATAGTGGAGGACCCAGGGAAGTGCTGATGTGCGGTGGTTGAGTGGGACCGACAACTTGATGGTCCAGTTGTTGGTTTTGGTCTGAGGTGTGTGATTGTTGGAGGTTTTTAGACAAATATGAGAAAACTGTTTTATTCATTTTTTACATACATACATATTATGTTACAAAGTTGGCATGAATAAAATGTTTTAAGCTAGCTTGTTTTTCAGTTTCTCAACTCAATAATTTCTAGTCCTAGTTTGGCATCAAATATTTCCGTGGACGACTACTAAACTCTCCTTTACGTTTTTCTCGCTGAATGAAAACTGAAACAGGAGCAGGAAAAATGCCGTCCTTGCAGCAGCAGCACAGAGGAATATTCCACACATAAGAATTTAATCCACTGGTTTACTGAATAAAACTCCATCAAAATGCCTCACCTTTAAAATCACGCATGTAAACATAAAAACAGAAACAAAAGATGAAATTTACTTTCACTTTTGCACACTTTTAAACCGTCGCTGGCCTGATTCACACATCAGGTTTCTAGGCCCACGTGGGGCAGCGATCACCGTAAACGTCCTACTTGAGTGCCGCTGAGCAGTAACGTGGGCGACGTTCCAAACCACCTGATTCATTTCTGAGTAAAGGCAGAGTGCACCACACTAATCATCCAGGAAGTGTGATTGTGGTTGCATGAGCGGATGTGTTTGGGAGGATCCAGCATGTTATTTATTTTTTTTTTACCAGTTTCTGTAATAATTCGAGTTTCAGTGTGACGTGAGTTCCCATCCCATGATGTTTTTGTGTTCGGCCGTTACCGTTTTACTCACTGACACCTTCAGTGTGATGATTCATTTGTGTCATTGCTGCTGTCGCCGAGACACTGACCTGCTTCCCTCATCTGTGTTGCTGTAAATCAGGATATAGGCAAACAAGTTCGGAGCTGCAAGAAAAGTTACATGAAGATCGACAAGCCTCCAACGTGCAAACTGGACGAGGGGACGTATCGTCTCCTGAGCGAGCCAGAGGGAGAGATCAGACCTCAGGTGTGTCTCTTTGCATCAGCGTGGATAAAATAAAATAAGAAATCATGTTGAAACTTGAAGGTGCATTAGTGAAAAAATTAGCGCCATCATTATTTATGTTTGTCTCAATGCAGGACTTGAAATTCACCCTGGCAGTGACCAAGATGAAAGGCTACTTTGAAGCTTTCTTTGAGCAGCCGCCACCGTTTAAATTATCTCTAATAGAGATCAACTCCGAGGAGACGGTTTGGACCGCCACCATCAGAGACGGTACTAGCATGTTTAGACCGCTGAGGCTACAACGCAGATCCATTCAAACAAAAAAAGCACACAGGCTTTAAAGGTGTGGTTGACTGAAAAGACATTTTTAATTCTAGTTTTTAATAATTCTGATAGAAAATGGTAATGAAATGCAAGGATTTGAAAATCCTCTCACATCTATGTCACACTGTTAATTTGCATTCACGGCCTCGCCCATCCTGGCTCGCGTCCGCCCACGGGAAGGCTTTTTGAAATTTTTTTGGCAGCGAAGCAAGAGAGAAGACACCATGTTGGTGATAGTGACTTTGCAACATGTCTGAACACGTTCTGTTAGCCAATCAGAAGCAAGCTGTGTGCATATCATTAATAATAATGAGCAAACCTGCTGTTTTTAGCCCATCTCTGCACCAGTAAATCTCTACATCTCAGAACAGGAGCATCATTAAATGACTCATAAGGCATTGATTTACACAAGAGAACACAGCAAATGAGTTGAATAAACAAGTTAACCACACCTTTAAGTTATTCTTCATTATTACAATTATTTAGAAGAAAAACAGAAAGCAAACAGAACTGCAAAAAAATTGCTTATTTGCTTTCAATTGCATGTAAAATGGACACCAAGCATAGCATTTAAATTGAAGCCAAAACAAATTTAGCTCCACCTTGTGGCTGGCTGCAATATAGATTTTAAGTCCCGCCCCCCAACACAGTGAGACAATAACCTTTCACCACAGATAATTTTATTCAGGTGTCGACTCCTGTTGATTCTTAAAGTTTCCCATTAGATGCTGTACGATTGAATATTTTTACGACCCGTTCAACTTAGTAAAAATAATTTATCCTGGGTCTGTTTACTATTTTAACTCATTCACTGCCAATGACGACTAAAGTCGTCATTTGCATTTTTTTACTGTGTGGGCGTCGAAACGAGCCCCCGCGCCGAGAGAACAAACATCTCAGCTCTGAAGCCGATCTTCATCCGCATACGTCACACGTCACATGATCAGGAAGCAGAACATACATGTGTTCGGAGATCGTTTTGGGCCGCTGCTGTAAAAAAATTTAGGTGCGAAGCGGAAAAGCTTCTGCCAATCACAATTCAACAACGGATTATGAAAGAACGGATAAAGCTCGAAACGCGCGGATTCTTCCTGATGTAAGAGGTGAGTCTCCGCTTCTTTTTGGTTGTTTTGGCGTCGACATCATCCTAGCACGCAACGTTCTGTGACTCTTAAAAAATAAGTAAAAACAGTGAGAAACGCTGGCAGCGAATGAGTTAAGATCATCTGAAATGGACTTCGGTGGGAAAGTTATGAACGCTTATTATATTCTGTTGTGGATTGCTCTTTGAACTGTCTCATTTTGGAGAAATGAAACCTACCTTGAAATGGGGCCTGTTGTGACTAGCCGTTAGCTTGTCAATCCGGCCAGAACTTAGTGTAGTCTATAGTCCTTCAAACAGAGGTCAGTCAAAGAGCTGTGTACAACAGAAAGAAGTTTTGAAGAAATGTATCTAAGACACTCGGCACCATTCTATTTGCAGATGATACAACACTGTTTTACTCAGGATCAAATATTGAGGAGGTGGCTAAAGTGATAAATGATGAACTGATTAAAATTAAAAACTGGTTTGATATAAATAGATTGACACTGAATCTTAATAAAACAAATTTTATTCTGTTTAATGACAAAAAGAACAGTGATGTGTCATTGGAAATAGATGGTATTGCAATTCAAAGAGTAAAAGAAACTAAATTTCTTGCAGTTCTTATTGATGAAGACTTGACATGGAAATCCCACATTAGTTACAGAAAAGGTAAAATTGCCAAATCCTTAGGAGTATTCCATAGTCAAGTTTTTACTGTCTAATTCCGGTTTGTTGGCATTGTACGATTCACTGATTGTTCCATACTTGACTTATTGTGTAGAAATCTGGGGAGCAACATACAAAAACTATACATAACCCTTATTTTTTGTTTTACATCCGTAGCGTTGTTTTTCCCTTTGGGAATCCTGTAGTTTGAAACGTATCTCTGGGTTTTTCCCACTGACCTTTCTAGGGATTTTTTTGTTCCTATCAGGTAAAACTTAGAGAATTATTGGTGTTTTTTGTTTTTGCAGATTTAACATGTTTATTAGAAGACAATGTGCATCAATTGGCACAGTAAACCAAAGATTCTTGTACTTATCTTCATTCCCTTCCTTTTTTTCATAGTTTAACACATAAAAGACAGCAGACAACACACACACACGCACACACACACACACACACGCACACAAAAAGGAAAAGGATGGGAGGGGTATTGAAGAGATTTGGAAAAGTCTAAAAAGGGTTGCCATTTCTTGCTAAATCTGTCTGGGCAAGTTTCAGAAATGACATTACTTCATTAATCCAATGTGTGGTAGAGGGGATTGGTAGATTTCCTATTCATTAGAAGAAGACGCCTAACCATTAAAGAGGTGAAGGCTCCAGCTGCTCAGCAGAATAGTGGATATAATCATCAGGAAGACCACATGTGGGAGACACGACATGTTTTAAGTGTTGAGTCAATTCAAGTTTATTTATAAAGAGGCAAATCACGTCAAGAGTCGTCTCAAGGCACTTCACATAATAAACATTCCAATACAGGTCAGTTCATTAAGCCAATCAGAAAAAAGTTTCCTATATAAGGAACCCAGCAAATTGCATCAAGTCATACTAAGCAAGCATTTAGCGACAGTGGAGAGGAAAACTCCCTTTTAACAGGAAGAAACCTCCAGAGAATCCTGGCTCAGTGTAAGCAGCCATCCACCACGACTCACTGGGGATCGAGAAGACAGAGCACACACACACACGCACACACACACACACACACACACACACACACACACACACACACACACACACACACACACACACACACAAGCACACAAGTGTATCTTTGACATCACATAAAAATAGATTTGCCAAATGTTCGCAAAAGACGGACGAAAGAAGAACACGTGTGTGAGATGGAAAGGTGAGCCGTGGGATGGCATTGATATGTTTTGATGTTTTTTTCTTTCAGGCGACTGTGTGGATCACACAGAGAAGAAGCCAAGGAAAAGAACAATCTGTAAGTCTCCTCGCTTCAGTCAGAATCAAATTAGTTCTGAGCCTGGGTTGCTTATTGATCTTCTTTGTGCAGCAGGCAGACAGAGGAGCAGCAGCCCCTCAGAGGAGGAAACAACCTGTAAAAGACCTCGATGGCAGGATGAGTCAGGTGTCCTCCTTTATCCACAGAGTTCAGAAGAAAACTGCTTTCAGCTATCAGACTCTTTCTATATTAACAGAATGAAACTTCTTATTTTCTCCAGATGGAGTGAAAGCAGCGTTGGCTCAGGGAGAGGACATGACGGAGAAGCAGCTCCTAAAAGTGGCCAGGCAGCTTGGCTCGGAGTGGAAGCAGGTAGCCATCTACCTTGGGTTGAAATCCCGGGAGCTGGACGACATTCAGGCAGCAGAGAAAGACCTGAACATGCAGAAGCTGAAGATGCTGGTGGAGTGGAAGAGCCGAAGAGGGCAGGGAGAAGCTACGGCGAGCCACCTGCTGGAGAGCTTAGAGGACCTGGAGGACCTACCGAACGAGGTTTATCAGATTCTGAAAGGTAAAAGACACCGAGCATGTTACTACGGTGCAATCAGCACTGCTCAGAAATAAAGGGAACACTAGATCTGAATGAGTTAAATATTCTTATTAAATACTGTAAAGGATGAGTCGTTTACATCTTACTTATGAACCATAAAATGTGAGATTCCATAGAAATATGAAATATCAATCTGATGGATCTTTGACTATTTTAACCAGAAGATCAGAACTTTTTATTGCAGGGATTAAGCGACACTTCGTATTAATTCCAAGGAAAGAGAGAGAATCAGGTTTAAAATAGTTAAGAAATTTATTTCTACACAATTTAAACAAGACTAACTTTAACACTCTGTGCACTGATGGACTAAGGTGGAGTGAGACGTGATGAATGTTGATGGTGTGTGTGTGGAATGCTGTTATCAGAACCAGCGGATCCGGAGAAGCATTTAGGTCTGAGTGGGAGTGAATATTTCGCTCTAAACTTTAGTAGATTTAGAACACACATGAGACGCCATCTGTCGGTCTATGTACCCAGGGGAAGCCTCCGTTAGATCCAGAATGGCGAGGTCCTCGTGGGCCCTCCTTGGAACCGAAGCCGGTAGAAAAGCAGCGGTGCCGACCAAACTAGTCTTGGAATGCTTCCAGGTCACGACAGGTTATCACTGGCGTCTCCGAGACCCTGAAGGGGTCGTGAGGTTCAGCTTTTATTCTGAAGGAACCGTTGCGGTCAGGTGTAACTTGCAACAGATTTTATCCAGCTTGTCGAGGTTCTTTATGGCTGAAGAGGAAGTCCGGATGGCCGGTCCGAGACTTCTCTAGAACCAAAGATAAGGTGGCGTGGGACGGTTTTTACAATTGTCATATTTTGGTTTACTGGCGAATCAGAATTTGACATGCAACAGAGGGTTTATACAAACACCACAGAAAACCCCGCCTAGCCAGAAACGAAGGTTCTGATTGGACCAGACAAAAGGAAATGTGTCATGTGACTTTAGCATTACGTGTCATTAGTGTCTAGTGCAAATGTCCAAGATTATAATTACTTGTAAAGTACTACTGATCACAGGATTATAATCTCAAGTAATAACATTGTCATTTCACAGATTGATTGAACATTGGGCTCATATTATTACTGGTAATAACAAAGTTGTTGTTTATGTGTTTATCAAAAGAGTTCTTCATCTTCGTCTTGAGCTGTAACAGAGGTGAAGCAGTTCAGATGAGCAGAGTGCATGAAAGACCTTGGCCACTATCTCATGTAGATTAGCCTGTCAGAGACTTTATGTCTCTGCTCGCGCAGATGCAGCAGATCATGCCCTTTAGGTCAAAAACACGATATTCATGACGCTACAATACTTTGTTCTTCACGTAGTAGAAAGTGCGAACAACAAAATCACATAAATTTATCAATAGAAATCTAATTTATCTGGCCGAGGCTGCCCTTTGTCACCGATTCTGTTCATAACTCTTATGGACAGGATTTCTGGGCACAGCCAAGGTGTTAAATGGTAAAATGGTAAATGGCCTGTTTTGATATTGCACCTTCAAGAATCCTGGAACCCCCCAAGGCGCTTTACAACACACTCAGTCATTCACCCACTCACACACACTGGTGGTGATGAGCTACGATGTAGCCACAGCTGCCCTGACAGAAGTGAGGCCACCGAGCGCTGGCGCCACCAGTCCCTCCGACCAACACCAGCAGGCAAGGTGGGTTAAGTGTCTTGCCCAAGGACACAATGACAGTGATGGACTGAGTGGGACTCGAACCTGCGACCTTCAGAATACGGGGCGAGCACTTAACTCTTGTGTCACTGTCGCCCCACCGTTGTGTTGAGGGGATCCATTTTGGTGGCCTGAGGATCGTGTCTCTGCTTTTTGCAGACGATGTGGTCCCGTTGGCTTCATCAGAACTCCGGCTCTCACTGGAGCGCTTCGCAGCCGAGTGAGAATCAGCTCCCCTAGATCCGTGACCGTGGTCTTGAGATGGAAAAGGGTAGAATGCCTTCTCCGGGTCAGGGACGAGGTCCTGCCACGAGTGAGGGAAAGCTGGAGCGTGAGATCGATAGGCGGATTGGTGCTGCGTCTGCAGTGATTCGGGCGTTGTACCGGTGTGCCGTGGTGACACACCGGTACAACGGACAGCAAATCACAATACAATAAGTTGTTTCCCTCCTCGGAGCAGTTTGTTTTAGACTCTGCTGTCACGTTAACCATCGTAAATAAAGATGCAGATTACACATCACAACAAACATAATCCAGCAGTAAGCTGTTTTATTGCCCAACCACGAGTCAGAGCTGTTACCGCAGTGTCTGCCTCAGAATTTTCTAACTTTAGCCACAGGTGTGTTAGTCATCAGACAGAGATCTTCTCCACAAGACGGGGAGGAATGTTTTCAGCATGCCGTCGAAGTGGATGTAAAATCTACTGGATCTAATGGTTGCTGGATGTGAAAATCTAAAGTACTTTCTTCCTCTGTTCTGCTGACCATCTGCAATGAAGCTGAATGTTTTGTGTTTCTTATCATACGATTGAGCTAACGTGATTCTGACTGTAAAAGTGGGACACCACCACCTTCTTAAGACCACGTTCATTTACGCTCCTTGTTCCAGAGGCAAGGCGAATAAAGCTGGTATCTCCCCTGAGACGCCTCTGCTGGAAACGGAAACCCGTGATGCTGGACATAACGAGATGGTGCTAAACACCGGTCGCCGTTGTCCGTGACTTCAAATGTTGTTTTTCTTTTAGGGACTCTGGTAGTTTGTTTTCTTCTCTGATATTATTAAGCGGAGAAGCTCAAACACCAGTGGTGTCTTGTTGGAAAATACACGAGTGTGTGATGAATGGAGGACCCGGGGACGGTGGTCCCGTGGTTACTTTTGGTGTTATTGAAGGTTTTGAGACCAATGTGAGAAAACCACTGAAATAGCTTTTTATTAATTTATGTATTTATTATGAAAATTTTCTTTTTTTCTTTTTTCTTTTATTTATTTATTTGTTTGTTTATGTATTTATGATTAATTTAGTTCTTCTTTTTCTTTTTTGTTTTGTTTAATTTATTATTAATTAATTAAATAAGTAATTAATTATTAATTTAGTTCTTCTTTTTTCTTTATGTATTTATTATATTTTTCTTCTTTAATTTATTTATTATTAATTTTTTCTTCTTTTTTTCTTTATTTGTTTTATTTATTTATTTAATTATGTAATTATTTATCATTTATTTTTTCTTTTTCTTTTTTGTTTTATTTATTTATAAATTAATTAATTAATGTATTAATTTATTTCTTCTTTTTTCTTTTTTGTTTTATTTATTTATTATTAATTATTTACTTCTTTTTTCTTGTATTTATTTATTTATTATTATTTTTCTTCTTTTTTCTTTTATTTATTTATTTATCTATTTATTATCTTTTCTTTTTTTCTTCTTTTTTTGTTTTATTTTTAACCTTCACAATATATTTATAGCTTTGCTGTGTTAGAAAGTTAAGAGGCATGAAAAAAGTTTTAAGCTGATTTGTTTTCCAAGTTTAAAGGAACGTCTTGCAGCTTTTGAGCAGCTGCAGCATTCAGCGTCTCTGCTAAATGATTCTATTCTTATTTTGTTTCTGTTTCCAGATATGAGGGACAATCGATCGGTGAAGTAAAAGCTTTATAGATCCAACAAGCTGTTGAATATCTGCTGATCCATCAAATGGAGCCAACAAAGACCTCAGGAGCGCAGCGAAGCTGCGTCGACCTGGGGCCGCCTCAGCGCTTCTCTTTTTTAATCCCTCGACGTGAAACATTTAAGTTGTTTTGTTTCTTCATTTCACTCCTGATGTTATTTAAATGAGGTCCTTTTTGTTTCTGTAGTGAGTGCAGAAGAGTGTGTAGTTAAACTAAACACGGGTCCTTCAGGAATAATTCATCGTTTTACTTTGAATGAAATGTGTTATTTTTGTCTGAAAATAATTAGGCAGTAGAACCGAATTATGGACTGAACTACGAAATTTTTTGTCTTTTGTAGATATTTATGTATATAAATATGTATTTTAAAAAACCTTTAGTTTATTTTTTTAAGTTTTGAGTCTGTTTGTGTTTTATTTTACGACTTGGAAAAGATCCAACATCTAGTTTCTGTCATTTATTTGGAATGAATGCATTTTGCGGGAAAGAACAACTCTTGTTTGTGTTTTTCAGACACTGCAGCTAGAATCTTTTGGAAAAGATTTGTATGTTTTTTGAAGCCGGAGCTTTTTCACACATTTGGAACCACAGACGTTAGAGGACCAAACTTTACTGTAAACTCTGAAACGTTTTCAGTTACAAGACTTGAAACTGTGTTCTCGGACATGCCAACACTATTAAAGAAAAACTTTAAGATGACATACTTGTTACATGCAATTCTGTGTTTTATGATCCTTTATGCAGAAAAGCATTTGTTAAATTCCTCCTAAGAATCGAAGAGTTTGAATCAACGTTGAAAGGTAAACCAGGTAAATCCTCGTCCCTTTGTCTGCATGATGGTGCAGCGGGGGGCACCGTTGCCTTCATCGGTAAGGTTACAGGTTTAAAACACAGCTGTGGCCTTCCTGTGTGGATTTGTTTTCTGCGTGCATGTTCATATTTTTCTCTGGGTGCTCTGGCTCCCCCTCAGAGACCAAAAACATGCATGTTACACTCTTTTTCTGCATCCTACATTCATAATTGTAACTCGTTTGAAGGAAAGCATCTGCCAAAACAATACAGATTAAAATACACATTTATTTGGGTAAAGCATGCTTGGAAAAAAACCCAATTCTTAAAAATATGGATGTTTCAAAATAAAATTAAACATAATTACCATTTATTTAACATTAATATTTAATTTGCCATATTGGTAATATTTATTTTCTACATTTTTATTTGCCCTTTCTCTTTCTCAGTTAATGGTAAATGGCCTCTATCTGTATAGCGCCTTCTTAGGGTTCTGCAACCCCCCCAAGGTCCTTCACAACACATTCACCCATTCACAGACACATTCATGAGCTACAGCAAAGCCACAGCTGCCCTGAACGCAGGCAAGTTGCGTCTTGCCCAAGGACACAACAGCTGAATTCTCTGGCAGGCACTAGGATTTAACCTACAACCTCCCTGTTGCTGGGCAACCCGCTCTACCTCCTGAGCTACTGCTGTCCTTTGCTAGAAAATACAAAGGAAAAAACAAGCTCCCCTTTTTAGGCGAAAAGGAAATGGATAAAACAGATTTTTCGATTTATTTTCAGTCCAGTCCTGCAATGTGGACATGGCAGCATAGTTTTAAATTTTAGTTGACGAGAAAATAAAAGAATGGACGAGTGAAGGGCATCAGATGGGAAGTGTTAGAAATTCAAGTCAATAAACAAAATCCTAGAGAATTAAAAACGGGACATGCAGACTACTAATAATCTCCTTATTAGAGCTAAATTTCTGTTTAATGTCAGATTATTTTGTTTTTTTCTCCACAGGCTCAACAAAAAAAAGATGGGAACGGATTTTGTCTTTGTGCCAGAATAAATAAAGTGCGAGTTAAACATTAAAGGTGTGGAACACAGAAAAAAATGATTAATTATTTCTGAGTAAAATGGGTCCCTGTGAGTGTTTCATGCCGGCTGAACATGAAAATAGTCTCCCACACTCATCTCCTGCATTAGCGTCTGATAGAAAACAGGCGATGAAAGGATTAGAAAAGCCTGACAGATCTACGTCACCCTGTCACTTAACTCATTCACTGCCAATGACGACTAAAGTATTTTTTTACTGTGTGGGCGTCGGAACGAGCCCCCGCACCGTGAGAACAAACATCTCAGCTCTAAAGCCGATCTTCATCCACATACGTGATCAGGAAGCAGAAAATCCACGTGTTAGGAGATCGTTTTGGGCCCCTGCTGTAAAAAAAGTGAGGCGCGAACCGGAAAACCTTCTGCCGATCACAATTCGACAACGGATTATGAAAAAACGAATAATGCTCGAAACGCGCGGATTCTTCCTGATATAAGAGGTGAGTCTCCTCTTTGTTTTGGTTGTTTTGGTGTTGACATCCTAGAGCGCAACGTTCTGTGACTTCTAAAAAAAAACTGAAAATGCTGCAAAACGCTGGAAGCGAAGGACTTTTCTGATCAGGAAACGGCTGGCAGTGAATGAGTTAACATTCATGGACTCACCCATCTTGACTCACGACGGGAAAGGGTGTTGTTGGTTTAGCGTCCAGGAAACAGCAGAGAATGTCTCAGCTAACTGTTAGCATTAGCAACTCCACAACACAGCAGAACTCCTCCAGGCTTGTGTTATTTGTGGAAATAAAACAACGTTGCAGAGCAAACCGTCAGTGGTAGAGTCATGTTGCTGTTACCCAATCACAGGCGAGATATCCAAATATCAGGAAATGAGACTCAAATCCTGCCATGTTAAGCTTGGTTTATGCTTGATACATTCACTTTCCGCTTGGTGATGCGGCTCGCGGATGGAACGCGCTTCTCAACTCGCAGCGTTTATGGTTCATGCGGCTTGTCTCTGCGGTGAGCCAATATTTTCCCAAACTGTAGGGGGCAGCATGGAGCTCTACGGCATGCATCCAACACTACACCATAGTAGAAGTAGAAATTACTGTTTACAACACGGCATTCCAGCATTTTTTAACAGCGTCCTCGTCTTTTCCGACAGTGCGAGCTATTTCTCTCCAAGAATTATTAACAACATGTTGATACGGTGATCTCTGAGAGCTGAATCATACAAATGTCTGTATTTACGAACCTCTGCCACACTAGTTCTTGCCAGTCCGCCATGTTTTTCCGCGTCCGACCGTCCGCGTGGTTAGAAAATTTCCTGGGTGCGCGGTGCGGAAATTTTGGGCCATGCGGAGGTGCGGTGGAGGGGCGTGGTTGTTAAAATGACGCAATTTTGCCTCGCGGAGCCGTGCGGACCTCGTGGACGCGTCAAGCATAAACCAACCTTTAAGCTCTCCTCTGATGTAGCATCCTGCATCTGAGCTTTTCTTCCCTCTGAGTACGCCTTCCAAGACATTCATTCATACTGGAAACCAATGCAAATGTATTGATTAAACCAGCTCAGTGGCCTAGTGGTAGAGTGTCCGCCCTGAGACTGGGAGATCAGGGTTCAATACCTGATCGGGTCATACTAAAGACTTTGAAAAATTGGGACCCAATGCCTCCCTGCTTGACACTCAGCATTAAGGGGTTGGATTGGGGGGTTAAACCACCAAATGGTTCCCGAGCGCGGCTGTGTCTGCAGCTCACCGCTCCCCCAGGGGATGGGTCAAATGCGGAGAACAAATTTCGCACACACACCTGTGTGTGTGACAACTGATGGGACTTTAAACGGGTGTCCCACACCTTTAAGCTGTTTGTAGAAACTTGTTCATCTCGAAAGTCAGTTTTGTGGCTCAACACCAAACATCAGGTGCTAAATTTAAAACGAGAGGAAAATCCTTTGGAAAATTCAGAAAGACCCGCATAAAGTAAAGATGTTTTCTTGTTCAGTTGGGAAAAGGATCTTCTGTTACATTTTAATAATAAAAGATTTAACTTCACCTTTTGATGCCACAAATAATTTATCATAATAAATAACATTACATAAATACATCAGCGAATAAATAAATAAATAGATGGATAAATAAATAAATAGATAAGAAACATTTCTTCAAACTTAGGAATACATTCATACACCTGGCCAACATGGCCTACAGACCGCCATCTTTAGCTAGACCTGGTCTAAAAGCGAAGGCTTCAGCTTAGCAGACCGATTCGCAGCTCGTTCAGAAGTTGTGATGGTAGTGAAGGGTCGAAGAAGTTGTCTGGTGGTGTAGATGAAGCTTCGGGGTGTTTTACTTCCTGTGGTCTCCAGAGGAGATGTAGCCCATGGCTCTGTTGATGGTGATGGTGCGGACATGGAAGCCCCTCATCATCTTGCACATCTTCTGTCGGTTTGTGAAGGAGTCGCCTTGCCACAAACCGGAAGCTTCCACCTGAAACGCACAGCCAGTGACAGAATGAGTCGTCGGTTTCACGCCGAAACTTCCTTCAAAACAAATCAGTTTTAATGTCAGTGACCACAAGAAGAGATGCAAAAGGGGAACCAAAACAAGAAGAGGAGCAGAGAAAAATACCTCAGAGGAATCCGTCCCTCTGTTCGCTGTAGAGGAGCAGCTCTGTGCAAACCGAGAAACATCCACATGTTATTTCCCAGGAGATTCTCCAAAACACGACTTGTTTCCTTCTTACTACATCTTCTCAGAAATCCAAAAACCCTTATTCCTCTCACCGTCCTCAGCGTCTGGATGACTCTCAGGATTGAGTTCAAAGGTGGAGCCTCTTTCTCAGGCATGTGGAGCGGAGACTGGAGGTAGGAGTGGATAGCAGCGCCGTAGTAGGCCAAGTCCTTCATTATGTTCCTCCGACAGTCACTCTGAGCAACAGGAGGAAGAAAACTGAGATGAAAGTTTCTCTTATTGTGTAAAAAGAGAGAAAAAGACCAGAAGGTGAACACCAGCTTACCTCACTGAAGGAGAGATCACTGGGCATCATGCAGCTGGAGTTCTGTTGGGAAAATTCAATCATGAGATATTTGATGCGTGATCTGGCTTTAGAAACTTTAGAATTCACTAAAAGTGTTTTTTTTGAAAAGTGAAAACAGCTGAAATTGTTGGTCTAAATACTGGTTTGCTTTATGTTGTGTTGTAGGAAAACTATTTTAAGGTGTGGATCCTCGTTTGATCAACATATTTGCAGTGGTGTCTACATGAATGCCTTGGAAGTCATACTCAGGGGGAAAATACAAAGGTGCACCAATTCCAGGAAGTAGCAGTGTCCTACATAACAGCCGAGTTTGGCAGGTTTTGGACTCGTATTTCCTGATATTTGGACACCTCACCTCGGATTGGATAACAGCAACATGACTCTACCTCTGACTTGCAAAGTGGATGCTTGATATCCACAAATAACACAAGCCTGGAGGAGCATCTGCCGAGCGGCGATGTTGCTAATGCTAACAGTTAGCTTCCACTAGCCGAGACGTTCTGTGCTGTTTCCTGGACACTAAAACAAACAACAGCCTTCCCCGTCGTGAGTCCAGATGAGTGAGTCCATGAACACTAGTGACAGTGTGACGCAGATCTGTCAGGCTTGTCTAATCCTAGAGTTTCACCGTCTGTTTTCTATCAGACGCTAATGCAGGAGAAAGGTGTAGGAGACTGATCATCAGAAATAATGAACAAAAAATTGTTTTTCTGTTTTCAGTGTGACATTTTAAATGTTGACGAAAATGTTAAGACGTACAACATTTGTTAGATTGTTTAAAACCATAAAAAGGAAATGAACGAATGATACCCGAGTCATGGTGGGCGTGCAGGACTGGACTGTCTTCACACTTGGAACAGTGACTTCGTTGGAGGTGATCAAACTGTGACACAACTCCTCCTGCTACAAAATACAGATGGTGTGAATAAAATAAAAGAAAATAAAATAAAATAAAAGAAACAATGATTACTAACAGTTTTGAGAAGATCCGTGATGCTTGTCAGTAGGGTCTTGAAGAGCGATGTGCAGAAAACATCCTCGTTTGTGCTCGGACTGGGCAGCGGCAGCCCCGTGGATGTGCGCCAGTTCAGGGTGAGCATCAGGACGCAGCTGGCAAAGTCTGCAGACCAGAAAACCGCAAGCATCCTTTTGGCAAGCCACTTTAACATTTAATCAACAACCAAACCTTTTTCGTAATTTTGTGACTCCTACTTTACATAGCAACAATGTAATTTATCCTAGTTAGTTCTTACTAAATTTTATTTATGGATATCCAAAATAACTGCACCAAGCGGTTATCTCAAAACCCATAAAAAGAACTGAAAGAACGGCAAGCAGTTTTAATACATTTTAGGTAGACTGGACACGTATTTCTGATATCTATAAATACATTGCTCCTAGTCATTTTTAATAATCCAAATATTCACTTTAGATATTGTAATTCTTAGGACAAACATTTCAGATTCATGTGTATTTATTTATTCATTCATTTTTATCTTGAATGAACAAGAGCCGAAATGTTATTCTTGTGAGGAGAAATTCTTAATTTAGAGTCATGATGTCCTTGTTCTAAATCAACGACTATTCCAGGCGTTCTAAAACATCATGAAAAGAATAAATGAAATAAATGACATGGATGAGCGGATTATTTGCTTGGATGTTCGCAGAAATTTTACAGATTCCTGGAAAATCGTTTTCAATTAACCTCAAATAAGAGTTTTTACTGGAAACTAAATTAAAGCTATGTAAAATGAGAATTTCTCCTAGTAAGAATTCAGCTCCTGTTATCAACAAGGTCCATTCGAGATAGGAAGAATGTGCGGAAACAACGTTTCTGACATCTGAAACACACATCTAGTCTGCCTATTAAATGTTAAAACGGCTTGCCTAATTGGTACGCTGCATCTTGAACAAACAGAATTGTGGCCAATAAAACCGAGCAGCATGACGTTGATCCCAATGCGCCTGCAGACGCTCACATCCTGATATTAAATATTTAATTTTAACAACTGTCAAAAGAAACCAGTTTGATGTTGTGAAAATACAACAAGATGAATAATTACATATGAATAACTGATAATAACTGTGTCCAGCACTCTTAAAATACAACAAAAAACAAAGAATCAAATGAATGAATCTTTACAAACATGCCTGACAGAGACTTACAGAGATGAAAGTGCATCATGTTTCTGAGCTGATGGAGATCCCTGATGTAGTCTGGTGGAGCAGCAACAACCTACTGCTGCTTCCATCTCAGGAGTGATTTTAAGAGATGAGTTTGGGGATTTCCTTTGTTGTTATTTCCTCCTGTGGGCACTTGTAGCTGAGATTGTCTATTTTTAGGAACAGAAAATCCTCCAGATCCGATCCCAGATAAATATTTAGTTCACGTTTATTTAATTTTATTTGCTTATTTGATTTATTTCCCCTAAGCTGTAAAATCTAACGTTTTTGTCTTTATTCAGAAGCTTTTAACATCTAACATTTGTCCAAGACAACATGAAATGATTGTTGCACGTTTTAAGGAAGCAGATGAATAGTGCAGGAAAAAAGCACACAGTTACATCCACGCACACCTGGCGCCAACTTGGACTGGGTGTGTATGAAAGCTGCAACAAGTGTCACATTTGTCCTTCATGACCCCGGCTGCTAATCGTACGCTGCACGCACGAGGCTGGATGAAAAGCGAAAGCAGTAAAACAAAAGCGTGCCATGCAGGAAGAGATCTGCACAGAGTTGTGTCAAGCTCAGAGTGGGCGGGGAGGGAATTTCTTGTTTGTTTTATGATGGTTGTGAGATGAGTTAATGATGCGGTTAAGGTGAAGTCTAAAGGGAGAATTAGGTGTTACAATAAACGACCAACAGGGAAACCGTGGTGGAATATAGATATCAGGTTTCATTGATAGAATAAATATTGATAATTTTAGAAGCTTAACAAAATAGACAGTGCCGTCAGTCGTCATCTTTTACTGGAACCGCGCTGCTCTGGGTGGCTGCATGTAGGAGTAGCTCTGTTTACTATATGTAAGTTTTGCCTTTTCTTGGGCATTTTTTTCTTCTAGTTTCTCAAGAAAAACTGTTTTTTTTTTGGACACTTTACTTTTCTGTTTCTGGTGCTGTGAAGCTTGGAGGATTTTTACTGCTATTTTTTTAGCTTTTTTCACTTTTTGAGCATTTGTTATGATGCGTAACCATGGCAACAAGCTGGTTTACAATCGGGAGCAGCTGATTAACATGGGAAAGGCTGAAATAATACCTCAACTGAAGCCACAAATCCCAATGGAGCTAAAACGCAAGAAGCGTGGGTGCAGAGCGGGAGCAAAACGGAGACAGAGAAAGAGGAAATTCAAACCATCTCTTCCATTGATCATAATGGGCAATGTGTGATCACTGGCCAACAAGATGGAGGAACTCCAAGCCCTTTCAAGGACTCAGCCAGAGTTTCAGCAGTTTTGGAACCGCTGGAGGAGATAATGCAAAGAAGGATTCTCCAGAGAATCAAGAAAATGATGGACAACCCTGAGCATTCTCTTCACAAGACTGTCCGACAACGGAAGAGTGTCTTCAGTCAGAGGCTTCTTCAGTTTGGCTGCAACACTGACCGCTACTGGAGATCCTTCCTGCCAACAGCCATTGTAATATACAACAACTCTTTGGTGACTTGATTGTTATTATTATTCTGAGCATCAATTTCCCTCTGGGATTAATAAAGTCTTTTTGAATTGAATTGAATGGAATCACACACTGGTGAAATTACATCTTTGCATTTCACCCATCCCTGTCCGTGGGGAGCGGTGAGCTGCAGCAGTGGCTGCACCATCGACGGGCTGCACTCGGGAGCTATTTGGTGGTTCAACCCCCCCCCCCCCCCCCCCCCATCTAACCGCTCAAAGCTGAGTGTCAAGCAGGGAGGCATTGGGTCCCGTTTTTAAAGTTTTGGCACGACTCGACCGGATTTGATGCACAATTGTAAATTTTTGAATGGAAATAATCAAACAATATTTTCCTCCTAATAGAAGCTTCTGGACCAGTTACACCAGAAAAACACGCTTTTAAATGTATTACTGGGGTATTTCATAACTGGTCACATACATAAATATAAAAGAAACGTAACAACAAACTTGTTTGGCTTGGTTAGTTTGAATCTTTAGTCCTCTAATGCGACCTTCTCTACCTTATTAGCGGCATTCCTACTTTCAAACTTGCAGTAGTGACTCCTGCCCTCAGGTGGAGGATATGAGTACTGCAGGTGGAAAATGCCAACTTCTATAGCTGCCACAACATGTGCATTTATTTGTAATGAGTAACGGTTCACCTCCGTGATCGTCTGAGACCAGCCACCCGGAAAGCTGCAGCAACAGCCAGTTAGCATAACCAAAGAATTTCTGTCAGAAACGTCTCAGGGAAGCTCATCTGCATGCCCGGCTTCCTCATTGGGGTCTGGACCTGACTGCAGTTTGTTGGCGTAACCAATTTGAGTGGTCAAATGCTCACATCTGATGGCATCTGGCACATTGGAGAGGCGTACTGTTCATGGATAAATCCCAGTTTTCATGTTCAGTGTAGATGGCAGACAGCGTGAGCGTTGTTGATGGAATGGCCCATGGTGGCGGTGGGGTTATGGTATGGGCAGGTGTATGCTATTTACAACGCAGGTGCCTTTTGTTGATGGCATTTTGACAGTACAGAGATACCGTACTGAGATCCTGAGACCCGATGTGCCATTCATCGTCGTCACCATCACATGTTGCGGCATGATGATGCACAGCCCCATATCGCAAGGATCTGTACACAACTCCTGGAAGCTGAAAACATTCCAGCTGCATGGCCAGCATAGTCACCGGACATGTCACCCACGTTTGGGATACTCCGGATCGGCGTATACGACAGCGTTTTCCAGTTCCTGCCAAGATTCGACAGCTTCACAAGAGGAATGGACCAAAAAGCCGCAATCAACAAGCTGATCAACTCTATGGATGGAGACGCGTTGGAGATGAGGCAAATGGTGGCCACACCAGATACTGACTGGCTTTCTGACGAGTTCTACTATAATTGAAATAAAAGCAAAGCCAAGGAAAAACCAACAACCAATCTGAGGTGTCTCGATTGTTGCTTTGTGTCCTGAAAGATGAAATGTTCAGAAACCACGGTCATGTTTTCAGTTTAACAAGAGATTAATTTGTCAACGCAACAAACTTCAAACTAAGACGGCTTTCGTGACACCTCTCAGTTCCCCGTTTTCAGAAGTTTCTGCCTGTTTGTTGTCTTGCACTTTCTTAAAGGAAGTGCATTCTCTAAAACTGTGTGTGGCCACAGGAGTTTCCTGCCCTTTGTCCGTCTTCACCACAACACACTCTAACACTCAAGCACAACATTACTCTCATAGAACAGCACGCTTTCAGGCGCTTAACCCACAAAGAGAATGGGTGGGACATTTTTAACCTTCTGTAAGTTTCTGCACAGCCACTCTCAAGTTCACAAACTAGTAATTTATGAGAAAAAAATAATACTGATTATGACTTTAAAGGGGGTGTCCAAGCTGCTTTCAAGTCCCTTAAAAGAAAACAACCCAGCCTCATGAAGTGTAAGAGATAAATGTGACAAACTCAGATCTATGCAATGTTTCATTAATGATGTATCAAGGCACATAAGAGGACTCAAATGCAGAGCTCACACTGTTTGATGAACTGAAAAGGATTCCTGGCCTGTACAGCACAACTGAACAAGTCCAAAACTGACTAAATACACTCTCACAAAGCGTTGCCGAGAGCAGGTTCACTTTACTCAACAGATGAAGACAGACTGGCGAAGGAATCCGTTTGCAATTAGCATAAAGGGAGAAGCCAGGACACAGGTGGAAGACATAAGGCTGATAAGTGAGGAGCCTCAGGTCGTGAAGCTGCCTGCAATGAGACAGGAAATGAATTCACAAAATGAAACAGGAAGTACCAGAAATACAATAAAACCAGAAACATGACTGCAAAGCACTCAACCTACGGAACCACCCATGACATGTTGCATCGATAGTTTAATAGTGGCTGCATGGTGGCGCAGTGGTTAGCACTGTTGCCTCGCAGCACGAAGGTCGCAGGTTTGAAACTCGGGTGCGGCCTTTCTGCGTGGAGTTGCGTGTTCTCCCCATGCACGCGTGGGTTTCCTCCAGGTACTCCGGTTTCCCCCACAGATCACAACATGCCCTATAGGTTATAAATTGTAAGTCGCTTTGGATAAAAGCGTCTGCCAAATAAATAAAAACATAAAAACATAAACATAGTTTCAGGTAAATGAGGTACTTGACGAGTTACTCAGGTTAGATCCTCCTAAATCAGCCGGAGTGGATACTCTTGACCCTTTCTTTCTGAAAATAGCAGCACGTGTTATTGCTGCACCTATTACCCATCTTTCTAATCCGTCCATGTGGCAGCGACTTTGGGAGACAGTCAAGAGGTGGTGCTCACTCCTCACCCCTGCCACGTGGACCTCAAGGGATAAACCATCCATCCTGCTCAGTGGTCGACTTTCTTTTCGGGGTCAGCCATGAAGACAGTGGGAGGGTTAAACCCATCTCTGTCCTGCCATACCTCTCCAAAGTCATTGGAGTTAGTCCACAAACAGCTGGAATCCAGCAGTAGTATTACCCCCATGCAGTCCGGGATGAGTCTCTGCTACACCTAAAGTGCTAAATGACATCATATGTGCCATTGACAATAAGGAATACTGTGTGGATGTGTTAGATGACTTGACTAAAGCCTTTGACTCTGTGGAATATAACATCTTACTTAGCAGACTCAAACATACAGGACTTTCTCAGGCATCTGTGGCGTGTTTCAGAAGATCTATCTTAGACCGTACGTGAGAACAGAGGGTTACCAATCTGCTTCTCTACCTCTATCTATGGGTGTTCCTCAAGGGTCGATACTGGGCCCAACCTTATTCAAAATCTATATTAATAACGTTGTTCACGCTGTTGACAGTTCTCATATACGTTAATATGCAAATGACACCATTTTATATGCATGCAGTTCTTCCTTGAACACTGCTTTGTCCTCCTTACAGCACAACTTTGTCTTCAACATGCCTTCTCCAACCTTCATCTTCATTTAAACACAAGTCAAACAAAGTTCATGACCTTCAACCGTAACTTACCGCAATCAACTTTCCACCCTAGGACTGTTTCCCTGGATGGTACAGAACGACTACTTGTCAGTTCATATAAGTATCTGGGTATCTAACTAGGCAGCACACTTTCATTTGACATTCACAATAATTCATTACTTTATAGTCAAGTCAAGAATTGGGGTTCTACAGCAACAGGTCATCATTTACTCATTCTGTAAGCCGCTACTTTTTTCCCACGCTTTGAACCATGCGGCTTTACTGAAGATTTTCCTTCACCTGCAGGGGGCGCTTTAGCAGAAAGTGAAACAGGTGGAAGTCAAAAGTGGAAATCGAAGAAAGTGCTCATTTTAATTTAACACATGCAAGCAGCCGGCACGACGGAGAATCTTTTTCAAACCCATACCCCCTCATCATGGTAACTACACGTATGAGTTCATATGATGCTGCATTTAAGTTGAAGGCCATCGATCTGGCAGTAAAGGAGGGAAACAGTGCTGCCACACGTGAGGTTGGCATGAATGAATCCATGGTTCGGCGCTGGAGACGGCAGCAGGAAGAACTCATTCAAGCCAGCTTCACCCGGGGATGATGACAGCAACACGGACAGCGACACTGACATCGCCACAGAAAAGGTATGTGACGAAGCTCTTCTGAGGCTGTTCAACTCCGACACTGAAGAAGAGGACTTTAATGGCTTTAGTGCGCAAGAGGAAGATGAGAGCGAATGACTTTTTCTGGTAGGCAAGTGTGTTTTATTTACTAACCAGGCATGTTTTGTGTGCAGTTTTTATTTTCTAATCATCCAGGGCTTATTAATGCTGTGTCAGCGCTGTTCTTTTCGTCTAAACATGCAACTTACCGGTAATAACGTGTCAGTTCTGTTTTTATTTTATAACCATCCAGAAATATGAATGCTATCAGTGCTGTTTTCTTTTCTAAACTTGCAGGCACGTTCACCTGGGTTTAAAATTCGTTTTGTTGAATTAAAAAAACAACGAAAAACCTCTGTGTAGCGTCTTTCTGTCTAATTATCTTATGTTATGGCCGTACATGCGCTGTGCGCCGGAGACCCGCATGTGGCTGCTGCGCCTCGGCTTGTATCTGAGTGCGGTGTGTGTGTAGAAAACCTGTTTTTTGTTGGTGCGGCTTATATTGAGGTGTGCTCTATAGTCCGGAAATTACGGTACAGGACTGCTTCCGGAAAACGTCTTCATAAACTTGATGTCATTTATCGCTCAGCAATCCGTTACGTCACTGGTGCCCCTTTCACTATTCATCATTGTGATCTGTACTCACTTGTCAACTGGCCATCACTCCATTCCCGCAGCTTGTTACACTGGTATCAGTTCATATTCAAAACAATCAGTAGATCCCCGTCATATCTCATTGTAATGAATTAGATTACGTGTTATTTAATAAGCCATATCATGCAGGATTCCATAGAAAATATGAAATCCACCTTATGGATCTGTGAGGTTATTTTAAACCAGAAGATTGGAAGTTTTTAATTCAGGGACTAGATAACAGCTTCGTATTCACTCAGAGACAACAGAAGAGAGAGAGTCAGGTTTAAAAGTTTAAAAATTTATTAAAAACAAATTAAACTAGACTAATTTTAAACACTAAATGTATGGTGTAGCTAAGGTGGATGAGAGGGTGAATGGGGTGAGGTGGAATGTTGCTCAGAACCGGCAAATCCGAAGAAGCGATAAGTTCTGATGGGACCTGAAGGTGATGTCTTCGCGCTAAGCTTTGGTTAGGAGATTCATAAACACATTCAACGCCATTTGTCAGTCTACGTACCCTGAGCGGAAGTCTCCGTCTAGATCAGGAGGTGTAAAGGTCCAGCTTGACCTTTAAGGAGCAGGAGCCTGTAGAAGCAGCCACGGCAGCCCACCACCCGTCTTGAGATACTTCCGGGTCACGACAGTTTGTTGGCATCTAGCGAGACCCAAACCTGGGTCTTGATGGTTCAGCTTTTATTCTGAAAGGAACCGTTGCAGCAGTTGGAACAGCAACAGATTTTATCCAGCTTGTCGTTGGTTCTTTTGGCTGAAGAGGAAAGTTACGGATTGGCCACTCCGACAACTTCTCTAGAACGCTTTGAACTGGCGTTAAAGACGACGTGGGCATGGTTTTATACTTCGGATGTTTTGGTTTATGGTCGAATGAAAAGTTGACAGATTCACCAAACACCATCAAAACCACGCCTCCGTCAGATCCGTCAGATTCTGATTGGATCAGTGAAAGTAATGTGTCATGTCTTAACGCTACGTGAGATCAGTCCTGTTGGAACATTTAAAGTCATAGTACCTTTATATTCTATAGGATTACAATAAAGTAATTAATATTTTGATTTCACAGATTGGTCACATCTTATTTATTGACTAACACTTGGTTTTATTAGCTTTATTAAAATAGAGTTCTTTGATTAATTAAAAGAAAAGAGTTCAATCTTCATTCTTCCGTTGAGCTGAAAATAAGCAGGTTATGCATGAGACCTTGAGACCATATCTCATGCAGACTAGTCCTGTGTCAGAGGAGAGGGGAAAACAGTCATTTCATTCTGTTACATCATTATCTCATTACTCACTTAATCCCTCTGGTTATCCCCAAAGCTTGCACCTCTTCTGGCCACTCCTCATTCCAGTTTGCTGCTTCCAACGACTGGAATGAGCTGCAAAAACCACTGAAGCTCACAACCTATTCCATTATCTACCTTCAATTATTCATTACAATCAATAGTTTCTGATCAATGTGCCTGTCTCTGATTACTTAAAGATTGTTTTAAGTTGGTTCTGATTGCTTGTACATATTATACATGAGAACAGTCCTTCGTCTTTATGTCTAACAGTTTTATCTTATTTTTTATCTTGCATGTTTTTATATTTTCTGTTTTTCTTTGATGTAACGATAACTATGTGTCTGTTGCTGCTGCCTCTAGATCGTCGTTGTGAACGAGAATGAGCTCTCAACCGACTCGTCTGGATAAAAAATGATTCAGTAAAATGAAAACAAAAAAATGGACGAGATTAGCACAGCTGAGTCACTGCAGGAAGCAATGGTTTAGACTCTGACAGCAGTTGTGACTAGTGATCACACTTCCTTCATTAGAAAGAGGAAACTGACTTAAATCTTTGAAAGCGAGCTTAAAGTGGAAGCTCGCACCTGTTCAAGCGGGGCAATCGCGGCGGTGGAAAATTAGCAAGTTGGTACAAAGTGGAAAGAAAGTTACAAGTGAACCTTGAAAAATTAGAAATTGGTGCAGAAGTTACTTTATGTCAGTAATTCAACTTAAAAGGTGAAACTAATACATGAGATTCTCTCATTTAACACCAGATATTTCAAGCCTTTATCTGTTATAATTGTGATGATTGTGGCTTACGGCTTATACCCCACACTCAAAGGCTCATAAGGTAAAAAGGTTCAATGTTCTAAACTCAGTGTCACACTCTAATCAGCTAATGAACCCAAAACACTTTCAAATAGTTCCTGAGCCTTTAGATGGTCTCTCAGTCCAAGTAGAATTTTTGACATAAATGGACTTTTGCATACTTTTTAAATCACACTTGCATCGATAAAGATTTGAAAATGTCAACATTGTTAGAAAAAGGATTAACATATGTTTATTATAGATATGGTTTTGAGTTAAACTAAACTTCATGTATAGAAAACATATTTTAATGTTTTTATAGAAAATTGTAGTCTTTAAATCTACATTAATACATTTGTTAATAAAAAAAGAGGGCAGTAGATATATATTTTTTATCTTATAAGCATTTGTCTCCAAGGCTATTTGGAGAAAAAGCCTGTGGGAACCTGTTATGGTTCCTGAGGGTACCACCGTGCTCACGAGCACCAGGTTGGTGACCCCTGCTCTAGAAGGTGCTATATAAATACAGGTCAGTTACCATTTTATTCTACCTCACAGGTCAGTATTGTGTCTGGTAGCCCTTTATTTGGCTCAGTACCCGTGAATTAGCCTTGAACTTCACAAAGATTGGTGACCCCTGACCTAAAGGATGGTGGCCCTTGAGGACCATGACTAGACAACACCCGGAACTATTCCTCCAACATGTGTCTGCAATTTTTAAAGGTGTAGAGCACTTGTTTAATCAATACATTAGCAGTGGTCTCTGGTGGGATTGTATGACTTGCACGTCGTATTGTGGCAAAAAAAAGAAGCCCAGAAGCGTCTGGATCAGCATGGACAAATCTGCTGAGTCTTATTTCCTGGTATTTGGACATCCTGCTTCGGATTGGATAACAGCAACGCGACTCTACGGGGATGTTTTATCTCCAAAAATAACATAAGCCTGAAGGAGCTTTTGCTGTGTGGCGGAGTTGCTAATTCTAATAGTTAGCTTCTGCTAGCCGAAACGTTTTATGCCGTTTCCTGGACGCTAAACCAACAACAGCCTTCCCCGATGGGTGAGACCAAGCGACTGCTTGACATAGAGTGGTCATACTTTTCAAATCTTTTTTCTATTAGATTATTAAAGCAGGAGATAAATGTAGGAGACTATTTTCATGTTCAGCCTGCATGGAAAAGTCAGAGTGACTGATTATACTCAGAAACAATCATTAAAAATTGTTTTTCAGAGTTCCACACCAAGTGAAAGATCTAAATCCTACTGAGCTCTCCGAGTCCATCTTGTCCTCCTGGATTATAATCTAAGGCCTGCTAGGCCGAAACATCTTAAAAATAATTTGTTACGACTGCAAACATCCCAACTCTGGCAACATCTGCACATCCTGTTCATTTAATCTGATTTAAAAAAAATGAATGTTTAAGAAAACACTTTGTGATTGGTCCCACTCAAACTGCCTCTCCATCTGGTCAGAACGGATCTCTGTTTCACCAAACTGAGGCTGCTCATAGAACAAATATCTTGACCGATCCAGATGACAGAAACTCGGCAACAAACCAACAAATATGAAACAAAGTTTATTCTTTATTTTACATTTCTGTACATAAACATTTCTCCCCTCAAATAAAATATCTGAATCCAATAGGATGAAAATGATATTAACACACTTATTCATTTAAAATGACTCGTGTCCAAAAAAAAAATAAAAAAAATAAAATCAACATTCACAAAATGTTGAAGAGTGAATGCGTTACCAAACTCTACAAGTCCACTACAAGGCAGGCATGTCTCTCTTTTAGCACCTTCAAATAAAACACGTCTCAGTTGAAAACTACCATTTGTGCAGAATAAAAACGCTTCGGTACTTTATCGTCCGACTTAAAATGATCTGAAGAAGTTACGCGTTAAATAGCTTTTTTTCATACAGTGTTGTTTCTTTTGTTTCCCCCCATGACTGACTTTCTACATTTTTAGCTATTATTTAATATTTTTCCCACCTTTTTTTTAATTATCATTTATTTTTGTGTTTGAACAGTTATAATTCAGTGGCAAATGTAGAAAGTTAAAAACAAAGAGTAGCAAAGCAAGGCTGATTACTGCACAGGAAGCTGGGGACAGAGTCTATGGCAACACACAATCAGTTTCCTCTTCTCCCAGGAAGCAGGAAGTGCTACTCCATCCTCAGCACTGGGAGAAGCTCAAGTGTCTTTCTCCTGCGCTGTTGCTACCGGTGAAGTCTGTGAGCGGACGGGAGGGTAAGAAGCAGGAAAAAGGGATGCAGCAGGGAGCAAAGTACTCAGGACAAGCAGAAGGGTTCTTGGATCGACACAGGTAAAATGGTCAGAGGGAAAAACTCGTTTTGGGAGCAGAGAGGGAAAGGGAAAGGGAGGAGCAGCGACGGGCTTCTTATTTGGAAAGGGTCTTCTCAGCCAAATGTTTCTGCTGGCTTTCAGCATGCCTGAAAAAGAGAAGCAAAAACAATTATGTGGCATTTTATTTAAATGAAAAAACAAACAAAAATGAAACAACAAGATCCTTGTTGTTTAAAATTATTCAAATAAACACAGGTGACCGCACCGGTGTCTCCTCCCAGGTAGCAAAATCCCCTCAAACGTTATTTATAGGATGAAAGATGAGCTCAATGACAATAAGATGCAAGGCCTCTGCTTCTGACGCTCTGCTGTTTGTGTATGGGGCGCCAAATGAAAAGCAATACCTTGAAGTACCTGGTACATATTTTGTCACATTAAGCATCAAACAACAATGTTAAACTATTCTGAATCAAATTTAAATAAATTAATTCAAACATAAAGATTTAAAATAAAAAATTTAATATATAAAGTTAAACCTTAACAACTAGTAGAAAGCCTAGGATTGAAAGTAAAATTTGAAATTAATTAATAAAAATGAGAAAAATCTAGATATTAAGAATATTTTCTAAATGTATTTAAATTACACAAGACTATAACAAAATCTATCTATCTATCTATCTATCTATCTATCTATCTATCTATCTATCTATCTATCTATCTATCTATCTATCTATCTATCTATCTATCTATCTGTCCGTCCGTCCGTCCGTCCGTCCGCCCGCCCGCCCGCTCGCCCGCCCGCCCGCCCGCCTGCCTGCCTGTCTGTCTGTCTGTCTGTCGAGCAACAAATCACCCATAAATGTAAGACTAAATATTTAGATTTAAATCTAAATATATAAAAATGAACCTGTTTAGTAATAAATCTCAAAGCACTTGAACACTTCAAGCTCCTTTAGAAACCAATATAAAAATATAAAAAGTTACATTTGAATATTTAAAATCAAATCTAAATACCTAAAGTTAAATCTAAATGACAGAGAACCTGGACAGGAACACTATATGTGTTCAAGCAACGATGACCAACTATAACAATTCATCTCTTCCCCGTTTTGCATTAGCCAAGCTTGAATTTCAACTAAATATGTTGTTTGAAACCAGAACAGTTTCTCTTTATTTAGACGTAACCTTATATATTTAGATTTGATAAAAAATATGTAGCAAAAAAGCTAAAATGTCAAAGCCAATTTTTACAGGGGCTGCAGAAGGTTTGATAAAGGACACACACTGGACAAGCTAGATTTCCATACCATACCAAACCACCTTTATTTATATAGCACTTTAAAAACACAGCCATACGGCTGACCAAAGTGCTGAACAGTCGCACAATAATAGAGAGAAAAAACATAAAACAGTACTATAAAGTACAGCCAACAATAAAAAAAGACAAGCCGATAAAAAAGTACCAATAAAAACCTTACAATGGATGATAAGAGTAGTAAAAACCAAACTAACAGCTAACTATTAAAAGCAAGGGTAAAATAGTGTCTTTAGTCTAGACTTAAAATCTGCCAAGGTGGATGCCAGTCCAACTGTGACTGGAAGTTCGTTCCACAGTTTAGGACCGGCGACAGAGAAAGCTCTTGGTCCGCGTGATTTGTAACACGCTTTCGGGACCTCGAGGAGCAACAGGCTGGAGGACCTGAGTGTGCGACCGGGAGTATAAATTGAAAGAAGATCAGGTAAGTACACAGGGGCAAGACCATGGAGGGATTTGAAAACAAAAAGTAGCATTTTATATTGGACCCTGAAAGTGACGGGTGACCAATGAAGGGATTTGAGAACTGGTGTTGTATGCTGGCGCCTGTCGGTACGCGTTAGGAATCTAGCAGCTGCGTTTTGAACGAGTTGAAGTCGGGCGAGGGTTGACTTATTGACACCCAGCAAAACTGCATTCGAGTAGTCGAGCCTGAATGTGATGAAGGCATGAACAACTGATTCCAAATTTTTTTCTGGATAAAACGGTTCTTAATTTGGACGGATGCGGAGTTGGAAAAAACACGATTTTACAGCGGCACTGACCAGATCAAGACAAGACAAGATCAGACATAATCACTTGAGTGTGTGAAACACATTAATGCTGGGCAGCAACATAATGGGTAACATTATTAATATGGGACCTGCCCTGACCACCAGTCCCTGCCAGCTTGTGAATACTTGGCAGAATTCCTCAAATTTTGTTTTACAAATGTTAGAAACTTATAAGAGAACGTCTTCATATGTGATAAAAGTTGGGAATACAACATGTGTTGCCTTCCTGATAACCAACGGTGCTTTTGCTTTTTCTGTTGTTTTCTAGAAATGATGAGGCGTTGAATGAACAGGTCTTCCTTGAGCGTTGTGAAACTGACAGTGATGTAGAAAAGAGAAAAATAACCCTCCCGTTTTATATTTGACTTGCTCATCTTTAAGAAAAAAAGTCCCCTTTCAACATTTTAATCACCTGGTGAGGTCTTCTATGTCAACCAGCATGGCGTCTTGCTCCATGTGGAGTTCATCACGAATCAGCAGCAGCTGCACCAGTTCCTCGTTCAGACCTGGAGTGACAACGGGAAGGGGTATTAAGATGAGACATGGCAGCTATTTCAACAAGTTTATTGTACAGGAACCACAAAAACCACTTTCGTCAAAACTTTCAGCGGGGATCCATTCTGTTGAAATCTCCCTCGTGAAACGACCTCCGACGCAAGAAACGGCAGAAACAAGTCAGACGTCCCATCACAAGCGGAAGCATTTGTTGCCTCAGCCTTACCAGAAGAACACAAATCCTGGGTTGAAGGCGTGTTTGAGGGGAATGACAAATTTTTTAGGTGAAAACTCGCTCATGATTTAGGAGTTAAGGGGATTTCTGAAGCTGCTAAATGTAAGATGAGAGATTATTCATCCATGTGTACAAAGTGGTGACAGTAAACACCCAGGGGGGAAGCTGCTGACTGGTACCAGCTCTGATGTGACTAATGCATTTAAAAGTACTGTCACATTCTGTGTGTGTGTGTGTGTGTGTGTGTGTGTGTGTGTGTGTGTGTGTGTGTGTGTGTGTGTGTGTGCGCACGCGGTCAACTCACTTTCAATCTGGGAGTGCAGGTCATTTACTATAACCTGAAGCTGCCCCAGAGTCATATCTCTCAGGTCGGTGGGTTTCAGACTCCTCTTCATTAGACACTCGCTGATGTGAGGCATGTGTGGAAGCTGGGGAGGGAGGGAGGGGGGAGGAGAGAGAGAGACAATAAACACAACTTAGTTTTTGTGCGTTCTACAGTGGCACACTTTACGATAAAAACACACACTAACCTGTGCTACCCTGAATATTATTCTTTAAAGTTAGCGGGTCAAACGCATTCCTGCAATGAATACTGGGCTTTTAAATTTGTTGTCACTTTAAAGCGTCAGACTCAATAATTGTATGCACACATGCTTTAGCCTGTATTGTTTGTAGTGTATGTTATGAATCACTCTCGTTTTTGTGAAATAAGAATGAAACGGCTTTGATTGACTGATTTTTAGCCAACTTTTTTGTATTTCCATCCATCCATCCATCCATCCATCCATCCATCCATCCAGCCATCCATTTCCAGCCACTTATCCGGAGTCAGGTCGCGGGGTCAGCAGCCTAAGCAGAGAGGCCCAGACTTCCTGCTACTCAGACACTTGGGCCAGCTCTTCTGGGGGAATCCCAAGGTGTTCCCTGGCCAGCTGAAGGACATAGTCCCTCCAGCGTGTCCTGGGTCTTCCCATGGGTCTCCTCCCAGTTGGACGTGCCCGGAAAACCTCACCAGGGAGGTGCCCAGGAGGCATCCTAACCAGATGCCCGAGCCACCTCAACTGGCTCCTCTTGATGTGGAGGAGCAGCGGGTCTAGGCCATGCTGAATTATGTTGACTTAGAAAGGTATACAGTTGTTGATGGTTGTCTAAAGATAATTATCTGAATGTGTGCGTGTGTGTGTGTGTGTGTGAGCGTCTGCTTTGTCTTCTCAAACCTCCAGTGAGTCGTGGAGAATGGCTGCTCATGCTGATCCAGGTTCTGTTGGAGGTTTCTTCCTGTTAAAAGGGAGTTTTCCTCTCCACTGTTGCTGCATGCTCACTTAGTGTGAGGGCTGCTGTAAAGTCTCCGACACTAGTCAGTGACTCGATGCAACCTGCTGGGTTCCTTATGTAGGAAACGTTTAACTAGTTGGAATAATGAGCTGAACTCAAAGCAGTGATAAAGAGGTTCAATTGGAGCGTTAACTTTGTAAAATGTCTTGAGATGACTAGTGATTTGGAGCTGTAGTAATAAACTGAAGTGAATTTCGGGGTAAGTAAAATAAAATAATTCATATAAAATGTTAACACATATTAAAATATAATTTTTTGTCTTTTTTGTATGGTGGCCCAGAAGGTTCAACCAAATGCAAAAGCCACATTAAAAATAAGTAATAAAAAAATCAACAAAAACGAAAGAATTTTTGGGGCCCCTGTCAGTAATGGGTCCTTAGAATCATCCTAAAGCTACCGATGACCGCGGCCGCTTCTCACTAGTACGTTCTTGTGTACTTCACAAGTATGTACTTGGCTGATACACCAGAAGATCCATTCTACCGAGTATGGGAAGACGATGACGGCATTTGGAACAGAACCATACTTCGTTGCGTGATGGCAACGATTTGTCCCTAAATAATGATTACATATTATTTGTATAATCAAAACGGATCAAATACCAACATTTCCCGCTGTTAAATGAAGAAAAACATTTTTTTTCTTTTCCCATCAATACAGAGAAAAACGCTGTTTTAGGCAACACTGCGTTTATTTGGATAGCGGGTTAGCTAATTAGCATTTTGACAAATCGTCAAGAATCTGGAAACAAACAAACAGCAAAATTTACAGGTTACTATTATTTACAATAACAGACGACTATATTAAATACTACAGTTATGAGCCTGCCGTTCGGTTTGTGACACAATGCATTGTGGGACACTTTGCTGTCCCAAGTTCGCAGAATGATGCATTGATGCATCCTCGATGGAATGGGCGGAGCAAAAACACATCTGGGAATTTTGAGTGAACTTGCCACGATACATACTTGGAACAGTTCTTGGGCCATGGTTACTGACGTCTCACAAGTACACGAGTACAGACAAGTACGCATATTGAGAAACGGCCGTTGGTATAATCTTCACTTTGGGCAGCAGTAGCTCAGGAGGTGGAGCGGGTTGTCCAGTAATCAGAAGGTTGCAGGTTTGATCCCATTTCCGACCAGAGAATGCTGCTGTTGTGTCCTTGGGCAAGGCACTTAACCCGCCTTGCCTGCTGGTGGTGATCGGAGGGACCGGTGGCGCCCGTGTTTGACAGCCTCGCCTCTGTCAGTGCGCCCCAGGGCAGCTGTGGCTACAACGTAGCTCATCCCCACCAGCGTGTGAATGAGTGATTGTGTTGTGAAGCGCCTTGGGGGGTTGTAGAACCCCAAGAAGGCGCTATACATATACTTATATTTACCATTTTTATTTCTTTAACAGTTTAATTTTTGAGAGTATTTCTAATTTTTGTTTAGCAAAAGCCTTTATTTCTAGCTCGGATTATGTTTGTTTTGTGCTTTCAGTTTGCCTCTTGGCGCAACGCCACACGCAAAAACCAAACCAAACAAAACACGTCTTCCTGATGTCAACAATATCACAACCTTGTTTCTCTCTTCCTCCCAGTTTCACCTCTGATAAACAAGCTTAGAGTAGGGGAGGTCCCTTTTCTAGCATTTCCAAAAACTCTTTCACTTTCACAAGTGTCCGCACAAGGCTATGCGTCAGTTTCGGTTTCATGGGTGACGAGAGGAGAGGTGTTATGTCAGAGTCTAAGGATGGGAAATGCAGTTCATCAGCATTTCTGTTGACTCAACTCTTAACTCCAGGTTTAGTTTCTGTGGTTGACTAATCAAAATAACCTTCTGCTACAACTCGGTTCTCCTTTGAAGACTTGATAACAGAGGGAGGAACTTGACTAGTTTCTCAGCCAAGCCGGGGACGAAAACTTTTAGCCACAGAGGTGAAGTTTCTACAACCCTTTACGAAAAGCATCTCACTTCATCTCAACTATTTATTTCGTAGGATTTTTTTGGGGAGTGCAGGAAAACCCACACTCCTGGAACATTCACTCCCAAAAAAAACTTTTTTATGGGGGATTAAAAAAAATTCCAATTAATTTTCTCTCACATAAACTAGTTATGTCACTGAAACTTCGTACACAACACCTACTAGTACTGTTGTTATTTATGGTTAAATTGTCTTTGTTCTTCTTTTAGAAAATGTCCCTGATTTGTTGGAATTTGCGCCACAAAATTTAAAAACTGCCCCATAAACTAGCACCGTATTTTCCGGACTATAAGCCGCTACTTTTTCCCCACGCTTTGAACCATGCGGCTTATAATGAGGTGCGGCTTTACTGAAGATTTTCCTTCACCTGCAGGGGGCGCTTTAGCAGAAAGTGAAACAGGTGGAAGTCAAAAGTGGAAATCGAAAAGAGTGCTCATTTTAATTCAGCACAGGCAAGCAGCCGGCACGACGAAGAATCTTTTTCAAACCCATACCCCCTCATCATGATAACTACATGTATGAGTTCATATGATGCCACATTTAAGCTGAAGGCCATCGATCTGGCAGTAAAGGAGGGAAACAGTGCTGCCACACGTAAGCTTGGCATGAATGAATCCATGGTTCGGCGCTGGAGACGGCAGCGGGAAGAACTCATTCAAGCCAGCTTCACCCGGGGATGATGACAGCAACACGGACAGCGACACTGACATCGCCACAGAAAAGGTATGTGACGAAGCTCTTCTGAGGCTGTTCAACTCCGACACTGAAGAAGAGGACTTTAATGGCTTTAGTGCGCAAGAGGAAGATGAGAGCGAATGACTTTTTCTGGTAGGCAAGTGTGTTTTATTTACTAACCAGGCATGTTTTGTGTGCAGTTTTTATTTTCTAATCATCCAGGGCTTATTAATGCTGTGTCAGCGCTGTTCTTTTCTTCTAAACATGCAAATTACCGGTAATAACGTGTCAGTGCTGTTTTTATTTTATAACCATCCAGAAATATGAATGCTATCAGTGCTGTTTTCTTTTCTAAACTTGCAGGCACGTTCACCTGGGTTTAAAATTCGTTTTGTTGAATTAAAACAACAATGAAAAACCTCCGTATAGCGTCTTTCTGTCTAATTATCTTATGTTATGGCCGTACATGCGCGGTGCGCCGGAGACCTGCATGTGGCTGCTGCGCCGCGGCTTGTGTTTGACCTTTTTTTTGTTGGTGTGGCTTATATTGAGGTGCGCTCTATAGTCCAGAAATTACGGTATTCGTGTCTGGGTGTAGTTTAAAGCTGAAGTGGTAAATTTGAATTTGCTTAAAACATTCTTTGTTGCCTATTAACAGCCTTCTAACATCGTATAGCTATAAAAATATTGTGAAGATTAAAAATAAACAAAAAGATAATAAAGTAGTCATCTTGCAGTTGTCCCAAAACACGTTTTGGACTAAAAGCAACTATCGGACCACCTGGTTGTTGGTCTCGCTGAACCACCGCACTTCCCGGAGTCCTCCAATCATTACGCACTCGTGCATTTAGCACCAGAACACCACTGGTGTGAGAGGTTCTCTGCTCAATAACAGAGGAGGAGAAACAGCCGGCTGCTACCTCTTCAACTTTAGGACAAACTACCAACGTCTCCAAATTAAAACACCGTTTGATGTCACGGACAACAAAAGACGTTTGGACTGGTGTTAAGCACTATCTTGTTTCCTCCTGAAATGCGGGTGTCTCGTTCTAGCAGGTGTCTCAGGGAAGATACCCAAAGGGAGGGTGGGTGTTCCGTGAACATGCTTGCGTTCAAAACCTAGCTTGTTCTGTGGAGTCGCTAAAGCAGCTTTAATGAAAGCAAACCGAGTTAACCCAAGGTGTTTTTAAAATCAAACTAGCCAAATAAGGGAATCTGGTGATACGATATACATCACAATACAGGGGAGACGATATATCGATATATTGTGATACGGAAAGCCCAACGATAATAGCACAAGACTGAATTTAAATTGAAAACTCAGGCCAGACGTTTCCAAGACACATCCAACGTTATAGCGAGATCTCGATGTTTCGTCAGAATGAAGGCGATAAAAATGCAGCCACCTAGTGGTCAGAGTGTGAACTGCACCACTCCAAAGGAATACAGTAAATGTTGGCGTGTAAATACGCTGTTTTTAAATATTGATGCAGTATCACAACACAAAACACAGATGGATAAATGAAATAAATAAATAAATAAATAAAAAGATTTGTTTTGTGTCACATTTTATCGTAACATGACATCTCATTTATTGTATCGGGTGTTGTCTCATGTATCACATTGTAATGTACAATCAAACCTTTATGCTGTCTAATTCAATTATAAACAGCATCGATATCATTATGATAAAATAAACATGAATTTAGCCTTTCTCTGGCCTAATTATGTGAGCCTAATTTCCTTTTGTTAGTGTTTGTAGACAATCTTCTGTCTTATTGACATCAGCAGTGTGCTACCTCCTTTTAGTCTCGGTAACCTTTATCATCATCGTTCTCAGGATGCTTTGAGGATTTGTCCTGACTGGTTTAACGGATCTCTGGACCTGTTGACAGAGCAGGCAGCTGTAGCCTTAGAACAGCTTAACATTCACCGTGTGCTCAGTCTGAATGTGACAGCGATGTCCTCCGACTGCAGAGCAGAGCTACATCTCTAAAACACCCAAGTTGATGCTTTCTGCTGTATGAATTATAGATAGACCTGCTCGAGCCGCCCTCCTCTCCTCTGAATAAGTAAAGCGTTTCTGCTGGAAAATATCGTGTGCCCTGGCGTGACACTGCTGGGAAGTGTGTGGGGGTCTCTGGGCGAGCGTGGCAGCGGGGCAGATAAAAACGGATGAAATAATGATGAGCAGGGTCGCCGTCACCTTCCTCGCACTAAATGGGGCTGGAGGATAAGGGAATAAAAGCAGAGCCAGGCGACATGGACGACGTGATTTCCTTCCTCCACGGTGTAAAATACGATGGAAAAACGTTTAAATTATACAACTTTGTAATAATTTAAGGAGCTTCAAAGCGCTTAAACTTGTACTTTAAAGCCATACTATGCAATATTTCATTTTTTTAGGCCTTTATAGGGTTAATGGAATGTCACTCAGACCCCCCACCCCTCTCTGTGGCCTTTGCAACGTCAGAGTGCCGTTCCGGTCCCTGTTGGACTCAATAAAGAGGAGCTAACATGCCTGGTGCTACAGTCGTCTTCCAGCTTGTTTTCTGCATGTGTTAGATCATGAACACAGCTGATGTGTTTGATTTAGAGATGAATCATTCCTGTAGACAGTAATGAAGGCTGAGGAGACATTTCAGCTGATGGCTTAAGGTGTTAAACCCGCACAGCGAGGAGATACGTTTCACATTTTCTTTTACTAACGGACACCAGAGGGTGCTAAAATCAAAATAAGATGATTAACGCCAGATGGAAATGCAAAGAAACGGATCAGACTGAAAAAATAAATTATAATTATGTACAGAAAACTGATAATTTGTCATTATATATTGAAAATATTGACGAGATCAATTAATTGGATTTTAATACATTGGAGAAAATGTTTTTATTAATAGATTAGAATTTGATTTTTGCCACAAAAGGCTATTTGAGTAGTACTTTCACAAGATAAATATCAGTAAATCATTAAAATTGAACTTTAAAAAAGTGAAATAAAACAAAAAAAATGAAGCATTTTAGTCTGATTTTGGTCACTGACCAGGTCGGCCACTGGAGACTTTTTGCGGTTCTGTTTCTCCACCTCCACCTGCATCTTAGCCATGGGTTTGGCCATCGCCAGGGCCAGTTTCGCCTCCGCCTGCAGCTTTTTCTGTCGACTCAAGAAGTCCATGTCCTCCAGGGACTCGGAGTCGTCCTCCGTGGTGTCTCTGTCCGAGTAGGAGGAGCTCTGCTTGGACTGCGACCGAAGGAGGAGGAACAGAAAAGAGATTTGGGAAGAAACAGGAGATGAGATGAAGTTTACTTTTCAGTATTCTTGGTAGTTCAATGTGTATTTACTTCATGCTGACATCATTGGCAAACACCCAGCTTCAGAACACGTGAGTGAAAACTTTCACACACGACCAATTACGTCTCTAAATCAGGGGGGATATCTCTGCTTTACCACTTCGCTCTTATTCCAGACTTTGCTACTTTTCACACAATCAATACCAGAAACCTGGCTTCAGATCACTTCCTCTCACGATTCAGTTCTGAAGAAAACCACTTTATTTGGATTTCAGTAAGCAGCTGCACACCATCGGGGACAGAGGCGTGTCCAGGCTAGTCTCCGTCTTGCTGTCATCTGCATCGCTGTCCTTGTCGCTGCCGCTGTCGTTGACGAAACAGATCTGCAGGTTCATGCCGCTCTGCAGCCTGCAGGGACGCAAAGATGGAGAGGAACAGAAAGGTAGCATGAACCCATTTGCAGATGAGCATCAAATCAGTTCAGAAGGAGTCTCAGGTCACCAAGCTGCACGAGAAACAAAGAGCTAAGTTCAGCACAGCTCTGTCCCAATCGCACTAAAAACATGCAGGATGCTGCTTTGTGTTCAGGAAAAAGAGGAAGTGCAGGGCAAAGTGCCGTTCGGGGGTAAAACGTAAAGAGTGCTTGTGTTTTTAGGCATTTCTCCTGTTTTCTTCACCATGGATCGATCCAGGAGGTCTCAGGGAGGTCTGGTACAATCTGGGCCGAGAGGGTGTGTGTGTGTGTGTGTGTGTGTTAATGTCATAGAAGAGCAGAAAATCAGTAGGGTGCAGATCCATCCTACCGTCGATCAATAATCTGCTTATTCAGCTCAGTAATTACAAACAGCGCTGATTGATCACACGGCAAAAAGATCCAATCCGGCCCACTTAAAATAGCACCTGAGTGTCAGTTGTTGGTTCTGAGGACAATTTCAGTTATTCTGTGTTTTCTAGCTGAAATTCGAATTCCTAAATGCCTGATGAATGTGTCACATTTTAGCAGCAGTGATCTGTTTGCTGTCATTTATGAGAGTTAATCAGAAGTATCGAGAAACTCGTGACTCAGACGAAACACGCACCGGAGCGCAAACAGAACAATCGATTCCAGTAAGACTCGGTGTCAGAGGTGGTAGTCTCTCTCTCTCCCTCTAAGCGTGTGTGTGTGTGTGTGTGTTTTAGGAAGTGAGAACCACAAAGGTCTGAAACCATCAGGCGTTTTCACATCGTTTTCTGACATTTTGTTGATCCTTTTTCCTCTACTTGGTTTATTTTACACAACAATAAATCCGTGGCATTAATTTCTTATTTATTAAGTTGTTCATCTTCGTGCTGCCAAAACCAAAAGATTCCCACTCTTAAATCTACCAGAGCTAGAGATGCTTCAAAAACTAACTCTTGTGCTTTCCAGTTACCCATCACATGCCTACTGAGGTTTTGAGTAACGCAGGTCTCACCGTGAGGACAGGCTGGGTTTGCCGCTCTTGCTGCAGCTGGTGTAGATGCCCGGGCCATCGTCAAAGAAACTGCCCAGGGCCAACTTCTGCCTGATGGACTCCCTCTCATTCTTCTGGGCCTGCGACGGACGAGAGATTAATACTCGTTATTTCAACGTGAACATTTGAGGACCTCTTTACAGAGATAGGATAAATGCTGAGCTGAAATTCTACCCCGGCTCTAACACGTCCCACTAGATTGGCTGACAGCACCGTTACAAACCACCAGAACAGGACTTATTCATAGCAGTAGCCTTGTCTTAGTTTACAGTAAAAAAGGTTTTCAGTGTCATCTTAGCAAGCTCTGATCCAAAGTGATGAGCTAAAAAAAAAAAAAAACAGTCCAGTGGAGTTTACTGTTCACCACCAGGGGGCGCTGGTGTCTCACCAAACAGCAAGGACTCACACGAGTCTGGGTGTGAGGCTACATCAGATTTTCTGTCCCAAACCCAAACCAGAGAAAGCAATGAACACAATTACAACATTAAGAAAAGTAAGTTTGTATAATATAAAAAAAAAAAAACGATTCTGACAAACAGGAAGTGACCACAATCCATCCACCTTCATCTCACCCCGCATCCCGTCTACATCCGCCTGATTCATCCCACCCGTTGTCTGGAGGCTAAGGCCCGACCGATATGCTTTTTTTGAGACTGATACCGATATAAAACTTTTAACAAAGGCCGATAGCCGACATAATGGCCGATAAATCTCCCTCAAAAAAAATTAATAAAAAATTTTCTTAAGCTTAAAACCCTTCATTCTTCTCTCTTACACACCAAAGAACTGTCTCCATAACTCACTCGGGTTTCCAAGTAATGCAAAGGAGATTTATTTAGCAGATCTCAAAAACAACAGAACACACAAACTCAGTCACAGCATCAATCTAACATTCACTAAAACTGTGGTTTCCACATTTTAGCTTAAAGGAATATTCCACCGCTCAGTAAAATTGTGTCTTGTTAAGATTCCCCAGAGTTAGACAAGTCAGAAAAAATATTTTATAACCAGCCCAATATGATCTGGCAGCAGTTGGTTTTCTTAGTTTAGCATAAAACAATGTAAGTGAATTCACATACACTGTAGTGTTTTTTTATGTAGGTGAATGCAAGCCTTCCCTTCCATTGCTTTATGCTAAAACAACCGGTTACAAAATGTTGTTTCTGACTTGGCTAACTCTGGGGAATCTAACAACACACACACGTTTGGGGACAGAAAATCCCTACACGAATATTAAAATAATAAAAATGCAGCAATAAATAAAAC
The DNA here is from genome assembly GCF_043380555.1 of Nothobranchius furzeri. Taxonomy (NCBI): domain Eukaryota; kingdom Metazoa; phylum Chordata; class Actinopteri; order Cyprinodontiformes; family Nothobranchiidae; genus Nothobranchius; species Nothobranchius furzeri. Next base: position 52,460,869 of record NC_091753.1, on the reverse strand, counting down.
GTAATACTTGTGCTTTGTAACAAAGTAACACTCTGTGGAAGTTAACTTGGTGAACTTATTCACCCTGGACAGGAAATAATTGCACATAAGAAACATAAATAAGAATAAATAAATAAAAAGTTCCAAAACAATAATTTGTGTTCAAAGTTCAAAGGAGTGGAGCCACACAACATGAGTTCATAAAGCTGGCGCCATCTGCTGGATAGGTAGTGCAATATCGGCCATATCGTCAGTCTTTTTGGCCGATAGCCGATACTGTTATTGACCCCAATATCGGCCGATAATATCGGCCGGCCGATATATCGGTCGGGCCCTTCTGGAGAGCTCTTTATCTTTGACTCGCCTGACTTCACTTATCGCCGCTTCCCTCCAGCATCCTAAAGCCGCTTCGTCTCCATTCTCCTGCTTTCACCCCCTCTTCTCCTCTTCTCCACTTCTCCTCTTTTATTGTTTATCTCTTGACAATTGGTGTCCTCACTAAGGAAAGATTTACATAATCCCACTCCACACGAGAGCCCAGAGGAGAAACCAGGGACACGAAGACGTGGACACTGGGAGCCATGAACATACCAACAAGTTTTAATTTTCATGCCTGAATAGTGCAGATGTGCATGGAGGAATCAACGTCACTCAGACAGAAAAGGTGTCGGTCGTGTTAAAGGGAAACTTAGCATTTTTGGCTTGCTTTTAGCACCCCCTAGTGTTCATTTTAATTCACTGTCATAAACAGAAACTGAAACTCTCCTACTCGCTGTGATCCGGTGCACCTTCATCTAACAGCTGAAAGGTCTCCTCAGCCTTCATTAGTGTCCACAGGAGTAGTTCATCTCTAAATCAAACAAATCAGCTGCGTCCTTCATCTAAAACATGCAGTTTTCATTTCTCTGAGCTCTCGTGTTTCAGAAAATACCCGATGTTGACTCTAGTTTGACTCCTATTGTCGTCAGGCGTTATTTCTATTCTATTAGCTTCATCAGATCAATGTTTTCTGTGTTTCTTCTGAGGCTCCACCATGACAAACACGTTACAATGAACGCTAACCAGGTGTGGCTCGCTGTCCTGCGGTGAAAACATGGATTGCCACAAAGCGGGGCTTTTGGGAGACTTCAGGGCAGCAAACTTGCAATTGGGGTATCCTCCTCACAGAGGGCGACGCGGGCTGAGAGACTTTTAATTAACCCTGTAAAAGGTCATTTTAGGGTCATTTTAGCACACACTGGCTCAAGAAACTGATTTAAAAACATGAAAAATTAGCGTGGTGTCCCTCAGCGGGGGGTCGATGGGCCCATATCAAAGCTTGTAGATGCCTTAGAGGACGTGCGCTCCTGGATGGCTACAAACTTTTTACATCTGAATGACGCTAAGACTGAAGTAATTGTACTTAGCCCTGGCATGTCTACACACCCGTGCGATGCTGTGAATCTGGGCCCTTTAGCATCCAACATGAAGACCACCATCCGAAATTTGGGAGTGCAACTGGACTCAGCCCTTAAATTCGACGCGCAAATCAACCAGGTTGTGCGATCGTGTTTTTTTTTTTTACTCACGCCGACTAGCCAGAATTAAGCCCCTGCTGTCCAGAGTACATTTAGAGACTGTCACACATGCTTTTGTTCTTTCAAGGCTCGACTAATGCAATGCACTGTATGTCGGCCTTAGTCAGGGTGCGGTAGCACGCCCTCAGTTAGTTCAAAACTCAGCCGCTAGGTTCGTGACAGGCACTAGGCGCAGGGAGCATATCACCCCTGTGTTGGCATCCCTTCACTGGCTGCAAAATTCAAGGTCTTGGTACTGACATACAAGGCCTTACAAGGAACTGCTCCAGCATATCTTGGCAACCTTTTGCATAGGCATGCCCCCTCGCGGGCCCTTCGCTCAGCTGGCAGGGAGCTGTTGATCGTTCCACGCACTAAGTGCAGGTCACGGTGGGACCGTGCGTTCTCGGTGTTGGCACCTGCGCTTTGGAACCAGTTGCCTTTGGTGGTGCGTCAGTCACCCTCATTGGGGGTTTTTAAGACTCGCCTTAAGACCCATTTTTTTGTCGAGGCATTCCAGGATTAGCAAATTTTACCCGGTTTCGATGCCCCGGCCTCTTAATATTTTTCAGGATTTTATATTTTGATTTTACCCTCCTCTTTTAATTGATTTGATGTTGGTTTTATGATTATTATATTTTATTCTGATGGTTTTATGTTTTATTGTGTTGTGTTCAGCACCTTGGGTGTCTGCATTGGTCGCAGAAGGGGCTTCATAAATAAATAAATGAAATGTGATGGAAAACAACATAAAATCGTCCTTCATGTCTGGTTTCATAATCAGGACAAACTATTTTTAAAAACTAGTATCATGTTTTATTTGTGACAGATAAAAATTTAATTTTGACAAAAGATGACTATTTTTACAATTTGACTCAACCCTCTGGAGGCAGGCGGTGCAGATTTGCACCGTTAAAACCTACCTACCTTTCTGTAAAGCACTTTGAATCGCACTTTGCTTGAAAAGCGCTTCATGAATAAAATCCGATTGATTGATTGACCTACCCGGTTACTCCACGTACGTATTTCATGAGCATTTTTTAACTCAGAAGTACCCCTGAAGGACTGTTAGTCCTTTCATCAAAACTCATTTTGAGCCTGAGAGGGTTAAAATGCCCCAAAAGGAGGAGTTGGAATAGAAAATAAAGGTAAAAATGTGTAAAAATACAATGATTCTTACATGTACTTGGACACTTTTATTACATTTTAACGTTTGTAAACAAAATAACCGCAATAACTGGTTAAACTACATACTTTTGACCAGATATGAAAACATTCTGAGCTTGGCCTCATTCTTCCTGTGATCATTTCTTAAGTTGTGCAACATCAGGAGCATAGATGCTCCAAAAACACAAACTTTCCAATTAAAATCATTATTTCTTCATCTCTTTTACCTCCTTACCAACCCTGATGTTCCTCTGTCTCCACTTTAAATGGAATGCAGCCATGGACGTAATTTTCACTTTAGAAGTGTGTGTGTGTGTGTGTGTGTGTGTGTGGGGGGGGGGGGGGGGGGTGTATCTTTACAGTATGCTCTAATGGGAAACAGGCTTCAACACAAACGGTTGTTTTCTGCTCGGTCCTAGAGCTCAACCAGTTTCAATTTAATATAGCGTAATGTTGTTTTTGGATGGTAAAAAGTGCAGGGGTCAAAACTTGACTTTGGAAAAAGTGGGGGGGACATGTCCCCCCTGTCCCCCCCAAAAATTACGTCCATGAATGCAGCCATTTCAGATGAGCTGAGATACATTTCCATTAAAACCCTTCGCAGATTTGCAGTTGGACTCAAAAATCACTGGTTCTAACTGCATCAGACTCCCAGTGCAAGACCCTCTTGCTTGTGTGTGTTTGT